>NC_044034.1:82150682-82827035 GCF_901765095.1 Microcaecilia unicolor
TTTTTGGTATCATAGCATCGTTTGATTTGGCTGCGAAAGTTTTCCCTTACATGTCCATGAAAATTCCCAGTGGTTTTAAGCACTGTTCCCGATGTAATTGGACCACCTCTGGTAAGACACCCATTCTTGATGTCTTCAGGTCAATAGCCCAGCTAACTGTGTCCTCTGTCTTCATATGAAGAAATGGACCCAGTTAGCCAGAGAGGCTCAACAAGAAATGATGTTTGGAGCCATGTTCAATTCCTCGACATCAGCATCGATGTCGGGTACTGCACAGGGATCGGGAGCGTCGATACTTACGAGCAGTGGTACATCGATTGGGTCTCCACCTGCCTCAATGCCGACTGCTGTGCATGGCCTCCGGAATTGGCCAGCATCGGACCCAACCCCAAGGCAACATGAGGATTTGATGTCATCCTTATTGTCACTGAGGAACCTCTATGATCGACTTTGGGCAAAGGCCAAGAAACATCGGCATTGATCGCCCTCGACACATGGAGGCGGGAGCTCCAGGACGTCAAAGGATTCGTTACCAGAGAAGCATCAGCGCCGAGAAGACTGCTTCCAGTCCATTCAGGAGGTGCCAATGCATCGGTCTCTGCCAGGACCAAGCTCCCGTATCGAACCCAGCAATTCTGCAGCCATCTGAGTCAGCGCCAGTCTTCCCCAATGTCTACCCTCGATGAGCACATCTGGGCCTTGCTCCCCAAGCTGCAGAATAGTTTATTGCAACAGTGTACATTGGCATTGGGGGGTGCTTGTGCCTACTCTGCCTCCTGTTGCGGTCCCGCTTGGCACTCCATCTCAGCCCTCCCATGAGGAGGTTTTGACTGTCACTAATGAGGAGCACTCATGGGAGTTAGAGGAGGATCCACGGTACTCTTCAGAGGATGAGTATTATGGCATCCCCTCTGAACCCTCCCCGCTTCTTGAAAGGAGAAAATCTCCCCTGGAGTGCCTTTCTTTTCCCTCTTTTGTGAAGGAAATGACGGCTGCCATTCCATTTCTTTTAGAGGTGAAGGACGAGCCCAGGGCCAAGATGCTTGAGGTTCTGGACTATGAGTCTCCTCCTAGAGAGGCTGTGACTGTCCCTCTCCATGAGGTACTGCAGGATATTCTCATCCAGAATTGGGAGTCCCCTCTGGCCCGATACTCCCAAGAAGATCGATACTATGTACCGGATCCACAGCACATCTGGTTTTGATAAGCCCCAGTTTGCCTCATCATTCCATGGTGGTGAAATCTGCCATCAAAAGAGCCAAGAGTTCTAGAGACTATGCTTCAGCGCTCCCCAGGCAGAGAAGCTATAACCTTGGACTCTTTTGGGAGGAAGATGTTCCAGGTCATACATTCAATCATACCATCTGTTCACGAGTGTCTACTTGTGGGATTCAGTGCACAAGATACTGGACTTGGCTGACCGTCTCACACCGGAACAAGCTGAGTCACTGCAACAGTTGTCCAAGCAGCAGAAGGCATGTCATAAATTCTTGGCCAGGGGTGCATATGACACTTTGATGTGACATCCAGGATCTTTGCCGAAAGTATAGCAATGCACACACTCTCATGGCGGCATGTTTCTGACTTGGAGATGGCGGTTCAGCAGAGGTTAGCGGATGCCTCATGCCAGGGGCATAGCCTTTTTGGAGAGAAGGTTCAGGAGGCCACTGACCAAATCAAAAAAACATACTGATACCATCCCTTCTCTCTCCCGCCAGGTGCCTTCTGCATCAGCCTCCTCATCTAGGAGGTCTTTTGGCAAGTTGAGAAGGGGTGCCTACTACCCTCAGAGATGTAGATATGCCACCTCCTCTCACCAGCCTGCTCAGACTCAGCTCCAGCGCCCTCATTCTCATGAACAGCGTGCGCCTCAGGCCCCTGCTGCTCCCCAGTTAAAGCAGGGGATAAGCTTTTGACTGGCTCCAGCAGAGCATAGCCACTATCAAAGTGTCTGTCCTGGACAACTTGCCGGTCGGGGGGAGGCTGAAGTTTTTCCACGAAAGGTAGCCCCTTATAACCTCTGACCAGTGGGTTTTCCAAATAGTTTGTCTCGAATATGCCCTTAACTGACATCAGAAACCTCCAAATTGCCCACCAAGAGCTCATTACTTCAGCTCTCAGCACGAGCAGGTACTTGCAGAGGAACTCTCAGCCCTTATGAAAGCCCATTCAGTTGAGCCCGTTCCACCAGAGGAAGTAGGATGGAGATTCTATTCCAGGTACTTCCTGGTACAGAAGAAGACAGGTGGGATGTGTCCCATCATAGTAACATAGTAGATGACGGCAGAAAAAGACCTGCACGGTCCATCCAGTCTGCCCAACAAGACAAACTCATATGTGCTACTTTTTGTGCATATCTTACCTTGATTTGTAACTGTCTTTTTCAGGGCACAGACCGTACAAGTCTGGCCAGCACTATCCCCGCCTCCCAACCACCAGCCCCACCTCCCACCACAAGCTCTGACACAGACCGTATAAGTCTGCCCAGCACTATCCCCGCCTCCCACCACCGGCTCTGGCACTCAATCTCGGCTAAGCTCCTGAGGATCCATTTCTTCTGAACAGGATTCCTTTATGTTTATCCCACGCATGTTTGAATTCTGTTACCATTTTCCTCTCCACCACCTCCCGCGGGAGGGCATTCCAAGCATCCACCACTCTCTCCGTGAAAAAATACTTCCTGACATTTTTTTTTTGAGTATGTCCCCCTTCAATCTCATTTCTGCCCTCTAGTTCTACCGCCTTCCCATCTCCGGAAAAGGTTCGTTTGCGGATTAATACCTTTCAAATATTTGAACGTCTGTATCATATCACCCCTGTTTCTCCTTTCCTCCAGGGTATATATGTTCAGGTCAGCAAGTCTCTCCTCATACGTCTTGTAACGCAAATCCCATACCATCCTCGTAGCTTTTCTTTGCACCGCTTCAATTCTTTTTACATCCTTAGCAAGATGCGGCCTCCAAAACTGATCACAATACTCCAGATGGGGCCTCACCAACGATTTGTACAGGGGCATTAACACCTCTTTTCTTCTCCCCTCTCTATACAGCCTAGCAACCTTCTACTTACAGCCACCGCCTTGTCACACTGTTTCGTCGCCTTCAGATCCTTAGAAACTATCACCCCAAGATCCCTCTCCCCGTCGGTACCTATCAGACTCTCACCACCTAACACATACGTCTCCCGTGGATTTCTACTCCCTAAGTGCATCACTTTGCATTTCTTCGCATTGAATTTTAATAGCCAAGCCTTAGACCAATCTTCTAGCTTTCGCAGATCCTTTTTATTTTGTTACATTTGTACCCTGCGCTTTCCCACTCATGGCAGGCTCAATGCAGCTTATATTACTACTACTACTACTTAACATTTCTAGAGCGCTACTAGGGTTACGCAGCGCTGTACAAATTAACGAATAAGGATGGTCCCTGCTCAGAAGAGCTTACAATCTAAAGGACGAAATGTCAAGTTGGGGTAGTTGAGATTTCCTGAGAAGAGGTGTAGTGATTAGGTGCCGAAGGCGACATTGAAGAGGTGGGCTTTGAGCAATGATTTGAAGATGGGTAGGGAGGGGGCCCGGCGTATGGGCTCAGGGAGTTTGTTCCAAGCATGGGGTGAGGCGAGGCAGAAATGGCGAAGCCTAGGGTTGACGGTGGTGGAGAAGGGTACTGAAAGGAGGGATTTGTCTTGGGGCAATGGAGGGTTAAGTGACTTGCCCAGAGTCACAAGGAGTTGCCTGTGCCTGAAGTGGGAATCGAACTCAGTTCCTCAGTTCCCCAGGACCAAAGTCCACCACCCTAACCACTAGGCCACTCCTCCATGTTTTCTACTCCCTCCTGGGTGTCCATTCTGTTACAAATCTTAGTATTATCCGCAAAAAGGCAAACTTTACCTTCTAACCCTTCGGCAATGTCACTCACAAATATATTGAACAGAATCGGCCCCTTCACCGATCCCTGAGGCACTCCACTAGTCACCTTTCCCTCCTCCGAGCGAATTCCATTCACCACCACCCTCTGGCGTCCTAGACCTAAGGGCCCTGAACAAATTCCTGGTCAAAGTTCAGGATAGTTTCCCTGGACATCCTTCTCCCCATGAGTCAGGAAATGATTGGCTATGCTCTCTGGACTTAAAGGATGCATATATACACATCCCGATACTTACAGCCCACCAGAAGTATCTACGATTTTGGCTGGGAAATCACAGTACCGCATGTTGCATTTTGGCTTCACATCATCTCCCAAGGTATTTACCAAATTTCTAGCAGTAGTTGCAGCGTTGCTACTCAGACTGGGAGTCCATGTGTTCCCGGTGCTCGGGAGTCTATGCAGAGGACTATTTGGGTGCTCAAGCTACTAGGGTTTGTTTTAAACTACCCCATCCCATCTTCACCCTGCCCAGCTATTGGAATTCATTGGATCCCTGCTCAATACGCAGAAGGTTTGAGCCTCCCTCCTGGGGCTGAGAGCACACACTCTAGTCACACTGGCTTCTCAAGTTCGAGTCTCTCAGCAGGTCACGGTTCGGCAGATGTTGAGGTTGTTGGGCCACGTGGAGGGGCATAATCAAAAGGGATGCCCAAGTTTTGCTGAGGACGTCATCGCAAAACGTCCCGGTGGAGGGGCGGGGAAACCGGTATTATCGAAACAAGATGGACGTCCATCTTTTGTTTCGATAACACAGTTGGGGACGCCCAAATCTTGACATTTAGGCTTAGAGATGGTCGTCCCTAGGCTTGGTCATTTCTGATTTTCGGCGATAATGGAAACCAAGGACGCCTATCTCAGAAACGACCAAATGCAAGCCCTTTGGTCGTAGGAGGAGCCAGAATTCGTAGTGCACTGGTCCCCCTGACATGCCGGGACACCAACCGGGCACCCTAGGGGGCACTGCAGTGGACTTCATAAATTGCTCCCAGGTACTTAGCTCCCTTACTTTGTATGCTGAGCCCCCCAAACCCCCCCCCCCCAAAAAAAAAAAAACACTGCTCACAGCTGTACACCACTACCATAGCAAATCAAAAGAAAAAAAGCAGATCAAAAAAGACAAAAAAATAGAACAGGAGGGTAACAGAAGAAGTGGTTTATTACAAGTTGCCCGACGTGGCCACGTTTCGCCCTCAGGCTGCGTCAGGGGTAAAAAAAACTAATAGGGGTAAAAAGCAAAGTGAGCCCCTAAAAGTAGTCCTACAACCACCTTACATAAGTGCTTCCCAAGCTTACTCAGCAAACTTCACAATGCTATGTTGACTTGTAATAAACCACTTCTTCTGTTACCCTCCTGTTCTATTTTTTTGTCTTTTTTGATCTGCTTTTTTTTTTTTGTTTTGATTTGCCATTTCTGTGGCAGATCTTTGCCTTTTTTTGTTTCTGTCCACCACTACCATAGGCCTTACAGGTGAAGGGGGGCACCTAGATGTGGGTACAGTGGGTTTCTGGTGGGTTTTGGAAGGCTCACATTTACCACCACAAGTATAACAGGTAGGGGGCATGGGCTTGGGTCCGCCTGCCTGAAGTGCACTTCAGCCACTAAAACTGCTCCAGGGACCTGCATACTGCTGTGATGGACCTGAGTATGACATTTAAGGCTGGCATAGAGGCTGGCACAAAATATTTGTAAAGATTTTTTTAGGGTGGGAGGGGGTTAGTGACCACTGGGGAAGTAAGGGGAAGTGATCCCTGATTCTCTCCAGTGGTCATCTGGTCAGTTCGGGCACCTTTTTGTGGCTTGGTCGTAAGAAAAACAGGACCAGGTAAAGTCTCCAAGTGCTCATCAGGGATGCTCTTTTTTTTTTTATTATGGGTCGAGGACACCCATGTGTTAGGCACGCCCAAGTCCCGCCTTCGCTACGCCTCCGTGAACTTTGGTTGTCCCCGCGACAGAAAGCAGTTGGAGATGCCCAAAATCGGCTTTCGATTATGCTGATTTGGGCGACCCTGTGAGAAGGATGCCCATCTTCCGATTTGTGTCGAAAGATGGGCGTCCTTCTCTTTCGAAAATGAGCCTGATAGTGTCCACAGTTTATGTGACACCCATGATACGCCTTCACATGAGAACTGCCCAATGGATCCTGGCCTCTCAGTGGTGCCAAGCCACAGGAAGTCTGGAAGATGTCATCCAAGTGTGCTGGAGCTTGCTCGCATTCTGTTGTGGTGGACCATTCGATCCAATTTGACTCTGGGACTTCTATTCCAAATTCCTCAGCTGCAAAAAGTGATGATGACAGATGCTTCTCTCCTGGGTTGGGGAGGTCATGCAGATAGGCTTCATACTCAAGGTGCTTGGTCTGCCCAGAAAACAAATCTCCAGAACAGTCTCCTGGTGCTTTGGGCAATCTGGAATGCTGTAAAGGCTTTCAGAGATTGGCTGTCTTACCAAATTTTACTCATTCAAAAGGACAATCAGATTGACAAGTAAGGGGGCACCGGATCATGCCCTCTGTGTCAAGAGGCAGTCCAGATGTGGCATTGGGCTTGCCATCATGGTAAGTTCCCTTGAACCACTTATCTGGTGGGCAAAAACAACAGACTGAGCAGGGTTATGCAGCTGCACAAGTGGTCTCTCAACATAGTCATTGCCCTAGAGATCTTTGCCACTCACATGATTCACATTTACCACCACAAGTATTACAGGTAGGGGGCATGGGCTTGGGTCCGCCTGCCTGAAGTGCACTTCAGCCACTAAAACTGCTCCAGGGACCTGCATACTGCTGTGATGGACCTGAGTATGACATTTAAGGCTGGCATAGAGGCTGGCACAAAATATTTGTAAAGATTTTTTTAGGGTGGGAGGGGGTTAGTACCCACTGGGGAAGTAAGGGGAAGTGATCCCTGATTCTCTCCAGTGGTCATCTGGTCAGTTCACATGATTCACAAAGTCCCTCAGTTCTGTTTCAGGCTTCAGGCCCACAACAAAATTGGATGCCTTCCTCCATCACTGGGGGACATATTCTCTGTATACGTATCCTCCCATTCCTCTCGTGGGGAAGACTTTGCTGACACTCTAGCAAGACTGCAGGACCAAGATTCTAATTGTGCCTTTCTGGCCTTTGCAGATCTAGTTCCCTCTTCTTCTGGAGTTATCCTCCGAAGAACAGTGGGGATTGGAGTGTTTTCTAACTTTTATCATGCAGAACGAGGGATCTCTTCTGCATCCCAACCTTCAGTCTCTGGCCCTCACAACCTGGATGTTGAGAGCCTAGAATTTGCTTCCTTGGGTCTTTCGAGGGTGCCTCCCAGGTCTTGCTAGCTTCCAGGAAAGATTCCACTAAGAAGTGTTACTCTTTTAAATGGAGGAGGTGTGCCGTCTGATATGAGGGCAAGGCTCTAGATCCTGTTTCCTGCCCTACACAGACCCTGCTTGATACCTTCTACAACTTTCTGAGTCTGTTCTCAAGACCAACTCTGTAAAGGTTCACCTCGGTGCAATTTGTGCTTATCATCAACATGTACAGGGTAACCCTGTATCTGGACAGCCTCTAGATGTTTGCTTCATGAGAGGTTTGCTTTTGTTAAAACCCCCTGTCAAACTTCCGCCTGTGTCACCCAGCTGATGAAAGCTCCTTTTGAGCCACTGGATTCCTGCCACCTGAAGTATTTGACCTAGAGGGGCCTTTTCTTGGTGGCTGTTACTTCAGCTCATAGAAACATTCTTCTCTAGGCTTTAGAATTGTTCAAGTGATACCATTTTTTAGATAAGCCTTGCCCCTATTTTCAAGCATGCTTCAGTTCACCAAATAATCATTCATATTTTTAGTACGTGGGGTTACATGTAAAAATGACCTTAGTAGCAGATGCACCTTATACTAAGTTTCATCACAAAAGAGTAGCCCTCTGCACACACCCTGCCGAAGGTGGTGTCGGAGTTCCATCTGAATCAGTCAATTGTCTTGCCAACATTCTTTCCCTGACCTCATGCCCATCCTGGTGAGAGTGCCTTGCACACCTTGGACTGCAAACGAGCATTGACATATTACAAGGCGAGGACTAGGCCCCATAGACAGTCCACCCAACTTTTTGTTTCTTTTGATCCCAACAGAATAGGGTTCACCATCCGGAAACGCACAATCTCTAATTGACTGGTAGATTGCATTTCTTTCACTTATGCCCAGGCTGGGATGACCCTGGAGGGTCATGTGAAGGCTCACAATGTCAGAGTCATGGCTGCATCAGTAGCTGACTTGCAGTCAGCCTTCATTGAAGAAATTTGTAAGGCTGCAACATGGTCTTCAGTCCACACATTCACATCTCATTACTGCTTTGAGCAGGATACCCGATGCGACAGTTGGTTTGGGCAGATAGTTTTGCAGAATCTGTTGGGGGGGGGGGTCTAGAATCCAACTCCCCCCACCCCCCGGCTTGGTTTATTCTGTTTCAGGTTGCACTGTCATGCAGTTTGTACATAGTTTCAGGTTAATCTGAGTATTGTCCTCGCTATTGCAAGGCCCAGTTGATCAATGTTTGTTGTTTTAGTGAGCCTGGATGTTAGTGATACCCCAATTGTGAGAATAGGCCTGCTTGTCCTTGGAGAATGCGAACATACTTATCTGTAGCAGGTGTTCTCCAAGGACGGCAGGCCTTATATTCTCACAAACCCTCCCACCTCCCCTTGGAGTTGTCTGCTATTTTTTTGTTCTATGCTGTAATATTTAACTCTGGTAATCATGCTCTCGCAGTGGGCAGGAAAGCACTTGTGCATTCACTGTGGAGCATGCCTCGTTCTCCACAGAAGCTCTTTTAAAGCTTGTTAAAAGTACTGGACTGGGCAACGCGGGATTGTGTTACCCAATTGTGAGAATACCTGCTACATAAGTATCTTCACTTTATATTTTCCTTTTATGATTGTAATTTCTTACTGCGCTGAATCTATCTTAGAACAATTGTGTAACCTGCACAGAAAGTGAGTCCAATGTGTGGCATAACACATGATGAGTAAATTTGAAACTTAAAAGGGTTGTTTTTATTTCATGTGTCATAATTATATGCTCTCTGATAACGAAAATCATTCTCTAGATATTTTTACTTTGTCCAAATTAACTTCCATTTTCATAACCTTAATAATATGCTATATCTTCTATATTTACATATTTTAGCTTTTTATTTTGATTAACATAATGTTGCTGAATACCTCTTGCTATACATTTTCATATTATGCAAAAATAATCTGGTCGATAAAACGATTTAACCGGCCAGTTAGATCACTTGTATGGGGCTACCTGCTAATTTTCAGCAGCACTTAACTGGTTATCAATGCTGAAAATTAGTGATTAGCACCAAAGCCAGCTCTCTATAAACCGAATACTCAATGCTGAAGCACAGACATAGCCTGGCATTGAATATTTGGGAATAATGCCGGTGGCAGTCAGCATAATGCTTACCACTGCCAGCTGAATATTAACCTTGATATGCTTTGACCGTTATTACAGATAAACTTCCTTCTGGATGCCTGCTCTTAGAATCCATTATTGCTGAAACTCTACCATCAGGATTTAGTACTTACTGCTCCACCACCATCACTTGGGGAGAAGTATTTTCAATATTCCTCGATGACTTAGGCAGTGCCGCTCCCTGCAGACCCAGAAGAAGCATGGAACTTCTCAGGTTCAGCGAGATTTCACCCTCCTAGTTGGGGCTCTTCCCAGCCCCGATTACTGCAAAAACACACAATGCAAGCTTGGTTTGTGTAAAAGATGCCTTGGTGTATTAGTGTCCAGCTTAGTGGGGTGAGGTTCCCAAACTTCCAGATTTGTTTGGGCATGCTTCATAGCAAAAAGAAGTGGCACTAATAATTATTTCAATTCAGGTATGAGACAGAGCTCAGCATATACATGCTATTAAGTTTCCATCTTTTCCTCCCCCTGGGTTTTAACTTTTTAGTTTCTACTACTACTACTACTATTTAGCATTTCTATAGCGCTACAAGGCATACGCAGCGCTGTACAAACATAGAAGAAAGACAGTCCCTGCTCAAAGAGCTTACAATCTAATAGACAAAAAATAAATAAAGTAAACGTTTATCATCCTTGGCAAGATACAGCCTCCAAAACTGAACAGTTCTACATAAGTACATAAGTAGTGCCATACTGGGAAAGACCAAAGGTCCATCTAGCCCAGCATCCTGTCACCGACAGTGGCCAATCCAGGTCAAGGGCACCTGGCACGCTCCCCAAACGTAAAAACATTCCAGACAAGTTATACCTAAAAATGCGGAATTTTTCCAAGTCCATTTAATAGCGGTCTATGGACTTGTCCTTTAGGAATCTATCTAACCCCTTTTTAAACTCCGTCAAGCTAACCGCCCGTACCACGTTCTCCGGCAACGAATTCCAGAGTCTAATTACACGTTGGGTGAAGAAAAATTTTCTCCGATTCGTTTTAAATTTACCACACTGTAGCTTCAACTCATGCCCTCTAGTCCTAGTATTTTTGGATAGCGTGAACAGTCGCTTCACATCCACCCGATCCATTCCACTCATTATTTTATACACTTCTATCATATCTCCCCTCAGCCATCTCTTCTCCAAGCTGAAAAGCCCTAGCCTTCTCAGCCTCTCTTCATAGGAAAGTCGTCCCATCCCCACTATCATTTTCGTCGCCCTTCGCTGTACCTTTTCCAATTCTACTATATCTTTTTGAGATACGGAGACCAGTACTGAACACAATACTCCAGGTGCGGTCGCACCATGGAGCGATACAACGGCATTATAACATCCGCACACCTGGACTCCATACCCTTCCTAATAACACCCAACATTCTATTCGCTTTCCTAGCCGCAGCAGCACACTGAGCAGAAGGTTTCAGCGTATCATCGACGACGACACCCAGATCCCTTTCTTGATCCGTAACTCCTAACGCGGAACCTTGCAAGACGTAGCTATAATTCGGGTTCCTCTTACCCACATGCATCACTTTGCACTTGTCAACATTGAACTTCATCTGCCACTTGCACGCCCATTCTCCCAGTCTCGCAAGGTCCTCCTGTAATCGTTCACATTCCTCCTGCGACTTGACGACCCTGAATAATTTTGTGTCATCGGCGAATTTAATTACCTCACTAGTTATTCCCATCTCTAGGTCATTTATAAATACATTAAAAAGCAACGGACCCAGCACAGACCCCTGCGGGACCCCACTAACTACCCTCCTCCACTGAGAATACTGGCCACGCAATCCTACTCTCTGCTTCCTATCTTTCAACCAGTTCTTAATCCATAATAATACCCTACCTCCGATTCCATGACTCTGCAATTTCTTCAGGAGTCTTTCGTGCGGCACTTTGTCAAACGCCTTCTGAAAATCCAGATATACAATATCAACCGGCTCCCCATTGTCCACATGTTTGCTTACCCCCTCAAAAAAATGCATTAGATTGGTGAGGCAAGACTTCCCTTCACTAAATCCGTGCTGACTTTGTCTCATCAGTCCATGTTTTTGTATATGCTCTGCAATTTTATTCTTAATAATAGCCTCCACCATCTTGCCCGGCACCGACGTCAGACTCACCGGTCTATAATTTCCCGGATCTCCTCTGGAACCCTTCTTAAAAATCGGAGTAACATTGGCTACCCTCCAGTCTTCCGGTACTACACTCGATTTTAGGGACAGATTGCATATTTCTAACAGTAGCTTCGCAAGTTCATTTTTTAGTTCTATTAATACTCTGGGATGAATACCATCAGGTCCCGGTGATTTACTACTCTTCAGCTTGCTGAACTGACCCATTACATCCTCCAAGGTTACAGAGAATTTGTTTAGTTTCTCTGACTCCCCCGCTTCAAATATTTTTTCCGGCACCGGTGTCCCCCCCAAATCCTCCTCGGTGAAGACCGAAGCAAAGAATTCATTTAATTTCTCCGCTACGGCTTTGTCCTCCTTGATCGCCCCTTTAACACCATTTTCGTCCAGCGGCCCAACCGACTCTTTGGCCGGTTTCCTGCTTTTAATGTATCTAAAAAAATTTTTACTATGTATTTTTGCTTCCAACGCTAATTTCTTCTCAAAGTCCTAAATGCAGTCTCACCAATGACTTGTGCAATGACATTGTGACCTCCTTTTTTTTGCTGATTATGCCCCTCTCTATCCTGTCAAGCATCCTTCTGGCCTTGGCCACTGCCTTGTGAATTTGTTTAGCCATCTTGAGATCCTCAAACAACATTACCCTAAATTGTAATCTGGTACAGATAACCAAGTGGCTACGGTGAAATAAATTTATACTTAACCCTGACAAATCGAAATGTATTCTATTCTCCAATTCATTAAATGGAGCTCTCACATATCCTATTCTTCTCAATTCTACACCCGTTTCTCAAGTTTGACATACTACCATCCTACGTGTTTATTTAGACGAATCTCTCTCATTTCGCCAATAGATCTCTAATGTGACTAAAAATTGTTTCTATAGACTGAGATAGATTCGTTCAATTCATCCATTTATTGATCCACCAACTATTAATATTTTTATACACTCTTTCGTGCTTAGTAACATAGGGGATCTTTTACAAAGCGATGGTAAGCACAACGCAGGCTTATCGCATGCTAAATCAGAGCTACTGTTGGCCCAACGCAGCCGCCAGCTGTAGTTCCAGCTGGAGCACATACCAATTCCATCACTCTGGAAAAAATGTTTTCTCTAGCATGACATTAACTTGGCGGTAATCAGGCATCGCTGCACACTGCTCGGTTATTGCCGGGTTACCACAAGAGCCCTTGCCGCCACCTCAATGGGTGGCGGTGAGTGCTCCCCACTGCATGGCCATGCAGTAAGGGTTATCTTACCGCATGGCCATTTTTGGGGGAGGGCTTTTTACCTGCTGTGATAAAAAGGGCCCTGGCACATGGGGAAAATGGCCCCTGCCACTACCTCAGGATTTTTCCTGCAGCTTAGTGAAAGGACCCACAGTATGTGACGGCAGATAAAGACCTGAATGGTCCAGCCAGTCTACCCAACAGTCATATTCATTATCAATTCAAGATTAAATCAACAATGAACCTGATATTATATACTTGATCATGATCTTTCATTGGTATTTCTGGGACATAGACCATAGAAGTCTGCCCAGCTCTGTCCTTATGTTCCAACTACTGGAGATGACGTCAAAGCCCACTCCAGCCTATCTAAAACCGTCTTGCAATTTGCAGGATACAGACCGTAAAAGTCTGCTTGGCGCGGTCTTCACATTCCAAATTACTGGAGTTTCTTTCGAAGCTCTCATAAGAACATAAGAGTACCCATACTGGGTCAGACCAATGGTCCATCTAGCCCAATATCCTGTAGGTCACAAGTACCTGTCAGAAACCCAAATCATGGCAACACTCCATACTACAAATCCCAGAGCAAGTAGTTGCTTCCCATATCTGTCTCAATAGCAGACTATGGACTTTTCCTCCAGGAATTTGTTCACACCTTTTAAAAATTCAGATATGCTAACCGCTGTTACCACCTCCTTCGGCAAAGAGTTCCAGAGCTTAACTATTCGTTGAGCGAAAAATTATTTCCTCCTATTTGTTTTTAAAATGTTTCTATGTAACTTCCTCAAGTGTCCCCTAGTCTTTGTACTTTTGGAATGAGTAAAAAATCAGTTTAGTTCTACTCATTCTACACCACTCAGGATTTTGTAGACGTCATTCATATCTCCTCTCATCCATCTCTTTTCCAAGTTGAAAAGCCCTAACCTCTTGAGCCTTTCCTCATACGAGAGGAGTTCCATCCCCTTTATCATTTTAGTCGCTCTTCTTTGAACCCTTTCCTAATTCCACTATATCTTTTTTGAGATACGGTGACCAGAACTGAACGCAATACTCAAGGTGCAATTGCACCATGGAGCGATACAAAGGTATTATAGTATTTTTGGTGTTATTCACCATCCCTTTCCTAATAATTTCTAGCATCCTGTTTGCTTTTCGGGCCACTGTCGCACACTGAGCAGAAGATTTCAGCGTATTATCTACAGCTACACCCAGATCTTTTTCTTGAGCGCTGACCCCCATGGTGGACCGTAGCATCAGGTAACTGTAATTCGTATTATTCTTTCCAATGTGCATCACCTTGCATTTGTCCACATTAAATTTCATCTGCCATTTGTATAAACAGTCTTTCAATTTCCTAAGGTCTTCCTGCAATATTTCACAGTCCCCATGTTTTAACAACCTTGAATGGTTTTGTATCATCTGCAAATTTGATCACCTCACTTGTCGTTCTGATTTCCATATCATTTATAAATATGTTAAATAGTACTGGTCCCTGTATGGATCCCTGCAGCACTCCACTGTTCAGTCTCCTCCATTGAGAGAAATGACTCTCTAATTTTCTCAGGAGTCTCTCATGAGGAACTTTATCAAAACCTTTCTGAAAATCTAGATACACTACATCAACCAGCTCAACTATATCTACGTGTTTCCACCAAGTCTCTGAGATGCCTATTACATCTACCTCATCATTTAGTGCTATATATTCTAATTCTCCCATCTTATTTTTTAGGCTTCTAACATTTGTATACAGGCTCTTCAAATTGTGTTTTTTCTCTTGATCTACAAGCTGCTTAGAAGTTGAAGGGGGTAATGCACATCCTTTATCCTGCTCTCTCATTAAGCAAAGTGGCTTACTTTAAGCATTGTTGAAACCTCTCTACTGAGATTCCCTAAATGTCCTGTTTCAATAGTATCCTTCAAGGATACTCTACACCGAACCATGCACTCCTGGGCGACTGTCACCCCCCCCCCCCCCCCCCCCAATTCTAGTTTAAAAGCTGCTCTATCTCCTTTTAAAAGTTAGTGCCAGAAGCCTGGTTTCATCCTGGTTAAGGTGGAGCCCATCCTTTCGGAACAGTATCCCCCTTTCCCAGAATGTTGCCCAGTTCCTAATAAATCTAAATCCCTCATCCCTGCAAATCTAAATCCCTCATCCCTGCACCATCGTCTCAACCACGCATTGAGACTTCATAGCTCTGCCTGCCTTTTGGGTCCTGCACATGGAAAGGGGAGCATCTCTCTCCAGCCCATCCTACACCCAGACTGCTATATACGGGACTCAGACTGTACAAGCAAGCCCAGCACCGGCCTTAATTGATACACCCAGAGTTGCCATCTGAGCACCATTTGACATGCAAACACATATGCAAACCTTTACATTTTGATTTTTTATATCATTCATTTTCTAGAGGTCTTCTGTGTTGTAGGTAGTCTAAATAAGTCTTATAACATAGTAGATGACGGCAGAAAAAGACCTGCACGGTCCATCCAGTCTGCCCAAGAAGATAAATTCATATGTGCTACTTTTTTTATTTGTACTGTCCTCTTCAGTGCACAGACCGTATAAGTCTGGCCAGCCCTATCCCCGCCTCCCAACCACCAGCTCTGGCACAGACCGTATAAGTCTGCCCAGCACTATCCCTGCCACCCACCACCGGCTCTGGCACAGACCGTATAAGTCTGCCCAGCACTATCCCCGCCTCCCAACCACCAACCCCGCCTCCCAACCACCAGCTCTGGCACAGACCGTATAAGTCTGCCCAGCACTATCCCCGCCGCCTAACCACCAGCCCCGGCACAGACCGTATAAGTCTGCCCAGCACTAGTCCTGCCTCCCAACCACCAGCCCCAGCACAGACCGTATATGTCTGCCCACACTAGCCCCACCTCCCAACCACCAGCTTTGCCACCCATTCTAGGCTAAGCTCCAGAGGATCCCTTTCTTCTGCACAGGATTCCTTTATGTTTATCCCACGCATGTTTGAATTCCGTTACCGTTTTCATCTCCACCACCTCCCGCGGGAGGGCATTCCAAGCATCCACCACCCTCTCCCTGAAAAAATACTTCCTGACATTCTTCTTGAGTCTGCCCCCCCTTCAATCTCATTTCATGCCCTCTCGTTCTACCGCCTTCCCATCTCCGTAAAAGGTTCGTTTGCGGATTAATACCTTTCAAATATTTGAATGTCTGTATCATATCACCCCTGTTCCTCCTTTCCTCCAGGGTATACATGTTCAGGTCCGCAAGTCTCTCCTCATACGTCTTGTAACGCAAATCCCATACCATCCTCGTAGCTTTTCTTTGCACCGCTTCAATTCTTTTTACATCCTTAGCAAGATACGGCCTCCAAAACTGAACACAGTACTCCAGGTGGGGCCTCACCAACAACTTGTACAGGGGCATCAACACCTCTTTTCTTCTGCTGGTCACACCTCTCTCTATACAGCCTAGTAACCTTCTAGCTACGGCCACCGCCTTGTCACACTGTTTCATCGCCTTCAGATCCTCAGATACTATCACCCCAAGATCCCTCTCCCCATCCGTACCTAGCAGACTCTCACTGCCTAACACATACGCCTCTCTTGGATTTCTACTCCCTAAGTGCATCACTTTGCATTTCTTCGCATTGAATTTTAATTGCCAGACCATTCTTCTAGCTTTTTCAGATCCTTTTTCATGTTTTCCACTCCCTCCGGGGTGTCCACTGTGTTACAAATCTTAGTATCATCCGCAAATAGGCAAACTTTACCTTCTAACCCTTCGGCAATGTCACTCACAAATATATTGAACAGAATCGGCCCTAGCACCGATCCCTGAGGCACTCCACTACTCACCTTTCCCTCCTCCGAGCGAACTCCATTCACCACCACCCTCTGGCGCCTGTCCGTCAACCAGTTCCTAATCCAGTTCACCACTTTGGGTCCTATCTTCAGCCCATCCAGTTTATTTAAGAGCCTCCTGTGGGGAACCGTGTCAAAAGCCTTGCTGAAATCTAAGTAGATTACGTCTATAGCACGTCCACGGTTCAATTCTCCGGTCACCCAATCAAAGAATTCAATGAGATTCGTTTGGCACGATTTCCCTTTGGTAAAACCATGTTGTCTCGGATCTTGAAACTCATTTTCTTCCAGGAAATTCACTATCCTTTCCTTCAGCATCGCTTCCATTACTTTTCCAAAAATCGAAGTGAGGCTTACCGGCCTGTAGTTTCCAGCTTCTTCCCTAACACCACTTTTGTGAAGAGGGACCACATCCGCTGTTCTCCAATCCCAATGAACCTCTCCCATCTCCAAGGATTTATTAAACAAATCTTTAAAAGGCCCTGCCAGAGCCTCTCTGAGCTCCCTCAATATCCTGGGGTGGATCCCGTCCGGTCCCATGGCTTTGTCCACCTTTAGTTTTTCTAGTTGTTGATACACACTCTCTTCCATGAACGGTGCTATATCCACTCCATTCTCAAATGAACTTTTGCCAGTCCATCGTGGTCCTTCTCCCGGATTTTCTTCAGTAAAAACAGAACAAAAGTATCTATTTAGCAAATTTGCCTTTTCTTCATCATTATCTACATAGCGGTTTGCAGTATCCTTTAGTCTCACAATTCCCTTTTTAGTCATTCTCCTTTCACTAATCTACCTGAAGAAATTTTTGTCACCCCTCCTTACCTTTCTAGCCATTTGTTCTTCCGCTTGCGCTTTCGCCAGACGTACCTCTCTCTTGGCTTCTTTCAGTTTCCTCCGGTATTCCTCCCCATGTTCCTCGTCTTGAGTTTTTGTGTATTTCTGGAATGCGAACTCTTTAGCCTATTTTCTCAGCCACTTGCTTGGAGAACCATATCGGTTTCCTTTTTCTCTTGCTTTTATTTACTTTCCTTACATAAATGTTTGTGGCCCTATTTATAGCTTCTTTCAGCCTGGACCACTGTCCTTCCACTTCTCGTACGTCCTCCCAGCCCATCAGCTCCCTCCTTAGGTATTCCCCCATTTTACTAAAGTCAGCACGCTTGAAATCCAGGACTTTGAGTTTTGAGTGGCAACC
Organism: Microcaecilia unicolor; assembly: GCF_901765095.1. NCBI lineage: Eukaryota > Metazoa > Chordata > Amphibia > Gymnophiona > Siphonopidae > Microcaecilia > Microcaecilia unicolor. The sequence continues at coordinate 82,168,462 of NC_044034.1, forward strand.
CTCCTCTTCAGCCATCATATCAAACCAAACCGTTTGATGGTCACTGCTGCCCAGGTGGGCACCCACTCGGACATTTGACACGCTATCCGCATTTGTGAGCACCAGATCCAGCGTTGCTCCCTCCCTCGTGGGTTCCATGACCATTTGTCTGAGCAGAGCACTTTGGAAAGCATCCACAATCTCTCTACTTCTTTCCGATTCCGCAGACGGAACCTTCCAATCTACATCCGGCAGATTGAAATCTCCCAGCAACAGCACCTCTCTCTTCTTTCCCAACTTTTGAATATCTGCGATCAGGTCTTTATCTAATTCTTCCAATTGTGTTGGAGGTCTGTAGACAACACCCACGTGGACAGAGGTTCTATCATCTCTTTTTAAGGTGATCCATATCGCTTCTTCCTTACCCCAGGTCCCTGTCATTTCGGTTGCTGTGAAATCATTTCTCACATATAGAGCTACTCCTCCACCTTTACGACCCTCTCTATCCTTCCTAAATAGATTATAGCCTGGTATGTTTGCATCCCATTCATGGGAACCATTGAGCCATGTCTCTGTGATTGCAACAACGTCCAAGTCTGCCTCCAACATCAGGGCTTGAAGGTCATGAACTTTGTTGCCAAGACTGTGAGCATTTGTGGTCATCACTTTCCATTTACATTTCCTGGTATGTGTTTCAACATTTGATATTTTGGTGTGTTTTCTGTCTTTGGGTCCCTCCATATCTTTTTGTTGCACCTTAATTTCTTTTGCTGTTTCTTCTGGCTCAGTTCTATTTTTAGGAACCTCACAGAGCTCTAATGGAGCAATAGAATTCTGTAGGGGTAACCCTTGTGAGGGTGTATGCCTTTGTGTCACATGACGAAGTTTGCCTGAGCCTACTGTGAACCATCTATTCTTAGGAGGTTTTATCCTTTGAGGCAGTGGTGTGAATTTGGTTTGATTTTGTGCAGTCTTAGAAGTTGCTTTAAGTGCATCTAATTCCTGCTTTAATTTACTGACCTCTTGTTTTAAACTAGCGAGCTGATTACAGATAGGACAAGCCTTAAGTTTCCAGATGATTGGCCTTGAAACTAAAGCTCCACAATTATTACAGAGAATAAAAGTCATCTTGATTTGTTGAATGGGTATGAATAGGGATTTTATGATGAGGCTTGACAGTTTACAAGATTAACTTTACTCCTCAGCAATTTGAGACAGTTGTAATTCGGGTGGAGTTAAGTTGTGATAAGTAGTATAGTTAGAATAGGGATTTAGGAAGTGTCAGTCTTGGGGTGGGTGGGTATAAACCTTAAGTCTTATAGAATAATAATAAGTCTTATAGAACATATATTTATGTCTTAAAAATAAGTCTTATAGAAAAACAACTCCCAACAGATTATTTATGCTGAGGTCCTATGGGTCAGAACTCTGCAGAAGCAAATATTCTGGACTCGTGCTAGGGGAAATAGGACCTCCCTTTGGCACCTTACCAAATTGGCTGTTAGAGAAAATGAAACCAAAGCAACAGATGTAATATATTATTTATTCATAGATAAAAATATATATAGATTAGATCAGCAGCAAGGCTTAGCAAAATACAATATATAACTTGCTGATAATAATAAAAGCAAATAGATTGCTACCAAAATAAAGACTATGCAAAATGATTCTTACTGGAATACTAGGTGATTACACAAACCTGATTTTGTAATCGTGAAAACTTATACTACACTTCTTATGCAAAATACAACTGTTAGCAGCTTATTCCCTGACCGCGAGTCATGACCTAACCAATCTTATCACAGACAAACACCAATCACTAATCCCCGACTATAGGCAGTAAATCTGTTATCTCACCATTCTGTCTCTGAGGCAGTCTCCCGATGAGGTTGGCACGGATTTCTTCTTAGACTCCAGCTGTATCCACAGCGAGTCTCAGATTCAAATCAGATCTATCTTCTGAAAGCAGGTGTCACAGTCATTCAGTGTCGCGCCTCAGAGCGGATGCAGCTGAACCCAAAGGTATTTTCACCATGTAGGTAGTTCACAAGGTTAGAACAACAAAGTCTCTTGCTCACTCCGAGCCTTCTAAACTTGATGGGTTTCTCCGGTCTCCTTCCTCCTCTTGCCAGTCCCAACTGTCTTTCCTCTCCCGTTCCCGCTTTCTTAGTACCTCTCGGTCAGATGATACCACGGGACCAATCATGATCCTGTCCAGCTAACTCCATGAGCATGAAGCGTCCTTTGTTCGTGACCTTGAAGTTGATACCTTAGGTCTGCATATCTGTCTCCAACCAGGCTTACTAGAGCCATGGGTCTCACTCCCTTTTCAGCTTCTCAGGGTGATAACAGGGTGGTTGTAACACAGAATGTCCTTGGATGTGGTATGCCTGCCAGTGATTTTCCAGAAGCTGAAAAGCTGGATCTTGCTGACACAGATGTGCTCAGGTCAGAGGCTGTAGAATCCATCTTGTTGTAACAGGCTGTATTAGGCTTGTATGAACCAAGACCAGCTCAGGTGAGATCTCAGGTAAATACCCCTACAGTGTTCATCCAATGCCTTTTTGAATTCTGCCAGTTTTTTTTTCTTCACCACCATCCTCTCCATGAAAAAGAATTTTCTGATATTACCCCTTTGTCTACCACCCCGCAACCTCAATTCATGTCCTCTAGTTTTACCATTTTCCCTTCTCTGGAAAATATCTGTTTCTATATTAATACCTTTCAAGTATTTAAACATCTGTATCATATGTCCCCTGTCCTTCCTCTCTTCTAGGATATACATATTCTATCTCTCCTGGTTACTGATTCCTTACACTAACCAGAGAACCCTTTGATCTTCTTCCCAAAATCTGTTGGTAATACTGTCTTTTCGCAAAATCATACATGAACACACCAGGAAAGCCATTTTCTCTGTACAGGGCCCTGAACACTGGAAGAAATTACCACAGTCCCTTCGTCATCAAACCTCCCTTCACAAATTTAAAGCAGAGCTGAAAACTTTTCTGTTCTCAGATGCATACTCCTAATTAGCCTTGCATACTCAAAATTCTCTGCTCATTGACTGGGGAGAATGAACCTGACTGACTGTACAGTCTTAAAGCACTTCCGCCCCCTCTATCCTGTCCATATTGTAGTTCTGCCCTCTTCCCTTCTTGAGTCATGCGTTGTTACTATAAATATGTTATACTATTTTGATGTAACTTTTGGTATGTAAGCCGCCTAGACACATGCCTTGATAGGCGGGATAGCAAACCATAAAACTTGATAAATTTGAAACTTGTTCATGCTATCAGCCTCTCATCTCCTATCATGTACTTCTCCTTTGAAATTTTGCATCCCAAATGCATCTTCCTGTTTTTTCTCACATTAAAGCTTAACTTCCAAGCATGAGCCCAAGCTTCTAATTTTTGTAGATCACTTCTCATGCATTCCACTCATTCTGGGGTGTCCATTGTGTTACTAATCTTTATGTCATCTGCAAAATGGCATACTTTTCTGTTGGCAATATCACTCACAAATATAGTGAACAGAATCAGCCCCTGCATGAATCCCTGAGGCATTCTACTATTCATCTTTATTTCTTTTCAACAAATTCAATTTACCACCACCCTAGCTGGCATAATTTTGTTAAACTTGATGTAAACCATAAACTTCCCTTACAAAAGCTATGTTTCTTGCTGAAACGATCAGGAATATGTGTTGCACTCAGATAAGTGCACAAATATTTGGTTTATGTAAGAGTTGAAGAAAATTCACATATTAGCATATAGGTTGGTAGTGTAGCAAGTAGTTAAGGGGTCCTTTTACTAAGGTGCACCTTTTTTTTGGCTGAAAATGGACATGTGGCAAAATAAAAATTGGCGTGTCCATTTTGGACCAGAGACCTTACCACCAGCCATTGACCTAGCAGTAAGGTCTCATGCATTAACTGGGTGGTAATGGTCTATGCGTGTACAATGCCGATTACTGCCCAGTTAGCGCCATGCGCCAGAAAATCTGGCGCATTTAGTGGACGTGCGTAAAAAGTGAAATTACCACTCGGGCTGGGCGGTACTTCAAAACTGATGCTCCTACGACGTGCGTATTCACCTAAGTGTATTAGTAAAAGGGCCCCTATATGATCAACTGAGAAACCATGTGGTCAAGATTTGATGTATGATAGCCCTCTTTATGTTTTATAAAACTCTTGGGTTTAAGATCATTTTGTAAAGTGGCTGTTCATATTGAATATAATTTTTAATCATCCTGTTTTTATTTGGATTATAAGTGTTAGATGATTATTGATCATTGTCTTCATATTTACAATAAAATGTAACATATGAAATAGAATAACTATTGTTTTGATGACACAAGTGTTGTTAACATTTATCACAATTTTTCCATTTTCTAGTCAAAGAAAAGGCATTGCATATCATGTGATACAGTCAAACCTCTGACCTACTCTAAAAACGGGAAACAAAACAAAGACTAATTATTTTCTCATCCTTTCCCTAACTTGAGCCTAGGGCCATATATGTCACTTAGCTGAATTGAAGATATGAAAGATTTTCCAGGCTCTCTGAAATAAAGAAAAATAAATGTAAACCATGCAACATGAAAATATAATCAATGGGTTGTAATAAGATTAGCATATTTTAATGAATCATGTGTTTTATACAGTCTTCTCTAATGTTTGATACTATTAGTTCATTAGCTGATAATATAGATTCGGTACACATACTTTGTACTTGAAATCTATATAGTCATCCATCTATAGAGAACAAGGATGTATCCTTTAATGGTCTTACTGATAGCACTGTATTTTATACATTAGTTTTATTTTTTTGGGAAAATAATTTGATGTTATTAGTACTTTTTTGATGAAAATGTGCATCTAGAAAAGAAGGTTAAAATGTCAGTGTTCTCCAAGTTACCTACTTTCCATATACATTGTTAGTATATAATATAAAAAAGCAACCAGGGAGAAAAAAGAACAAATACAATCTTAGAAACTGATAATAACTTTTAATCACAATAATCATATAAATATGTAAATGCACATAGGATTCGATATTCAAAGTGATTTAGCAGGCAGGAGAGGCTTCTGCCCAGTTAAATCATGTGTGTAGGGCTACGTGGGGATATTTCACACATTTAACCAGATAGTGCCACTAATATCCCTGCTATCTGCCTAAGCTGAAACTGGCTATGTTGTGGGAGTCAGCACTTATGCTGTTAAGTGCCAGTATTCAGCGCTTAACTGAATAAGGTAACCAGACAAGTCAGGCCGCATAAAACACAGTGCTATCTTTGTTCAGTTTCACTGGTTAAGCGCTGAATATTGACCCTTAAATGGATAAATTCTGGCCAGCCACGGGTATAAAGCTGGCAGTGGCTAAAAAATCACTCACCACCACTGGCTGAATATTTACTCCATATAAAAACATAGTAAAACTCCTGAAACCTTACAAAATGGTGGGTGGGTGGGTTGACGAGGAACAAAGATAGTGCTGTCATAAGAATTGTTGTTCACTATCTTTTTGCCACTCATCTCAACAACAGGGTCATTCAGTACTGTTCCAGACTCAGGTCACATTGCAGGCTAGCATCAGATGCCTTCCTTCTTAAGTGGGGTGAGGTCCTTCTGTATGCATATCCTCCAGCCCCTCTAATACGGAAGACTCTGCTGAAACTTAAGCAGGACAGGGGAAATATGATCTTCATCATGCTTTACTTGCTGAGGCAGATATGGTTCCCTCTTCTCCAGAGTTGTCCTCTTAAGAACCTTGGAGAATGGAGTGTTTTCTGACCCTCATCACACAGAATGAGGGGTCTCTTCTACATGCCAACCTCCAGTCTCTGGCTTTCAGGGCTTGCATGTTGAGAACGTAGAATTTGCATCTCTTCAACTGTCTGAGGGTGGCTCCAAAGTCCAGCTGGCTTCCAGAATAGATTCCACCAAGAGGTGCTATACTTTATTTATTTATTTGTTACACTTGTACCCCATATTTTCCCACCTTTTTGTAGGTTCAATGTGACTTACATAGTGCCGGAGAGCAGCTGCAGACTCTGGTGTATACAAATACAAGGTGAAGTTGTGTTAGGGTAAGGTTCATGTGGTAGGACCACATAGAGAAATTGTTTGACGGGAGAGATCGGTGATGGCCATTATGAAGTTTTGCGTTGTTGTGTCGCAGAGATCATGCATTTATGTTGGATCTGTAGAGTATGCCTTTTTAAACAGGTGGGTCTTGAGTATCTTTCTGAAGTATAGATGGTCGTATATGGTTTTCAAGCCTTTTGGTAGTGCGTTCCGTAGTTGTCTGCTGATGTAGGAAAAACTGGATGCGTAAGTTGATTGTATTTGAGTCCTTTGCAGCTTGGGTAGTGTAGATTTAGGTACATTTGTGTTGATACGGATGAGTTTCTGGCTGGTAGGTCGATTAGGTCTGTCATGTAATCTGGTGCTTCACCGTATATGATTTTATTAACTATAGTACAGATTTTGAAGGCAATGCGCTCTTTGATTGGGAGCCAGTGTAGCTTTTCGCAAAGGGGTTTTGCGCTTTCAAATCATGTTTTTACAAAGATGAGTCTTGCAGCCATGTTTTGAGCAGTCTGAAGTTTCTTTAGGATTTGTTCTTTGCATCCTGCGTAGATTCCATTGCAGTAGTCAGCATGGCTCAGTACCATTGATTGTATCAGGTTGCGGAATGTTTCCCTCGGGAAGTATTGCTTCACGCGTTTGAATCTCAACTTCGAGTAGAACATTTTCTTTGATGTGGATTTTACTTGGCTTTCTAGTGTAATGTTGCAGTCCAATGTAACACAGAGGATTTTCAGGCTGTCTGAGACAAGGGAGGGTGTGGGCTGGGGTGTTGATAGTTGCGGGATTGTCCGTGGTGTATTGAGATGACAGGATAAGACAGTGAGTTTTTTCTTTATTGAGTTTTAGTTGAAATGCATTTGCCCAAGAGTCCATGGTATTCAAGCCAGTCTTGATTTCGTTAGCGATTTCTGTCAGTGTGGATCTGTAACAGATGTATATAGTGACATTGTCTGCATAGATGAAAGGGTTAAGACCTTGGTTGGATAAGGCCTTGGCTAGTGGGGTCGTCATTAGGTTGAAGAGGATCTGGGATAGCTGTGTGCCTTGTGGTACTCCGCAATCTGTTTTCCACGGTGATGACATGTTTAATTTTGACTTTATCTGATAGGTCCTTGTGGTTAGAAAACCCTTGATCCAGTTAAGTATGTTGCCAGCTCCCCCAAATTTTCTCAAGTAATCTTATTAATATGTTATGGTTTACCATGTCGAATGCACTAGACATGCCAAATTGGAGGAGGAGGACGTTGTTTCCTATTGCTATTTCCTGCATGAATTTGGCTAGAGAAAAAGATGGAGACCTGTGTGGCTGGGGGGTGGTGAACTGAAAACTTTTGGCAGCCACTGATATAGACAGAATGGAGGCAGAATTAGGCCAGTTTGAAAGGAATTTGCCCAGATAACTTGACAGATAGCTGGGTAAATTCCCTAGTCTGATTTCCCTTCTTTTTAACATTTGCACAGGTACATTTGTACCAATGGACTTCTCTACTGCAGCTCAGTTTTTCAAAGGGAAGCTCTATTTGTGTAATGTTGTTTCCACCAGTGACACTATAGACTCTCACTCTTCACATATATTCACTCTCTTGCTCTTTACAGGCACGCACATGCATGTATTCTGACACTTTCTAGCAGTGATATAGCCACCAGAGGCGGGAGGGGCCTTGGGGGCCTTGTTCCCACACACACACACTTTGGGATCAGGTCCCCTCCAAGCCTGCAGCACCCCGTTAAATGGCTGACTGGGATGTCAAAACCCTGCCAGCCAAAGAAATTCAGTGCCTGTGCTGCTCACCTTCTTGTACTGCTGCTGTAATGCAGAAGTTGACGGCATGCCTCTCCTTGCGCATGCTCAGTTCTAGTAAGGTGAAGTCTCATCAAATGTGAGCCTCTGCTATTTCCATGGCTTTGTTGAAGTCTGCTTATTCCAGTTCTGAGCACTGGGAGTTATTTTGTCCCAATGAAATGACATCATCCATTTGTATGATGATGAATCCTGCTGTCTCTTGCAGTGGTTCCCAAACTCTGGAATGGGGGCTCCAAATGGAATCACATCATTAGCAGATGGGTCACAGAAGCTCGCATTCCCTCTGGACTTCTACTGTGATCTATGTCCAATAGTGAAAGTCAGCATAGGGCTTGTGAGGGCATCCTGTTAGACTAGAAACCCATATAGAGTAATATTATTATTACTTATCATTTTTATAGTTATACTGGATGCATACAGTACTGTACAGTGTCCCAAAGAACTTATGATCTAAGTGGGTACCTCAAACAATAAGAGATAAAGTAACTTGTCCAAGGTCACAAAAAATGTAAATGGCAGAATCAGAAATTGAATTCTGGTATCCTTGATTTTCAGTCCATTGTTCTAATCACTAGACCACTTCTTCTAAGGTCTGTGAGTGCTCACTAACATACAAAACCTGTACTTACTGCCACCACTGCTTCTGCTGCTGTCTTCATGCTTTGGATAAATGAAGAGGAGGTGGATGAAGGAGGGAAATGGGGTTAGATATCTATTTTGTTTTCACCTTCTTCTGGGGTTCACATACATTTTTTTAAAGTTTAACATGGGGTTCTTTTGGACAAAAGGTTGGAAAGCATTGGTCTATGGAGAATAATTATTTTAGGTGAGCAACTTTATATTTCTTCTCTAGAAAAAAAAAGTGAGGGAAAATAACCACTTGTAGTTTATGGGAAGCTCTGGATGCATTTGTAATGTTGTACCTTTCTTAAACTGTTGCATACTTCTGAAACATGCCTTTTGAATAATGTGTATAAATACCGATCATACCTTTAAGGGTCGACATTTCCATTTAGTAGTGAGATGAAGACTTTATCTTTGTTTTATCTGAAGCTCTCTCACTTTGAAATGTGCTGACGGAAATCTTTTTTTTCTGTGCACATCTCTAACTTATATTCCTGTAATACTATGATGATCTAGCATTAGTTCTATTATTTTGGCTTCCATTATTTTTCCTTTACATGCACATTTGTTGGTCCTTATTTTCTTTGAGAAATAACTAATTGTTTTCCTTTCTGTTCTCTTCTACTTTTTTTCTTTTCTATTCAACAGTGTTTCCTTCCACAGAGTCCACTCATGTTTAAAGATCAGATGCAGCAAGATGTTATAATGGTGCTGAAATTTCCTTCTAACTCTCCTGTCACACATGTGGCTGCCAATACACTTCCCCATCTCACCATTCCTGCTGTAGTAACTGTAACTTGCAGCCGACTTTTTGCAGTAAATAGATGGCATAACACAGTAGGTATGTACTAGTAACTAGATTATTTATTTTGCTTGTCCCAAAACATGCATGACTACTGTTTGATATGGTGATCTCTTCTCTGTAATTTATTAAAGCATCTTATGAAGTATTATTTTGTCATATTTGTTTCAATTTTCACTGATTATATGTTGTAATTAATGCAACAGTGATGCAAGTGTGATTTTATTCTATGAAGACAAGCAGGATATATAGTCCTTATATGTGGTGGCTTCATGTCAGGTTGCCTAGGCCAATACAAAATATAAACCTTACACTCCAAGCTGGTACAGCTTTCTGTCATTATGAACCCACACACGTATGGGTCCTCTTGTGTTGCCATCATTGTGTGAGGATTCAGTACCTTGGATCTCTTTCTTTCATGGAGCTTAACAGTCCTCATTTTCATAGGTACTGTGAGTAAAGGTTTTGTCTTGTTTAAAACCAGTTTTCTACATAGGGAGAACCTTCATTTCATTTTTTTCCCCTAAATAGGTTCTTCATTTTGTTTTTCTGTTATCCTTCATTTTTGATGTAGCTGTGATTGGCACCAGCAGTGGTACATGAGCGCATTGGACAGTCTATTTGTATACTGTAAATTAATTTTGCTGTAACTATTTTTTGCCCTGTGTCCTATAAATAGAAGATCCCCAGCAGCTTAAAATATACAGGAAGAACAGCAGGACAGTATCAGTGATGGATACCCACAAGTTGTACCTTTCTTGCCTTGGGCCCAAACATAATTCCCTAGTTGTGCCACCTGCCAGAAGATAATACCTAGGGGTCTTCAAGGAAAAGCTCTTTGGTTCTGTCAAGTCCAGCCCAAATACATGGACACATGAGGCATGTACCCCAAAGGGAGCTGCACCTCGTGCTGGAGATATATCAGTAACAAGGAGTCATTTATTCCCCGCAAGTTCATGCATCAACAAAGGCCATCGGTACTGATCATCATTGAAGTCCTGCCCAAAGAAAGAAATGCATTCAACTGAATTGGCAACAGTATCAGCGGATTCTAATGGCACGTGTCAACTGAAATTAGAGGCATCAGTCCTCATTGGCATATGATGCTGGAAGCAGGAAGATATTGGCAACTGCCGTTCCACCTCCAAAGCATTCCTGCAGAAAGGAATACTCATCCTCAATGACATCTTGGCAAATGCAACAGTCTACAAGGATGCGGGATTCAGCCACCGACACATCTCAAGTGACCCAAGAGGATTATTATCTCTCTTTCTGCATCCCATGCAGTATTTTAATTGGCATTCTTCATGAAGGAGTTGGACAGGAGTATGCTGGAGATGTTGAATCACCATCTGGCACAGTTCACTGCATTGACACTAGTGCTGAATAGGTTCAGGCAATCCTGGAAATCACGGTTTGGATTTGAGATTGAATTGCTCATCTTTCCAAGTCAGAGTTCAAGGCAAGTTATAAACAAGTACACCAGTTATTTCCCTGTCCAAGTACAGTATTGGCACTAGGGGGAAAGGAAGCTTTATGAAGGCTCTACGCTGATGAAGGTCTAGATGCCAGCAGACAAGAGGTACCCTCACAGAAGTCTTGAGTGCTAGCCAAATGTATACTCAAACCTCTCCTAAGAACATTTTCTGATACAGAGTCATGGGTTCTGCGTATATATAAGAAGACTGCTTGGATGAGGAGTGTACTAATCTCTCCTTGGGCCCTTCTTCTACACAAGAAATGCTTCTTGGCCTTGGAACCTCTTTTTTCCTCTCCTGATTCCACTCTGCAAGACATCTTTCAGTTCAGATACATAACATGAATATAGTTTCCAGATTAGCCAGGTCTCTAATATTGCCAACTCATCTTTCACGTGAGCTGCAATGCTCAATCAAAAATGGGCTCTGAGTTTCAGCTCTTTTCAATTTAGATTGGCAGCCCAGAGACAAAATTCTATAGCATAGTCTGTCACTGTTCACTGGGCATGGTGGGCATCCATAATACTGCTTTCAGTCAGCTGGATTTGGTCTAGCTTTCCATAGAACTCAGAGAGGGCAGCAATAAATTGATCCATCTGAGTCAGGCCAGTGTTTTCCTTGAAAGTAGGATAATAATGAAGTCCACCTTGAGTGAGAGAGTGATGTATGCAAATGCAAAGAAAGCCAAAGTTTGCACTCATGTAAAACCTAACCCAGTTCCCCTGTGGTTCCATTGCCTTCTTTGAGAGTGGCATGCACGGCTCCAAAGTCAAGTAGCTGTATAGGAGTGTCAGCTGGCCTTAACCAGGTTTAGATACCTGGAAGGAATCCATCATTTGTTGAAGAGTATGGAACTGTATTCATTAAGTCTTTAAAGGAAATCCCTACAGTGTGCTCCATTTAGACTGGCTACTTGCTTGAGTTTATGCAAGATATTTGGAATCATCCCATTGAGGTGATTTGTGCACCACAGGGTGGGGTACCTGGCGAGGAGAAGTCCTAGGAGAGAAGAGCTAAGCATTAGGTCAGAACAACAGAGCAACGGTGTTGAACCAGGCATGGGTCTGGAATGGAAGCCGGTCTAGCAGTTTCCAAATGACAAGCTGCAACAAGACTGTTGGACCAGAAAAGGTGTATCTTCTTGGACTCCCTTATATCCTGGTCTCAGTTTAGGACACACCCTGTATTGACCCAGTGAGGATATGCCAGAGGCATGCCTGCCTCCCTCAGGTATATCAGATAATGCTTCCCAAACTTATTTTTGGAACAGCAGCCTCCATAGTGTTGCTGCATGTGTCCAACTTCTGCTCCGAAGCATCATGTGTTCAATTCCTGTTGACCCTAGCAATCACCTTGACCATTTTCCTGTCAACAGATTTCATAGCTTGTGCACTGGGTGAAATATTACATTGTAAAACTTGTTCTCCATCTTCTGCTTGTCAAATTCATGGAGTGTTCTTTTTGTTTTAGTGTTATTGAAAAGGCTAAATAATGGTCCTCTATTTAACTGTTACAAACAACTCATGATTTTATAAGCAGCTTTCATATTCCGTCTCAGTGATCTGTCTTCCAGATTGAAGAGGCATATCATGTTTAGCCTTTCTTCATAAGGGAAATATTTGTGCCCTTTTCCAGTTCTGTTATATCCTTGTTGAAATGGGATGAGCAGAACTGCCATGGTGATGACATGAAATTATACAGAGGCATAATGATATATTCTCAGTTTTGTTCTCAATTGCGTTTCAAATAAACCTTAACACACACACATATATGTGTGTGTGTGTGTGTATATATATATATATATATATATATATATATATGTATGTAATACCCCATGGTGTGGGTATTACTAAGGCAAGCAGTTTAGACTGTTTCAGAGCCCTGGGGAGAGACAGGGTCCCTGCCAGTGAGCTCGAGTATTGCTAGGTGGGAGGAGGCCCAGACCAAGAGGAGTGGTATTAGAATAAGTTGCAGAGAGAAAGTGTGTCCCTGTGGAGAGTTACAGTAGGGGGTGGAGTTTGGGTTTAATAAAAGTAGTTGCGGTGAAGTACATGAGGACTTTGGTTGCCTGTACCCCCGCCAGGACCCTAGGGAGTGTTGGGGAATCCTGGTGTGAAGAAATAAATATAATATGGCTAAAGGAGCAGTTGTGCCTATAAGTGGCAACTGGGGAGGGGGGATGAGAGCTTCAGGTGGACAAGAGGGAGTCTAGCCTTGAAGCAGGACCAGGACAGGGAGAGCCTGTCCACGGCTGGAGCGTAGCCCTGCAAGGTGCACTGCTAGAAGAAGAACAGCCTGAAGGGTCTGTGCCTGAAAGTATCGGATTGTACTTAGGAGTAACAAAGCAGCTTTGGGTTTATTGCTGGCACACTGGAATGGGTAAAAGGCAGGTGGTGGTGTAAATATATACAGCTATCTTGTGAGCGGAGGAAAAGAGCTGAGCATTATTAATCATTTTGATTGAGACTGAATATATGAGAAAGGTTCAAAATGTTTGTGTGCCTGTTGCAGAGGTTAAAATAAAGTTGTGTTTCATTCTGTCAAACTCTGGGAGTGCAGCGTGATCATTGGCGAGAGAGTGAGAGCGAGTGTTCTAGGACTGAGCAAAGTGACACCCCAAGACTTTTAAACTCCAATATCGTGGATCTGTATTCCGGATCATTGACCACTCTCAAGCTCATTTGGTGGAAACTGTGACTAAATGAATGGTGAGCTGAGTGGAAAAAAGAATAGAGCATTTGAGAGAAATACGTTTTGTCCCTGTGATCTGGATTGGACTGGAGCTAGCCGGATAAGGGGCAAGCCTCGGGTTACACAAAATTTGCGCCCAAAGTGGGGCTATTGGGAGTTGAAGTGAAGGAGTTTACCTTGTGGTTTATAAAAAATTTGCAGAAATGAGCCTGAATGTGGAGCATTTGGGTTCACAAATTCACAAAGCCCACTTCGAAACAGATACAATTGCTGAATCCATAACACCACAACTTGAAATAGCCTCGTTGAGGGTCAAAGACAAGTCCTCACAACCACCTATGTTGCATCATATTCTACAGACCTCCAGGAAAATGGAGTGAAGCCCAGTTAAACATCACAGACTTCATATCAAATACATGTGTAGCAAACCCAAACACGTTAATAATAGGAAGCATCAATCAACATCTAGAAGATCAAAATGCACAAGAGAGTGCCTCGACTTTCTCCAACTATGGGATTTCCAGTGGCCACAGATGCACCCAACCCAAGTAAAAGGTCATACATTAGACCTACTAGCATACAAATTCACACCAGAAAAAAATCTTCTCTATAACAAAACACAAATGGACAGAAACCTCATGGTCTGACCACTTCAAACTAAACATGACCCTCCACTGGAAAAAGATGGGACCCCGCCACTCACATAGCTGCACCACGTACAATTCAAGAGGGAAAGTCGACACCCAAACATTCTGGCACTCAATGTATGAAAATCAATGATCAACGCCCACTAACTCTATCGAATACATCACAGAATGGGACAAGAGATGCATCACGATTCTAGATGAAATAGCACCCGCGCGAACCAAAACCACACAAAAACATAACATAGCTCCTTGGTACAACGAAGAGCTGAAAGAACTAAAAGCACAATGCAGAAGACATGAATGGGCATGGAAAAAAAGGAAAAATGACAAAACGAAATCCACATGGAATGAAACACAAAAGAGATACAAACACAAAATAAGACAGGCAAAATGGAAATTCTATAAAGATCAAATAGGCCCCGAGTATAAGGACTTGAAGAATCTATACAAACTAGTGAACAATCTAATCGACACCAAATCAGTGACAACGATAAACGAAGATCTCCTACCCGCAGACGAACTAGCCAAATACTTTGAGGGAAAAAAATCATCAATTTACATAAAAATCTCCCCCACGAATCCTCCAAATTAGACACCTTCTTAGATGAACTAGACCCACATCCAGGAGAAACACCTCTCCACTGAGACAGTAGCCTTTACGCTTCAAACGTTCTCCTCAGCCCACTGCTCACTAGACACATGCCCCAACTACATCATGAAAACACTCCCCAACCAATTTATTGAATCCCTGTTAACCCACCTCAACTTCATGGTTAGGGAAGGAATATTCCCAACGGATAAGTGAAACATTCTACTTACACCAATCCCAAAAGACTCCAAGAAAAAACCCCAAGGATATCTCAAACTACAGACCAGTCGCATAAATACCATTAACGACCAAGATGATGGAAGGTGCAGTAACCAAACAACTAATGGAATACATCAATCACTTTTTCAATACTACACAAATCTCAATCAGGCTTTAGAACCGCACAAAACACAGTGCGAGACTCATTTACAGAAAAACAAGATTGAGAGTGCAAAACTCCTTCTCTTTAAGCTACACTGGCTACCAATCAAGGTATATAGAATAATCTTCTCCCTCTCACTGGGCGTTGCAACTCTACCTTGTTCTTCTGACGGTGGCCATATTGGAAGGATCATCGGAGCAGCAACCATCTTTGGAAGATCATCTGAGGGGCGGCCATCTTGGCAGGATCATCTGAGAGCAGCCATATTAGGTAGCTCATAGGGCAGCCATCTTGAGTATCTTTAGGGCGTGCCCTATGAGATCTCTTGTCTCTCATCTGAAACCGGGATCCTCTGATTGGAGGCCTATTTAAGAGCTGGCTGGTGCCACCATCTTTGCTTCAGTTTCTATGTTGGTAGAGGTTGGTGCTCTCGTACATGCATTCCAGTGACTGACTTTCCTACTTGCCTAGACCCTCGGATTGAACCTGACTATTCTCTGTTTGCTGCCTGCCAAGACCCTCGGATTGACCCTGACTATTCTCTGTTTGCTGCCTGCCAAGACCCTCGGATTGACCCTGACTGTTCTCTGTTTGCTGCCTGCCAAGACCCTCGGATTGACCTGGTCCATTCCTTGTTCGCTGTCAGCCTGGTCCTGTGGAGTGTTTCATTCCTCAAGGCTCTTTCCGCTTCCACCTGCCACGGCCAGCGGTCGTGTGATCCCCAATTGTATCCAGAAGTCCAGGTGGCCACCTGCACCGGGGAGCTCAACTCCTGGGGAATGGTGGTCACTCCCAGGTGAAGCCCGGGGTTGTTCAGCTGCCCAACCGAGTGCGGCATTTCCACATTCCACCATGTTCAGTCAGAGCACAAGGGCTCACTACCAAAATCCTGACACCGGACTACATGACCAACCTAATAAACTTACCAATCTGGAACACAAATAAATCAGCAAGATCCTATCTTACCCTCCCCAACATGAAAAGACATCAAATACAAATCAGCTCTCACATCCAGTTTCTCCTACATCTGCACCAAAACATGGAATACACTCCCTAATGACCTAAAACTGAAAGACAACTATCTAACCTTCTGAAAGCACTTGAAGGCTCACCTCGTCAGAAAACACATCCCAGCTGAACCCACCTAACCATCCAGCTAATCGACCATATCTATCCATAAATTCAACAGCTGAATGGAAGAGGCACAAGCTCACATGACCAATCTGAATCCAAACACCTACTACACCTTCCAGATCTTATAGCTCAACCCATCCTAACCTCCTCAAACTGTCACAACCAGGGCCCATTACAATCCCATTGACTCACACATTCTCTAACCTGTTCATTACTTATTGTGTAGACTCTACAACATACCCACTTCCCCCAGAACTATAACCCTACCAGACCAATGTTGTAACCTTATTCGATTATGTTGTAACTTTACTCAACCCCCTCTGTAACTATCTTTTAATTGAATCATATAAACCCCATTGAACCTCCTAAGGACTAAACCTGGCTCAATACTTCCGCAACAAAACTCTACAGACTCTCACTGTCTCCCTTGAATTGTTAACCTTGCTCGATAGTTTGTAACCGCCTCCCATTGTTCCATGTAAGCCACATTGAACCTACCATTAGGTGGGAAAATGCGGGATACAAATGCAATAAAGAAAGAAAGAAAAGAAGAGAGGACTGCTGTGTGTTGATTACAAATTTTGATAGACCTCTGGATTATAAATCTGATTGCCTTGTGATTTACCAATTTTGTTTGCTCTGTGACTGAAAAGAAAATAAATCAAGAGGCAAAAAGACCAGCCCAGAGAGACTGTGGATACAGATCCAGGATTTACAAACACTGTTTAAACTGGGGGAGAGACTACTGGAGCAGACCCAATAAAAGTTTGATTTTTTTACGCCCACAAAAAGCCTGCGCAAACAGACTCGAGAGATAACATCAGAATTATAAGTATCTGGGAAAGGGCGGAAAGAAAACGTTGAGTCATCATAGCTGTGTTTCCCGTGCTACTGGAGAAGGGGGAGGGGCACAGCAGACTTATTCAGGAAGAATACAGAGCACAGATAGATGATTTAAAGATACACTTAGCTGCTTTACAGTGTAAGCTGCATGCTATGAGGACAGTTAGTCGGAGCCCCCTCAGGACTAGGAGTGGAGGATCAGGTCCCCAGCCACGGTAGTCTCAGGAGGAGGAGATAAAGTTAAGTGTTAGCCCTGTAGGGGGTCTTTTTCTTTTGGGATTTTTGGTTTTCTGTTTGTTGCTGTGGGTCTTTGGTTGCCTGCAAGTTCCTGCCACGTGACCTGAAGAAGGAGAAAGGGGATCCCATTAAAAAGAAGTGAATCCATTGGCTAAGATCAAGAAGAGTTGTTGCTAAGAAAAACAGCAACTGTGGAGGAGAACTCTGGGTGGGCAGTGGAGACACCCAGCCCAGGAGTGTAGAATAGGAGCCAGGGAGTGCCCATCTCATAGGCAGGGTGAGCCAACACAAAGTTCACCCTGGGTGGAGACTAGACCAGGAAGGTCTGAACCTGAAACATAGAGAGGAGCACAGCCTTTGGAACACTATCTTTGGGGACAGGCACGGACTGGAACTATACAAAATCCTGTTTCAGAGTGCTTTCTAAAATATACCCTAATGCAGAATTTCCCTGGGGAATATCGAAAGAACAATGTATTTAGAAATTGCACCAATTGGAATGTTCCTGTGGTTTCAAGTTGAAGAATAAATTGTTTGAGTTTTAAGCTGCTGACTATGGAGTGGTCATTTTGGACTTTACAGTGTATTGCGGTCTCCTCAAGACAGCCTATGTTTAACTGCCAGCCTTACTTCCCACAGGGGTTTTGGACCTGATTTTGAGTTTCCTGGGGGAGAAGAGGGCCATCCCACCCGTTAACACTTCTTTCCCCAGGTGGAGGCTGCGCACCGAATGAGTGAGTGATGGTCCGATGGAGTCTGCCCTTCGCGGGGGCTCCAGCCCTCTTGGACCCTGGACCCAGAAGTGCCCAGGCAAATGGGCGTTACATGAAGTAGTAGTGAGTAGGTGACTCCAGTTCCACCCCGATCTTCCCAGGGCCTTCGCTCCAAGTGCACAGAGTTTCCAGGTGCTTTTTGGCTAGGATCAGGCGACCCTCAGGGGGAGGAATGCTGCCTTCGGCCTAACCCCTGGTAAGCCTTTCCTCAGCTGAGAGGTGCCCAGCTCTACCACCGGCTGCCTTTCAGGTGCTGTGGAGGACTTGCAGCTCATCTGCATATCCTTACAGCCATCTCCGGGGTGACACCCAGGTCCACTCCGATCCACTCAGGGCCTCCGTTCTAGGTGCCGCGCGGGGCATTTTTCTCTTTACATCTAATCTTCTTCCCAGTTGGTAAAGTACCTCAGTCATTTATGGCCCCTATTCACATTCTCTTCCTAGCTCTGTCCCTTCCTAATCTTTTTCCTCACCCCCTGCCTCTCTCAGCTACAGGAACTCACTTCCCATCCATTGACTTCATCACCTCACCTTCTCTCCTACCCTCTTCCTCCCTCTTGGCTTTTAATCTCCGTCTCTTTCTTCCCTCCATTTTGCCTTCCCCATTCCACCTAAATACCTCTCGCCTTCGACGCCTTCATGGCCACACCTCTCCTACTCTCCTCCGCTCTCTTTTACTCCTTCTCTTACTCTCAGCTGGTGACATCAATCCCAATCCTGGCCCTCCTCATCAACTATTATCCAAACTCTACAGATCTCACTGTGACCTCTCTAACCTCATCTCTATTCCTCTACTCCCCTCCTCTTCTCTGCCCTTCTCTTGCGCCCTATGGAATGCCCGCTCTATCTGTAACAAACTCGCCTATATCCAGGACCTCTTTATCTCGCGTCACCTCCATCTGCTCGCCATAACAGAAACCTGGCTCTGCCCTGATGACTCTGCTTCAGTCGCAGCCCTGTGCCATGGCGGTTATCTATTTTCACATACTCCTCGCCCTGCTGGCCGTGGGAGCGGTGTTGGACTACTTCTCTCTCCCTCCTCCAGATTTCAACCCCTTCTTCCACCTCAATCTCACTGTTTTTCCTCCTTTGAAGTCCACTCTATCCGCCTTTTCTCTCCTCTGCCTCTTCGAATAGCGGTCATTTATCGTCCCCCTGATAAGTCCCTTTCATCCTTTCTCAGTGACTTTGACGCCTGGCTTGCCTTCTTCCATGATCCTTCCTCCCCCTCTCTCATCCTTGGTGACTTTAATACTCCTGCTAATGATCCTTCCACCTCTTATATTTCCAAGTTACTCGCTTTAACTTCCTCCTTTAATCTCCACCTCCCCCACTCATCAAAATGGTCACTGTCTTGATCTCATCTTCTCCTCCAACTGTTCACCTTCTAGTTTCCTTGCCTCTGATCTTCCCTCCTCTGATCACCATCTTATAACTTTCACACTTAAATCTCCTCCCTCCCAGTCCCGTCCTATCTTATCTAATTTATCTAGGAATCTTCACGATATTGACCCTTCATCTCTATCCTCCCATGTTTCAAACCTCCTCTCTACTGTGGCACCATCCACGTCTGTCAACGAGGCTGTTTCTTCTTACAACAATACTCTATCCTCGGCCTTAGACACTCTTGCACCTTTGATGACCCGTCCTGTAAGGCGTACAAAACCCCAACCTTGGCTGACTTCTAATATCCGCTACCTACGTTCCTGTACCCGCTCCGCCGAACGCCTCTGGCGGAAATCTTGGGCCCTTGCTGATTTCTTACACTTTAAGTTCATGCTGACCTCCTTCCAATCTGCTCTTGTACGTGCCAAACAGGATTATTATATCCAACTGACCAACTCTCTTGGCTCTAATCCTCGACTTCTCTTCACCACATTGAACTCTCTCCTCAAGGTGCCCCCTCCCCCAACTCCCCCTTCATTATCTCCTCAGACCCTTGCTGAATTCTTTCACAACAAGGTTCAAAAGATAAACTTTGCTTTCTCTACCTCACCACCTCTCCCTCCACTAGTCCGTTCCCCTCTCTCTCCTTCCCCTCATTCCCTTTCCTCCTTTCCTGAAGTTACTATTGAGGAAACTACACTTCTCCTTTCTTCCTCAAAATGTACCACCTGTTCCTCTGATCCCATTCCCACCCACCTTCTTAATGCCATCTCTCCTGCTCTTATTCCTTTTATCTGTCATATTCTCAACCTCTCACTTTCCACTGCGACTGTCCCTGCTGCCTTTAAACATGCTGTGGTCACACCTCTCCTTAAGAAGCCTTCACTCGACCCTACTTGTCCCTCTAATTACTGACCCATCTCCCTACTTCCTTTTCTCTCAAAATTACTTGAGCGTGCTGTTCACTGCCGTTGCCTTGATTTTCTCTCCTCACATGCTATTCTTGACCCACTACAATCTGGTTTTCGCCCTCTCCATTCAACCGAAACTGCGCTTACTAAAGTCTCCAATGACCTATTACTGGCTAAATCCAGAGGTCAATATTCCATCCTCATTCTTCTTGATCTTTCCGCTGCTTTTGACACTGTCGATCACAGCATACTTCTCGATACCCTGTCCTCACTTGGATTCCAGGGCTCTGTCCTTTCCTGGTTCTCTTCCTACCTCTCCCTCCGCACCTTTAGTGTTCACTCTGGTGGATCCTCTTCTATTTCTATCCCTCTGCCTGTCGGCGTACCTCAGGGTTCTGTTCTTGGTCCCCTCCTCTTTTCTATCTACACTTCTTCCCTTGGTTCATTAATCTCATCCCATGGCTTTTCCTACCATCTCTATGCTGATGACTCCCAAATCTACCTTTCTACCCCTGATATCTCACCTTGCATCCAAACCAAAGTTTCAGCGTGCTTGTCTGACATTGCTGTCTGGATGTCTCAACGCCACCTGAAATTAAATATGACCAAAACCGAGCTTCTCATTTCCCCCCCCAAACCCACCTCCCCGCTCCCCCCATTTTCTATTTCTGTTGATGGCTCTCTCATTCTCCCTGTCTCCTCAGCTCGAAACCTTGGGGTCATCTTTGACTCTTCTCTCTCCTTCTCTGCTCATATCCAGCAGATCGCCAAGACCTGTCGTTTCTTTCTTTACAACATCCGTAAAATCCGCCCCTTTCTTTCCGAGCACTCTACCAAAACCCTCATCCACACCCTTGTCACCTCTCGTTTAGACTACTGCAATCTGCTTCTTGCTGGCCTCCCACTTAGTCACCTCTCCCCTCTCCAGTCGGTTCAAAACTCTGCTGCCCGTCTCATCTTCCGCCAGGGTCGCTTTACTCATACTACCCCTCTCCTCAAGACCCTTCACTGGCTCCCTATCCGTTTTCGCATCCTGTTCAAACTTCTTCTACTAACCTATAAATGTACTCACTCTGCTGCTCCCCAGTATCTCTCCACACTCGTCCTTCCCTACACCCCTTCCCGTGCACTCCGCTCCATGGATAAATCCTTCTTATCTGTTCCCTTCTCCACTATTGCCAACTCCAGACTTCGCGCCTTCTGTCTCGCTGCACCCTACGCCTGGAATAAACTTCCTGAGCCCCTACGTCTTGCCCCATCCTTGGCCACCTTTAAATCTAGACTGAAAGCCCACCTCTTTAACATTGCTTTTGACTCGTAACCACTTGTAACCACTCGCCTCCACCTACCCTCCTCTCTTCCTTCCCGTTCACATTAATTGATTTGATTTGCTTGCTTTATTTATTTTTTGTCTATTAGATTGTAAGCTCTTTGAGCAGGGACTGTCTTTCTTCTATGTTTGTGCAGCGCTGCGTATGCCTTGTAGCGCTATAGAAATGCTAAATAGTAGTAGTAGTAGTAGAGAAGAAATGTGGATGGTGAATAAAGTGTTATGCCAAATTGCAGGTCACCGAGAGGAGTGACAGGTATAAAAGAAATGGGTTTAAAATGATGTTATATGTTGAATAAAGTTGAAGATATTGTGTGGGACTGTGTTGCTCTAATGGAACCAGCCTGATTTAGCCCTTGAGGACAAGGGAAGATGATTTCTAGTGATGGAACCAAGGAGATCATCTTTTCTTTACTTGGGGGGGGTGGGGGGAGGAGAGTGCAATACCCAAGTATGGGTATTACTAAGACAAGCAGTTTAGACGTTCCAAAGCCCTGGAGGAGGGATGTCCTTGCCACTGGGCTAGAGTTGTAGTATCCCTGGATGGGAGGAAGCCCAGCCCAAGGGAAGTGCTATTGGAATAAGTTGCAGAGAGAAAATGTGTTCCTGCTGAGAGTGACAGCAGGGATGGAATTTGGATTTCTCCCTCTCTCTTCCCTCCCTACCCGAACTAGAGTTCAGCATCATCCCTCTTTCTCAACCGCCTCCCCCTTTAAACTTCTAGAGGGCACCAACAGTGGCAGCAATTTGCACACACTGCCTGTGCCCAGCCCCTAGACTTCCCTTTGCTGTGTCCCACCCCCTTTGACACAACTTACTGTTTCTGGCAAGATAACACACAACATTCAATATAAGAGCTTTATACACAACTATCCCTCATGATGAAGCATTGAAGGTGATATTTCAAGGATTGGAGTTTCATCAGCATCTTCGTATGGTGGCAACTATTTTCATGATGAAATTAACTACATTGATCTGTGTTTCAATCATTTTGTCAGGCTTAGCTATAGGGCTTCTTTCGCTCTGGCTTTTGTGAATCTTTTTATGTCAGATTTTGAAGAGAAATAGGTGTACCCCAGTTTTTAAAACATGTATTGATGGGGCTTTGCTACATTGATGACATTTTTCTTATTTGGAGCAGTTCTGTATGTCACCTGTTACAGTAAAAGAATTATTTAGATCAATGTCAAGCTTTCATTAAATTTGATATTGTTTACCATGGGCAAAAGATCACAGTTTTGGAGGGTCAGCTTAGTCTGGAGGAGAGTCTGCTATTGACCTCTCTTTTTTCAAAACCCGCTAATGTCGATACAGTTTTGCATTTTGATAATATGCACCTGAAGGCATTGAAGTCTAGTTTACCATTTGTGCAGTTCCTGCAGTATTGAAGAATATGGGGCTCATTTTCAAAGCACTTAGACTTACAAAGTTCCACAGGTTACTATGGAACTTTGTAAGTCTAAATGCTTTGAAAATATGCCTCCATGTCATTCTTCTTATGTATCATCTGATGTTTTGGCTGAGAAATTAAATGAGCCTGTAAGCGGCCACTGTATAATGATTAGGACAGTTTGTTACAAGATAGGGTGTTCTCGGCTGATAATATAGTAGTGTGTGCTCTGAAATATAGTCCCATGTCACAGTGTTGTGTGCATGAATAATTTTAAAATATCGGAAGATCTTAAAAGTTTTTACTTGTTTTTCTTCCAAGTGTCATATAATCACATATACTAGAAACAAACATCTGAAAGATATTTTGTGTAAATCTGATGTATGGAGGGCCAAATCTAGAAATCAACCAAAGCACAACCTATGTGGACACTGCATAATGTGTGGAATTACATTGCAAGAAGATTAGTGGATGAACCCCAAAACAGGGAAGATGATATTCACGACGGTGAATGTGATATGCTTGCTCATTTGTCCTTGTCATTTATATTATACTGGGCACAGTTTCTCTATAATGCAGGTGTACTGCAGCTGAACATCTATTGTTTCAGTTTGCATTTCACTATTGCTGTATTCTGGTCATACAATACTGTCAGCCATTTTCATTTTATTAATCCCAACTATATTTGTTTAACTCTTCCACCACACACGAAGATTGTTGTGCTGAGTAATATAGACAACCTTAACTATGTCATATAAAGTAAATGATTGTACTGATACATACTATAATAGCAAGAACTGTGTTGACAATACTTTATTTTTCTTATGTGGTTGTTCTTACTTATAGGCCTCAGGGGAGCACCAGGATACTCCTTAGATCAGGCTCATCATCTTCCCATTGAAATGGATCCATTAATTGGTATGTCAGGAATAAAATTGCTAAATTATCTGTTTATATGAATAAAATAAAAAGTGGATAAATATGTTTTCATTTTTGCCTTGAGTAGTTCATATTGGTAAGGAAAGTAAATGTTCTTAAATAAACAATGACAACCAAAATAATGGTCAGCCATGAAGTTCCTATACATTAAGCAAGCAATTTTGAAAGGGATATTTTGAAAGCCCACCTCTTTGACGCTGCTTTTGACTCCTAACCACTACTCACTTGCCCTGTACCTTTTATCCCCTTCTCTTTAATTCCCTTACCTCGTAGTTGTTCTGTCTGTCTACCTGTCTTATATAGATTGTGAGCTCTTTGAGCAGGGACTGTCTTTTCGTGTATGGTGTACAGCGCTGCGTATGCCATATAGCGCTATAAAAATGATAAGTAGTAGGATATTCATGGGTAAATGGGACTTTATGCATAGAAACAGGCCCTTTAAAAAGTTGCCCCCCAGGTTTTATCAGGGAAAAGACATAGAGCTGGTGCTGCTGTAGGCCTGGAAAAGCATGTACCAACTGTGTAGGTTGACTGCTTAAGCCAGTGATGCACCAGAAAATTTACTGCTGCAATGTGGCTTATAAACAAGAATGTCAAGATGTTTTAGGATCTTTAAGAATAAGAATTCTAGGATCTTTTCTGCACTGGGCTTCTTCGATAATGTCCTGCTTATTTGAGGACTGCAGAGAAAGTGAGTACAAAGAGTGGATATAAGGAAGTAGAAATTGGGGGAATAGGATACTGGAGAAGGAGAGTAGGAAGATGGAAAGCTGGAGAGGTAAGATGTGAAAAAAGAGAGATTGAAAACTGGCATCTTATGATAGGGAAGGGCCGTCCCAGGTTAGCTTTCTCTTTGAAACAAACTCCAAGGAAATATATTTGCTAAGCTAAGTCCTTGGCAAAGCAGTTTTAGAGTTAAACCTTGGCCTGGAGAAATAGCCTAACAGTTAACGCAGTGGAATGAGACACTGGAGAATGGGGTTCGTTTCCCACACTACAGCTCCTTGTGACTCTGGGCAAGTCACTTAAGGGTCCTTTTACTAAGCTTCGGGAAAAATGGCCCTGTGCTGGCAGTGGGTGCCATTTTTCACGCACACTGGGACTCTTTTTCCCACAGCCAGTAAAACCTGGGAAAAAATGGTCAAACGGTGACGTAAGTCTCACCATGTGGCCATGCAGCCGGGAGCCCTTACTGCCACCCATTGAGGTAGCGATAAGGGCTCTGTCGCTAACCCAGCATTAGCCAGGCGATACCTGATTACCACTGTTACCGCCACGCTAACCATTTCCAGGGATTTTCTTTTTCCCCTGGGGAAAGGGCAGGGGCAGGACTACCACCAGCGGCCGTGTTGGGCAGGTGGTAGTCCCGAAAGAGCGAGCAGTAAACCCACTTTGTGCTTACCGCCACTGTGTAAAAGGGCCCCTTAACTTTCCATTGCTCCAGGTGCAAAACTTAAATTGTGAGCCCGCTAGGGACAGAGAAAGTACCTGCATGTAATATATACTGCTTTGGCTGTATGTCAGAAAGGCAGTGCTTGTTATAATTTTGTATGGATATTTCGAATGATGTAATTTTTATTATGTTGATGCTCTGACTTTTGTAAGCCACATTGAACACTTATTTTAGGGGATATAGCGGGTAACAAAAGCTGCATTGGCACTGGCAGTATATCAAATCCATGATCCTTTTTCTGTAGGTTGGGGGAGGAGAGATCCAACCACATCTGAAGCCAAAGGAAACTAATAATGCCTGAACCTGAGACCGGGGGGGGGGGGGGGGGGGGGGGGGGGTAACGACAACAGATCAGTGGATTTCCATAAAACATAGGCAGTGTAGTTTGCCTCAGAGCAAGTGACTGCTTCCAGGATCTCCCAGGAAACATCTGATCTGTTTACAAACTTACAGTAGACAGAAGTGAGAGAGAAGCAGTTACCTACCTGCTTTACAAAAAAGTCCTGAGCTGGAAGACTCTTGGAGGAAATAAACTTAAGCTGAGCTAAACAGGTTTATTTTTGAGCTAGGTTCCTGCTTTGCCCTAAGACCCCTGTGGGGGAAGGGGAGGAGGTTTGGTTTAACAAACAAACAGTAGTTACCATGTGCCTTAAGGAGGGAGGGTGGGGTCCAGTTCCATGTAGCAACTATATCAGACATGCCAAGTCTTCCGCTTTCACAGGTCATCTCCTGCTGGGATGCAGAAATCTGTTGAGCAGCTTCCTCCTGCATTGGCAGCAGAAGATGCATTAATAAGACATCATCTGCCACTGCTGCTGCACCAGTCTCAGGATAAGAGCTGCAGAATCTCACAGCATCTCATGCTGCCCAAGGAGGAAGTGGTTTCTTGGTGCCATCCAAGGTCTGTCAGTGTGGAGCCAAGAGGTAGAGTGGGAGGGTATTGGGGGCATGGTTGGACAGAGCTGGGACATAGCTAAAATCTCTCTCTCTCTGTGATCCAGCCCCTTTGGCAACTCTGAACTACTTTAACGCTTGCTGAGGAGAGTTAACAGTGACATGGAGCTTGAGAAAGGGAGAAAGGTTCCATTGCTGGAGAAAACAGCCAGAGAGAAAAAACTTGAGATACAAGACATTTAAACATGCAAAAGATGGCGTCCTAGCTGTGCTCACGGAAGCTCTCAAACTGTTTGTTGGAATTTTCTAACTTTTCCCCGATTTCTAATTATGCCTCATACCAAAAGAAAGGGGACGACAAAAGTGCAACCGTCAATTGCACTAACGTCGTCTCCCAACCAGCAGACATTAGACCGCTTTGTGAGAAGCTTACCTCTCGATACCGGCGTGGCGATCCCCGCATTGACCGACAACGAAGGAGCGACGTCGGCCAGGGGCCTGGATATCACCTTATCGCCGCCGACGCTGAATCCGCCTCCTTGTCCCGCAGGCGCCAGAGTGGAGTCAGGGGATCAAGCGGACTCCGAAGTGGGTAACGACTTGTCCCTTTTTGGCGGTTTCTCCCCTGGACCAGCGGTGGAAAATGTACTGAAGCTGGAAAAGCCCCAGGAGGTTACAATGGAAGCTATTTGGTCGGCGCTCCAGAGACTGACCACTGAAGTTGCTAAATCCACACGAGAAATTTCCACGGTTGCTAGTAAGTTGACTATTATGACAGAATCGTATGAAGAAATTAAAAGAGAATCTGCTATCCAATTTGCTACAGTAAATGAAGATATTAAATCTGTCAAGATGACTGTAGACTCTCTTGTAAAAGATAAACTTTACACTGCTCGTAGACTAGAGCAGATAGAAAATTATAATCGACGCCTTACGCTTAGGATGTTAAATTTTCCTATTTCACCTGCTTTGACTCCTCGAGATTTCCTTAAAAAATATTTACAGGAGATCTTGAAGTTTTCCGATGCGGATATTCCACCTTGTAATAAAGTTTACTATTTACCTAAAGTGCAAAAGCAAGGAGAAGATCCTCAATTTCCAGTAATAGATATTCAAATTTAACTGCACTACTAGAAGATTCCATGATAGAATAACTTCAAGAGGGACTCTTATAATATCAATGGTCTTCGAACAGGATTTAAATATGATTATGAAAAATATTTTAAATATTCGTCAGCTTTATTTTGTGGACAGAAAATATGGGTATATCCTGACGTTACCAAGATAACACAACAGCGACGAAAGCAATTTCTCATACTTAGAGATGAAGTAAAAGCGTTAGGCGCAACATTTACCTTAGCATATCCATGTAAATGCATAATTCGAATGACTGGCACTAAATATGTATTTTTTGAGCCTATTCAGTTGAAGGCTTTTCTGGACGCCAAAAAGCCAACTAGTTGAATAAGAACAATGATTGATATCAGCAAATAAGAGTTAAGAGATATAATATCAGGACTATGCCAATTTATGTTAAATTTTGTTCCTTTTTTCCCTTCTCTTTTTTAGAGTGATAATTCTCCTTAAATTTGTTTAGACTCTCCCCCCTCCTCCACTAATGATGGTCTAAGGAAGAGAGATAAGATAAATATATGTGACATGTATGCTTGATTGAAATATATTATATATATGTTTTATTTTCCTCTATAACTCTCTGTATTGCCTTACAAACGTGATTTGTTTGTATGAAATTAAAACCAATAAATATAATAATAAAAAAAAAAAAAAAAAAACATGCAAAGGAAAAGGAAAACTTTTGCCTGAAACTGTGGATAGGGAAGTCCTAGTCACCTCCGGCTGAAACATGTAAATGCCAGGTGCTTGCACTATGCACTATTTATCTCCTGACTGGTCTATTTACTCTGGTCTTTCTCAATCACTACTTTCACCGTTTACAGTCATTGCAAAATATAGCCACCGTGCGAGGGGCCAGGACAGTCTTTTTTTTTATGAGTGGAGTGGAGCAGAGAGTACGTCTCTACTTCTTCTCACCTCAGCTCTCATTTCACATTTTTTGGGGGGCAATTTTGCCACATTTTGCTAATTACTCCAAATTGCCCACCAAAGTTATGCTCTCAGCACCAACAATTGCTTACATGGGAACTCTCTTTCCTTTCACAGGCCAGTGTGGTCGAACTCATTTAACCAAAGGAAAAAGGGAAGAGTTTTTATTCCAAGTACTCCCTGGTCCCCCCAAACCAACAGGATTTTGTCCTATCCTAGACCTAAGGGCCCTGAACAGGTACCTATCAAATCAGAAGTTCAAGATGGATTTTCTGGGTACCTTGATCCCCATGATTCAGGAAAATGATTGGCTATGCTCTCTGGCCTTACAGGATACCTGTACCCACATCCAAATTCATCCCAGTCACAGGAATTATTTAAGATTTCAGGTAGGAAAACGCCACTCTTAAATATGTTGTCCTGCCTTGTGGCCTGGCCTGAGCTCCCAGGGTATTCACAAAACGTCTTACAGACTGGGAGCACAGGTGTTTCCCTACCTAGGCATTTGGCTGGTAAAGAGCACATTAAAGGAAAGAGCTCAGAAATCAATGCACCAATGCCATAGATTTGGTCACTTCTGAGATGGGCGTTTTTGGTTTTTTTTTTTTTGCGATAATGGAAACTAAAAACGCCCAGCTCAGAAACGTCCCAATCCAAGCCATTTGGTCATGGGAGGGAAAAATGTACAACACTACCATAGCTCTTAGGGGTGAAGGGGGCAACTACATGTGGGTACAGTGGGATTTAGAGGCCTCCCATTTACCACCACAAGTGTTACGGGTGGGGGGGATGGGCCTGGGTCTGCCTGCCTGAAGTGCACTGCAGTACCCACTAAAAGTGCTCCAGGGACAGGACTTGTTGCTGGTGAATAACCTTGGCACAGCAGTTGACACCTGAAGACTAATCTCGCTGAAAACGTCCTTTATTTGAATAAGCACCTTTACTCACAGTTAACTGCAGATCAGAGGTTGTGCCCCACTGGCAACGAGTCTCGTTGGTACTGAGATTAGCAGTAGGTTCAAGCTGGCAGAATGGTGTACAATGCCCTCTTTAAGCAACATTCAAGGTAAGAACTAAGTGCTGTAACGTGGCTAACACATGAAAGGGATCTAAAAGTGTCTTACACAAATGGCCACTACCTCATGGACTACCGGAAACAAAACAGGGCACACTCTGACCCAGTAAGCAGAGGGAAAAGCACCATGGGAGTAGAGCCTATCAACTACCAACATCGTGAGCATTTAACACAAGCTAGTGGAATCACGGAGCCCAATACCCTACACCCACCACAATGCATTGCTGATGTGACTCTGCAGTGCCCTTAACAGAAAAGGTGTCACACTCACCCGAGACCACATCAGAACCAGGGAAAGGCTGTCAGAGGATAGACACATTCTGCTGTCATGGAGGTGGGTACGGCATTTGAGGCTGGTATACAGGCTGGGAAAAAAAGTTTGTAAAGTGGGTTTTTGTTGGTGGGAGGGGGTTAGTGACCACTGGGGGACTCAGGGGAGGTCATCCCCGATTCCCTCCGGTGGTCATCTGGTCAGTTGGGGCACTTTTTTGGGACCTGGACCTGAAAAAAAAAGGTCCAAATAAAGCGGACCAAATTCTCGTCAAAAACACCCTTCTTGTTTTGATTATCAGCTAAAGACGCCCATCTCTCAACGGCTGATAACCACGCCCCAGTCCCGCCTTCGCCATGCCTCCGACACGCCCCAGTGATCTTTGTTCGTCTCTGTGATGGACTGCAGTTGAGGACGCCAAAAATCGGGTTTTGATTATACTGATTTGGGTGCCCACGGGAAACGGACGCCCAGCTCCCGATTTGGGTCGAAATATGGGTGTCTTTCTCTTTCGAAAATAAGCTGGCTAGCCTCAACTCCATTTGACTGCAGCTTTTCAGTGGTCCCAAGCCACAGTGAATCTAGTGGATGCCCTCACTGTCACAATTTCTCTTGATGAATAATTCAAAGTAATTTCATCATGGGACTACCATCCAAATTCCTCCATCCCACAAAACATTGATGATAGATGCAACCAATCTGGGCTAGGGAGCTAATGTAGAAGGGTGCCACACCCAAGGTCAGTGGTTCCTCCAGGAAGCTCAGCATCATATCAACTTCTTGGAACTCCAGGCCATATGGAATGCTCTAAAAGCTTTCAGGGATCGGCAAATGCACAGAATTAGCCTCATTCAAATGGACAATCAGGCAGCAATGTGTTATGTCAACAAGCAGGGAAGCACAGGGATCATAACTCCAGTGTCAAGAAGCAGTCAGGATGTGACACTGGACATCCAGCTGAGGCATGGTGCTCAGAACCAGATACCTGGCAGAGAAAAGCAACTGTCTGGCCGATAGATTGAGCTGGATAACGCAACCACACGAGTGGTCTTTCAACATGGACATACCCAAGAGTTCTTCCAAGAATGAGGCACCTCCACGATAGATCTCGTCTCCACTTACCCGAACAACATGGTCCCTCACTCCTGCTCCAGACTGGGGTCATGTGACAGACTAGCCTCAGATGCCTTTCTCTTCTATTGGGAGAAGGGACTTCTGTACATATATTCTTCCATACCTCTGATACGGAAAACACTGCTGAAATTCAAGCTAGGCCAGAGAACCATGATTGCCATTTATTGTCTGAGACAGATTTGATTTCCCTCCAGAGACCTATGGAGACTGGAGTGCTTTCTGACTCTGATCACTCAGAACGAGGGGTCCCTTCTGCATGCCAACCTTCTATCCTTGGCCCTCGTGGGACGTTGAGAGGCTAAAAGTTGACACTCTTCAACTTCATGAGGGTGTCTCTCATGTCCTGTTTGCTTCCAGGAAAGATTCCACTAAGAGATCAAATCATTTTAAGTTGAGGAGGTTTGCCATCTGGTGTGAGGGCAAGGCACTAGATCCTTTCTCCTGTCCTACACAAAACTGCTTGAATAACTTCTACTTCTTTCTGAGTCTGGTCTTAAAGCCAACTCTGTAAAGGTTCACCTCAGTGCAATTGGCATTTACCATCACTGTGTAGAGGTTAAGCCCATTTCTGTACAACCTCAAGTTGTTCAATTCATGAGGGGTTTGCTGATGCTAAAGCCCCCAGTCAGTACTCCCTACAGTGCCATGGGATCTCAATGTCATCCTTTCCCCAGTGGTGTAGCTACAGGGGGCCATGGGGGCCTGGTCTCCCCAAATTCATTCTGGGCCCCTGGCTTGGCTTGCAGGGGTCCCCACCCCCCACCAGCTGAAGCCATTGTCCAGTTCTGGTCTCCGGCACTGCAGCATTGCCTGCCCTGCTCCTTTCCCCTCAGGTCTGGCACGCTCGTTTTAGTGAAACTGAGCTTGCATGCATGCATGCTCAATTTCATTAAAACTAGCGTGCCGGATGTGAGGGAAAGGAAGAGAGAGCAGGTCAGGCAATGCGGCAGCACCATAGACCAGCGCTGAACAAAGGCTTCAGCTGGCAGGGGTTGGAGACCCCCACCAGCCAAGGTATATGCGGTGGCAGTGCTTCAGCTGGCAGGGGTTGGAGACCCCCACCAGCCAAGGTATATGCGGCGGCAGTGCTTCAGCTGGAAGGAATTGGAGACCCCTGCCAGCCAAGGTATGTGCAGCGGTGGCAGTGGGTGGGGAGCAGCAGGGTGGTGGTGGGGCGATGGACCAAAATGTGCCCCCCCCCCAACTTTGGACTCTGGCTCCCTCCCACTTCGAGGTTTGGCTACGCCCCTGCGTCACCCAGCTGAAGAAGGCTCCATTTGAGCCATTTAATATTTGGTATCTGAAGTGCCTGACCTGGAAGGTCTTGTTTTTGGTGGCAGTCACTTCGGCCTGCAGGATCAGTGAGCTCCAGGCCCTAGTAGCTGATCCACCTTATACAAGATTTCATCATAACAGAGTAATTCTTTGCACACATCCTAAGTTCCTAGGTTTGGAGTTCCACCTTAACCAATCAGTTGTTCAACAGTTTTCCCATGCCAATCCTGATGAAAGCGCACTTCATACTTTGTACTGCAAAGAGCCTCAACCTTTTATCCTGAATGGACTAAAGCCCTTAGACAGTCCTCCCACCCACCTTTTTGTCTCTTTTGACCCAAACAGGATGTGGGCAGCCATTGGTAAATACACATTATCCAACTGGTTGGCTGACTTCATCTCCTTAACTTATGCCCAGGCTGGGCTGGTTCTGGAGGTTCATGCATGACTCACAATGTCAGAGCCATGGCTGCATCAGTAGCCCACATGAGATCAGTCTTTATTGAGGAGATTTGTAAAGACGCAACATGGACATCAGTCCACACATTCATATGCTCAAGCATCTGCAGCACTCACTCTTCCACCTGTACTGGTTTTCACTCTTTTTTTTACTCACATATTTTGCACCTGCCACATATGTGGGTTAAAAAGAAACTGATGGCGCTGCTGGATTTTCTAAGGAAAGCTCTGTGGGGAATTTCCCTTTTAAAAGTGGCTTGCAGGCCTGCACTGAAAATTGCCCTCTAAGATTGAAAAACCCTGTATCGATTGTGATGATAATGCAGGTGGCTACAGGATATAGCAAGAGTGATCATCTGGAAAGCAGCAACTGGGTCACGATATTTCTAACTTGATTTGGTACTCTTCTCCTCCACTGTGGACTCCAGTCTCTGTTCCTTTTATATTGCTGCACCATATGCCTGGAATAGACTTCCTAAATCAGTATGTCAAGCTCCAGCTCTGGCTGTCTTCAGATCTAGGCTAAAAGCCCACCTTTTTGACACTGCTTTTAACTCCAACCTCCTATTCACTTGTTCAGTACCCATGTCTGTTTTATAATTCCCACCTTAAGTAATTCCTTTATCCCTTATTTGTCCTGTTTGTCTGTCTTGATTAGATTGTAAGCTCTGTCGAGCAGGGACTGTCTCTTACATGTTCAGTGTACAGTGCTGTGTACGTCTAGTAGCACTATAGAAATGATAAGTAGTGGTGGTGGTGGCAATAGCACAATTGTGACAGGCCTAAATTTAGGATTAACAGCAGGAAGTCCTCAGTTATCCCATCACTACAACGTACCTACCCTAGTATCATATTCCCTTCCCATAAAAACTACCCTCTCTCTGCCCACTCTCCATATCCCCTCCAAAATGTATGTATAGGTATGCTCCTCCCCCTACCCAAATGCAAAATAGGTCAGGCTCTGTTATCATGGTACTTTATCCCTTTTGTTCACTTGCATACTGCTGTGTTTGTAAATGCTGTGGTATGCAGTGTTCACCACATATATTGATTTAAAAGGATACTTACAGTACTTTGCGAGGCTAATGCAGCAGTAGTGAATTAATATCAACTTTGTACATAGGAGAGGGGCAATTTTATAATAGGGCACGAATAAAATTTTCAAAAAATGATCCTATCTTACATGCTTATGTGCCTCTTCTTCCTAGAACTAATCTCAGTGACACTCAAACGTTCTTGCCCATATCTGTACCTAGCAGGTACAAATAGAGTGTGTGCACATGAATTTTATAGACCTGTGAAGTCTCCCACACTCCCTCTGGGGAGCAAAGATCTCCCTCTGAGTCAGGGATCTAGCTACCATTGAGCAAGCCCAGCAAAATGCCCAGGGCCTCCCAATGGTAGAAGCTGTCTGCTGCCCTCTGCTCTCCATCCCAGATATCTGTCTTCCTCAATACTCACCCACCTCCCTCCTGCCCTGGTGCTTGATATCACTCTCCCCTCATTCCCCTGTGTGAGTCTGGCATCTCCTTCCATCCTCACCCCTCCCACACATGAATCTGGCATCCCCC
This sequence comes from Microcaecilia unicolor, assembly GCF_901765095.1. Classification (NCBI taxonomy): domain Eukaryota; kingdom Metazoa; phylum Chordata; class Amphibia; order Gymnophiona; family Siphonopidae; genus Microcaecilia; species Microcaecilia unicolor. The sequence continues at coordinate 82,202,688 of NC_044034.1, forward strand.
CCCCCCCCTCGCAGCCCTCCCAAAGTTGTAAAGACTGGTCAGCAGAGGCAGCACTATAAACAGGCTGCCTATGGCCAGCCCCACTAGGTCCTTTCCTCTACTTTGCCTTTTTTTTTCACTTCCTGTAGGCAGATGTCGGAGAGGAAAGGCCCTGGTGGGGCCAGCAACAGGGAGCATGTTTACAACACTGCCTCTGACAGCCAGCCTTCACCACTTTGGGAGGGCCATGGGGGGAAAGGACCTGTGTAGTGGGGGGAGGGGTGGAAGGAGATGAAGGACCCATGTGAGGGTGGGGGAAACAGAGAGAGATGCCAGATCTATGTGGGGTGGGGGAAAGGAATGAGTAGAGAGAAAGAAAGATTAGACCTGCACAGGGGGACAGGAGGGGGCACAGAGAGATGCTGGACCCAAAAGTTGAGGGGGGAGAGAAAGTAGGAGAGATGCTGGACTAGGGGATAAGGGAAGAGAGAATGACCTAGACCAAAAAGGGGGTGGGGAGGAGAGACACTCGACCAATGGAGAGAGAGATACCAGACCACGGTGAGGTGTGGAAGAGATTCAGGGTATGAGAGAGAAATGCCAGACCATGAGGGGAGAAGGGGATTCAGGGGCAAGAGATGCTGGCCCTGCAGTGAGGTGGGACAGGGGCAGCAGAAGAGAGAATGAAAATGCTGGCCCCGGAGTAAGGAGGGCAGGGGTAAGAGGAGAAAAGAGAGGGAGAAATGCTGATGCTGGAGTCGGGGGTGCAGGTGGAAAGGAAGAAAGAAGGAAGCTAGATATGGAGAGGAATATAGATACATAGATAAGAGATGCTGGGCATGGAGAGATCATAGGGACAGGGGCAATGTTGGGCACAGGAGGCGAATAGTGACAGAGAGGAGAGTTGCTGGATAGGATGGATAAGGAACACAGAGGAAAGATGGATGGTGAACATAGAGAGAAAGAGAGAAGAAATGTAAAAAGTACAGAAACCGTAGAAAGAGAGTTCAGAAAAAACAGAAAAGCAGAAAAGAGACACTTGGACCAAAGCAATGCTGAGACAGCAAAGGTAGAAAAATATATTTTTTTTCTAAATTTATCAATTTTAATGTGTCAGCTTTGGAAAAAGTGCATCTCTGATATTTCTATTCAGTTTCTGTTTCTATTGCTATGACAACTTGTCTATAAGACATCATCTCCTGCTGCCACAGAACCAGTCTCACAATAAGAGGCTGTGAATCTCACAACTCTTACCTCAAGACTGGTCCCAAGGCAGTAGGAGATGATGTTTTGTTAAGGCATCTCCTGCTGCCTGAGAGGGAGGGCTCTTTTTGGTTCCGCAGCCGAGATCTGTTGAGGTGGAGCCAGGAGGTGAAGTGGGTGGGTCTGGGGGTGTGGATGGTCAGAGTAGGGCAAGACTTGGGTGTGGCTTAAAGCTCCCTCACAATGATCGGGCCTTGGGAGCCTGGAGCCCTCCCCCCTTGGGCTCAGGCCCCCTCCAAAATTGTGGCAGCCAATACATGGCTGGTGGGGGTGCTTAAGCCCCACTAGCCAAAGAGTTTCACCGCTGGAGCCCTGCTGTGCTGCCTTAGCAGGAGGAAGTCAGCAGGGCACTCTACCAGCTGATGCTGGCACTTCCACACTTATTTCATGAATTTGAACTGAACATGCACAAAAGTGCTGCTTCGAAGTCTGGAGTAGCCTGCCTGCTTCCCCGCTTCTAAAACAGAATTTTTGAATAACAGCCCCACATATATTTTTTAACCTACAAAAATTCCAAGGATTTGGGTTTAGAGTACAGTAAGTCTACAATGTGTTATATATGACAAAATGATAAATAGTTGCTATGAATTTTTGTAAGTAACATGGTTATTGTGGTTTTTTTCCAGCCAATAACTCAGGCATGAACAAGAGGCAGATCACAGACTTGGTCGATCAGAGTATCCAAATCAATGCACATTGCTTTGTAGTCACAGCAGACAACCGCTACATTCTGATTTGTGGTTTCTGGGACAAGAGCTTTCGGGTGTATTCTACAGAAACAGGTAATCCTAAAAGCCAAACACATTCCTTTACCAATTTGCTATCATGCATAGTACAAAACAAAATAGCAGCATAAATATTCAATACATGCATTAAACATTGTGCCTCGATAAATGTTTATATTCTAAGACTGATTGCTCTATAATAATTTAATCAAACTACTTAGTTTAAATCAGATTGGAGCAGTAGAAAGAAATTGATTATTGTAATAAACCACTAGTATAGCATTTAACATTACTATAAAAATAGTATAACAAGTACAATAATAATACATTCCAATATTAATCAGATCAAGGTATATTAATTTATAAAAAGAGTAACATCTCTTTTAAACATTTTAAAAATAATCCATAAAGCTGAATTAATTTTAGGTCATGATGAATTTTTGGTTATCTTTGGGGTCTTAAAAAAATCCTGCATTATTAACAAGATCTTCATTTTCAGTTCTATTTTGTTTTTCTGGAAGTATTTTAGTATTTGTTACAGCTACAGACATGTAAGAAAAACTAGTTCAAAAATGATTCATTATTTCTGGGGTATATATAAATATTTATTTTGGTTAACAGAAGTATGAAACGGCATCTAGCCTTTTCCAGTGGAGGGATGGGAAGCAATGATTAGATATCACATGGGGAAGGAGGCCTTTAGGAATATTCTGCAGGATTCAAACAAATTAATTCTGCATATTGAGTGTCCCAAAAATTAACATAAAATCAATAAGACAACCAAATAATATTTTATTTTAAATCTGGTATTTTTTTAACTGAAAACTGATTTAAGCTGAAAATGAAAGACCTTACTGTTTGTTTGTTTATTTTTATTAAAAAGATCTGCTACATGTTGAAGGCTCTCGGGACCCGTTTATAGCGGTATCACTTGATGCTGAGAAAGCCTTTGATAGAATTGAATGGTCTTACTTGTTTCACACTCTAGCGTGGTTTAATTTTAGTCCGTCCTTCATCAACATGATAAAAGTGTTGTATACTAATCCCTTAGCTTCCATTTCGGTGAATGGTAACAATTCTCAGTTTTTCCCACTTCGACGATGCACCAAACAAGGATGTCCATTATCTCCTCTCCTGTTCAACATTGCTTTAGAACCCTTGGCTATAGCTATTAGGTCCGCTCCTACTATTACTGGTGTGGCTGTTGCAGAGGAGTTGTTTAAACTGTCCATATATGCTGATGATATTCTCTTGTACACTACTCCAAATTCAATTCCTAGTGTTTTGGATGTAATCAACGCTTTTTCATCTCTGTCTGGTTATAAAATCAACTAGTCTAAGTCTGCCATAATGCCGCTCAATTCTTTTGTGCATAGATCTCAGATATCTCAGTACCTCTTTTCCTGGGATCCTACTAAAATCAAGTATCTAGGAGTATAGTATTCAACATCAGTAGATCAGACTATGTCCCTTATTAAGGACCAGATATTGACTTTAACCTCCTCCATTCTGAATTCATGGTCTCCACTTTATTTAACATGGTGGGGTAGGATAGAGGCTATCAGGATGGTTCTGGCTCCAAAGTTAAATTACATTTTTAGTATGACCCCCCCTCGCTTTTCCAACTTCGTTCTATGCCAAGATTGACTCCTTATTGATTCAGTTTCTTTGGAGACACAAACCTCCTCGCATTGCACTCAAAAATCTTAAATTGCCAAAGCATTTGGGAGGTCTTAATGTTCCTGACTTCAAACATTATCACATGGCCTTCCGTCTTGCGCAGTCTTTAATGTGGTTTTAAAAGGATTTCACTCACCTTACGCCTAGGTGGCAGGTATTTGAGGCTGCCTTGGTGCATCCTTGCCCTTTATATCTCCTTCCATATGCTGATTTGTATCCATATACAAAACACCTTAGGCTCCTGAAGGCCTCTGCCTTTGATATCCGTACGTTTAGAGCTGGTCTTGGAATTTGCGCTGCATCGCTGGAGGAAGTTTCTCTCTGGTATACCTCTGGTTTTCAGTCAGTTCTCCTGCAGTCTCAAAAAGTGGTGTGGATGGGAAAGGGTATATGGATGCTGTCTCATTTGTACATTGCTGGTAATCTGTTATCTCCCGATGCTTTGTCTGTTTTATATGATGTTCCAGTAATAGATTCTGATTCATGGAGGGGCATCTCTAACTATATTTTGTCTTTTCAAGTCTCCTCTTCTATTACAACTGCCCCTTCGGATTTTATCTCTTCCTGCCTTGCCATTGCTTCCGGTAGTAAGAAGGCATCCCTATTATATAAAAAAAACTTCAGAATCTATACGTGGACACTGTCGCTAGGCTGCGGCAATCCTGGGAACAAGATTTACATTTTGATGCATCAGAATTTGACTGGTGCACCTTTTGGATTGACTCCATGCGCCCAACTAAGTCGGCGACGATATCCCAGTCCTCATATTTTGTATTTCACCGAGCCTACTGGACCCCTGCTCGAGTAGCAAGGATTACTAAGACTACTACCTTCAAATGTTGGTCTTGTCAGGAGACAGATGGATCCTTAGCGCATTTGGTTTTTTTCTGCAAAAACGTTAGAGCATACTGGGGACTTATTTGGGCGAAATTGTGTATTATTTTTCATCTGCCTGAGACTGCAGCAATCTCCTATGAGGTTGTGATACTGCGTGCCTCTTCCCGTACTATTTCCCTTCTTGAGTCAGATAAGAAACTGTTTAATATTCTGTTAGCTGTCGCTTTGCATTTAATTGTTACACATTGGAAAAATAATGCACATCTGAATTATAACAAATGGTGGAGTTACGTATGTGTGATCCGAAAATATGAAGCACTTCTTGCCCATAAGCATCACAGAGTGCAGTCTGTCTTGAAGACCTGGGCTCGCCTACACTTATTTTGTCAGGCATCTCGTAGCACTACTTGATCTTGGCCTCTAGGTATTGTCCTGGAACGTATATATATTTGCACTTGGAAGCCATGGTGTTTTGTGTTTTTTTTTCCATTCTGTTTGTTATGTGTTGTTTGCTTTTGTGTATACTTTTCTGTTGTATTTTGAAAACCTTTAATAAAATATGATACAAAAAAAGATCTGCTATACCGCTCAGCCAATAAAATAGATTGCAGATGTTTACAATCATGTTAAAACTACATCAAATACAAAATAACACCAAAATATGATATAAAAGAATGCAATCATACCAGGTCACAAAACTACATGTTAAAAAAAAAATTCCCAAATATCCTACAACCCAATTCCTCTTTATTGATCAGTAAGATTAAAAGCTATTTATTAAAATGGGTTTTAAGTTGTACTTTAAATGTGGGTAATGAAGCTTCATTTTGTAATGAAATTGGGGGCTTATTCCAGATAGCTGGGGCTAGCCAAAAGAAGGCACTATCTAGTGTTGATGTCAATCTTGCTTTTGATCAAGGCAGGATTAACTCTTTAGTGGGTCCAAGGCAGACCCCCCCCTCCCATAATAAATAAAGCTTCTATTCTTAGGTCTTCATATATGATAAATGAAGGTGTTTGTTTTCCAGCTAGTTAAGAGTTCTTTGAGGGTTCAAAATAATTTATGTATGTTTGTGCTTTTCTGCCACAAGTACTTTCACTCAGTACCTTTTCCAGTGGAATGAAAAATGCACATGTGCCACTTAAGCACTGTCAGTGCAGAAAAGCACAAAACACAAGTGGAGAATACAAGACAAGCTGGGGGGGGGGGGGGGGGGAGAGAGAGTAGTGGGGAACCAATGTTTTTCAAACAAATACTTTTTATTTTATTTTTTTACATGGAGGTGGGTTTTCCACTGTTCAGCAGTTAAAACTGCTGCATACATCTAGTAGCGCTATAGAAATGATTAGTAGTAGTACTATTTCTACCTCTTCCTCCCTTCCCTCCCCCTTCCCCCCTCAATGAGATGGTGTTTTAGGGGCCCATTGTCAATGCAATTCAATTCAAATCCATTATTGTATACCGCTAATATCCCCTTTTTAATGCAGTTTACATTCTAGGTGAAACAAAAGCAAATAGTGTTAGTGTGAGGTTTGAGAAACATTAGAGACCATTGGATTAATACAAGAGACTAAAAAGGGTAATGGATGTTACTAGGAGGTAGAAGTCATGATGGATTGTTATGAAGCAGTCTTTGGGAAGAGAAAGCTTTTTAGCCTCTTTCTGAAGTTGAGGTAGCTGTTTTCTTTTCTGGTGGGAATAGGTAGAGAGTTCCATATTTTGACTCCAAGTAAGGGGAACAGAGAGCTGAAAATGTTCTGATTTCTAATTGTCTTTTGAAATGGTAATGCTAGCATCAGTTATTGTTTCAGTCTGTTAGACTGGACCAGACATAGCAAAGCAGTCAGTAGTTCAGAGGTGATGCCCTGTAAGATTTGAAAAACTAAACAAGCAGCTTTGAACTTGAGTCTTTCTGCTATGGGAAGCCAGTACAGTTTGCTTAGATAAGTTGAAATACTAGTATATCTATTCAATCTGTATATTATTTTTGCAGCTGTGTTCTGTATGATTTGTAGTTTTTTTCTGATATTGACACTTTATACCAAGAAATAGAATGTTACAGTAATCCAAGTGTGGTAGGACTATCATTTTTACTAGTAGTGCAATTGCTTTTTGGACGAAGAATGATCTGACTACACAAAGCTGTGTCATTTTGAATAGTGTTTTCTTCCATGGCTGGTTAATATGGGAAGTGAAGGTGAGTGAAGAGTCGAGCAAGACCTCTAGCATTCTGGTTTCAGATTCAACTGTACAGATTTGACCATTGGTCAAGGATATTGATGATGGGACCTCAACTCCCTGATTTTGGAACCACAGGACCTTGATTTTTTGCGCATTTGAATTTCAGTTTATTGGTCAGGACCCAGATGTTGACAGCAGTCATACCATTCGCTACAGACTGAGTTGGATCTATGTTTGATGCTGTCACTGGTAAGAGAAGCAGGATGTCATCCGCAGAGGATAATAGTAGTTCATTAAGTCCCAGGAGTATTTAGGCAAGGGATGACATAAAGAGATTGAACAGGATAGGTAAGAGGGGAGATCCCTGCGGAACCCCGCAGTTAGGAGACCAGAAGTTGGAAAGTTGGTTGTTTTGCTTGAAAGAATAACTTTGATTTGAAAGGAATTCTCTGAACCATTTGAACACAGTCCCTATTATTCCTATCTGATCCAGGTTTTTGAGTAGCAATGTGTGGTCAACTGCATCGAACACCGCTGACATATCAAATTGGAGAAGAATTACTTGGTCACCTTTGCATAGATGTTGTTTGACATATGTAGTTATAACTAGCAGCAATGTTTCTGTACTATGTAACAATCTGAAGCCAAACTGTGCCCATTGTAAAACAGAATATTTTTCCAGATATAAAGAGAGATATTTACTAATCTAGGTTTCGAATACTTTAGTAAAAAGGGTACGCTTGCCTCTGGACAGTAGTTTCAGGCGATGTTATGTCTAGCCCAGATTCCTTCAGAAGTGGAGTCATAACAATTTTGCCCATGTCAGGAGGAAGAGAGACAGTTTTTAACAGCTCATTGACATTATCGTGTAGCCAGTTTACTGCTTCCATAGGGATGGTTTTGAGTAGGTGTTTTAGTGGAAGCTAGTGTTTTAACTAAGGAGAAAAGTTTTTGTTGTCAAGATCATCTTGACTTATTAGGCTACTATAGTATTGGAATTTTGAGTCAGCTACCTTCTTTTTGTAGCATTGGAAGGCAGACTTCCATTTGGATTTATCAGTAGTATCTTTGTTCTTTCTTCATTGCTTTTCTAGGTGTTGACATTCCTTTTTTAGGATGGATAGTTCCTCTGTAAACCGTGGCGAATTTCTGGATGTCTTGATGTTTTTAGTAGTAAATAGAGCAGTGTTGTTAGTATGACTTTCACCTTAGTGTCCCACCAGGATTTGATTGAACCATGTGTAGGAGTTGCAGTAGTGAGGGAATCTGTTATCTCAGACCTGAAAATGGCCTTGTTGATTTTACCTCTGGTGGAGATGAGTTTGGATGACTTGTGTCTGGTTAAACTTGATATAGAGATATCAATGGTGTAATCCAGTTGGAAGTGGTCAAACCATGTTACTGGCTTCCATTTGAATGAGCTAATGAAGCTATTAGGATAGGAAGTCATGACGTCTAACATATGACCTTTTTAATGAATTGCACCCTCAGAGAATGTAGGTAGTTCGCAGTCCTTCAGGAATGATTTGAAGTTGTGGACATTGGTGTCAGCATCATTTTCCAAGTGTAGGTTTAAGTCTCCCATGAAAATAATCCTTGAAAATTGTGACATGGCAGAGGAAGTAATCTCTTCAAGTAGAGGTTCTGCCTTGGACCAAGCTCACGGAGGATGGTAAATGAGAAGTAGGGCAATTTGATTTGTCGCTTTTGAATCATCACAGAATTGGCACAGCATAAATTCCAGTTCAGGGAAAACCCCAGAACTAACTAAAGACATTTGGAAAAAAACTCTTAAAGGTAAGTGCAAGTCCACCTCCTTTTTCACCCTGTCTTTGGGAATGCAGAATACCATAACCGGGTGGGTAGATGTGGAGCAGTATCAGACTATCAACTTCTGTGAGCCATGTTAAACAGAAAGCCAGATCTGAAGATCCTAGCAGATCCCTGAGTAAGAGATCTTTGTTCCCCACAGAACTGGTGTTGATATAAATGACAGGGACAGGAGTGAGTTCAGACTTGTTCCAAAGGGGAAAAAGGTAGCGAGGGTTTTTAGACAGTCGAATGTTAGCCATTTGGTTCTGGTCTGCAACCACAGTAGTGTTCTGACGGTGTGTATTGGCATTGTCTAGCAGATATCTGACATTATAATTAGTGCCGAGTTTTCTAGACGGGTTACAGATTACGGGGATAGGATTAGGCACTGAGTTATCTGGTATGTTGCTGCCCGACATGCTCAAAAGGGCTAAGCAAATCCATGTGCGCCACTTCATGGTGATAACTTTTGGAGCTAGTTTAAGTCAGTCGAGTTTAGCTCTCTTTCAGTCTTAAATGTGCACTGTTAAAGACTTCAGAACGGAGTCCTCCTTGAAGGTAGATGCCATCGATGGTGAGGAGAGGTCATGGTGTCTCAGGTACTCATAAGGTGGGGAGGTGTGGATGTACAGATGTGGCAGGCTTCAAAATGATGCTATTACTTGCTATAAGGTAGGGTTTCTCATTTAAGCTGCTGTTCTTCCATAGTCAGTTGTGCAGCAGTTGGGGGAGTTTAGATTGGGCGAGAGGCCACATTGTAGCTCTCCTGTTATAGAGTTGTTAATTTCCTTTGTTTGCTCTTTGAAGTACTGTTATAAGTACAGAGCTGAGCAGGACAGGTATTTGTAAGACAATGGAGAGAATTGACCTTAAGCACTCCTTGGGTTCCTCAATTAGGCTGCCGTTCTTCCTTAGTCAGTCGTGGAGCTCTTAATTTTTCTGCCTGGGCCCATTCAGTCCTAGCTATGCCACTGGTGTAACATGATCTTCATAATATGCGCTACATAACAAATGTACTGCTTCAATCTACAAAGTATGGCGTCTCTTCAAGTGACCATTTGGTAGTCCTGCAAAAACAAGATTATGGTATTCTAGTCTTAACATTACAAAAGCATGCATAAGCGTATGTAATGTCTGCTCATCTATAAAGGACCTGATAGATCGAAGGTTTAATATTAAGACAATAACTGCAACCAGGAGCCAACATGTAATTGATTTGGTTAGATTTAAGATTAAACGGTCCCAAATCCAGATGTAAAGCTGAAATATTTGCCACCATTAGGATATCATTGACATATAGTAGATGACGACAGAAAAAGACCTGCACGGTCCATCCAGTCTGCCCAACAAGACAAACTCATATGTGTATACCTTACCTTGATTTGTACCTGCCTTATTCAGGGCACAGACCGTACAAGTCTGCCCAGCAGTACTTCCCACCTCCCAACCACCAGTCCCGCCTCCCATCACTGGCTATGGACAGACCATATAAGTCTGCCCTCCGCTATCCTCGCCTCCCAACCACCATCCCCTCTTTCACCCACCTGCTCCGCAACCCAATTTCGGCTAAGCTTCTGAGGATCCATTCCTTCTGCACAGGATTCCTTTATGCATATCCCACGCATGTTTGAATTCCGTTACTGTTTTCATCTCCACCACCTCCCGCGGGAGGGCATTCCAAGCATCCACCACCCTCTCTGTGAAAAAATACCTCCTGACATCTTTCCTGAGTCTGCCCCCCTTCAACCTCATTTCATGTTCTCTCGTTCTACCGCCTTCCCATCTCCGGAAAAGATTTGTTTGTGGATTAATACCTTTCAAATATTTGAACGTCTGTATCATATCACCCCTGTTCCTCCTTTCCTCCAGGGTATACATGTTCAGGTCAGCAAGTCTCTCTTCATACGTCTTGGAACGCAAATCCCGTACCATTCTCGTAGCTTTTCTTTGCACCGCTTCCATTTTTTTTAACATCCTTCGCAAGATACGGCCTCCAAAACTGAACACAATACTCCATACATATAAACTCCTGGATTAAAGTGGCTAAGGGACTTAAAAAGATGTTAAATAAAATTGGTGATAAGGCCAAACCTTGAGGTATTCCACATGAAAGCTGATTAAGCTGTACTTATTAAGCATTCTTTGATGTTGTTGATATGTTATGAATAAAGTATAACTTTGAAGTGCAAAAGCAAACAGGATGTCTTCCATTGTCATTTGGTGTGACAGCTGATAAGAGGCTATTCCAGAAGGGCATGTTCTTCATCTCAGACCCTTCATTATCTGATTTTACATGTTGATCTGTTGTTATTGTTTGGTGCTTTATCAGAGATTTGTTCTCCGTTCAAGGTGGTGTTATTTCACTTGCCCTTTTCTCTAGCCTTCTTTGTTGCGTCACAGGTGGGCAAACTATTTTTCTCTAATAAAAATGTTGCTGAGAACTCTGGCCTGTTATGGGAGGATATTTCTTGTATCCTAACAAGTTGCAGTTGTAGGACAGACCAATATGGGAAGGGTGCTTGGGTCCATTTGCACTCCCTCCCTGCGTATTTGACTTGTCTGGTGCGTTGTGCCTGGGTGTTTCATGTTGCATCCGCCCCTGCCCTATCCCAATTTACAACAGATCTAAAAACTTAACTTTTTCCTGGAGGCTTATGGACATTAGCAGGATTGATGTGAAATTTTATATAGTCTTAATTATATTCTTTTCTACCATTGTGTTTTTCTCTCCCCCACTCTTTCTTTCCTTTTGGCTATTGTAGTTCCTCCCCTTCCCCTACTGTATCAGTCAGTCTTTTCTTACCATGTGGTGTGTCCTTAGTTTATTGTTTTTCTTTCCCCTCTAGACTGTCAGCTGCTTAGATACATGTTCGATGAGTGGGATAGAAAGTCCCTATTGAACTTGAAACTTGATATGTAGCTCCTGTCCCTGGAACACCTTTTAATTAATTGATATATTTTCGTTGGGCATCAATTTTTGTCCAAAATATATGCATTTGGTAGCCTGGCATTTATTTAAACTGTATTGATTGAATCACCATTCACAAATACTGTGCAACAAAGACAGCATAGTGCATAGTGTTTCTTACATACACCATGCTACCTATAATCAAAATTAATGGATCAACCCTCTCCCATGAATCCACACCCCTACTTCCCCAGAACTCGCAAATGTAGTTCCATTGTTATGGGAGGGTAGACTGTGATCATTTGTGACATATTTTTAGGTATTCAATGTTGTGTTTCACGCTCTGTGTGGTAAGAGTCTAAATACAAGCCTCAAATGTTTACGAAAAAGGTCCATCACCCTAAATTGAGACCCAAATGAAGGGTGATGTGACATTATATCATGGAGAATGGCAAACATTGCTACCAGTTTGATAAGATGGCTTTCTTAATAGCAAGGAAGTCCTTCCTAAGAAAGGTATTCAAATCTATATCAAAAAGCAAAACCTCAATGCTCATTGGTAACTATATACTTGTTGGTGAACATAAATAATGAAGGACCACAGTCCAAAATTGCTGAGCAGATAGGACCAAAAGTGTGACCCATTGAGCTCTCAGCAACTTTGTCGGCTGTGTTTCACCTTGTCAATCACGAGACATTGATGAACTACTAATACGTTATAGGGTAGGAGGTTCAGTATAGAAGTGGTTTGGTGGTTATTTGAAGGACAAATCTTATCAAGTCAAGAAGGGTAACAATAAGCAGTCAAACTCTTGGGTGCCTGAATAGGGTTTTCCCAAGGTTCACCTCTTTCCCCCATATTATTTAATCTATTCATGTCAACTGGTAGTTTGATGTTAGCAGGATTTCTTTCATATACAGTGGGGGAAATAAGTATTTGATCCCTTGCTGATTTTGTAAGTTTGCCCACTGACAAAGACATGAGCAGCCCATAATTGAAGGGTAGGTTATTGGTAACAGTGAGAGATAGCACATCACAAATTAAATCCGGAAAATCACATTGTGGAAAGTATATGAATTTATTTGCATTCTGCAGAGGGAAATAAGTATTTGATCCCCCACCAACCAGTAAGAGATCTGGCCCCTACAGACCAGGTAGATGCTCCAAATCAACTCGTTACCTGCATGACAGACAGCTGTCGGCAATGGTCACCTGTATGAAAGACACCTGTCCACAGACTCAGTGAATCAGTCAGACTCTAACCTCTACAAAATGGCCAAGAGCAAGGAGCTGTCTAAGGATGTCAGGGACAAGATCATACACCTGCACAAGGCTGGAATGGGCTACAAAACCATCAGTAAGACGCTGGGCGAGAAGGAGACAACTGTTGGTGCCATAGTAAGAAAATGGAAGAAGTACAAAATGACTGTCAATCGACAAAGATCTGGGGCTCCACGCAAAATCTCACCTCGTGGGGTATCCTTGATCATGAGGAAGGTTAGAAATCAGCCTACAACTACAAGGGGGGAACTTGTCAATGATCTCAAGGCAGCTGGGACCACTGTCACCACGAAAACCATTGGTAACACATTACGACATAACGGATTGCAATCCTGCAGTGCCCGCAAGGTCCCCCTGCTCCGGAAGGCACATGTGACGGCCCGTCTGAAGGTTGCCAGTGAACACCTGGATGATGCCGAGAGTGATTGGGAGAAGGTGCTGTGGTCAGATGAGACAAAATTGAGCTCTTTGGCATGAACTCAACTCGCCGTGTTTGGAGGAAGAGAAATGCTGCCTATGACCCAAAGAACACCGTCCCCACTGTCAAGCATGGAGGTGGAAATGTTATGTTTTGGGGGTGTTTCTCTGCTAAGGGCACAGGACTACTTCACCGCATCAATGGGAGAATGGATGGGGCCATGTACCGTACAATTCTGAGTGACAACCTCCTTCCCTCCGCCAGGGCCTTAAAAATGGGTCGTGGCTGGGTCTTCCAGCACGACAATGACCCAAAACATACAGCCAAGGCAACAAGGAGTGGCTCAGGAAGAAGCACATTAGGGTCATGGAGTGGCCTAGCCAGTCACCAGACCTTAATCCCATTGAAAACTTATGGAGGGAGCTGAAGCTGCGAGTTGCCAAGCGACAGCCCAGAACTCTTAATGATTTAGAGATGATCTGCAAAGAGGAGTGGACCAAAATTCCTCCTGACATGTGTGCAAACCTCATCATCAACTACAGAAGACGTCTGACCGCTGTGCTTGCCAACAAGGGTTTTGCCACCAAGTATTAGGTCTTGTTTGCCAGAGGGATTAAATACTTATTTCCCTCTGCAGAATGCAAATAAATTCATATACTTTCCACAATGTGATTTTCCGGATTTAATTTGTGATGTGCTATCTCTCACTGTTACCAATAACCTACCCTTCAATTATGGGCTGCTCATGTCTTTGTCAGTGGGCAAACTTACAAAATCAGCAAGGGATCAAATACTTATTTCCCCCACTGTATATATGGTGACGACGTGACCATCTTCTGTTTGATAAAAAGCTTTCATCAATTTTGGGGTTAATTGAAGAAGGATTTGAAATTCTTTCTGTGGGCAGTTAATTTCAAATTAAAATTAAGCAATGATAAAACCAAATTTTGGGTTTTAGGAAATTCACATAAACCATTCCTGGAATCAGTCTTAGTGATAAAAGGGAGTTCATTTCAATTAGAAAAACAGCTTAAGATCCTTGGGGTTATTATTGATAAGAATTTAACATTTGAACCCCAGATTAAGCAATTGACAACCAGGGTTTTTTTTAATGTTTTGAGGCCATTGAGAATTGGATCTTGCTTTAATTTTACAGCTTATAGATTGTTAGTTTAATCGCGTACTCTATCTCACCTCGATTATTGCAATGCAATTTATGTGGGTTTAAATGAATGCCTTATAAGAAAATTACAAACGTTGCAAGATATGAATCTGCCTCTCCTTTGCTGATCAAGTTTCGCTGGCTTCTGGTGAAAGCACAAATTATTTTTAAATTATGTTCAATGACATTTTTAATTCTTTATGGTTTTTCACCGATGTGGCTAATTTAATCCATTTAACATATCAGAATTTGGCCACTGCTTACAGATTGCCTTTGTTGTTATAATTTCAGAGTTCAGAAAGTGTAATTTACAAGTCTGCATTTAATGTAATTTTCTCTTATCAGCCTCCATATTGGTGAAATTCTTTACCTTTATCTGTACGGCAAATATCTTGTTAACTCCCTTTTAGATGAGCTCTCAAAACTTTTCTTTTTGATTTTTTTAAATAAGTAATATTGATCTGTATTGAATTTTTATTGTAATTTCTTTTAAAATTCTTTACTGTGTATATTCTGGGGTGACCCAGTATGTTTTAGATTGTACACCGCATTGAACCCTTTTTTAGGGAACTTGCGAGATAGAAATATAAATTGCATTGTATTGTATACAGCGAATAGAGTCACCTATCCCCACTACAACTCTTGCCTCTGGGAGATGTATAAGTACATCAGGATTATATACTGGCATTTTTTGAAAGAAGCATTTATGAGGTCAGCACTGGCTTTTTAATATTGACCCAAAACACCTGAAATTCTGTCCTCCATTTTAATTGGTAGAAAAGTGTTCAAGAAGCATTTCATTGCACAAGGTAATCTTCAGTGTTTTCTAAGTAAGTATTTTATTTCTTTTTGTTCATCAAAATATCTGACTAGTACAATAATAGCTCTTAAGCAATGTCCAAGTTTAGGGCTTCTTTTACAAAGCCGTGCTAGCGATTCCTGCACAGCAAATGAGAGGAAGCCCATAGGAATTGAATGGACTTCCTCTCATTTGCCACACTAAGCTTTGTAAAGGAGGCCTATAGTTAGGGTGAGTGAGAAGCTTCACAGATCCTTATGGCTATAATTTCAGGTGTCAAATCTCTCTCTCTCTCTCTCTCTCTCTCTCTCTCTCTCTCTCTCTCTCTCTCTCTCTCTCTCTCTCTCTATTATATATATTATATATATATATATATATAATATATATATATATATATATTGCTGTGTAATTAATGTTGTATAATAGTGATTTTTCAAAAATATACAGCAAAGTGTCCTTACATTAAACTTAATTTAATAAAAACAGCACTTGTAATAAAACAGAAGAATAATATTAATTGGTTTTGATTCTCTTTACTCCAGGAAAATTAACTCAGATTGTATTTGGCCACTGGGATGTAGTCACATGTCTGGCTAGATCTGAATCCTACATTGGTGGTGATTGTTACATTGTCTCTGGATCACGTGATGCCACATTACTTCTTTGGTATTGGAGTGGTCGACACCATATCATAGGAGACAATCCAAATAATAGTAAGTGTTTGCAAGGAAAAATATCTCTTAGAAATTACATGTTCCATTTTGTTTCTTGATTTATACCATAGTTCCTCCTTTACCTTCCTTGAATGAAGATTGTATAATCTTAATATTTCAGTATTGTATAATCTTAATATTTCAGTAGACTAATAATAGAAATGTTTTCTCATTAATGGATTATCATAGTTTTATTGTTTTTACCAGGATTTGTATAACACTAGAATATGTACACGGTGGTTTACAGAGACATACAAGCGACAGAGCTTCATATTTTGTTTTTGTTGTGCATCTTGTCATCTGAGGTCTGAGTTAAAATGATAAAGACCATGATAGAGAAGAAACAAGGCAGGAACATAGCTGTTATTGAGGAAGGGGCAGCTTTCACAGAGTAAAGCTGTAAGACAGAATTTGACAAATTTTCTTTGGATTCAGGAGCCAAAGTAGAAACAGGAGGAAGCAGCTGAGATCTTCCCTCCCATCTCCCCTCCCCACTCCACCCTCATTGCTACAGCCTAGCAGGGGGATGTGTGCATTTTAGAGACTGAGGGTCAGCTGTGTTATGTGCACTCACTGGATAGAAAAACCCAGGACACTGAGGATGCTTGGATAGAGATGTTCCTGGGGAGGCCTTAAGGTATAGGCTTTAGAGATAGGATAGGGGATTGATGTGAAGCAGCTATACAATGTTTCTCTGAGGACAAGCAGGCTGCTTGTTTCTCACTACTGGGTGACGTCCACGGCAGCCCCTTCAATCGGAGAGCTTCACTAGCAAAGATGTTTGCTAGCCCTCGCGTGCGCATGCACGACCGTCTTCCCGCCCGAATGTGCTCGTGTTCGTCAGTCTTTTTTCCACGGCTCGTGACGGCTGTGTTTTCGTCGTTCTGTGCCCTGAGGAGACCCTCGCGCTTTTGCCGCTTTCTTCTGTTCGGAAGTCTTCTTTTCACTTTAAAAGTTAATCGCATTTGGTTGTTTAAAAAAAATAAAAAGCCTTATTTTCGAGTTTTTTTCCCCGTCAAGTTTCCTTTCGCATGGGTTTTCCTTGTTATTTTTTGGAGCCCTTTGCCATCATCGCGGATTTTGACTTCGCCGGCGTGATTTTTTCCGCCCATGTCATCTAAGCCTCCCAGCGGCTTCAAAACGTGCACCCAGTGCAACTGGGTTATCTCGCTCACTGATAGGCACGCTTCGTGCCTTCAGTGTCTGGGGGCTGGGCACCGTCCTCAGGCCTGTAATCTCTGTCTTCTGTTGAATAAGAGAACTCAGGTGGCGAGATTGGCCCAGTGGAACGTCTTTGTTCGGGGCCTCACCTGGTGTTTCGATGGTCACAGTATCAAGGTCATCGGCCAGTGCATCAACGTCTGCGGAACCAAGATCATCGACCGATGCTTCAGCGTCTACGGTACCGGGATCATCGTTGGTACTGATGTCGTCAGATGGTGCCTCTTCGTCAGGATTGCAGGTGAGGGCTGCCCATTCCCCTGCTGGTGGCGGTGAGCCCTCAAGTAGGTCTCCGCCTGCCTCGAGGGCTCCTGCGGTACAGCCCCCCCCCCCCCCCCCCCGGGATCGACCTTCTTCGGACCCGGCCCCGAGGAAGAGACACTTGGATTCGACGTCCTCCTCGTCGGTACCGGGAGGTTCCGGTGACATGCTTCATGTGAAGGCACAGAAGCATCGGTACCGGTCACCTTCCCGACGTGGTACCAAGAGCTCTGGGTCACCGAGGGATTCGGCACCAACTAGGCATCGACGCCGGGAGGACCGTTCACCCTCCATTCAGGAGGTGTCGATGCGCTCTACCTTGGACAGCCCGGTACCGCCTCCGCGCCCCGGACAGATTCGGAGTTCATCGCCTGTACCGGACTCCCTGCCTTCCTCAACAGCCACTCTAAGCGAGAGCCTCCGGGCCATCCTTCCAGGGATCCTGGAGGAGCTGTTGCGATCTTCTCCTCCAGTACCGGGGGTGCTTGCGCCGCCCGTCAAGTGAGGCGACGGCTGGCCCCTTGCCCATCGTGAGGTCTCCGATACCAGTACCACTTGTGGTGCCTGCGTCGGCTGCCTCCCAGGCAGACTCCCCGACGACATTGATGGAGGGAGCTTCATCGCCGCCGATGTGGGAGTCTTCTTCTCGACGTTCCCACTGTGGCTATGTGTCTACGGAGTCGAGACGGGCATGGCTTCAGACTGAAGTTCATGAACTGGTGTCCGACACCGATGGTGAGGCCTCGTGGGAAGCAGAGGAAGATATCAGATATTTCTCAGATGAGAAGTCTGACGATCTTCCTTCTGATCCTACTCCCTCCCCTGAAAGACAGCTTTCTCCTCCCGAGAGTCTATCTTTCACAGCCTTTGTCCGGGAAATGTCTACGGCCATTCCCTTCCCTGTGGTTACAGAGGATGAGCCAAGGGCTGAAATGTTTGAGCTTTTCAACTATCCTTCGCCACCTAAGGAATCGTCCACAGTACCCATGCATCATGTCTTCAAGAAGACACTGCTGGAGAACTAGGTGAAGACGCTAACTAATCCCCACATTCCCAAAAAGATCGAGTCCCAGTATCGATCCATGGGGACCCAGAGTTGATGCGGACTCAGTTGCCTCACAACTCTGGGGTTGTGGATCTGGCCCTTAAGAAGGTCAAGAGTTCTAGGGAGTATGCTTCGGCGCCCCCGGGCAGAGACTCTAAAACCTTGGATTCTTTTGGGAGGAAGGCCTACCATTCCTCAATGCTCATAGCCAAAATCCAATCTTACCAGCTCTACACGAGCATTCATACGCGGAACAATGTGCGGCAGTTGGCGGACTTGGTGGATAAGCTCCCTTCTGAGCAAGCCAAGCCTTTCAGCAGGTGGTCAGGCAGCTGAAGGCGTGGTGTAAATTTCTGGCCAGGGGTGTTTACGATACTTTTGATGTCGCATCCAGGGCTGCAGCTCAAGGTGTGGTGATGCGCAGACTCTCATGGCTGCGTGCCTCCGACCTGGAAAATAGGATTCAGCAGCGGATTGCGAATTCTCCTTGCCAGGGGGGATAATATTTTGGGAGGAAAAGGTCGAACAGGTAGTAGAGCAGCTCCACCAGCGGGACACCGCTTTCGACAAATTCTCCCGCCAGGCGCCTTCAGCATCTACCTCAACTGGTAGACATTTTTATGGCGGAAGGAGGACTGTTACCTATTCTTCTAATAAGTGTAGGTACAATCCTCCCTCTCGCTAGCCTGCTGCCCAAGCCAAATCCCAGCGCGCTCATTCTCGTCAACAGCGTGCGACTCAGCAAGCCCCTGCAGCTCCCCAGCAAAAGCAAGGGATGGGCTTTTGACTGGCTCCAGCAGAGCATAGCCGAAATCAAAGTGTCCATGCCGGACGATCTGCTGGTCGGGGGAGGTTAAAATTTTTTCACCAAAGGTGGCTTCTCATATCCTCCGACCAGTGGGTTCTTCAAATAGTCTGGCTAGGATACTCCCTCAATTTGGTTTCAAAGCCTCCAAATTGCCCACCAGGAGCTCAATTCTTCAGCTTCCAGCACAAGCAGGTACTTGCAGAGGAACTCTCTGCCCTTCTCAGCGCCAGTGCGGTCGATCCCGTGCCACCGGGGCAAGAAGGGCTGGGATTCTATTCCAGGTACTTCCTTGTGGAAAAGAAAACAGGGGGGATGCGTCCCATCCTAGACCTAAGGGCCCTGAACAAATATCTGGTCCGAGAAAAGTTCAGGATGCTTTCCCTGGGCACCCTTCTTCCCTGGTCATGTCATGATTCAGGAAAACGACTGGCTATGCTCTCTGGTCTTAAAGGATGCTTACACTCATATACCCGATACTGCCAGCTCACAGACAGTATCTTCAATTCCGTCTGGGAACACGGCACTTTCAGTATTGTGTGCTACCCTTTGGTCTCAACTCCGCGCCCAGGATGTTCACAAAATGCCTGGCTGTAGTAGCAGCGTCTCTATGCAGACTGTGGAGTGCACGTTTCCCTTACCTCGACGATTGGCTGGTGAACACCTCCGAGGCATGAGTTCTACAGTCCATGCAGCATGACTATTCGACTCTTGGAGCTACTAGGGTTTGTGATATATTATCCAAAGTCCCAACTTCTTCCTGTTCAGAAACTCGAATTCCTAGAGGCTTTGCCGGATTCTCAGACTGCTCGTGCCTACCTCACGGAAGCGAGGGACCGACAATCTTCTGTCCTTGTTTCTTGGGTACGGCGTAGCAGCAGATCACAGCTCGGCAGATGTTGAGATTGTCGGCCACATGGCTCCACAGTGCATGTGACTCCCATGGCCCCCTCACATGAGATCAGTTCAATGGACCCTAGCGTCTCAGCGGTCCCAAGCTGCTGGGGGACCTAGAGGATGTAGTCTACTGTCCACGAGTTTTCTTCAGTCCCTCCATTGGTGGACATTCGGTTCAATTTGACCCTGGACGTCCTTTCCAGATTCCCCAGCCTCAAAGGTGCTGACGACGGGTGCATCTCTCCTGTGGTGGGGGAGCTCATGTCGATGGGCTTCACACCCAAGGGAGTTGGGTCCCTTCAGGAGAAAGGTTTACAGGATCACCTCCTGGAGTTACGAGCAGTCCTGGAACGGTCTAAAGGCCTTCAGAGATCGGCTGTCCCATCAAATTATTCAAATTCAGACAGACATCAGGTTGCCATGTACTATATCAACAAGCAGGGGGTACCGGATCTCGCCCTCTGTGTCAGGAGGCCGTCAGAATGTGGCTTTGGGCTCGCCGGAACGGCATGTTCTTCAAGCCACGTATCTGGCAGGCTGTAAACAACAGTCTGGCCGACAGATTGAGCAGGATAATGCAACCTCCAAGTGGTCGCATCAATTCCCGAGTGGTGCGCGAGATCTTCTAAGTGTGGGGCAACCCCCTAGGTGGATCTCTTTGCCACTCAAGTCAATCACAAGGTCCCTCAGTTTCTGTTCCAGACTTCAGGCCCACGGCAGGCTAGCATCGGATGCCTTTCTCCTGGATTGGGGGGACGGCCTCCTGTATGCTTATCCTCCCATACCTTTGGTGGGGAAGACTTTGCTGAAACTCAAGCAGGATCGAGGCACCATGATCCTGATCGCTCCCTTTTGGTCCCGTCAGATATGGTTCCCTCTTCTTCTGGAATTGTCTTCCGAAGAGCCGTGGAGATTGGAGTGTTTTCCGACCCTCATTACTCAGAACGAGGGGGCGCTTCTGCATCCCAGCCTCCGGTCCCTGGCTCTCATGGCCTGTATGTTGAGAGCGTAGATTTTGCCTCCTTGGGTCCTCTCTTGAGGGTGTCTCCCAAGTCTTGCTTGCTTCCAGGAAAGATTCCACTAAAAAGAGTTACTTCTTGCTATGGCGGAGGTTTGCCGTCTGGTGTGACAGCAAGGCCTTAGATCCTCGCTCGTGTCCTACACAGACCCTGCTTGAATACCTCTGCCCTTGAGGGGGTCTGGTCTCAAAACCAACTCTGTAAGGGTTCATCTAGTGCTATAGTGCATACCATTACCGTGTGGAAGGTAAGCCGATTCTGACAGCCTTTAGTTGTTCGCTTCATGAGAGGTTTGCTTTTGTCAAGCCCCCCATCAACCTCCTACAGTGTCATGGGATCATCAATGTCGTTCTCACCCAGCTGATGAACCTTCTTTTGAGCCACTGGATTCCTGCCATCTGAAGTACTTGACCTGGAAGGTCATTTTCTTGGTGGCAGTCACTTCAGCTCGTAGAGTCAATGAGCTTCAAGCCCTGGTAGCTCATGCTCCTTAATACCAAATTTCATCATAATAGAGTAGTCCTCCGTACTCACCCTAAGTTCTTGCCAAAAGTGGTGTCGGAGTTCCATCTGAACCAGTCAATTGTCTTGCCAACATTTTTTCCCCCGTCCTCATACCCGCCCTGCTGAACGTCAGCTGCACACATTGGACTGCAAGCGAGCATTGGCCTTCTATCTGGAGCGGACACAGCCCCACAGACAGTCCGCCCAAATGTTTGTTTCTTTTGATCCCAACAGAAGGGGAGTGGCTGTAGGGAAACGCACCATCTCTAATTGGCTAGCAGATTGCATCTCCTTCGCTTACGCCCAGTCTGGGCTGACTCTTGAGGGTCATGTCACGGCTCATAGAGCCATAGCAGCGTCAGTGGCCCACTTGAAGTCAGCCACTATCGAAAAGATTTGCCAGGCTGGCGACGGGGTCATCTGTCCACACATTCACATCGCATTACTGCCTTCAGCAGGATACCCGACGCGACAGTTTGGTTCGGGCAGGTCGGTGCTACAGAATCTGTTCGGGGTTTAGAATTCAACTCCACCCCCCTAGGCCCGTTTTATTCTGTTCCAGGCTTTACTCTCAGTTAGTTGTTCAAGTTAGGTCAATCTCAGTTATGTCCTCCCGTTGTGAGGCCCAATTGACCATGTTGTTGTTTGAGTGAGCCTGGGGGCTAGGGATACCCCAGTATTGAGAACAAGCAGCCTGCTTGTCCCTCGGAGAAAGCGAAAGCTACATACCTGTAGAAGGTATTCTCCGAGGACAGCAGGCTGATTGTTCTCACCAACCCGCCCACCTCCCCTTTGGATTTGTGTCTTCCCTTGTCTTTGTCTTTGCTATTTATTGGACTGACGAACACGAGCGCGTTCGGGCGGGAAGACGGTCCGCATGCTCGGTGTGCGTGCGCACGCGAGGGCTAGCAAACGTCTTTGCTAGTGAAGATCTCTGCTTGTAGGGGCTGCTGTGGACGTCACCCAGTAGTGAGAACAATCAGCCTGCTGTCCTCGGAGAATACCTTCTACAGGTATGTAGCTTTCGCTTAACAGCTGCTGTGAAGCCTACCTAACAGGTATGGTGAGCTGTTTTGGAGGCTTTCCATAATGTTTGCTGGCTAGCAGTGCTAAGAGTTTGAAAATGAGGTCTGATATGGAATGGGTTGAGCACAGGGACTATGGCTCTCTCAGCATATTGGCAAATAGCCCTTCAGAGACCGTGGTACATTGGGGCAAGGCAGGACATAAGATATGTAGCCCCCTCCAAAACATCAGCAATTTCCCTTTCCCTGAGAACGATGGGGGGAACTATCTTGAACGAACCTTAGAGGAGCTCTGGGGTGAGATGGCAGTATAGAGTGGTGTGTTGTGCCTGTTGTGCATATGTGATTTCAGTTGGAATATACAGGATGTAGGTTCTCTCTGTGACAGGTCACTGATCAATGTACCTGTAGTAGCTGGTGCTAAGGTTTGGTCTGCTGTAGTTACAGCAGTCACACGTGGATTCCCGCAGTGTGGCTGCATGAGTGCCTGGTACTGACCTGCTGCTTTCTGCATCTGGGCACAAACCTTCTGGAGATACTCTGGTTTTCTGTGACTATGGATTAAGAGCTGGTTGAAAGATAGGAAGCAAAGAGTAGGGTTGAATGGTCAGTATTCTCAGTGGAGAAGGGTAGTTAGTGGGGTCCCGCAGGGGTCTGTGTTGGGACCGCTGCTTTTTAACATATTTATAAATGACCTAGAGATGGGAGTAACTAGTGAGGTAATTAAATTCGCAGATGACACAAAATTATTCAGGGTCAAGTCGCAGGAGAAGTGTGAAAGATTACAGGAGGACCTCGCGAGACTGGGGGATTGGGCGTGCAAGTGGCAGATGAAGTTCAGTGTTGACAAGTGCAAAGTGATGCATGTGAGTAAGAGGAACCCAAATTACAGCTATGTCATGCAAGATTCCGCGTTAGGAGTTACGGACCTAGAAAGGGATCTGGAGTCATCGTGGCTAAGACGTTAAAAACTTCTGCTTAGTATGCTGCGACGGCTAAGAAAGCACAGAATGTTGAGTATTATTAGGAAAGGGATGGAAAACAAACACAAGGATGTTATAATGCCGTTGTATTGCTTCATGGTGCGACCGCACCTCGAGTATTGTGTCCAATTCTGGTCGCCGCATCTCAAAAAGATATAAAGGAATTAGAAAAGGTGCAAAGAAGGGCGACGAAAATGATAAGGGAATGGACAACTTCCCTATGAGGAAAGGCTGAGAAGGTTAGGGCTCTTCAGCTTGGAGAAAAGGCAGCTGAGGGATATGATAGAAGTCTACAAGATAATGAGCGGAGTAGAGCGGACAGATGTGAAGCATTTGTTTACACTTTCAAACAACAACAAAACCAGGGGACACAAATGAAGCTAGAATATGGTAGATTTAAACAAACAGGAGAAAGTTTTTCTTTACTCAGCGTATAGTTAGACTCTGGAACTCATTGCCGGAGAATGTAGTGACAGCAGCTGGCCTTACGGAATTTAAAGGGGGTTTGGACAGATTCCTGAGGGAAAAGTCCATTGAACATTATGGGGGGGGGGCTTTGCCGGGTTCTTGAAGCCTGGATTAGCGCTGTCGGAGACAGGATGCTGGGCTTGATGGACCCTTGGTCTTTTCCCAGTATGGCGGTACTTATGTACTAGATACTTGGCCCTCTTCTTCAGGTCCTCAATCTACATGAAAAAGGAGAGGGCGTAAAGGTATGTTGAATCACTCTCACTCCACAGAAGTTCCTTCAGCAACCTTACTGGGCCCACTGAGAACTCTGTGGATTGACAAGGCAATTGCCACCAGTGGTTCATTAGTGTGTGTATATGCAGCACAGGGATGCTAGTCTGACCATGGTATATCAATATGGCAACCTGTCCTGCTACACTTCTCCCGTTGTACCTCCAAGTCCATCTCCCTCAGCGTATTGTACTCTTCTGTGGGCTCTATGTAAAACTGCTTACATGATGGGGGGAGAGAGGATCATCAGTGCTATTTTGGATGATGGCACTAGAAAGGCAGGGAGCAACTGGGAGTTCTTGCTTTCTCGGACCAATAGGGACCAGTGATTTTACATAGTTAGACTCAGAAGCCTTGGTGAGAGGTATAATGCTTGGGAAGAGTTTTTCAGTGGGGAGAGAGCGAAACTTCCAGGTGGGAGGGTTTACCACTAGGGACCCTTCTGATTGTGGGAGGGATCTGGTTGGGAGGGCCTTGTTGATTTGGAGAGTAGGCACAAGGAGGGGTTTTCAGTTGGGGGGTGCTCTGACCACTACTAATTTGTTTGCTTCTTCCCCTTTAACATAAAGGCCAAGAGCATCAGGCTACAGTAAAATAACCCCAGCCGCTATAATACAGCTTATGTGTATATTCGGTGCTCACCGCAAGCCACTTTAAAATATTTGCATACTAATGAGCTGCTTTACATGCATTTGCATGTTTTGCAATCTCATTACTATGTAACAAGGGATAACCTAAATAATGCTGTGTTTAGAACCCTTTAATACGCGTGTGGTGAAACAGAGGGGTTTCTGAGCCTATGAACTGTATTGTTTTGCTGATGACGTATTTCTCCTGGTTGTTTTGCTGGTGGTATGTGTTTCTCCTGGTTGGTCAGCAATGGCAATTGTCTTTTTTTTTTTTAAGCTTGTACAGAAGTGACAGTTTTTTCTTCTCACCTGTGAGGTAATTTGTCCATCTCAGTTTGGAAGTAGAGGGAGGAAGAAAGGACCTCTCTACTGAGACCCTTGTGATCAATTATATTCTGTAACTTGTGAGCATCTATATTTCCTGCACTGTCCTAGGCACTATTTCAGGTAGTGATAAAATGTTTAGATCGTTTTATATTGATCCATCTTCAATTACCTGTTTTTGTGCCGTTTTTATTCCTTCTGTTTTATAGTTCACAGTTCAATATTTTTATGACAATAAACCTCTTTTAGTGTATTGTCTCTGCTTGTCTGCACTGGACTAAGAATCCTGGTGGTTTGTGTGTTGGGTCTGTGGGTGCTTTCTGGGACCGTGGGACCCCCTGGGAGTGTGGCTCCAGTAACCCTAGAAATCACTGGGGAATAATTTGAGAGCGGGAGACTCACCCAAGGGTGCTAGTGTAGAGCACAAGTGGCAGGTGTCAGGTGGACCTGAGCTGTGCTGGGGAGAGACCCTCCAGCAGTGGCGTAGCCAGACCTGACATTTTGGGTGGGCCCAGAGCTAATGTGCGTTGGGCACTATGTATATAAGTATGAGTAGTGTATTTCTTGGGATACTACAAAATAATGCCTTCCCTTCTCTACCTTACCCAATCCCCCCACAGCTATCCCTGTAGCCCGGTATCAGCCCTTCCTTTCCCCACCATCCATTCCATAGCTAGGTATCGGCCCTGTCCTACCCCCGACCACATCCCCATTAAATATAAGACTTTTTTTCATGTCCTGGGCACTGCAGAGCCACCTCCTCCCAGAAAATGCCTCCACTTTTTTTTAATTATTTTAACCTGGACACTGCAGCCACCCCACTCAAAACCCACCAACTGAGAAATAGACAACCTTTTTTACAAATTTCTAACCTAGCTAATATTAAAATTTATTGTTGGTGGGTTTTCTGGGTGGGGGTGGGCTGCCTAGAGCAATAAAAGTCATATTTAATGATTACATATACTTTTTTTTTGCCTTAGGCAGGTGAGGAGCTCACGCCCACCCAGAAGCCCACCACCAGCCAGCAGTTTGGATACAACCTGCACACGTTAAAAAAATAAATTTAAAACTATATTTATTTTACCTGGACAGCTGCTTGCGAATGGTGGCAGGTGGTGCAGAGCACTGTGCTGGCTTCTGTGCCTGTTGTGTGGGGCTGCAGGAAAGTGCTGCTGGGGGGGGGGGGGGGAGAAATTGATGAGGCTGATCGCATCCAGCAAAGGCACCCATCACCCATGAGGCCATGACCCAGCACAGTGCGGAGGAGCCGCACCCGTGACACAGCCAGCAGCCAGAAGCTGAAAGCCTTTCCCATGTGGCACTGCGGCCGCAGCACTGTCATAGTAACATAGTAGAGACGGCAGAAAAAGACCTTGCACGGTTCCATCCAGTCTGCCCAACAAGATAAAATCACATGTGCTACTTTTTGTGTAACCCTTACCTTGATTTGTACCTGTCCTTTTTCAGGGCACAGCCCGTGTTAAGTCTGCCCAGCACTATCCCCCGCCTCCCGCCACCGTCTTTGCCACCCAATTTCGGCTAAGCTCCTAGGATCCATTCCTTCTGAACAGGATTCCTTTATGCTTATCCCACGCGTGCCTTGAATTCCGTTACCGTTTTCATTTCCACCACCTTCCGCGGGAGGGCATTCCAAGCATCCACTACTCTCTCGTGAAAAAATACTTCCCACATTTTTCTTGAGTCTGCACCCCTTCAATCTCATTTCATGTCCTCTCGTTCTACCTCCTTCGCATCTCCGGAAAAGGTTCGTTTGTGGATTAATACTTTTCAAATATTTGAACGTCTGTATCATATCACCCTGTTTCTCCTTTCTTCCAGAGTATAGATGGTTCAGGTCATCAAGTCTCTCCTCATACGTCTTGTAATTGCAAATCCCTTACCATTCTCGTAGCTTTTCTTTGCACCGCTTCTTACATTTCTAGCCATTTGTTCTTCCGCTTGTGCCAGACGTTATATCTCTTTATTAGTGCATAGTCTTTATAGTGCTGTTTCCACCAGACACTATATAACCTTCCCTTTATCGACCACCCATTGTGCCTGAATGCCCGAACCTCTTTCGCCCACATATTACTATGTAACTTCTATCTACCGGACTGGCAAACACCTTACGGTACTATGTAGCCATATTGAGCCTGGTGGGAAAATGGTGGGATACAATGTAATAATATAATAATTTTTGAAGGTGTTTTAGGGCTATTAAATTATTTCATAATCTCCATACGGGACTTCCACCTTTTAAGGCACTACCTAACCAACTGGAACAACTTTTCACTTTTAACAGATGGACCACACATAACCGGTTCATTATTTTAATAATCTTTTACTATTGCTTTCAATAGCATTGCAATTATTTGGGGTGTACTTGTGACTCCGCCTACTGCCAGAAAGCTACTCCTACTGGCTTCCACCCATATAATAGGCTAGCCGCTAGATACTAGCCTCGCTGACTCCTGCTCTGAATCTAACTTCCCCGGCTTAAACCCATGTATGTAAGGGCTGGATAAAGAAATAGTCACATATCATGAAGCCCGAGCCAACAAAAAAAAAATAATCTAAGTGAGAGCAAATAAATTATACAACAATAAATAAGGTGGATAGAGCAGATTCAGAGTTTGTTTTTTTTTAACAGCTCCCCCTCCTTCCACCTACAACAGAAAACATTTTATTAGAGCACGCCCCCTCCCCCTCCCTCCAAGTCCGACAGGTGGCCCCCCGCCTGGGCCCTGGTTGTGCCATTACAGCTCAGTTGCATTTTATTAAAGCCCAGAACACGGCTCCCCTCCCGCCAATCCGACAACCCCCTGCCCCCTCGCTCCTGCAGCCCCCTCCCCCTACCTGGATCCTAGCTGCTCCCCTGGTGTTCTGCTGCAGTACACACTACAGCATCACGCGGTCATCACGGGGAGCAAGCAGCAAGAGAGGAGCGCGGGAGCCAGCCACCTGGAGGAGAGGGGACATCACTCCACGCAGGCGCAGTGGCAGGAAGGGCGCATGAGCACTAGTGCAGGGTGCTACAGGGGCAGAGGCCAGGAGGAAGGTGATGAGGGAGGGGAGGTTACAGTCGGGAGTCTCGCGATGATGAGAGAGATGAGCCACAGCGCTAGAAGGAGACACAGTGAGCTAGGACCGACGGAGCAGACCCCCCCCCCCCCCCCAATTGATTGCAACCCGGCCGGGGCGGTCCGCCCCCTACCGCCCCGCCTTCGGTATGCCACTGCATTTTGGACAGGGCAGGTAGGAGCCTGGAAGCAGAAGGATTGGGAGAGCTGCTGGCTGCCTAAAAGCAGGTGGGAGGTGGCTGAGCCATGGCAGAAAGGCTTTTGTATACTTCGGCGCCTAACTGGGTGGGTGGGCCTAGGCCCACCCAGGCCCATCCGTAGCTACGCCCCTGCCCTCCAGGTGGTTGCAGGTTTAGCCCTGGGGTGGATGACTAGGAGTTTTGTGACATAGCTTTATATCTAACCCCCCTTAGTGTATAAGAATATATATAAAGTTTTCTGTTGTAGTATCACCTCTACATTTTGGAGTGGAAATGGTATCTCTCTGTTAACACAGCCGCAGGAATGAATGAATGTTAAGTAGGATCTGGGAGGAGGGAAGAAATCGAGAATGCCTGTGACTGGTTTGCAGGAGCAAAGTTTGGGGAGAAGGGAGTTATGTAGCATCAAGGGAATTTGAATAGATTGGAAGATCTGTTCAGCAGGGACTGTCTGTACATGTTGTGCATAGCATTGCATGCAGGTAGTAGCGCTATAAAAATGAAAATAATAGTAATAGAATTTATATACTAGCTGTTAGCTGGTATATAATATTGTGCCAGGGATGAAGATAGTTAATTCTAATTACTTTTTGATTGTTTCCTAAATAATCCTCAGCCTTTTTTTCTCTGTCCCTAATATGTTTTATTTAGAAAGAATTACTGCTTCTCACTTGTTAACTAGAATTCATGAAACATTATTCATTCATGTACCAAGTCGGATATTATAATATAACTAAAATAACTTGATTCAGATTGTTTTAATTGGACATTTATTATTTCTTTTATCGAGTGTAACATGTTTGATAAGAAACTTTTAGATATAGAATATAATCTGGCAGTTTTTAGTTAGATATGCAAAGATGATTGCATTAC
Source organism: Microcaecilia unicolor (assembly GCF_901765095.1). Taxonomy (NCBI): domain Eukaryota; kingdom Metazoa; phylum Chordata; class Amphibia; order Gymnophiona; family Siphonopidae; genus Microcaecilia; species Microcaecilia unicolor. The sequence goes on from NC_044034.1 coordinate 82,232,055, forward strand.
ATAAAAGTGAAGGGCAGATGTTTTCATCTAAAATGGACCTTTTCACAAATAGAGAAACTAATCCAGAAGTGATAAAAATTAATTTGCCACTTTAATTGGAACCAGCCTCCTGCATGAAAGAAGACGAGAATAGAGCAGGCAGCTTGAACTAAACACTGATTGAATTTTTGTCAGGTAAGTATGTTGAACTTGGTTGCTAATCCTCTAGAGCTTCTCTTTGCAATATATATTACATTCAGCCTCTGACTGGTATTCTTTAAAAAGATCAGTGCTATTCATGTTGTGTCCCCAGAGCCTGAATTTCATTGATCTTGGACTACATCTGACTTTCCATTACACTACTTCAACAGGATAGTCACAGGGAGCTGTAAGTTCAGCGCTGCTTTTTCTCTCTGTGGTGATATGGGATGTTTTGAACAGGGGGGTTCTGATCTGTAAAATCAAAACCCAATCTGTGTTCTTATTAGCAACTAATATGTATAGTAGATCTTCCTTATAAAGCATACTAAACATAAATTATTTGTATAGATATGAAAAAATATAGACACTAACAATAAATTTAACCTTAAAAATCACACACAAGGGCAATTCCACAAAAATGCACCTAAATGTAGGCACCATTTACACGCACCAATTTATAGAAGAGGTGCACTTTTATGTGGGTAATGATGTCACTAATTGGCACTTTTGCACATGAGTGCTAGATTCTGTCTCTATAAAATATGTGCCAAAATGCTTAGCGGTAAGTGCAAGGGGGTGTAAACATGGCATAGTATGAATGGGTCCATGGGCGGTGTTGTGAGAACATGTGTAACTTATAAAATACTGGTAAGTTACACTCACTTCAAGGCACACTTAGACACCAACAGACATAAATGCCATTGACTTGGTGCAACTGTTGCACCTACCTTTAGGCAATCCATTGCACGACTTAAAGTAGTATTCTGTAAAGCATCTTGGCGTTAAGAATTGTTTATAGAATGGCACTCAGCACCCATGCCACCTATCTGTCTCTATTTAAGGAATTTTCTGGGATAACTAATATTAACAAGTAATGAGATTCAAATTAAGTAATGTTGTAGACCTACTGCACTTATTTCTTAAAAGAAAGGTATTCTGTAGTCCCCAAACATCCATGATTTGTTCTTAGGTTTATGGGCAGTGGAATAGAGTTTTGGTTTGAGAAGCCAAATAAACCAATCTCCAGCCCTGGCTACAAACATTCTGGTTGCCAATGCTGTTTGGTGTCTTTTGTCCAAGAGAAAGATAAATCATTGGTTTTGAAAAATTTTTTTTTCAAAAAAAGACTTGTATTATTGTGAGGCCAAGGTTAATGTTTTTCCAGATGTGGCTAGAGCCACTCAACTTAAGCAGAAGGCCTTTTTGACTTTAAAGCCTAGGGTGTTGACAATAGGTGCTTCTTTCTTTCTGAAGTACCCCTGTAAATACCTTCTCACATTCAAAGGAACTGAATATATATTCTTGGATTTCATTACAACTTGAACAGTTTATGAAGGGGCATGAAAAGTAGTACAGTGGGTGAATGGGGTTATCTATAGTTTAAATGCTGTATATAATAGTTAGTGTATACTGACTTGATTGCCTTAATCATATTTTGTTTGTTTTTGAGGTGACTCTCTTTTCTAAATGTGGGCTAGTTGGTTTTCTTAGGGAATATTTATTCCTTTATGTAATTTCCTTTTTTTTTTTCCTTTGTAATTCCAGTTCACATATTCTTATGATGCTTTATGTAGTATATGTAAAAAAAATCTGGGAATCTTCTAAGAAGCAGTGAGATCCATCTCTGTTGTAATCAATTGGTCAGCCTCCTGTTGGGAATCAGAGACTCTTCTCTTACCAGGCAAATATAACAGTTCACAATTTGAACTGTATCAGCAATAGATAACCCGAGAATCTCCTTAAGGTATTTCCTTAGGAGAATCTTGGGAGACAAAAGGTAAGTACCAGGAAAATTCAGAAACCGGAGGTTCCTACACCTACTGGCATTCTCCATCATTTCTAATTTTAAATGTAAATTTAAAGAATCTTTAATCGATGAGAGAGAGGTAGCCTATAGGGTAGCAACCTGAGTCTCAACATTCATACATAGTTTATCCAAAGTTGAGACATTACAGCTGTGAGCAGACCCTCCATTCGACAATTAAAGTCCCATAAATCTTTCAAGGAAATATCTTAACTCCCATTGGCTGTAAATCCTTGCCCAATGGAATGGTGTAGGTAACTTTGAATAGGTACAGTAAGATTAGTTTTATCAGTAGGCATATTTACAACTGGAGCAGGGGTAACTTCTTGGGATACCCTTTCCATAGAGGATAAAGGCAGAGGGGGGGGGGGGGCACGTTCTTGAGCGCTCAAAAAGGCTTCTAGTGAAGACAGTTTGTAATAGTACCTATTCAGATGGTATCCCAGGAAATACATTCCTGTTCATTGGGCCCACCAATTAAGGTGTGGAAATCTTTGTTTTATCTTTTCACTTTCCATTTTAAAGAAAATGCAAATACCAATAAACAAATAAACTCACAACATTCCTCGTGTTCCTCAGTGCTTCTAAGGGGCGTACCATGACCAGGTGCCTGTGGCCATGTGCCACAGACAGCGCCGGCTCTATGAAGACAAACTCAAGTCCCCAATGACATCAATAGGTGTTCTGAAGAAGCCTGATGGAAATGGCCATGAGCGCTCCTCACCAGGAGCCTCTTCTCTCCCCTAGCTGACATGTGCCAGAGAGACATTCACTTCCCCCCTCCCCCCCCCCCCCCCCCCCCCCCACACACACACACACACGTTTTCTTCTGGGCTGGAACCACATTTCTCTTATAAATATTCTGGAACAGCAGTACATCTCCAGTGAGGAAAGGGAACACACTGCCTACTGTATCAGGCCCCTGGTTGTACTGCTGGTATGAAGCCTGGTTAGGGTATTTTCTTGTCTCTTTGGAAAGGCTGCTTATAACAGGCCTCGGAAAACACCAAAATAATCTTGCTGCAATCCCAATCCCTCAATCCGGTCCAGAATTTTAGTCTTGCTTATCAGGGAAGCTCTCTTAGTAAAAGAAAAGTCAAATAAAGTACAAAGCAATCAGGGTTAATTATAGTTCCATTTAACCTCTAGGGTGACACCCTTGGCGCAGGCAATGCCCTTACACCAGTAATTCTTTAGTAGAAACAGTTCACCAGTAATACCCAGTTCTTGTCTGTCTGTTCTTTCACCATCTGAAGAAACAAAGGAAGGAATACTTCCCCCTTCCCCCTTCAGCAGTGCTGGGAAGCTCAGAGAGAAATCTAAACCTTCTCCCTCCCAAGAGGCACAGTTCTGTCTCAAAACAAAAACAGAACCAGAGCAGGTCCACTTTTTGCCAGTTTAAAGTTCACTTCACAGTTTCAAGTAGTCAATAAGTTTTCACTCGTTCACTGACAGCCTCAGCTTATCCTTAGCTGGGCTTTCCCTGCCACCCTCTTAACAGAGGTAAGCCAACACGGGTCCTCCCACTGGGACTTTGTGAAAACACAAGAGTTCTTCCAGCCACTTAAGCACAACAGCTGGTTTCATTCACTCTGGAGACACCTCCATTTCTTCCTCCTCTTCAGGAAACGCTGTCTCTGTGACCATCTTAGATACCACCTGGTCAGCCCACTCCATCTCCGTCTCCTAACTTCCTGTCTCTGCTTTCCTTCTTAGTCCATGGGGCTCCTCCCTTCCCAACTGTGGCAGGTGTCCATATTCTATTGCCTAGGTCAGCTAGGGAGCCTGGGCCAACTCAGGGCCCTGGGCTGTCTGTATGGATTGCCTCTGAAATTGCAGGATCTACCTGTCTGGATCCCCTCCCATTCTCTGGCCATGCCAGGTTTTCCACCTCTTTCAGGATACTATGCTGGGGCCGGGGATAATAGGGTTAGATCTTTCCCTGTTCTGCCTGTCGCTCATGGGCTGAGCCTCTGAGTCACTGCACTACACATATGTTAAATGAATCTATCAGGATGTTTATGTAACCAGAAGTTAAATTATATTATTAAATGATTAAATGTACCTGTAGTAGCGTTACCATATTTTGTCCCCTCAAAAGGGAAGACACATGCCTCGCCCCCACCACACACCCACCCCGCCCCCTTTCACACCCTGCCCAGCCCCCTTTCACACCCTTGCTCCGCCCCCTGTCAGATTTTCCCCTCCCCCGCCACATACCCCATCGCCCCCCCTCCCCATCACCCCCCTCCCCTTATCTCACTTCAAACTCTCGGTGGCCATTTTTGAATCGGCACGAGGATCACCAACAGGAAGGATGAATGCAGGGCACCACTCAGGGCAGGAAAGAGGGGGCTCTTTCCTGCCCCGAAGGCGGAAGAGGTCACTAGACCACCAGGGCACTAGTAAGTAAGGGAAGGGGAGGCTAGCAATCTGCTCATTTGTCCGGATTTCTGGACAACGATCAGGCTGGCAGGCGGGCCGTCCACCCACAGCCTGCCCGTTTATCCAGAAATCCGGACAATGGGCAGATTGGCAAACACCGCCCGGTTGCCCGGACATGCCCTCAGGACATGTCGGGTATATCCGATATATGGTAACCCTAACCTGGAAGCCCTTGGGAATTGAAGAAGGTCCCGGGAGGGTTGAGGAGTGAGGCCGAATTGTTGGGACTGGGCATGAGGGTCCAGCATGACCGCGGCCATTTCAGACCACCAGAGGAGTGAAGCAGCCTGGCAGAGCACAGTAGGAAATTCCCTGGCTGTGCTGAGGCCTGGGACAGAGCGCAGACCACATCTGTGCACATGCAGCATGCTGACGTTGTCAGCACTTGCATCATCCATGCATGTGCGGAAGGGAAGCAAAACGGCCAGCAGACTCCTGGAGGCCACACAGCACAAATAAATCCCAAACAGGCAATTTAAAGTTTATTTAAAAGCCGATGATAAAGGTAAGGATGTAGAGGGGGTCTTTGGAAATGGGCCATATTTGAGCACAACTCATGATTAAATGCACTGTGCATGAGCGGGAAAGTCAGTCTTTATCATGTATTTCCTAGACTTTAAGGCCTAGAGGAAAGAAGGGGTATGGGAGATATGATACAGACATTTAAAACTTAAAATGTATTAATATGCAAACTAATCTTTTTCAGAGAGGGGGAAGTGATAGAGGTCATAAGTTGAGATTGTAGAGTGTAAGACTTAGGAGCAACGTGTGGAAATGCTTTTCATAGAAAGGTTTATGGAATGCCCTCCTGGGGAGGTTGTGAAGACAGAAATGATGACTGAATAAACACATGATCTCTATGTGGAAAAAGGGTGGAATCCAATTAAAGCAAAGCTTAAATGGCCTCCTAGCTGGAGTGAGCTTTGAGGTTGGGAAGTAAGATCAATACCGGGCCAGATTTCTGTGGTTTTAATCCTGTAAATGGCAAAGACAGATCAGGATCAAAGTTGCAGGGCTTCAGTAACCAAATCCAGTAGTTGGGAAGTAGGACCAGTGTCGGGCAGACTTTTACGATCTGTACCCCAAAATTGGCAAGGAGAGAGAGAAATTAATTATGCCGGCATTTAATCATGAAGAAGTGGAACCTGTGCAGAGGGGTCAGATACAACCTTGGCCACCTTGTTGGATAGACTGGATGACTGAGAGGTCCATTTATTATGTTACTCAATTACTAATCTCGTGTGGTTATAATTCACATTTTGAATTTTGCTCACAAAAAGGCTATCTTGCAGGCTTTGTGCTCTAGAAAATTGCTACCTTACAAAAAAAAATACTGTGCTTTCAAGATTACTCGAGGACAGTAGGAGCCCAACAGAAGGCCTTTGCTCCAATTTGTTCTGTATTATATCCAAAGGAAATTAATTTACCTTTCTATACCCTACAAAATTGTGGGTGTTTCACGATAGGCGAGCACACTTTTTTGGCTCAGTGTCAGCAGCAAAGAACTTTGTGAGAGACTTGCATGAAGCTAATGAAGACATCTATGTAGTGGGCAATGTCCAGGCCAAAAGGAGGCTGCTTATCCTGACTATGCGAGGTTGACTGCATCTTGGGTATGCTTCTCTGTTTAAAGGCAAGAGTAGTTTGTGTGTTAAAACTGTTGGTTTATTAGGAAATTTAGGAAATTTATCAGTGATAGGCCTACATTAGGCTGATTTTCAGAACTTTTGAACATTAAACCCTATGGGGGGGAAGTTACCAAGCTCAATTCATATATATAGATATATGGATACAGATATAAGATCATGTGTGAGACTGAAAGATGATAGATTTGGGAGCAATATAAGGAAAGTGTGGTGTGTGGGGGGGGGGGGAGAAGGTTAATGATATGCAACTGGAAGTGTTTCAGCTGGAAACTGTATCATAATTAAAGAAAAGCATGAAATTAAGATGGCTGGAAAGTAGAATGTGAAGGTAAATCCAGAGTTTAAGCTGGATCTGTAGTCTTGGAACAGGAGCAGAAAAAAGGCTAACTAGATGATTCTCGCAGTCACTATGGGGGTAATTCTGTAAACTATGCACTAAAAATAGGTGTCTGTTCTATAAAGGAATGTGGGTACCTACTTTCCTTTACCAGGATACTAGTATAACAGCAAAAATATATGCCTATAATTTTGGTGTGAGCACTTATACCAGCCATAGATCTGACATAAAGTGCTCATGCCTAAATGCTAGGCAGAATTTCAGTGTTTACACATTGTGGACTAGATTCTATATACGGTGTCTTCAAAATCGGTGCTGAAATAAAAATACACCTAGGCTTATTCTATAAACCGCCTAAGTTAGGCGCAGTTTATAGAATACACCTAGTGCCCATCCGCATGACAAAATCTAGTCGTAGGAATTTACATCAAGTAAAAGTTGGTGTAATGCCGGCAACTAAGTTAGGCACAGAGCAGTTGTATTCTATAACAGTGTGCATAATATAGAATCACCCACGATCTGCCTGTTCCACGCCTATAGCCATGCCCTCTTTTCGACAGCTTGCATTAGAATTTACATGCATCACTCTTCTATAGAATACACTCAGGAACCTGTTTACTAAGCAGCGTTATAGGCGCATTAAGTTTTTAATGCACATTAACAATGTATGCGCGTTAATCATGTACGTGCACACAATATTCCTATAGGCGCCTACATGGTTAGCACATGTGCTAAGTGTAGGTGCGCTAAAAACACTAACGCACCTTAGTAAACAGGACCCTTAGCAAGTTGTGCATGTAAATTCTAATTAATGCCAATTAGTTTCAATAATTGTTTATTGGCAATGATCAGCACTGATTGGCTTATTAATTAATTAAGTGCGCACAAAATACAGAATATACTATCTAGAATCTGGGGGTATGGAGAGCGGTGACATCACGCAGAGTAATGGCAGCGTGAGAGAACTGCTCCGCATGCCATACTAGAAGACTCATCAAATATAACCCCCTACTGCGGCGCCGAAGTGTGCGGATCACATTATTGATTTTCGGAAGATCGGGAGAAGGCAGAGATGTCCGGGAAAGAATCAGCAGCGTTCCGAAAATCTCTCAAAGACTTTACATACACGCCGCAGCATGGCGCAGCCAAGATGGCGCCCACAGAGGAGCGCGGTAAGACGACTAGCGCTGGGCGGCAAATATCATCAGCTGAGAGCTCGGGGGATGAGGAGTTTTCGGCGAAAGAATTCCAGGCATTGCTGGAATAGATTCGCCTCGGATATTAAGAGTGGAAGAGAAGATTTTGCGAAGCTAGCTTCAGAGTTACGCGGCGAACTGTGGAGATGGGCCAGCGAGTGGAGGAGATAGACGATCGGATGGAGGAGCAGCAGGGAGCTTTGAACGTAGTGGAAAATGCTCTGAAGGACCAACAAGCTCTAGTTAAGGCCCTGAATGATAGTGGAAGATCTTGAAAACCGGGGCAGGAGGTCCAACAATACACATTTGAGGCATCCCCGGAGCAGGCGGAATATATAGACTGCGACTGGGTCACCCGACAAATTGCTAGTATATTTTATCTGAGGAGAGGCAAGAGGTGCCACCAGAATCTATCAGAGTGGATCGGCCACATAGAGTGATGGCTCGTTTAAGACCTATGCTCCACGGGACATTATTGCTTGCTTTTCAGATTATAAGCTGAAAGAGACCATCTTACACAAGGCTCGTAAACGGGAGACCCTGGAATTGGATTCATTTCCCATTGAATTATATCAAGATTTAGCTCCTTCTACTCTGAAAAGGAGAGCGGAGATGAGGAATTTTGCAAGATACCTCCGTGATAAAGGCATAACTTACCGCTGGCAACATACATTTGCTTTGGCTTACAACCAGGAGGGAAAATGGTGCCGGATTCAAAGTGTGGAGGAAGTATGTGCAGCTTGGCCAGAGGTGGAGGCGCCGGTGGAGGGTTCCAGCAAGTTTGGCAGTCGAGGAGCGGATCATCGAGTGGCATGGCAACGCTGGACCAGAGTGGCGAAAGGCTCGGGCCGTCTCACCAGACAACGCTCAGAAAAGCAGCTGCCAACCTCAAGTGTTTCAGTGACTTGAGCAAGATATTTATGAGGTTGTATATTTACCATAGTATGAGCCATATTTGATCTGGGACTATGTGCATAGGCTCTGGGGAGTGACTGATTGGGGGTATATGGATTTAAAAGGGTTAAGAGGTTAATCAGTTTGTTTACCGTTCTCTAACTCTTGTGGTGGGACAAGGTGACCCACTGTTTGGATTTTGGGGAGGTGGGTGGGGGGGCAGGTGTGGGGAGGGGGGAACAGGGTTTCTCAGGAGGAGGTCAGGGATAGAAAGTGGCATTGAAGGCCCTATAATAATCTCTGGAAGGACACTAGGTATGCATGTTTTAAACCTCCATGACCCAGATAACATGTATGTCCCTGAATGTTCAGGGACTTAATTCCCCCATAGAACGCAAGAGGTTGTTTAGGGTTGTATTGTTAATACAGGAGACGCATTTACTGTCAAAGCATGAGCACCTACTGAAAAATGTGGGATACTCTCACCAATACTTCGCGTCTAATAAGAAACAAGCAAAAACAGCAGGAGTGGGGATATTTTTCAAACGTGACCTCGCATGGGAGATCCAGGCAGTTAAATTAGACCCGGAGGGACGGTTTGCAATTGTGGCAGTGACCCTGGGGGGACAAAGCTACACCATAGTTAATATATATGCCCCTAATCATTCTCAAGGGGAATTTTTTGATCTGCTTAGTGCCCACCTTTTGAAATATGTGCAGGGGGACCTTGTGATGGGCGGGGACTTTAATGTGACCCTGGACCCGCAGTTGGATAATTCAACCGGGAGGGCTCAATATGCACAATTGGAGAGGGACAAGTGTATACAATTCCTCAATCAGTGGGGATTAGTGGATATTTGGCGAGTTATGCATGGGGATGAAAGGGATTATACCTATTACTCGACGCCACACGACACCTTTTCGAGAATAGATATGTGGAGGGGTAGCACTGGCACAGTCCTTCGAGTAGAAGCGGCAGAGATTCAGGTTCGCTCATGGTTGGATCATGCTCCTATCACTATAACACTGAGGGGCAGCTCCATGTGTAAGGGGATAGAAGGTGGAATTTCCCTGATGGGTTGCTAGATGACTCCAAAAATGTTAAACGTATTGAGGGGGAAATTAAGGAATTTCTACAGTTCAATGATGACCCAGACATCAGCCCGGAGATATTATGGGAGAGCTTGAAAGTGGTGATTCGAGGGAAGGTGATTTCGCTGCAGGCCTGTCTGAATAAAAGACACTAAGGAAAAAGAAGCAGAAATGAGACGAAGGATACAACATTTAGACCCACTGGTCAAGTGCCAGCAAGCTACAGCTGATAAGCAGGATGACCCTACATAGGGCTAGAATACAGCTCTTAGAGCTGGAGCTAGCGGTTATTAAGGAACAAATGCAGCGAGTGCAGCGGGAGCATTACGAATTTAATAACAAGGCCAGTAAGCTCCTTGCATATAAATTAAAACAATTAGCAGGTCGTAATGCTATTGGCAGGGTGAGAGATGAGGAGGGGCAGCGTTGGGATCAAATAGAGGACATCCAGAGGGTGTTCCTACAATATTATCAGAAGCTTTACCAGCCGGAGGACCCTATGTCAGACTTTGAGGGGGTCTGAGCAGGATATGCTGTCCGCTCCTATAGAACTGGAGGAAGTGATAGGAGCTATTAAGGGCCTGCCCGGGGGAAAAGCACCGGGGGCGGATGGCTATAGCAACAGGTTCTATAAGTGCTTTCAATCTCTTTTAGCTCCCATACTGCTGAGAATGTTTAATGCTATTCAGTCGGACACGGTTCTCCCAATGTCGTGGAGGTTGGCGACGGTGGTGTTGATACTTAAGCCACATAAGGACCCTCAAAGTTGTGGGTCATATAGACCAATTTCTTTATTAGGGACTGATTATAAGATTCTGACTACAATTCTGGCGGGTCGATTGCAAAAAGTGTTACCTTGTCTGGTCCATGAGGACCAGGCCGGGTTTATAGTAAACTAGCCTTTGAGCCCGTAAAAACGGGCTATTATAGGAAGGGGGGGTTGAAAGGCCCGCCCCCGCCGCCGAGTTCGCCGCTGCCCCTCCCCCTCCGAATTCGCTCCCCCCCCTCCCCGAGCCGTCACCACCCACCTTCCACCCGGCCGGGCCCTCGCTCCGCTATTGAAACAGCGAGGGTCCGGGAACGCAGCACTGAGCTCTGCTGAGCTGCCGACGTCGGCCTTCGTTCTTCTCTGCCTGTCCCGCCCTCGTGTGACGTAACGTCGTTGAGGGCGGGACAGAGGCAGAGAAGAAGAAGGAAGGGCGATGTCGGCAGCTCAGCAGAGCTCAGTGCTGCGTTTCCGGACCCTCGCTGTTTCAATAGTGGAGCGAGGGCCCGACCGCGTAGAAGGTGGGTGGCGGCGGCGACTCGGATGGGGGGAGTGTTAGACGGCGGTGTCCCTCCCTCAGAAATGCGCAGTACAGACCCTCTCTGTTCCGCCCCCCGTCATCACGTATTGATGTGGGGGCGGGGCAGAGAAGGTCTCTACTGCGCATTTGCGAGTGAGTACGACACTCGCCTTTTATATATATTGATAGACAAACATTTGATAATACCAGACAGGCACAATACATATTAGAGCGGATTGAGAAGGTGGGGCATCCAGCGGTTTTTCTCTCATTAGATGCCAAGAAGGCTTTCGATAGAGTGCTGTGGCCCTTTCTCTTTGAGGTGCTGAAGAGAGCGGGATTTGATGGGCAGTTCATGCACTGGGTCTCAGCACTGTATCGACACCCCATGTCACAATTAAGGATTAACGGCACTACTACAGTACCTTTTGAACTATTTAGAGGTACACGACAGGGGTGTGCTCTATCGCCGCTGTTATTTGCAATGTGCATGGAACCACTGGCAATTTTGGTTAGAAGGGATCCCTTGGTGCACGGTATTCGGATAGGGAGGCAAGAAACTAAACTTATGCTCTATGCGGATGATGTGCTGCTCACCCTATCACATCCTCAGACTTCTTTACAAGCTGTGATGGACATTCTTAAGCACTATGGAGCGGCAGCGTGTCTGAAGATCAATCTTCAGAAATCCAAACTTCTGCCTATACAATTCCCAGAGGGGTTACAAGCTGAACTGCAACCACTGTTTCCATTTAAATGGTCTCTTAAAGGTATTAAATACTTGGGGGTTACCTTGACAGTGAAATCTGAGGAGTTATACATGGAAAACCTTGTCCCTAAATTACAAGAACTACTTCAGGAATTAGACAGATGGGGGGGGGGGGGGGCTTCGAATGTCATGGATGGGTAGAATGGTGGCGGTGAAGATGACCCTACTTCCTAGGCTGCTCTACTTGTTCATGGCTGTGCCGGTTGCTATCCCACAAACTTTTTTTCACACACTTAATAAGAAGGTGTTTGCTTTTATTTGGCGTAAGAGACCTCCCCAGATGAATCGCAGGATCTTATATCAACTCCGGAAAAATGGGGGCATGGGGGTGCCCAATTTTGGGTTATACTATAAAGCAGCTCTGTTTCAAATGCTAGCTATGTGCCTGAGAGGGACAACTAAATTGTGGACTCATGCTGCACAATGGGGTTTGAAGGGGGTACCTATATGGGCGGCACCATGGTTGCCCTTGCCACTGTTGAAGGGCCTATTGTTGGGGTTGACTGGTCAGATGAGGGTGGCTTTGGGTGAATGGGCAAGATGTAGGAATGCCTGGTTCCCGGGACGTAAATATCATTTGACCACGCCCATTGTGTATGCAACGGATTTCACTCCTGGCAGGGTAGAAGGAGTATATGAGGGGAGTATATGGGCGATGGTCAGCTGCATCCCTGGTTTGTTGGGGCAGATATGGGAAGAGGGGAAGTGCCACTCGTTTAAAACTCTACAGGACGAGTTTGGCTTATCAGACACGGATAGATTTCATTATATGCAGATCAGGGACTTTGTGTATAGGAAAGCAAAAAAGGAACTTTCCCTATCTGTAATGGAATTAGAATTGGCAATGAGGAATGGAGAAGGGAAAGGGGGGATCTCAAGGATCTATCGAGCACTATTGCTTAAGTCCCGCCCTTTAGATCACTGCGTTCATAAGTGGGAGGCCTTACTAGCAGTTAATTACGACCAGGCCCGATGGGGAAAGATTTATAAAAGTTTGCTGTCCTTCTCGGTGGCCACTCCACTGGTGGAAAATGGATATAAGATGTTATATCAATGGTATATGACCCCGAGCAGGTTAGCACGAATTTTTTAATCTGGTGAGACGCAGTGTTGGTGTAAATGTGGGGCAACAGGTGATTTCTGGCATATATGGTGGGACTGTCCTGTGATTCAACAGTTTTGGAGGAGTCTACAGGCCCATTTTCAGGGAGGCTTGGGGGCCGCGATCACGCTTAGTCCGGGCTTATGCCTGCTAAATATCCCATCACAGGTGTGCTGTGGCTCACAACACTCTCTTTTGGCCCATATTGTTACAGCAGCCAGGACCTTAATTGCAAGACTGTGGAAACAAACAGCGGTTCCGACCGTGGATCAGGTCCTGGCCAAGGTGGACTACTGCTGCTTAATGGATAAACTTACTGCTTTAAGGAGGGGTGGTATGGTACGGTTTGTTAAAACCTGGTCGACATATATGGGGTGGCGGGGGCTATCAGTGTGATCTATGGTTAATGGGGATTCCATGTTTTGGGACACGGTTTATTTCTTCTGAGATACTCTGTGGGGAGGGGAGGGAGGGTAAGGGGCTATTGCATAGCTCTGATGGGGTTTCTAAGGATGTGATGTTAATGTTGTTTATCTGATATGAAAATGTTAATAAACACAATTTAAAAAAAAAGAATCTGGGGATATGTGCACACATATGTGCATATGCTATTACTTTAATGATTTATGTGTGTGATCGGTACATAAAGCATGCATATTTTATAGAATTGCCCCCACGTGACATTATTTTTTTTTCTATGATGCAAGGAAAGAAATCATTTTTTATTTCTACTTAACACAATTGTCTTTTACAGGTGATTATCCTGCCCCTAGAGCTGTCCTAACTGGTCATGATCATGAGGTTGTCTGTGTGTCAGTCTGTGCAGAACTGGGACTTGTTATCAGTGGAGCAAAAGGTCAGAAATTATTTTAGATTTTATTTTAAAAGTTCTCAGTTATCCGTTGGTATTTCTTGGAACTCAATTTGATTTTTAACATACTGAATCACTTCTGGAAAACATACATTCCGGCCGATATTCACCCCATGGTGGTCATTGGTTTTTAAACAGGCAGATGTAGCCCCGGATATTCAGTGCCAGATCATGTCTTGGCACTGGCATTGAATATCTCCAGGACTAAGTAAATTTAAGAGAGCTGCCAGGCAGTGGTGTCTCTGGACAGAAATATTTGGAGTTTCAACAGGGAAGCAACCAAGATAAGTGGTGGGGTGGCAAGCCAAAGTAAGATTTTGATACATAATTATCCTTATACCTTTCAATATCCTATGAAAAACACTATAAGTCCCAAATGACTTCTATGCATAAAGAATCTTGAGCCACACAGAAAACCACCATTGTAACTGATAGCATTATTTAACAAATTCTTCTGTACGGCAGTGAAATTTGGATTCCATACAAGAAAGACCAGAATCTAGACTTGTCAAGTTACCTACTTCCAAGAGGGAAACTTTTTGGTTTTGAACTTACACCACAAAAGCAGCGTGGGAGTTATACTCTCTGATTCCACCCACTGAAATCGATGCTGCAGGTCCCACAATGTATCAGTACAGGATTGTGAGAAATGGTCTAAAATCTCCCTGTTGGAACTAGGTAACTTGGCAGTTCTGAGAATCTCAGTATAAAACCTGAACCACCAGATCTGTAACACATACCTCATTCCCTAACAATGGATCTAGGATCTTTCCCCATACAACTCACCACACAAAAACATTCAAATCATAAAATATAAAGAAAGTAGAGATAAATTCCTACTGTGAAACTGACAGTTTCCGTTCACATAATTAAAAAATAAAAATTCTTTATTCTAACTTTGTTGCCTGGCCATTTTATTCATGTTTGTTACAATCTCCAGTTTCTGTTTTCCTCTGTCTTTTCTTAACTCTTTGTCCAGGGCTTCCAGTCGAAATGCCACTTATTCTCTCCCTTTCATTCAGTCTTCTTCACATCCTCTCCTACATTCATCTCTGATTTTGGTCTTTTTCTTTCAAACTTTATCCCTTTATTTTTCTGCCTATCTGTTGATTTCATTCATTCTTAATATCCAATCTTCCACTGTTTGCTATGTAGTAAAACTGCGGCTTTCCATTCCCCTCACCCCAGCCCTCCTATTCCTCATCCTGTGATTCCTCAGTTTTCTATGCTAAACCCCCCTCTCTCCCCCTCCTTCCATTGTCTCCTCTTTCTTCTCCCTTCCTTTCAGCACCTCCTTTCTTTCTCTCTTCCTCTCTGTATAGCACCCCTTTTCTCTTTTCCCTTCTTTGCCCATCATCTCCTCCCTTCCCCCTCCAGCATCCCCTCTCTCTCCTTCCATCTGATATATCAACTCTCTCTTTTTCACCTCCATCCAGTTTTCCCCGTCATCCTATACCCCCCCCCCCCCCCATCCAGCATCTCCCTCTGTTTCTCTCTCCTGCTGTCAGCATCCCCCTTCTCCCTATCCCATATCTAGCATCCTCCCTCTCTGACTCTATTCCCCAACAATGTTCAGCATCTCCCCTTTGTCTTCTGACTCCTCTCCCATGTCCAGCATGTCCCCTTTGTCGTCCTACTCTTCTCCTATCACTCTACAACCCCCATGTCCAGCATTCCCCATTCTGTGTCCCTATAACCCAGTGTCCCTTTTTATTTCCTACCCAATCCAGCATCTGCTCTCTCTTTCCCATCTTGTTCCAGTACCCCCTCTTCCCGCATTCCAATTCAGCATATCCCTTCAATCAACCTACCCCCTCCCATGTCCACCATCTACCCTTCTCCCCCTGAGCAAGTATATTCTCTTTTCATCTTTCCCTGATCCAGCATCTCCTCATTCTCTGTCTCTTCCCGTCCAAATTTGTCCAGCATCTTCTCTCTCTTGACTCCTCCATTAAGCATCTTCTCTTGTCCCAATTCACCTTGCCAAGTTTAACGTCTTGCCTCTGTCTCCCTATCCCCGCTCCCATCATCTTCCCTCCTTCTACTTTACACCACAAGCCCATCATCTCCCTCTGTCTTTCTACTCCACACAGGGTCCAGCATCCCCTTTTGTGTCCCTGTCTGTTCTCTGTGCCTCTATTCCCTCTCCCACTGTGTCCACAATACCCACCCCCATTATATCCAATATTTTCTTTTTCTTTCTTCCTCCATAAGTGTTTTCCTCCCCATCCCCCATCCTAATTCATCATGTCACCTACTGCCTGGCCCTCTGGTATCCCATTTCCACACACACCCCCCCCCCCCCCACCCTACATGAGTAAGCATGTCTGCTTTCTTTACCCCCTCCCCGTTCCAAAATCACACCTCTCTTTTATTGACTGATTCCTCTGCCACTGCTGCATTCTGCAATGTGCAGCAGCAGCAAAAAAAAGCAAAGCAAAAAGAAGCTGTGGGGCCTTCCATCTTGTCTGCACTGCTACACATTCTGCCAGTACAGGCAGGGTTGCCAGCTGGGAAAAATTTTCCCAGCCCCAAACGAGCCGTAAAACCACCCGTAGCCAATCCCTGTCTCCTGTGTCACCGAACCCCGCCCCCGCATCACCTAACCTCGCCCCCCGTGTCACTAACCCCGCCTCCCACGTCACTAGCCCCGCCTCCTACGTCATCCCTGACGTCAACCCCGCCCCTGAAAGGCTTCTATTGGTCCAATTTGGACCAATAGAAACCCCGGAAAAGCTTCTATTGGACCAAATTGGACCAATAGAAGCCCCGGAAAAGCTTCTATTGGACCGAATTGGACCAATAGAAGCCCCGGAAAAAAACGCCGAACTCGCACAGCGGCGACGGGAAAACCGTCCAAAAAACCGCATCCCGTGGCCGGCGAAATTTTCCCCCCGCCGCTGGCGAAAACCCGCCCAATTGGGCGGTAAAACCGCCTACCTGGCAACTTTGAGTACAGGTGCCGGTTCCAGTCTCACCCCTTTCTGACATCACTTCCTGTTTTTGAGGGGCAGGACTAGGGTCGGCACCAACACTGGCAGAGAGTGTAGCAGTGCAGACAAGACAGAAGGTCCTGCAGCTTTTCTTTCCTTTTTTGCTGCTGTTGCACATTACAGAAAACAGCAGTAGCTGAGGAATCAGCCAGTGGTGGCAAGGGTTGGCACTGGCCACCCCATAGCAACACCTATGCACTAGAGTGAAAAAGAGGTGAGTTCTCAAACCTGTTAAGTACATTTTTTTTTCAAAAATGAGTCCATACCAACCTTTATAGATTGCCATAGACTCTCAGATTCTATAAATGGTGACTAAATTTACGTGTGCAGATCTGCACATGTAGCTGGTTTGTATTCACAACTTAATTGTTTAACAAGCTAATCAGCGCTAATTGGCTGCTAACGAGCAATTATCAGCATTAATTGGCACTAACATTAAGATTTAAATGCACAACTTTCTAAGCGTATTCTATAAAGAGGTGCATGTAAATTCTCATGCGTAGATCACAAAACAGGCATGGGTGTGTCATGGGCATTCCTGAAAATTACATGCACCATTTCATAATATGTCCGATCTGTGCCTAAATAAGATGGCATTTACACCAGGTTTTAATTGGCATAAATGGCTGCACCTAAATTTTAGTTGCAGGACAGCCACTATGCGTATTCTATAAACCACGCCTAACGTTAGGTGAGGTTTATATAATAGTGCTAAGCATGGGGGGAAGGGGGGGTTGGCGCTTTATATAGAATCTGTCCCAGAATGTGCACTAAAAGGCATTTATGCATAAGATATATGATATTCAGTGGGGAAAAAATTCTTATGTTGGCTAGAATTTTTGAAAATAAAAACATACATTTACCCAGAGAAAAACGTTTTATACTCAGGTTTGGGACCTCACTTTTTCAGTTCCTAGTTATCAGTTGAATATTATACTGAACATATGTTTAATATGAGAGCGTTAAGATCAGGAAAAGTCAGGCGGTTTGGATTTATAAGCATTCTCAAAGAATGGTTCTTTAAGAGAGATTTGCACATAGCAGAAATAGAACAACCTACACCAATTCAGGAAGTCATATGGACCTGAGGTTTGAAGGGGTGCTTTAGTGCAGAATAGTGCTCTTTCTACTCTGGCATTCAAAACAACCTCCTTTGGGGAAGCATTAGAATTTTTGAGGTTATCTTACAAATTAGCCACTTTTGGACATGTAGGTTTCCAAATCCACCACTTACAAGTATAGGGAGTAGTTAAATCTTGTTTTATATACAGAAAAGTAAGTTTTCAAAATTGATTGACAGTATAACCACTTTAAAAGTACTCACATGGAAATGGTGCACCTGCCTTTATTCACTCTGCTTGTTGGTGTTCCCAGGGGTGTAGTTTGGGAGGAGCAGAGGCAGAGTTTCTTTTTCAGAGCAGGAATAAATTTGTTCATCAGCATTTGTGCACTATTGAGGTTGGACCAAGGAGCTTATTTTATAAAGGCATATAGAAACCTAAAATTTAACCACATTAATCATTCTGAATATCAGTCATTTAGTTATTATATGTAATATGATTATGCATGTCATTAAGCACTAAAGGTTCTGTTTAAAGTTAATGAATTTATGAATCTAAAGTTTTCATTCTATTTCATTGATGTTTACTGATATTCCTCAGATTTAAAATTTTGAAGGAAAGCTAGCGGCAAGTGTTATACACTGCGATTTAGAAGACCTGTAGTCTGCTTTGTAAATTGCCAAAGATAGGTCAGCTAGAAGAGGAGTGTTCACAGCTTTTAGAAGCGGAAGTCTTTGTCATTGCTCAGAGGCAAAACATACTGATCCAATTTGGGTACATGTTAGCCAAGCTCTTGAGGGAACTGCAGTTTGTGGCCCCTGGACTGTCATTGCAATGGCTAGGTAAATGGGGAATATAAAAATATAGGGGGAGGGAGAACATTACTGATCACACTTGAAGGACATATAACACAGCCAAGGCCAGAGCCAAGAGCCCAACAGTTGGTTCAAAAAATCATTGAATTTTGAAAGCTAAGGACCCTGTTTACTAAGCCACCACCCCCTGCCCCCCTTTCCTTCTTGCGTCTTCTCTTCTCCTTCCTTGGCCTGTCACTCTCGCTACACCTGTGTGCCGGGACCCGGGTAACATAGTAGATGATGACGGCAGAAAAAGACCTGCATGGTCCATCCAGTCTGCCCAAGACAAACTCATATGTGTATACCTTAACTTGAATTTGTACCTGTCCTTTTCAGGGCACAGACCATATAAGTCTGCCCAGAAGTATTTCCCGCCTCCCAACCACCAGTCCCTCCTCCCATCAGCGGCTCTGGTACAGACCGTATAAGTCTGCCCTCCCCTATCCTCGCCTCCCAACCACCACCCCCTCTCCCATCAGCAGCTCTGGTACAGACCGTATAAGTCTGCCCTCCCCTATCCTCGCCTCCCAACCACCACCCCCTCTTCCCCCCAACTGCTCCGCCACCCAATTTCAGCTAAGCTTCTGAGGATCCATTCCTTCTGCACAGGATTCCTCTATGCATATCCCACGCATGTTTGAACTCCGTTACCGTTTTCATCTCCACCACCTCCCGCGGGAGGGCATTCCAAGCGTCCACCACCCTCTCCGTGAAAAAATACTTCCTGACATCTTTCCTGAGTCTGCCCCCCTTCAATCTCATTTCATGTCCTCTCGTTCTACCGCCTTCCCATCTCCGGAAAGATTTGTTTGCGGATTAATACCTTTCAAATATTTGAACGTCTGTATCATATCACCCCTGTTCCTCCTTTCCTCCAGGGTGTACATGTTCAGGTCAGCAAGTCTCTCTTCATACGTCTTGGAACGTAAATCCCATACCATCCTCGTAGCTTTTCTTTGCACCGCTTCCATTTTTTTAACATCCTTTGCAAGATACTGCCTCCAAAACTGAACACAATACTCCAGGTGGGGCCTCACCAACGTCTTATACAGGGGCATTAAAACCTCCTTTCTTCTGCTGGTCACTCCTCTCTCTATACAGCCTAGCAATCTTCTAGCTACTGCCACCGCCTTGTCGCACTGTTTCGTCGCCTTCAGGTCCTCAGATACTATCACCCCAAGATCCCTCTCCCCGTCCGTGCCTATCAGACTCTCCCCGCCTAACACATACGTCTCCCTTGGATTTCTACTCCCCAAGTGCATCACTTTGCATTTCTTCGCATTGAATTTTAATTGCCAAACGTTAGACCATTCTTCTAGCTTCTTCAGATCTTTTTTCATGTTTTCCACACCCTCCGGGGTGTCCACTCTGTTGGAAATCTTGGTGTCATCCGCAAAAAGGCAAACCTTACCTTGTAACCCCTCGGCAATGTCACTCACAAATATATTGAACAGAATCGGCCCCAGCACCGATCCCTGAGGCACTCCACTACTCACCTTTCCCTCCTCCGAGCAAACTCCATTCACCACCACCCTCTGGCGTCTGTCTGTCAACCAGTTCCTAATCCAGTTCACCACTTCGGGTCCTATCTTCAGGCTGTCTAGTTTATTTAAGAGCCTCCTGTGGGGAACCATGTCGAAAGCCTTGCTGAAATCTAAGTAGATGACGTCCATAGCACGTCCTTGATTTAATTCTCCTGTCACCCAGTCAGAGAATTCAATGAGATTTGTTTGGCACGATTTCCCTTTGGTGAAACCATGTTGTCTCGGATCTTGCAACTTATTGGCTTCCAGGAAATTCACTATCCTTTCCTTCAGCATGGCTTCCATTACTTTTCCAATAACCGAAGTGAGGCTTACCGGCCTGTAGTTTCCATCTTCTTCCCTATCCCCACTTTTGTGAAGAGGGACCACCTCCGCCGTTCTCCAATCCCTCGGAACCTCTCCCGTCTCCAAGGATTTATTAAACAAGTCTTTAAGAGGAGCCGCCAGAACCTCTCTGAGCTCCATCAGTATTCTGGGGTGGATCCCGTCCGGCCCCATGGCTTTGTCCACCTTCAGCTTTCCAAGTTGTTGATACACACTCTCTTCTGTGAACGGCGCTCTATCCACCTCATTCTCAGGTGTACTTTTGCTAGTCCCTCTCGGTCCTTCCCCAGGGTTTTCTTCAGTGAAAACAGAACAAAAGTATCTATTTAGCAAATCGGCTTTTTCTTCATCATTTTCTACATAGCGTTTTGTTGTATCTTTTAGTCTCACAATTCCCTTTATAGTCTTTCTCCTTTCACTAATATACCTGAAGAAGTTTTTGTCTCCCCTCCTTACATTTCTAGCCATTTGTTCTTCCGCTTGCGCCTTCGCCAGACGTACCTCTCTCTTGGCTTCCTTCAGTTTCATCCGGTATTCCTCCCCGTGTTCCTCCTCTTGAGATTTTCTATATTTCTGGAACGCTAACTCTTTAATCTTTATTTTCTCAGCCACTTGCTTTGAGAACCATATCGGTTTCCTTTTTCTCTTGCTTTTATTTACTCTCCTTACATAAAGGTCTGTGGCCCTGTTTATTACTTCTTTTAGCCTGGACCACTGTCCTTCCACTTCTCGTATGTCCTTCCAGCCCATCAGCTCCTTCCTCAGGTATTCTCCCATTTTGTTAAAGTCAGCTCGCTTGAAATCCAGGACTTTGAGTTTAGAGTGGCCGCCATCCACATGAGCCGTTACATCAAAACAAACCGTTTGATGGTCACTGTTTCCCAGGTGTGCAGCCACTCGGACATTTGACACACTATCCCCATTCGTGAGCACCAGATCCAACATGGCTCCCTCCCTCGTGGGTTTGTTCACCATTTGTCTGAGCAGAGCACTTTGGAAAGCATCCACAATCTCTCTACTTCTTTCCGATTTTGCAGACGGAACCTTCCAATCTACATCCGGCAGATTAAAATCTCCCAACAACAGCACCTCTCTTTTCTTCCCCAACTTTTGAATATCAGCGATCAGATCTTTATCTAGTTATTCCAATTGTGTCGGGGGTCTATAGACAACACCCACGTGGACTAAGGTTCTATCCTCTCTTTTTAAGGTGATCCATATCGCTTCTTCCTTTCCCCAGTTCCCTGTCATTTCAGTCGCTGCGATATCATTTCTCACATACAGAGCTACTCCTCCACCTATACGTCCCTCTCTATCCTTCCTAAAAAGATTATAGCCTGGTATGTTTACATCCCATTCATGGGAACCATTGAGCCATGTCTCTGTGACTGCAACTATGTCCAAGTCAGCCTCCAATCACCCGGGTCCCAACACACAGGACCAGGAGAAAGATGGACCCCGGCGCTGGGCCCCCCTAGGAGGCTGGGCCCAGGGAATCCTTACCCCCCTTGCCGACGCCCCCCTTCTTGGCAGCCATGGCTCTAACCAGGCAGGATAGGCCCCTCTGCCCAGTTAAATCCCACTGAGCTGGTCGGCTGCCAATATTCAGCGGCACTTAACTGAGTAGTGCTGCTGAATATTGATGCCAACCAGCAATTTTCTAACTGGTTAGTTTAGGGGCAATCCGGGGACAGAATTAGGGCAGAGCTGCAACTTAGCCTGTTAGCTGTGTTATTCAGTTCGCAAACTGGCTAAGTATGCGGATAAAATTAGGACAACTGAAAAGCTGTCCTGCCTTTATCCACCAAGTTTACCGGGCACCAATCTTCCAGGTTGCCCAGTTAACTTCCAAGTTGCTGTTCATACCAAGATATTTAATGCCGGAATCTGTGCATGCCCTGACATTGAATATCCAGGTTTAGTTCATTCCACGGCTATGAGCGGCTTGCAAGCCGCTTACCACCATGGGTTGAATATTATCCCATAGTGACTGAAAATACATGAACATGGAAGTTATATGTTTTCCTGCTGCTGGTAAGCATATAAATAACTTTGAAAATTGACCCTAATGGGTTTTTTTTAGAAGAGATCTCACAGTTCTAGAATTTTCTTTCTTCTGTGATTAGGGGGAATTTTGACTTATTCAAATTTTCAAAGCTATTTTAACTGAGGATATTTGAGGATAAGGTGGGTAGATTAGGAGATGGTGAAACTCTGAGTGGTGAAAGAGGAGCTGACTACCTAAAATATTTTTAAGGTGTTATAAATTGGAAGGAGGTTATTTTATGGCTAATTGGGGAGGTGTTTTGCATTTTCTATTGTGTGTTATTCTGCTGATATTAAAAGGAAAATGGTCGCAAAAACAGCACTTAAGCGGCTATCTGACGATATTCAATTTTCAATGCTGAATAGCTGGCTCTCCAGCACTGAATATCGCCGCTTAGTGGCTTAAAGATAGCCAGTTACATTAGGCGATATAACCAGCTATCTGCCATTTTTTAAAGTGAGAGCAGCTAACTTTTGTGGCCGCAATAGCTGGAATAACTTTGGCTGGTATCACTTTAAGCGGCCAACGCTGAGTATCAGCCTGGCCGGTTAAAATCGGACCGGCCAAAGTTAAAATGGATATTCAATGTCAGTCACCGGAAATAGACCAGCATTGAATATCCGGGTTTAGCACCGACCGCAGGAGACAGCCCAACTATCTCCCACGGTCTGAATAACAGGGCCATTGTTTTTATCCTACATTTATTGATGACAAATGTATTTGTATGTATTGCAAACCACTTCAAGCATCTTTATGGAATGAAAGTGTTATTGAAATAAACTAAATCCGCTAAACTCAAGATTAATGAGATTGTTGGATATTCATTTTTGGAAAAATTGAGAGGGGAGATCTACAGGTTTTGCTAATTTCTTTTACTTGTGCTCAGGATCTCTTTAAACTGTAAAACAGGATTAGCTACAAACATATAATTGTATAGTCATTAATATTTTGAAGATTAAAGTGGAAGGACTGGACACTTAATATTTAATGATGATAATTTGAAAGATGCAATTATGATTGTAATATGTGTATTATTTTTTAATTTTCAGAAGGTCCATGTCTAGTACACACAATCACTGGAGATTTGCTCAGAGCTTTGGAGGGACCTGAAAATTGCATGTACCCACGTTTGATTTCAGTTTCCAGTGAAGGCCATTGTATCATCTATTATGAACGAGGGAGATTCTGCAATTTCAGCATAAATGGCAAGCTGTTAGGTCAAATGGAAATCAATGACTCAACCAGGGTAAACCTAATCATAACAAACCTTTCAAGGTTACTATATATTTTGGGGGCAATTCTACAACTGGGTGCCTACATATAGGTGTCCCCAGGCTGTGCTGTAGCAGGAACCTATTCTACAACAGAACCTGGATACACTAAGGGGGCCTTTTACAAAGGAACACTAGTGTTTTTAGTGCGCACTAAATACTAGAGATGCCCATAGGAATATATGGGCATCTCTAGCGTTTAGTGCAAGCATATTTAACGCACATGCTAAAAGTGCTAGCACACCTTTTATTTATTTTGTTTCATTTGTATCCCACATTTTCCCACCTTTTTGCAGGCTCAATGTGGCTTACATGGTACCGTAATCGGCATTAACCGATTTCGGTATGAACAAATGCAAGTTGCGATTAATATCAAGGTGATATTATGGTACAGTGAGTTACATGTATGGTAAAGACAATTGGGGAGAACTTAGAGAGGGAAAGGAAGAGTTAGGATATGTTCGTTACAATCTTTGGTTAAGTTGTGTCGCAGGACTCCTAAGTTACATGTGTATTTGCAGCATGACATTTCAGTACCCTGCTGGCAATTTCCACAAGTATGTGGACACATACATTTATGCAAACAAGGGGTGTGTAAATGCAGGTTACCTATCTTATAGAATTGCCCTTTCTGCTTCTAACAGCATAGAGGATAATTTGTGCTCCTGCTTAATATAAATGGTAAAAATTTTCAAGTTGAGATCCTTCTTGCCATCTTTGATTTGTAACAAGATAATGTATGTAAGGCACAACTTATTTTTAAAAGCTGTATACAACACAGTGCATGCTTATTTCCTTTTTTCACCCAGCAATTGTGTAACCTGTTTTAGATTAAAGCACAGTAATATATATATATATATATTTTTTATTTTTTTTTTTTTAATAGAAAGTATTTTAAACAAAATTACAATGACATCATTTGTGTCCTCAAAAAGGGTTGAGATAGCTCAAAAATAGAAAATGTTTCTGTCCTATGTTCTAGGTGTTTATTTCCTAAATATGAATTTTCTCTTTTTGTTTTTTTTGACTCGTCAATTGGTCTGTCTTGGAATCTGAAATAATGTGGACTTGTGTATCTTTAATGTGATATACATATTATTATTGTATAATTTTCCTTTGGTACTGTCTTTGATCAAGTGTTAATCCTTGAAAATGTAATTTGAAAAACAAACAAAAAAAACATGTGCCAACACCAGCACAGGCCCCCTTTTGCCACACATTTGTTAAAGGGGCCCTAGAAGAGGGCCTGTCATAAATGACAGGATTTAAGAGTGGTGTGTTACACAGTCCATTTCCTCTCAAGATTAGAAAGATGTATTTAATGGAGAACGTAACATTTCTAAAACATTCCTTATACTGTATGTGTGTCTTTTTCTGTCTTTGCTCAGTGCTGAATTTAGGATTTTAGCATCCATAGGTAAAGTGCTGTTTTGAAACTATACCAGCTAATGGCACTAAAGCAAGTGAGAGCAGGTTCCTCTTTAGCAGTAGTATTTGATGCTTTCTCATTTTGGTGTCCTAGGCAGTTGCCTATATTGACAAATCTGGCCCTATCTCTGCTCAGTCCTTAGTCTTATCTTTTCCCAACACACTCCCTATTTAATCAACCACTCCCTCAGTATCTACCCAGCAAGGCTCACTTATTTCCCCTCAGGAGCCAGCCCCAGCCTCAGTCTCCCCCCTCAGTATCTGATTCCCTTACCTCAGTAAAATTCCTTATACTCCCTACATCCCACCCTAACCTTAATGTCAGCCTTACTAGTTCTTCATAGTTATAAGAGCATAAGTATTGCCATACTGGGACAGACTGAAGGTCCATCAAGCCCAGCATCTTGTTTCCAATAGTGGCCAAATCAGGTTACAAGTACCTGGCAAGATCCCAAAATAGTACAATACATTTTATGCTGCTTATCCTAGAAATAAGCAGTGGATTTTCCCCAAGTCCATTTTAATAATGGCATATGGACTTTTCTTTTAGGAAGCTATACAACCCTTTCTTAAATCCTGCTAAGCGAGCTGCTTTTACTACATTCTCTGGCAACGTATTCCAGAGTTTAATTACACACCGAGTGAAGAAATATTTTCTCCAATTTGTTTTAAATTTACCACTTTGTTGCTTCATTGCACAGTTCCCTTTTGTGTGTACTTATGTATGTGTATAAAGCTCCTTTAAGCAACTGAAAGACATTAAAACTGAGTCACTAGCTATCAGTGGTGTTATCTGGTTGCTTGGCAAATGGTTCAAAAGCTAATTAATCATCAAGAGACTATGAGGCTCATTTTCGAAAGAGAAAAATGTCTAAAAAGTGGCATAAAGCAGCATTTGGACGTTTTTCTCACAAAAACATGCAAATCAGTATTTTTGAAACCTATTTTTGAGACGTTTTTTTAATGCTGTTCTTCAGTGTATCCAAATCTCAAGGAGGTGTGTTAAGGGCAGAATTTTGGCGTTCTTAGGATTTGGACATTTTTCAGCCATAGTGGAACTGAACAAAACCATCCATGACTAAATCTAAGACATTTTGAGCTAGACCTGTTTTTAGAATAAATCAGACAAAAAAGGTGCCCTAAATAACCTAACCACTAGAGGGAATCAGGGATGACCTCCCCTTACACCCCCATTGGTCACTGACCCCTCCTACCCCACCCCCAAAATGTAATTAAAAGCATTACCAGCCTCAGATGTTATACTCAGGTCCATTAGAGCAGCATTCAGGTCCCTGGAGTAGTCTAGTAGTGGGTGCAATGCACTGTAGACAGGTGGGCCCATTTCCCTTTCCCTATAAGGGCTATTGTAGTGGTGTACAGTTGGAGGTAGTGGGTTTTGGGGGCCTCAGCAGACAAGATAATGGTGCCTTATTGCTCTTTTGGGATTCTGGCCCCTCCTACATTCCAATGGCTTGATTTCCTACATTTTTCACTTGTACTTTTTTTTTGATAATAGTAAAAAAAATAAAACGTACAAAGCACAAATCTTGTTCAAAACGGTATTTTTGAAAAAAAAGATAGATGTTTTCCTTTTTTCGAAAATGACCTTCTTGTCTATTCAGATTTTGGACATTTTGTGCAAAACATCCAAAGTCAGAGTTGACATCATATCGAAAATGCCCCTCTTTGTGGTGTCACGCTCTTTTGATAGGATTGTGACAGACATTGTGCTATGTAGGATATTCTGAAATTTGTGATTAATTTTGTATTTTTTGAAGGCTATCCTCCTGAGCAGTGACGGACAAAATCTTGTAACAGGTGGAGATAATGGAGTGGTGGAAGTATGGCAGGCTTGTGACTTTAAGCAGCTCTATATTTACCCTGGATGTGATGCAGGCATTAGAGCAATGGATTTATCACATGATCAGAGGTAAGCATAATACAAATACTACTTATCATTTCTATAGCGCTGCTAGACATACGCAGCGCTGTACACTTGGGAGACTTGGCATGCAAATTAATACTATGTACTACTATTTAATGAAACGAATCAAATATTTTAAACTATTGCTTTGAAGATGGTTTTGTTTCATATCGGTAAAATAAGCTTGCAATATTTTAAGATACCACATAAAATCACAGCCATAGGTGTCGCTAATTCGAATCAGTTGAATGTGGAAATTAAGGGCCCTGTTTATTAAGGTGCACTAGCATTTTTAGCGCATGCTAAACGCTAGAGACACCCATATATTCCTATGGGTGTCTCTAGCATTAGCACATGCTAATATTTAGCATGCCCTAAAAACACTAGCGTGGCTTAGTAAACAGGGCCCCAAATTACTTTCTCACTCCTTGAGGTGATTCAATAGATGATATTTGAGAAATATTTGGGGAGAAGATTTACTCCTGCTGCCTATGTTGCGGTTAAATAGTTTTTAGTATTATTTTTTATTTATTTATTTGTTGCATTTGTATCCCACATTTTCCCACCTCTTTGCAGGCTCAATGTGGCTTACAATACATCATGAATAGTGGAAACATATAAGAAAATATACATTTAGCATTACAGAAGGAACATGGGTTATATGATAATGGTAAAGCATATTAGTAGTTTAACAAGCAAATATTATAAGGCAGTTCTGGATATTTGTATAGGAATTCACATTTGTTGATCTTTCTGGTATGCCCTGTCAAAGAGATGGGTCTTCAGTAGTTTGCAGAAGCTGGCTAGTTCATAGAGCATTTTTAAATTGCGCGGCAGCGCGTTCCAGAATTGTGTGCTCAGGTAGGAAAAGGTTGACGCATGCGTTAGTTTGTATTTTAGACCTTTGCAGTTGGGGAAGTGAAGATTGAGGAATGTGCGGGATGATTTGTTTAGCATTCCTGGGTGGTAATTCTATCAGGTCTGACATGTAGGCTGGGGCGTCTCCGTGAATGATTTTCTGAACTAGGGTGCATATTTTGAACGTGATGCGTTTTTTGAGTGGGAGCCAGTGTAGCTTTTCTCGTAGGGGTTTAGCACTTTCATATTTTGATTTGCCGAATATTTATTTATTTATTGTTCACTTATATCCCACATTTTTCCACTCATGCAGGCACAATGTGGCTTACAAACATTAAATAAAATACAGAATAGGAAAACTTAGAAGAATATACAAGGAGTATGCAGGGGGAGAAGCATCTAACAGGGTGAACTAGCAGGGTAGGAGCCAGGGAGGGTGCATCAAGCAGTGGTATAAAGTGAGGAGTAGGTCTTGGCAAAGAAGTAGGTCTTCAACAACTTCTTGAAGAGGGCGTGGTCCTCTTGAGTTTTAAGGTGTTGCGGGAGAGAATTCCAGTGCTTAGGACTCCAATAGCGGAAAGATGAGGCGAAGATCCTCTTGTACTTGACACCCTTACAGTTTGGGATTTGCCGAATATGAGTCTAGCTGCAGTATTCTGAGCTGTCTGAAGTTTCTTGATTATTTGCTCTTTGCAGCCAGCGTAAAGTGCGTTGCAGTAATCTAGATGGCTGAGTACCATTGATTG
The DNA here is from genome assembly GCF_901765095.1 of Microcaecilia unicolor. Classification (NCBI taxonomy): domain Eukaryota; kingdom Metazoa; phylum Chordata; class Amphibia; order Gymnophiona; family Siphonopidae; genus Microcaecilia; species Microcaecilia unicolor. The sequence goes on from NC_044034.1 coordinate 82,260,730, forward strand.
TACCAGGTTGCGGAAGACTGTCCTTGCGAAGAAAGGTCTTACTCTTTTTAATTTCCACATTGAGTGGTACATCTTCTTGGTTGTGTTTTTCGCGTGACTCTCAAGTGTTAGGTGTCGATCAATGGTAACTCCAAGAATTTTTAGGGTGTCTGAGATTGGAAGATTCAGTTTTGGTGTTAATTGTGATGAATTTGTTCATGTTATGTTGCGAGGTGAGTATTAGGCATTGGGTTTTTTCTGCATTGAGTTTCAGCTGAAATGCGTCCGCCCATGTATGCATGATGTGTAGGCTTTGGTTGATGTCATTGGAAATTTCCTTTAGATCTTGTTTAAATGGGATGTAGATCGTTACGTCATCTGTGTATATGTATGGGTTAAGGTTTTGGTTTGATAGTAGTTTCGCCAAGGGTATCATCATTAAGTTGAATAAGGTCGGTGAGAGGGGGGATCCCTGTGGGACTCCGCATTCAGGTATCCATGTAGCTGATGTAGTCGAGTTAGATGTCACTTGGTATGATCGTGTGGTTAGGAATCCCTTGAACCAGTTGAGAACATTGCCTCCAATTCCGAAGTATTTGAGGATATGTAGTAGTATTCCGTGATCAACCATGTCGAAGGTGCTAGACATATCAAATTGTAGAAGTAGTATGTTTTTGCCCGTTGCAATCGTTTGTTTGAATTTATTCATGAGAGTAACTAGTACCGTTTCTGTGCTGTGGTTAGACCAGAATCCTGACTGGGAGTCGTGTAGTATTGAGAATTTGTTTAAATAGTTTGTGAGTTGTTTGGTTACCATCCCTTCCGTTAGTTTGGTTATTAAGGGAATGGATGCTACTGGCCTGTAATTGGTTAGTTCACTAGCGTTCTTCTTTGCGTCTTTGGGTATGGGTGTGAGTAGAATGTTTCCTTTCTCCTTCGGGAAGAGTCCACTTTGTAACATATAGTTCAGTATGATACCTGTACAGTACAATTCTAAAAGGTCATTTATCTATTAATGCAAGTTTAACTAGGCCCACCCTGAGTTAAAATGCATGTTGGGATCTATAACACTTATAATTTTTAGCTGTGAGAAAAGTAGGTGTGCTCAGAGGTAAGGGATTGCTTTGTATTTATTATTTATTTTATATTTATAATCTTGCACCATCCACAGTTTCAGACAAGACACAAATACACATACATAATAAATTATGTTAAGACAATATAAAGTATTTGCAGTAACTTGCCTACTTTTCCTTTGAAAATTGATATAAAGTCCATGGGTAAAAGTAGCCAAGACTATGCCAATGTCTGCATAGTTTGAAAATTGCCCTTATAGGGGGGCAATTCTATAACTGGGTATCTCCATTTAGTCACCTGGAGGGCATACAGTAGGAGCCTATTATTTTGAGGAAACCAGCTATTTAGGCTCTGTTATAGAATGCTAACATAACTGGCTATCAACATATCCAAAATATAGGTGCTCACATTTAGGCCATTCATAGAGCTGGTGTAAGTATGCACCTAAGTGCAGCGAGGGTTTGCGTAACCTACAGTATTCTGTGTGTTACGCATATAAGTGGGAGCACTGACTATGTCCCACCCATTTTCTACCCCTATGTACACCCCCTTGCAAATACACACTATGGAGGTTAAGTAGGTATTTGCAGAATGGCACATTGGCACCACACTAGCATTTACATACATTTAAGGAGGAAGTTATCAATGTGGGCTACTGTTAAGTCAGGTTATATTAGTACATACAGGGTCCCATTTTATGCATTGAGACCTGGTACTAAAATAACCCGACATTGATAACTTTCCCCCTTAGTGCACATATAGGTATGTAAATGCCAGTATTCTAAACACCTAGGTGCATAATGCTTGTGTAAATGTGATCACCTAGGTCATATAGAACATTCTTTTGAAGCCTGAATAGGTTTGGGGGGGGGGGTGTAATTTGGCAGCTCTATCTGGTTATTGTTTCTTTACTGTTTTGATTGTGGTTTTGTTTGGAATGAGTGTTTCTCTCTCCTATGTTACAATTATACTTCTTTTCTATTTTTATATATTAGCCTGTGAGCTGCTCTGCCCTGCATGTCAGTTAACAGTGGTATATTAAGTAATGCTTAAAGAAATAAAATCTATAAGCTTTCTGGAAAAATGTATATACTGCTGTATTATGTATTTTTTAAATTTCCTAGTGGTGTACAGAATAAAAATATGCACTAATGCATAGGAAGGAACTTGGTGGAGTAGGGATGGACAAACAACCTTTCAATAAAATCCAAATTGAGGCTGTCAAAGATAAACAAAAATAAATTTATTAAAACATCAACTGTTGAAGACTCAGTCTGTTGCAGTATCCAAAGATTTGACACAGAACCTTGTTTTAGCATAAACATGCCTGCTTCAGGAGTCACATAATCTTCTGGGGTGTTCTTTTTAGGGTCCTCAGCCCTGGGAGATCGTGCCTCTGTCTATAAGCCCAGATCGCATTATACTACTACTACTACTACTTAACATTTCTAGAGCGCTACTAGGGTTACACAGCACTGTACAATTTAACAAAGAAGGACGGTCTCTGCTCAGATGAGCATAACCAGGTTTAGGCGTTCATTTACTTGCCCCCAGTTATACCAGTCGTGGACCTGGCATATCTGAAGTCACATAAATATGGCAGGGACACAGGTAATTTACAGTATTTTGTAAGTTACTTGAATAAGTGGCACTAGCAGCCCTACTCATGCTGTGCCCATGTGCATGCCCCCTTGCATTTACAAACTATGCCACTTACATACATCGTTACAGAATAGCACTTAGGCATCTTGCTAGCACTTTTCGCAAGTGTACACTTATGCTCATACATGCCAGTATTCTGTAATTTGCACATGCAAGCAGGGCCGGCGAGCGGGGGGGACAGGGGGGACAAAAGTCCCCGGGCCCGGGCCTCCGCAGGGGGGCCGGCCCACCCGCTGTCGCTCCCGAAACTAAACTTTAAGCGCCTCCCTCACCTTTGCAGCAAGCAGCGGCAGACCTCTCCTTCCTTCTGTGTCCTGCCCTCGCCTGACGTAACGTCTGTGAGGCTGGGGCACGGAAGGAAGGAGAGGTCTGCTGCTGCTTGCATCGAAGGTGAGGGAGGCAAGGCGCTTAAAGGTTAGTTCAGAGGGCCTGGGGGTGGAGAGAGGGCCCGGCCCAGCGACTTTGGGTGGGGGGGGGGCCCGGGGGCGGCCTTGTCCCGGGCCTGGCCCAGTCTCTCGGCGGCCCTGCATGCAAGGGGCATGTAAATTCTGTCCTTTACATGCATTAGCATTCCTATGGGTGGTGGTTAGACAGAGCTGAGGTGGAGTTGCGAAATTCATACTGTCACAGACTAGTCCCTTTAAGTCAGCTCTTTGGGTCAGAACTCGACAGTGTCTTTCACTTTTCTATAGGTGAAGCAGGACACTGGTGTACTTATTTACATATTTTATTTACTATGGGCTTCCAGTCAGTAACTTTCACAGCTAACATACAGCTTCCTTTCATAATTTAAGCCAAAGTGCACTTCCAAATAGGATTGAAGTTCCATCTCTTAAACTTGCCGAACCCTCCATAATACAGACTACAGCTGAGAGCTTTAATTTTTCTTCTAACTTCCCCTGTCTACAGCTCTTGGCTTATCTCTCTCTGCACTGCACAGACCTTAGCCTTTCAACGTTAATGCGGTACATCAAGTAAATTAAACCTTAAACACATGATAAAATAATTTATGCTGAACACCCAGGTATATTGTGGACCTTTTGTCCAGTGTCTCCACTGATTTATGGCAAGAAAGTAACACGTTCCTGTTATATAAGACAAATAATAGTTGTTATATTTCAGAAAGAAAATAATAAGTAAAAACTAAATGGTTGTTAAAAATATTGTTCTTTCTTTTCAGGACTCTGATTACTGGCATGGCTTCTGGAAGTATTGTTGCTTTTAATATAGATTTTAATCGGTGGCATTATGAGCATCAGAACAGGTACTGAAGTGGAATGAGGAACTAAAAGTAAAGTTAGCTGAGAGCACAAGTGCTGCAATGAAAGGTGTTACATATGGTGGAAAACCACGTCAGCATTGACCTCCGTTGTACATTCCATTACACCCAGCAATAGCTGTACATTGTACTCAGCAGCCATTTTTCTTTGTGTGTTTTTTTCACAACTGAACACCAGCTGCTATGAAGCAAGCTTGTATCATGTGAATTATATGGCAGAAGATGTTTTGGTAATTATTTTCAAATATCTTTATTTAAAAAAAAAAGTAATAGGATGCACAGCAAAAGACTTTTGAAAAATCTGAGGAACCTTGTGACTAGTTGTGATGTTTGGGTTGTGAAGCTACCTGCATCCCATTTCCAGCCTTTTTTCAAGCTGTGAAACAAAATGTTTGATACTTTGTACATCAAATGCACATCTTAACTTTAAAGGGATACTTTTGTAAAAGTAAAACCTTGTATAAAGTGCAAAAACATTTCCTAATTTTATTGTGGAGTTACAGCTTTCATCTACTTTATACCTGGGGTCTTAGAACAGGTGCATTCTCAGATATTAAAACTAGAGGTTTGTTAGATGGATACAGCTTGTATTGAAAGGTTGAATTTGGGTTCATTCAGTAATTTTCACCAAAACATTTTCTACTTTTCTTTCTTACCATATCCTCTTCTAAGTGAAGTTTTGCTCATTTTCTGAGATGTATGGATACTAAGCCATTGTTTGCCATATATATGCTTTTTACAAAAAAAGAGAAAAAAAAACATTTGTGTTCTCCCGTTGTTAATTTGAAAACACAAAGGGAAGCACACTTAAGAACCCTGGATTTCAAGGAGATATGAGGCATCTGATTTTCCTTTCTGCTACTTAATGATGTCTCCACACCTAAGCGATCTATATTTCTGGACTCATGATGCTAATAATATGCATAGTATAGTTAGGGAAAGCTGACATTCATTAGTTGTTTAGGTTTATTAATGCTTAATATACCACCTTTGCTGCCAGGCAAATCAAAGCGGTATATAATAATTTGTTGTGCTTTTCTTATTTTATTAGCTTAGTTGTTTGACAACTTTGGATTCAGTTTAAAATGATTGAAGTTACGTTTTAAAGTTCCTGATGAAGTTCTCACCTAAAATCACATTATTAGCTTAAGGCACAGATGATTCTTTATATTGTACAAAATGATGGCTGGCAGAATTCTTTGCTGCACACACTGCTGATCAAGTTACATACCCAGGGTTGTACACATTTTATTTCATGTTTCTTCTTTGTATATTTGGTGACTACATTGTCATAGATGTACATATTGTGTCAGTAGGGCTATGAGGCATGTAACACAATGTAATTTTCACAGAATTTACACTCACTTTGCAGTCATATTTAAGAAAATAAAGCAAAATAATGGATCTGATCCTTGTACTGGCACTTTGCACCAGAAACATATCATTATTTATTGATGTGATTATTTGCTCTCCACCTTGCATTTGTAAGTTTTAGCACTGAATTCCTTGTACATTGCAGTTTGTATTTTAAAAAAGAAACTGAAATCATAGGGATTCAATGTAACAATTAACTCCCCCTTTTACAAAGCCATACTAGCGGCTGCCGGTGCAGTAATGCTGACACAGCCCATTCAAAGTGAATGAGCTATGTTGGTGTTACTGTGTGGCATTGTAAAATGGAGGATAAGTTATTTATCACCAGTCTGTAAGCAATATCTTGAGTTGTACCTTAGAACTGGAAAAATATTGAACATCTGGAAGACAAATACATTTCATCTTGAGATCATGGTGAAATATTTTGGATACAGTATAATTCCTTAAGCTATTGTAACCATGTTTTATTGCAAAGATGTAAAATATACCAGATGTATGAGTTGGAAATAAAAAAAAATGAAAAATAAAAATATGCAAAGAACTCATTTGTTGTTTTACTGACTTACTGAAAGTACATTTATCAAAGCAGCTGTAAATTTTGTTGTGCAAAAAATTGCTGTCTAAAAATGGTGATGTAATGCTGGCATCATTTTATAAGCAATGTTTTTAATAATGAAGGAACAAAGAATGTAAAAAATTGTAAACCTTGCTACAGTACAGTAGTTTATTTTGTGAAAATGAAATAAGACTAAAGGAATTTGTTAATGACCTCAGAATGAATGAGGAAATCCTATCTAATTATGAATCATTTTCTGTAAAAATAAAGAACCCTCACTTGCATGACAGCTCATTCATATAACTAGTCATCAGAACACTCTCAGTTGGGATGCCATTTTAAAGTGTTCAAAACCCAAAACCGTTACCAGATCTCGAGGCACCAGAAGAAAATGTTTTAAGGCAGGGGCCATTTGAGTAACACAGTAAAATGTGTTTCAGGGAATGTGTTTGTTATACCGTTGTACTTTTTATAGTTTTGGCTATCAGTCTGTGTTTTGATTGGCACCCACTCATAGTATAATAGTTGAGGACTGCAAATAAAGACTATTTGACTCAATCAGTTTATTCTGGTTGCACTACCAAGGATACAAGGATACATCCCAGCTATCAGCCATAAAAACTTTACCATTTGGATATTATTCCTTATCTAAGTCAACTTTAGTTATCTCCCACTTTGGTTTTCTACATCCTGGGTAAATAACCACTTTGATTGTAACCACAGAACGACAATATATCAAATCCCATCCCCTTTCCCTTATATATGACAGCATTCTTTCTAGGAAAATTGATCATATGTATCTGATGTTGACGTTAACTGCACTTCATAAGGATTCTATGGGGTTCTATTTGGGTGTTTGGGCATCTTATCGATGATGGTGGAGCCTATGGCCTTAACTATATTTTGAATTCCTGTTGGGGGGTGGTGTGTTTTTCTGAGTTCCTTCTTTGCTCTTGATCTTATTGCTCTTACCTAGTCCCTTCTTGGAGTTGTATAGCTGGGGGGAGTGGTTTAGGGGGAATTTTCTGGTATATTGATACTGGATTATGATGTTTGTGCATTATTTTCTGTATTTCAGTTGTTTCCTTGGGCTTGTTGTTTGTAATTGTCTGATTTGTTTCTTATTGCACTTAATAAAAATCTTCAAAAAAAAAAAAAAAGGTTCAGACTGGGACAAATAGACAAAGGTAACCAGGCACTCTGCAACTCTTCACTCTTTCTCACAAACGACCACTTCCACCTCTCCACTGTCCAACTCAGCAAAATCACAAATTGGTCTAAAGATAGGTTTGTCCTTACCCTACATTCGTTTAAACCAGTTCTGCTTCTGGATGTTTTTCTTCCCTCCTCTAAGAAGTCATTTTGCTATCTGTTATGGGCAGAAAACGTTCATCACCTAACACCACCCATGTCATGCCCACTAAATGCCCCCTCTGGATACTTTTTCTTTTAAGCGATGAGTGATCTTGGGCATTTTGTTGTTGTTGAGAAAGAAGTATATCTGCCCGTTATACCATTTTTTTTGACGTTTTTTGTTTCAAAATGAGCCCCGTGGAGGGGCATAATCGAACGCGAACGCCTATCTCCATGGGCGTCTATGTCCGAGAACGGGTACTTGAAGAGGCGGGACAGACTGTATTTTGAAAAAATGGATGTTTTTCAGCTGGGCGTTTGGTTTTTTTAGCGATAATGGAAACTAAAAACACCCAGCTCAAAAACGTCCTAATCCGAGCCATTTGGTCTTGGAAGGGGCCACGATTCGTAGTACACTCGCCCCCCTGACATGCCAGGACACCAACTGGGCACCCTAGAGGTCAGTACGGTAGACTTCAGACAACGCTCCCATGCATAGCTCCCTTACCACGGGTGCTGAGCACCCAACCCACCTCCCCGAAAACCCACTACCCACAAATGTACAACACTACCATAGCTCTTAGGGGTGAAGGGGGCACCTACATGTGGGTACAGTGGGTTTTGGAGGCCTCTCATTTACCAGCACAAGTGTTACAGGTAGGGGGGGATGGGCCTGGGTCCACCTGGCTGAAGTGCACTGCGGTACCCACTAAAAGTGCTCCAGGGACCTGCATACACGAAGGCCTCTAGGACTTGTTGCTGCTATATAACATTGGCACACCAGTTGACACCTGAAGACTAATCTCTCCGAAAACGTCCTTTATTGGAATAAGCAAGCTTACTCACAGTTAACTGCAGATCAGAGGTTGCGCCCCACTGGCAACGAGTCTCCCTGGTACTGAGATTAGCAGTAGGTCAGAGCTGGCAGAATGCTGTAGAATGCCCTCTTTCAGCCACATTCAAGGTAAGAACTAAGTTCTCTAACATGGCTAACACGTGAAAGGGATCTAAAACTGGCTTACAAAAATGGCCACTACCTCATGGACTACCGGAAACAAAACAGGGCACACTCTGACCCAGCAGAGGGAAAAGCACCATGGGAGTAGAGCCTACCAACTACCAACATCGTGAGCATGTGGCACAAGCTAGTGGAATCATGGAGCCCAATACCCTGCACCCACCACAATGCATTGCTGATGTGACTCTGCAGTGCCCTTAACAGAAAAGGTGTCACACTCACCTGAGAGCCACATCAGAACCAGGGAAAGGCTTTCAGAGGATAGAACACATTCTGCTGTCATGGAGGTGGGTACGGCATTTGAGGCTGACATACAGGCTGGAAAAAAAGTTTGTAAAGTGGGGGTTTTTTGGTGGGAGGGGGTTAGTGACCACTGGGGGAGTCCGGGGAGGTCATCCCCGATTCCCTCCAGTGGTCATCTGGTCAGTTGGGGCACTTTTTTGGGACTTGTTTGTGAAAAAAAGGGTCCAAAAAAAGTGACCCAAAATCACGGTAAAAACGCCTTTTTTTCGATTATCAGCTAAAGATGCCCATCTCTCCCCGGCCGATAACCACGCCCCAGTTCCGCCTTCACCACGCCTCTGACACCCCCCCCCCCCCCCCCCCCCGTCAACTTTGCCCGTTTCTGCAACGGATTGCAGTTGGAAACACCGAAAATCGGCTTTTGATTATACTGATTTGGATGCCCACGGGAGAAAGACGCCCATCTCCCGATTTGGGTCGCAATATAGGCGTTTTTCTCTTTCGATTATAAGCAGGATAGTGTATCTAGATTTTCAGAACGCTTTTGACAAAATCCCTCATGAGAGACTCCTGAGAAAATTTTAACACTGTGGGGAAGGAGGCAGTGTTCTGTTGTGGATTAGGAACTGGTTAAAAGATTTTTAAAAACAAGGGGTAGGGTTAAATGGCTAGTTCTCTAAATGGAGGAAGGTGAATATTGGCGTGCTGAAAGGAATCTCTACTGGGATTGTAGGGGTGTTTCCTGGGTCACCTTCCTGTGCCTGAGGTCTAACTTATACTCTAAACCATGCTCTGTGCCATTCTTTCATGATCTCTGCAAAATTCCCTGCAGTTTTGTGGAAGATTACGGACTGTAAGCGCACACTGTACTACACGAGTAACTGTAAACTCTTAGATAATCACCAATGTTTTTACACAGATTATTCTACGGATTGTAATTACACACAAAGTACTGCACAAACAACTGTAAATTTTTAGTCAATCACCAATGTTTTATACAGATGAACAATAACTCATACACGCTCCTACTGCATTATACAAACTAATACCAGCATGAAAACTAACAAAATACTCCTTATCATCTACTGCATCTACCTAATCCACCACATGCTCACAATCCCTCTCATGGACAATAATCTACCCGCAACACACACAACATACACACAACCCATATACAATACACCTCTCCAAAAGATAAAAAAATGGAACGGAAAACCTACCAACTACGGACACAATCAACAGAAAGGAAAGAAGGGTCATAACAAACTCAAACACCAAGAGAATAGACAACTAATAGAAATCATCACAGACTCAAATCCAACTGAACCCCACCAGCTAATACAAATAGGTTACATAAATGCCAGATCTGCAGTCAACAAAACCGCGACAATAACAGATTGGATCACAACTGACAATCTCGACTTCCTACTCATCAGCGAAACCTGGATCCATGACCCTAAAGATCCTACAATCTTAGAGCTATGCCCTCCAGGGTACAAAATTACCCACTGGACAAGGAACAGAAAAAGAGGAGGAGGCATAGCCATAATCTATAACTCCCAATTCACCGTCACAACAATAGCAGAATCCATACTTCCTCAACTGGAAATAGCCTCAGTGAGAATCAACCACCCAACCCTATGCAACCACCTGAACCTTATCCTGTTTTACAGGTCACCAGACAACTGGCAAGACTCCCAAACGCAGTTTATGGATTTCATATCGAACACATGTGTTTCTGCCCAAAACCTTCTCATAGAAGGTGACATCAACCTTCAGCTTGAGGACACTAACCTAAGCAACGTATGTGAATACAAAGACTTCCTCCAATCATGGGAGCTCCACTGGCCAAACATGCAACCTACCCATAATAAAGGACATACACTAGATATCATTACATACAAATTCTCATCAGAACCAAATTTGGCACTAATAGAGTCTAAATGGACAGCTACACCATGGTCTGATCACTACAGAGCTAACCTTTCCCTTCAATGGCGAACAAAAGGTTCACAACATAAACAAGAACAACAACCATATACCACGAGAGGCAAAATAGACCCGCTAACATTTTGGCAACAATTCTATAATGACGAATGGACAGCACCAACAGACTCACACCAATTTCTTCTCGAATGGGACAACAGATGCAGAATCATGCTAGACAACATAGCACCACTTCATACTAGAACCTCACACAGAAAAAATTCAATACCATGGTTTAATGAAGAACTAAAAAAACTAAAGACACAAGTCAGGAGATTAGAGAGAGCATGGAATAAGAAACAAGACAACTCCACATTCAATGACTGGAAACAACTACAAAGAAAATACAAATATACCATCAGACAAACTAAAAGAACATATTATAAAACCAAAATTGGACCAAACTACAAAGATACACATAAACTCTACCTACTCGTAAACAAACTACTAAATACCACGCTTGTTACTATTAACACAGACACTCCATCAGCAACCAATCTTGCAAACTACTTCAAAGAGAAAATTATAAAGTTACGACTCATGATACCTATCAACGCAACAGATTACGTACACTTCCTTGAATATCTAGATCCAATACCCAGGGTATTCCCAGCAGACCGATCATGGACTAATTTTGACATACACTCGATGGACAGCGTCTCCCAACTGCTTGGAAGATATGCTAAATCGCAATGCAAACTAGATACCTGCCCTATTAGCCTTATAAAAGCTGCCCCTCAGCGATTCAAAACAGACCTCACGAGACACCTATGGCATGCAACGAAAAATACAAATGACCTAACCAACTATCGCCCAGTGGCATCTATCCCACTAATAACCAAACTCATGGAAGGCGTAGTGACGAAACAACTCACGGACTACCTAAATAAGCACTCAATTCTACACGAGTCTCAATCAGGATTCTATTCGAATCACAGTACTGAAACTGTACTAGTGACTTTAATGAACTCATTTAAACAAACAATCGCAGCTGGCAGTAACATACTCCTCCTACAGTTTGACATGTCCAGTGCCTTTGACATGGTCAACCACGGAATATTACTAAATATTCTTGAATACGTTGGAGTTGGAGTTAATGTTCTCAACTGGTTCAGAGGATTCCTGACTACAAGATCATATCAAGTAATAGCGAACGAAGATATTACAACCCCATGGACACCTGAATGTGGAGTCCCCCAAGGATTCCCCCTCTCACCAACCCTCTTCAACCTAATGATGATACCCTTAGCCAAGTTACTAGCCAACCATAACCTCAACACCTACATATACACAGATGATGTCACGATCTACATCTCGTTCAAACACGATGTAAAGGAAATCACCAACGAGATCAATCAAAGCCTCCAAATCATGCACTCCTGGGCTGATGCATTCCAGCTAAAACTCAACGCAGAAAAAACACAATGTCTTATACTCACCTAACAACATAACACAAATAACTTCACCACCATATCCACACCAAACTTTTCTCTTCCAGTCTCAAACAATCTGAAAATTTTGGGAGTTACCATTGACCGAAACCTCACACTCGAAACCCACGTGAAGAATACAACAAAAAAGATGTTCCACTCCATGTGGAAACTCAAACGAGTAAAACCTTTCTTTCCGAGATCCATTTTCCGTAACCTGGTACAATCAATGGTGCTAAGTCACCTGGACTACTGCAACGCACTATACACAGGCTGCAAAGAATAGACTATCAAGAAACTTCAAACAGCCCAGAATACCGCAGCCAGACTTATATTTGGCAAAGCAAAATATGAAAGCGCAAAACCCCTAAGAGAAAGACTTCACTAGCTCCCACTCAAAGAGCGTATCGCGTTCAAGATCTGCACGATTGTTCACAAAATCATCCACGGAGATGCCCCGAGCTACATGCTAGACCTCGTGGACCTGCCTCCCAGAAATGCTAAAAAATAAGCCCACAAATTCCTTGATCTGCACTTCCCCAACTGCAAAGGACTAATGTACAAGCTAACTCATGCGACTAGCTTCTCCTACATGAGCACGCAGCTATGGAATGCACTACCAACTGACCTGAAAATGATTAATGAAATAACTAACTTTCGTAAATCACTGAAAACCTATCTCTTCAACAAGGCCTACAATGAGCAGGGCCGTGCCAATGCGGTAAGCAGGGTAAGCAAGGCAGGGGGGCGCCTGCCTTCCGCTCACTTGCAAAATCTTTTACCTGGAGTTCCGATTCTCCTATCTCCCCTGCCCAAACCCGGAAGTGCACAGCGCAGTAGTATTCACTGAGGCAGGCAGGCTCTTTAAGTTATTTGAGAGAATACAACCAGATTGCTATATATGCTTTGGTTTGGCGATAACTCCTCACTCAGGGTGAGCTTCAGAGCTTGAACAGCATTCAAATTAAAGAGAACCTGAAATTTTAAAAGTGCTAAAAATAAGTTTTAAAAGTATTTGCATTAAATCTAATTGCAGAATTCAGGTGCTGGGAGTCTGTACTTGGTTGTCATATGCTCAGATTTATTTAAATCATATGCAAATTTGTCCGTTTTTGGGAGGTTTTCATTTGCATATTTATGGATAAAAATGATGGAATGTTTACAGCCTTAATGTTAGGTTATGGCTCTGATCAAAAGTGTGAAGTTTGGTCCAAAAATGAAGGGTTTATCTAGTGTTTTTGACTAAACATTCCCAGTGGCTGTGTGTTAATCTGCATTCAAATAGAGTTCTCTGATTGGATAATCAGCTTCTGTTAGAAATCTGCCGGGAAGGGAACAGAGTGAGACAGCAACTGACCGTCGGTTTGGCCAAGAGAGACATGCAGCTGTGAGTTCCTGTGTGTGTTGACTGAAATTATAAAAGAGTGCCTGATTATGTGGTAAATGAGAAAATATGAATGAAAAGAGGTTGGTGGAGATTGAAGTTTGAGTCTAGTGAGAAAAGGATCTGAATATTTCAGGATTACTTGAAGTTTATGAAAAATAGAAAAGGGTGAATTTCAGTTTAAGAGTGTTTAAATCCTATAAGCTATATAAAGGCTAGGTAGATTTAAGTGACTGTAAGCAAGGAAACCTTAATATTTGATCTGAAATAAATATTTGATCTGAGATAGTTGATCAGAGATAAATGTGTGATCTGAATTATATCCTTTGGTGCAAAGGAGATTAGAAAAAGAATCTTTGGAAACTAAGAGGACTTTGCTCACATTTTGAATTAGCATTCCTATTTTGAGTTGGAAATCTTTGAAGTGTTATGAAAATACATTTTGCTTTAATGAAATTGCTAAACTTTAGAGTCAGAGACTTATCAATGAGGGATACATACAGTGCTATTTTTTCCTGAGGTCCGGCTTACTTGCCTGCTCCCTTCTGTTCCTGCTCTGCTAGACGGAGGGGGGGGGGGCGCCAACTGATAGTCTGCAGGGGGGCACCAGAGACCCTAGGCACGGCCCTGACAATGAGAATCCATAGCTTATTATAACACCTTAACACTTCACCCTATTCTGATAGTCTTCTTTCTATAACTTTGTTCAGCTCTTTTCTCCTCATCCATGATCTTGTTGCAACACCAATTGTACCTGTCACCTGGAATGGCGTTGCCATAACAGGTTTTTGTAAGCCACATTGAGCCTGCAAATAGGTGGGAAAATGTGGGATACAAATGCAATAAATAAATATATAAGATGTGCTGTGCCAACAAGGACACTGCTTGCCTGTCTATTGTTCACTGTGTGGACCTGGGGTGAGTGAGGTAAACAGTTGTGGGTAGATTAAACAACCTTGGAAGGCAACATTTGTATCTACACCAGTTAGAACCAGTTCTGTGCTGGAGGAGGAAGCAGCTGGAGCAATATAAGACAATGGACAGTGAAGCTGGAAAAGCTTGAGAGGGTGGTCAGGTAGTGCACAAGTTTCCACTGGTGGTTTTTGGTAGAAGCTGGCATGCCTTTTTCAGCAGTTTTCCTATGTATTCATGAAGTTGTTTGATCTTTCACATATAGAGACATATTCTGATCTTTTTCACCCAGAAACATATTTATTTGGTTCCTTATTTTGTAAAACTGAAATGGAGAACCCCAAGGAAAGCCAGTCTCCATAAGCAGTGAAAAAATACTGGTAAAAAAAGAAATGCATTTTCTCCTGTACTCTGCTAAATACAAAAATAGAAAATATGTACATTTTCCAAAGCAGACACATTCCAGTTCTTATAAACTATTTAAAAATGTTTATTTTTTCTTTTCTACACCTGTTTCTAGGCATTTTTTTCTTTTTTCTTTTTTTATTAATGCTTTTACAATACATTTACAAGTCATACATAAACTTGCATTGGTAATGCGGACCTGAATATATAAAGAACATTGGTAAATAAACCAGAAGAAATTATAACATTTTGTCCTCTTTAGACCACAATATTAGGAGGCCACATGAAGGAAATACAACAGGAGAAGTTTAAAGCAAAAACAAAATCAAATTATATAGCTTAGCACACATCTATCCATCTAGATATCATCAAACTAAATCTACACAGTAGCCAATTTTTTAATTTTAACAAATTCACTAAGATGTTCTGCTTGAAAAAACACATATTTTATCCCTAGGAATTTAAACAAAAAAAACCAGCACCACGGGCCTTTAAAAATGGAACACAGTTCTTTAATGAATGAGCCTTGACAAAAAGACCCGACACGGGCCGTGTTTCGGTGACTAGCACCTGCGTCAGGGGTCTACATAGAATACAAAACATAGAAATAATATATTTTTAAAAATTTTTAAATATAATGAGTAAAACCAAAGATTAATATTTAGACTCATCAAGCATACATATATAAGCCTATATAAACACCTAAAGCATTTAATATTTTAACATTGCATTTAATATTTTAACATTCTCATATATTATTATATAGTAATTTAAAAATAAATGGATAATTAATCAAAACAAAAATGGTAACTCACCACAGTGATGACGTGGAAAACTTGGGGAATAACTCGAATATATTCCTCTACAATATATTATTCCTTACTTTTGGACAAAAAATTTTTCATATATTAATATTATATGTTTAAAACGCTTATTTTAATTATTTATAATATATTTATAAAAACGTCATATTATATAATACTGGCTATAACTAAATTTCATATTCATAAAAGCTTAAACTAACAGGTCAAAAATAATTTTTTAAAAACATATTAAAATATACAATAAATTTCAAACATTACACTGATAATATCATAAACCTTCAAAAAAATTCAAATCAGCACGGAAATGAATAAATATATACATCTTCAAATATAAAAAACCAAAACTATAATATCTAGTGGCATTAATTGATCTTAATTTTAAAAAGACAACATTTTGTCACTATATGTATATGTGTACATATACACACATACACACACATACACACATACACATACACATATATATATATATACACATGCATGTGTGTGCATGCATACACACATACACACATATATTATAGCATTAACAGGGCTTCTATTATCTTTTGGAGCTCTGGGTATATTTGTTTCGTTATCTGCCAATTACAATTAATTATGTAAATTTTATTTGTAACTGCTAATGGTATTTTAGCTAGTGACAAAATACCTTTAAAATTTGCATTTATTTTGTTATCTGCCAATCACAATTAATTATACAAATGGCATCTTAAATAGTGACAAAGGGTTAACAGGGCTTTTGTTCACATACATATGTTTCTCACATCAGCATTCATTTAATAAAATGTCTTCAATATTTCTTTTAGAACATAGCAAAAATGATTTTCATAAGCAATAAAATACTGACTTTCATTTTAACTCAAGTGTCAAAAGAAAAAAGCCTCTATACCTCAGACTGTATTGCCAAACAGAAGGGTTTCAATAAGTATAACAAACCATAATGCCACAGACATTACCAAGAGGATTGTGCAATTGATAAAAGTTGTCAAATCATGAGGCAGCAAATACTATAGTGCCTAACTTAGAAACTTCCTACAATTTATTGTCATGACAAAAACTTACCCCCACGTCTCATGTAGTAAAAGCTATTACTGGCTAAATCCAGAGGTCAATATTCCATCCTCATTCTTCTTGATCTTTCCGCTGCTTTTGACACTGTCGATCACAGCATACTTCTCGATACCCTGTCCTCACTTGGATTCCAGGGCTCTGTCCTTTCCTGGTTCTCTTCCTACCTCTCCCTCCGCACCTTTAGTGTTCACTCTGGTGGATCCTCTTCTACTTCTATCCCTCTGCCTGTCGGCGTACCCCAGGGTTCTGTTCTTGGTCCCCTCCTCTTTTCTATCTACACTTCTTCCCTTGGTTCATTAATCTCATCCCATGGCTTTTCCTACCACCTCTATGCTGATGACTCCCAAATCTACCTTTCTACCCCTGATATCTCACCTTGCATCCAAACCAAAGTTTCAGCGTGCTTGTCTGACATTGCTGCCTGGATGTCTCAACGCCACCTGAAATTAAATATGACCAAAACCGAGCTTCTCATTTTCCCCCCCAAACCCACCTCCCCGCTCCCCCCGTTTTCTATTTCTGTTGATGGCTCTCTCATTCTCCCTGTCTCCTCAGCTCGAAACCTTGGGGTCATCTTTGACTCTTCTCTCTCCTTCTCTGCTCATATCCAGCAGACCGCCAAGACCTGTCGTTTCTTTCTTTACAACATCCGTAAAATCCGCCCCTTTATTTCCGAGCACTCTACCAAAACCCTCATCCACACCCTTGTCACCTCTCGTTTAGACTACTGCAATCTGCTTCTTGCTGGCCTCCCACTTAGTCACCTCTCCCCTCTCCAGTCGGTTCAAAACTCTGCTGCCCGTCTCATCTTCCGCCAGGGTCGCTTTACTCATACTACCCCTCTCCTCAAGACCCTTCACTGGCTCCCTATCCGTTTTCGCATCCTGTTCAAACTTCTTCTACTAACCTATAAATGTACTCACTCTGCTGCTCCCCAGTATCTCTCCACACTCGTCCTTCCCTACACCCCTTCCCGTGCACTCCGCTCCATGGATAAATCCTTCTTATCTGTTCCCTTCTCCAGTACTGCCAACTCCAGACTTCGCGCCTTCTGTCTTGCTGCACCCTACGCCTGGAATAAACTTCCTGAGCCCCTACGTCTTGCCCCATCCTTGGCCACCTTTAAATCTAGACTGAAAACCCACCTCTTTAACATTGCTTTTGACTCGTAACCACTTGTAACCACTCGCCTCCACCTACCCTCCTCTCTTCCTTCCCGTTCACATTAATTGATTTGATTTGCTTACTTTATTTATTTTTTGTCTATTAGATTGTAAGCTCTTTGAGCAGGGACTGTCTTTCTTCTATGTTTGTACAGCGCTGCGTATGCCTTGTAGCGCTATAGAAATGCTAAATAGTAGTAGTAGTAGTACTACAAAGCACCAAGGCACTTTCACTTTCTGTATCAAAATGGATGAAAAGCTGTGCTCTCAAACGGCTCTGCTTTTAATACCACGTCACACAGGGTGGAAACATTTTTTAATTAACTTAAGTGAAAACACCTGATCTTCACAAAGCATTAACCTTTATCCTATCAAATGAATTTAGGTGGTTACCGGGTCTAAAAGCCTGCCAGATATGCAGGAATCATTTACTAGGTCCTAAAGCCTACATTGTTAAAATATCCATTTATTTAAAATATATATAAAATGACAGGATATTGAGTAATTATCAAAACAATTGACTAACTATATTGCAATTTTAATCTATTTAGCAAATCTATAAATTGTGTCTTCAATTAACTATTCATATGCCAATTTTTTATCTACTCTTAAATTGAATATTTATCAAATATTAAATGACCAAATTTAAAAAGATTTTCTGAACAAATATGAACTTACCATACCCCAATTATAATCTATTTACTGTCTATTAATTATATTTTAAATTTAACTGTTCATATACTATTTTATTATGTCATTAAAAAAGCTTATAAATGCTAAAATTGAGCTTAAACAGCACTTCATTCTTATAATTGTATGTTTATATTGTGCCATTATTATCTACCTTATGAGTCTATAAATTGCATTTATAATTAATTATTAAATTCTAAATATAAACTTAAATAATACTACAAACATATGGTTTTATCATTAAATGTACCAATATATTCTAATGTATTTACTATGTGAAATGATTATTAAAAAAATGAATTAAAATGAATTAAAAAATAATGAACAACATTTTTTGAAACCTTAAAAAACATTAAAAACTAAAATGAAACGTGTGTGGCATTACAAATCTGTAGTTTTATCATAATATTATGTTGAATATACCCATGCAATCAGGTGTTAAACTTAAATAAGTACATATATGAAACATTTGTTCATAAACCAAATGAGTACATGTGTGAAACATTTGTTCATAAATACATGACATCAAACAATCAAAAATATATGCTTTAAACCAAGCATATCATACATCCATTAGTCACATATATAAATGTTCCTTAAAATAAACTGCAAAGAACATCCTTCCAATGTTTAAAAAGAAAGAAAACAACATATTGTCTAAATATTCATTGAAAAACAGACAAGTCTATCTCTAGATTAAGTCCTGCAGGAGTTACTGTATTAAATTCAAAAATAGTTCTTTGTTCTCGTTGTAACAAAAGCAGATCAAGGTCACCACCACGCCACGGCTTTTTAACCACTTGATAGACAAAAAACCGGAGATCAGACGGGGAATGCGATTGTTCCATATAATGTTGCACAAGTGGGGCAGTGAGATTACCCCGATTGATATTACTCCTATGCTCAATTATGCGCGTCTTGATTTTTCTCTTTGTTTTACCCACGTAAAGTAATGAGCAAGGGCACATAATAACATATACGGCATGTGTGGTATTGCAATTAGTGTGGTTCAGCAGTTTATAAATTTTGCCAGTCTGTGGATGTTCAAAGGAAACAATATCCATTGACAACTGACATACCGAACAACTCTTGCATGGATGATGGCCAGTAACAAAATGATCCAGTTCTAATCGTTGATCATTGTTAGTTTGAGGCAGTGAAGATGGGGCAATAATTTCTTTTAAATTCCTCCCTCTAGTGTGTGCAATTGTAACTTTTTTATCTCGAAAGCAACTGTGTTCTTCAAGGATATGCCAGTTGTTATATATAATTTTCTGAATATCTCTTGAATAGTTTGAGAACTGTAGGCTGCAAACAATATCTGGTGTTTTTCTAACATCTCGTGGTTTGAGTAATTTTTCTCTGTCAGATGTTCTAGCCTGTTGAAAGCCTTTAGTAATACATTTTGAAGGGTAACCTCGATCCTGGAATTTTTTCTGTAGAGGTTTAGATTGTTCTTCAAAATCATTTATTTGGCTACACAGTCTCCGGAGCCGTAGGAACTGTGATCGTGGAAGATTCTCCTTGAGACTTCTACTATGAAAACTGTCAAAGTGCAAAAACTGGTTTTTGTCAATCGGTTTCTTAAAAATTGTTGTGTCAAACCCGTCCATATTTTTAATGATATTTATATCCAAAAAAGCAATAGAATTCTGATGGAATTGCATTGTAAATCTGAGATTAGGATCTAGGGAGTTGAGCCAAGTATAAAAGGTTTGCAGTCTTTCAAGATCCCCCTTCCAAAACATCAAAATATCATCAATATAGCGTTTCCACAGTTTAATTTCATCTTGAAATGGATTGGTTTCCAAAAATCCTTTTTCAAATTGCGCTACATAGAGAATAGCGATGTCTGGGGCCATAGTTGCACCCATTGCAGTTCCCTTTATCTGTTTGTAGAATTTTCCTTGAAAGCATAAAAAATTTTCTTTTAATGCTAGTGTTGCTAATTCAATAATAAAGGATGTTGGAATCCGCATGTTGTCTGTGCGATTATCAAGAATATCCTTTAAAATATTAAGGGCCTTATCCTGAGGGATATTTGTATACAGACTTTCAATGTCAAAGGTCACTAATATAATATTTTCATCATAACCTTCAAACTCGTCCAGAAGTTGAATCACATGTGCAGAATCTCTTATATATGATTTAACATATGGAATAAAAGGTCTCAAAAAAACGTCTACAAATTTAGATAAAGGTTCTAAAAGTGATCCAATAGCTGCAACAATCGGTCTCCCAGGAGGATTAAGAAGTGTTTTATGCACCTTAGGTAACATGTAAATTGTTGGTGTAATCGGATACGGCACACTTAAAAAATCTTTCTCCTTATTTGTTAAAAAACCAGACTCAAAACCAAAGTTTATCCAGAAATCTATCTCTGCTTTTAATTCCATAGTAGGATCATTTTCTAGAAGTTGATAAAAATTAGTGTCAGACAATTGTCGTATTACTTCTTTTATATAGTCTGTCGAATTTTGAATAACAACACCTCCTCCCTTGTCTGCAGGCTTGATGACAATTTCGCTGTTGGATCTTAGAGATTGTAACGCCTCTTTCTCATTCTTTGTTAGGTTGTAAAAAAGTCTTTTCTTTTTCTTCTCTAATACTGTCAAATCACGCATCACACAACTCTGGAAGGCTTGTATTAATGGATCAGTGATACCTGGTGGAGTCCATCGTGATTTGTTTTTGATGACACTGTTGTCTTGATAATCAACCGATTGTTCTTGAAAGTAATGCATAATCTTTAATTTCCTTTCAAACCGGTATAAATCAACTCTTGTCTGAAACGGGTCATAATGATTCGTTGGTACAAATTTAAGACCTTTTTGTAAAACATGTGCTTGATCGGTGGTCAAAGTATAGTCTGATAAATTAATCACCGGAATGTCGGTGGTCTGTTGTCCTACTGATTGAAGCTGGACGTTCTCTGTCCTCGGCCCCTCCATATTCCTCCTCTCCCTCTGTCTCGTCCCCTTCCACGGTAAGGATAAGTCGGATACTGATATTTTCTGTTGTTTGTTGTTGAATATCGGTTCTCTCTGTTGTTCTTCACAGGTTGGTTCATGTCCCAAATCTTGTCTAAAAAATGATCTTGCTGACTCTCCTCAATTCTTCTGTTGATAACAGTTGAATTCTGTCTTGGAGTTGAACAAGGAGATGTGAATAGTTCATCTGAGTCATTTCTAATTCTTTTCCTTGATCTTTCTGGGGGCATCTTGGAAGTCCCTTCACCAACTTGTGTGTTATCTTGATGTGATGTCAAATCCACCCTGTGACTCAGTTTACGTCTATTAGCTTTACTCATGTATTTAGAAACAGCCCATGGGTATATATTACCACTCTTATAATCGTTCTCATCACGTTTAAATTTGTCATATTTGTGACGTTTAATATCTTTTCGAAAAGTGTCAATCTTATTTTGTAAAGAAGACATATGTTGATCAAAGTTTGAATCTTCAACAGACAATACATCAGTTCTAATTTGAATTTCCTTTTTCAAAATGTCAACTTTTTCTTTGGATGTTTCTATAAGTAAAATCATCAGATCTAGCGAACATTTATTCAAAATTGCACACCACTTGTCCAAGAAGATTTTATTGTCTCTAAACATCTGTGGTTCTTTCTTAATTCTTAAACCACGTGGTATGCGTTGTACCCTGCAATATTGTATATAAATCTACACAGTAGCCAATTTTTTAATTTTAACAAATTCACTAAGATGTTCTGGTTGAAAAAACACATATTTTATCCCTAGGAATTTAACCACACATTTACAGGGGTAATTGAGATAAAAAGATGCTCCCAGAGCTGTAGTTTCAGCCCTAAGAGACAGAAAAGCTTTCCTTCTCTCCTGGGTTAATTTAGTTACGTCTGGGAACATCCATATTTTTTTTCCCAAGAAAAGTGAGTTTGCATTTCTAAAATAAAGGCGTTTAATCGCCTCCAGATCTTGTTCAAATACAAAGTTCACTAATAGTGTCAGTCTTTCAGAGTCTTCAGTCATAGAAGTTTCTAGAAAATCAGTTAGATTCATAATATCCTTGTTTTTTGGCCATTCGGAAGCCCCTGGATCTGACTGTACTTCAGATACTTTCTTTGGTTGTATATAGTAAATCTTATTTATTGGTGGAAACATTTCAGGGGAATAATGTAATACTTCCAACAAATATTTCTTAAATGCATCCAGTGGGCTAACTCCCAGAGACCTTGGAAAATTCAAAAAATGTAGTGTTAATCTACGATGAAAATTTTCAATCTGTTCTAATTTTCGATGGAGAAAAGTCCTGTCTTTTACTGTTGTCACTTTAAATTCCTGTAAGTTCTTCATTTCTTGTTTTAAGTCCGACACCTGCAAATTAAATTTTTGCTTTGTATTTTCCATAGTTTTAGAAAGCAAATCCACTTTACTTACAAGTGATGAAATTTCTTTCGTGGAATTGGCTACTGAAGTATCCAAACGCTGTAGAGCATTCCAGATACTCTCCAGCGTCACCGTCCCAGAGCTAGAAAATGGAGCTCTTTGCTCAGGAAGGGAAAATTCCTTTCCCTTCCCTCCATCGGTTTTCGCCCCCTCCACTCCTCGATCCGTGGGGCCCTGTATCACCACTTCCAGTCTCAGAGTCTCACGCTGGAGAGGGCGTCCTTCAGGTTGGGGCGGCGGTTTGAGTTCCGGGGGAGACAAGGTGACCGAGTCCCAAGCCCCGAGGGTCTCCTTCCAACGAGGCAGCAGGACTATTCCCGGATATTGGGGTAGATGTAGTTGTGGCGTATCTCTCCATCGTCTGTTGCCCACAGGGGGGTCTAGGCTTCGAGGTCTCGCCTCTGACCAATCCCTTCCGCTTGTTAAGGGGCATTTTTGGATAAAGAGATAACGTTATGGGAAACAAGTTTCAGGAGCTCACAGACCACAAGCTAACGTGCCGCCATCTTGTCACGTGACCTCCCGGCATTTTATTTTTTCTAATTGGGCTGGCCCAGTCTATATACCAGTTTCTCCCCCGGATTCTGTATATGGTGCTGAAATTTGGTGTGCATCAAGCATGTTCTATAATTGCATGCACAACTTAATTGACAAATCAGCAACTAATTGGCAATAATTTGGTGCTAGCAATTATTGGCACTAATTAGCAACAATTAAAATGTAGGCGCACATCTTCCTAGTTGGAATTTTATAAAGATGTGTGTGTAAATTTTCTATGTGGATCTGAAAAGGGGACATGGCCATGGGAGGGGCATAAGCAGATTATGGGCATTCCTAGAAATTGTGCACATGTTTATAGAATGTGGCAGATCTGCAACTAATTTAGGCATGAGGATTTACACCAGGCTTCAATTAATGTAAATCCTCATTCCCACAACTGGGCATAGATCCTGGCACTCATTTTTTCAGTGCCCAAATTTGGGCACCATTTACAGAATCCAGTTCTCAAGGTTTTAGTCTTCTAAATTAATGACCAGGTTGACCTTTCCATTTCTTCTCTCTTCTTGTTTTTTTCCCTTTCTTCTCTATACCTGTCTAGCACAGACCTTTTTTTTATGTTTCTTTTTTCATTTTTCTCTTCTGTGTCTCTATGCCCACCCATATGTGATTTCCCCCCCCCCCTCATTCTCCCCCTCTCACCCTCTAGTCCTAAGTCTTGTTTTCATCTCTCATCTTCCTACTGTTTTTTCATTCCCTCTCTAGCACTTCCATTGCCCCGTGACTCTCCTCATGTCTCCAATACCCCCTCTTTCACCCACTCCTTAGTCCCCCATTTCCATCTTCTTAGCCCTCATCTACCCAAGAGTGCCTCTCATCCCTGTCTCTCCTTCCTTCCTTTGCCTCCAGGCCATTCTTCTATCTCTTATCCTATATCCCATATTCTATTGCCTCTTTTCCTAATGGAAATGTAGTAGGAATTGCAGGAGCATCGAGAAACTGCTAATCACCATACTTACTAAACAATTGCCCAAAGACAGCGTTCACCTAATACAGCAATTTTCTGGGCTTTGGTCTAGGGGTGGTACTATGGAACCCAACAGGATTCGTGTTCCAACTTGTAATACCCAATGAAGCAATATGCAAACATGGAAAATACATACTGCCTCTGATTTTCTCTCTCATGTTCTTACGTCTTCCAGATCATTTGCACTATGTCTCAACATCTCCCCACACTTCAGCCCTTCTTACTCCCATTTCACATCTTCATTCATACTCCCAACCCATCTATACTCCCCCACTGACACCTACCAATTGTCAGGTCTTCATTGTCCTCTTGAAATTACCGTTAAGTATCTCCCATCTATAATTCCCTACCCTGACCCCCAACATTCTCATACTCAATCACCAAATCTTATTCATACTCTGCTCTGCTCCTCTTCTCACCCCACCCCTACCCCTGTGTCCCATCTATCTTCTGCTCATTTCCATTTCTCCCAACCCTCACTTGAGTCCTATCCCTCTGTTCCTCTCCTTTTCCCATCTCCAAGTTACATCCATCTTGTGTTCTTGTCCCCTTCTACATCCCCCCTCTTCCCATTTCTAATTCCCCTTTAGCCCTGCACCTAAGCTGTTCTGGCTGAGCAGGGTGGAATTATACAGCCAGACTGCTCTGCAAAGTGAGAAGGAGCTGCCTGTAACAGAACCTGCTGCCACCACCAGAGCAGCAGCCTGACCCAAGACAGACCAGCTGACATGGTGTGGTCTGGTTATATTAGGGTGGCAAGCCCATTTTTTGAGCTGGCACTTGCCACCCCTGTCACCCTGTAGCCAGGGCCAGCCTTACCAATTGGAGATGGTGATATGCTAAAGAGGGGCCCCTAGGAGCATGAGACCCTCTGTGACCACCCCTGTTGCCACTGCTTTAAGACCAGCCCTGCCCATAGCATCATCTATGATAAAAGGTTGTCCTATGATTGGCCACTTAGCTATGCAAATGCAAGCACTGAATATCAGTTGACACCTGGGTAGCAGTTTGAATATCATTTTAGCTGTCCCCTACAATGGTCCCCCTCAGCAGCATCTCTGCTCCTGATAACCCCCTCAAGAGCATCACTCCCATCCTGATGAACCTCCCCCAACATCACCCGCAAGATCAGCCCACTTCCCAAAACCATCTTCCAAGAGCTTACCCCATCCCCAACCCCCCCCCCCCACAAGAGCTTACATCCCTCTTAAACACCCTCAAGAACTGCCCACATGACCTGAAGACTTCCCACCCCTCTATAGTCCCCCCCGGTCTAGGGGGTAGGATGTGTAGGAGAGAACTCCTGTCACTCCTGGTCTACTGCTGGAGGTCACAGCCACCATTTTGTACCCAGAGCTGGGTAGGAGAGACTGGGGGTTTAATTTCAGGAAGGGAGAATCTCATGGGTGGGTCCAAGAGGTAGGGAAGCTTTTTGGGGGAGGACAAGTAAGCTCTTGGGGTTCATGAGGTGTGTAAGCTCTTGGGGATTTACTCTTGGGGGGTTGGGGGAGAAGATACCCTGGGGGAGGGGGTGAGAAGGAACATTTCATCTAAAAGAAAACACTCTGCCCAGTTAGCTAATGGCAGCTACCCACTTGCATTCTGGGCAGGATCAGACCCCAGATATTGAATATTAAGGCCTATTCAGCCCATGATGATCAGCCTTTAAAAGAACACTGACCGCTGTTGGCAGAATATTGATCGATTTATAGATAGAGAAATCCCATGTGTAAAGTTGGGTGTGAACTGGTGGTGTTATACTACTGTTCCCCTGGACAAGATAAAGTTACAGACAGAGAATGCTAACAGAAATTAGGAAGACTAACAACTATGGCAACAATAATAATGGGAGATATTACCACACAAACCAAAATGAAGGCAGCAGAAAAAATTGAAGGTATCTAAAATAAAAACCAGAAAAAACTGCTGAGCTTTTGGCTTATGTCTCAAAAAGCAACCACCATAAATTTGACAACAACATATATATAGACATTAAACCATTTGCCATACAATGAAGATAAAAACCTCAGAATTTCTCATGTGAACCTACTGAGCTACAGCTTAGCTTTAGAGCAATGATTATATAATCATCAGTCTGAAAAAACTACATCTACCAAGGCACTGTAGCAAAAAAAGCTTTTTGGAAACTATTTTGTAATTTTATAGAAATCAAACAAAACAAAACAGCTGAAAGACCTTATCAAAACATTTCCTACACAAGCGCAACCTCACCTGAAGAAACTCATACCAAATCAACCTTCCATGGGCACATTCTACATGCTACCCAAGATCCACAAACCGGGAAATCCTGGCAGACCAATCATATCAGGTATTGGCACACTCACGGAAGAAATATCTGGATTCATAGAGGGAATTCTGAAACCTCTCGTACACAAAACTAACAGCTTCATACAAGACACCACAGACTTTCTGAATAAATTGAAAAATATCAAGCAACTACCACCTAACACCCTTCTGGTCACGATGGATGTAGAATCACTAAACAGCAACATTCCACATGCGGATGGCATAGCTGCATGTGGAAGACTCCTAAAAAAATCCACACTGGACCATCAATACTCACCAGAAACTATTACAAAATTAATCAAATTCATTTTAACTCACAACTACTTCCGCTTTAACAATGATATCTATCTGCAAATAATGGGCACTGCGATGGGCACCAGGACAGCACCCCAATATGCCAACCTTTTTATGGCTGAGCTGGAAGAGACATTTCTGAATACACACCAGACCAAACCTCTAAAATACTACCGGTACATCGATGACATTTTTATGATTTGGACGGAGGGTGAAGAAACTCTGAAACAATTTTATTCTGCCTTCAATACATACCATCCTACAATCAGATTCAAAATTGACTACTCCCCAGAAAAAGTCAATTTTTTGGACACCACGGTCTCAATCAGTGATGGCTGTATACAAACATCTATATACAAGAAACCCACAGACAGATGCAGCTACCTCCACAACTCCAACTTCCATCCTTCACATACAAAAAGATCCATCATTTACAGCCAAGCCACAAGATACCACCGTATCTGCTCTGACCCAGGGGACAGAGACAGACACCTTAAAAGCCTGACTGAATCTTTCAAACAGAAGGGCTACAACCCCAAAATAATCTCCAAGAATATTGCCTCCTCCCTCAAAACACCCAGGGAGAATCTGCTACAGTACAAAAAGAAAAAATCCACAGACAGAATCCCGCTTGTAGTGACATACAATCCAGAGCTGGAAAAACTGAGGAAAATCATAAGAGATCTACAACCTATACTCCAGGAGGATGAATTACTGAAAGAGATATTCCCATCCCCACCAGTACTGGCCTTCCGACAGCCACCCAATTTAAAACATAAGCTAATCAGAAGTAAACTTCCATCACAGACTGAAAAGGAACAGAAGGGCACACTTCCCTGTAATTTATCCAGTTGCAAACTATGCCAAAATATTTCACAGGACCCCAAAGTCATCCACAAAGGAAAGATATTCAACATAAAGGGATCTTTCACTTGCTCATCTTCCAATGTGGTATATATCATTCAGTGTAAAAAATGTAACGAAGGATGCTATATTGGAGAAACAGGCCAGATGCTTAAGACAAGATTCAATTTACATAGACATCATATGAACAATACTGGTGCCAGCAGGGTTCCCACGCCTGTTGGTCAACATTTTACAGGACCAGGACACTGTACCAGTGACTTCACAGTGAGAATCCTGAAAGGTAACTTTAAAACCATACAAGAACGCAAGACCTTTGAAGTCAGAATGATTGAATATTTTAACACCCAACAGAAAGGACTTAACAAGGATCTGGGGTTCCTAGCCCATTATAAACCATAAAGCTGTATGTTTCTGTTGATCACCCTCCCCTCACCTATCTACACCCATCCTGTTAGAATATCAATGATATGCTTTGATGTCCCCATTCATACTTCCTACCCACCCCCCTCCTCCCACCCTGTCAGACTGTCATAGTAATGCTTGAATGTTTTCACTTATATACACTGTCAGCTAGCACATTTGCTTATTTCCGATCTGAGGAAGAAGGGCAACCTTCGAAAGCTAATCAAGAAATGTATTAAGTTATGTCCAATAAAAAAGGTATCATCTTATTTTCTTTTCCATGTTTTATTTTGTTTGATTTCTATTGATAACCTTAAGAGTGGACTAACACGGCTACCACACTCCTCTACGTAATTTTATAGCAATGTTAATCAAAATGCCCATAAACTTGTTATGATGTTAAGAATCAGTCTAAACCAAAAGTGTTACTTGGGATCATAATTCTTTAACAAATAATTCATGTAAAAGTCAGCATTTATAAATTCAGAACTCATGACTAAATGACTTTGCTGATGATCCACTGGCATCATCAAAAAATCCAGCATTGTCAACATGTACCCACTAGTACCAAGTAGTCTTTAGTCCAAATCCCCAAGACATCAAAGAAATGGAGTAACATCATAACCCAACTTGAAACATTTATAGGTCAGTGTTTGTCTGTTATGAAGTAGGCTTTTCCATAATATGACGACATAAGTATCCCTAACTTGTGAATTAAACATTATGGCCCTCATTTTAAAAGAGCTGTTCATGCTTGATACATGTATAAACCAGCACTTAAATGTTTATCTTGTATAAACATCTAAGTTCCCATGGCAAAGGGGCATTATCTTGGCATGTTTTGGGTTGGGACAAGAGCATGGCAAGTTCATAGACATTTATTCCCCCTTTCAGAAGAGGACTAAATGTCTATGTCCTAAAAGATGAACGTTGGGAGTTACACCTGCTACCTTGCATTTTTAGGTTTTCATAAATAGCTGCTATTGAGCAGCACTCCAATGGAACAATTAGGGGGTTTGCTCCCTTAATCCCCCAGTGGTTTTAGTCCCTCCAAATGCCAAAGTAGGAAAAGAAAACAGTCAGTGTGACAGTGCTGGGGTAATAACCGATTATGAGATGCACTGACCTCCACATCTCAAATCCTGCTTCTATAGCCTGTCTAACATGGAGTTGCACATGTGGATTTATGATGCAATCTTAGCATTAGTTCTAATATAGATATTATATTAATAATGTTTAGGATTTTAAGATAAGTAGAGATATCAGTTCGATATGCTTACCATTTTGGGAGTTAGGCTGAATAAAGATGTTACATAAGTACATAAGTAATGCCACACTGGGAAAAGACCAAGGGTCCATTGAGCCCAGCATCCTGTCCATGACAGCGGCCAATCCAGGCCAAGGGCACCTGGCAAGCAACATACAAACATTCTATACATGTTATTCCTTCAGTGATTCTGTGAACTAGCCTTTTATTTTAATCGATCAAGACAAACAGCGGGAGACTTCCTTTTTAATGGCACTGGAGTCTTATTTCCAGTTTCACTGTCAGTGATCACCATGCTTTGTGTTTGTGATGTGCTGTTTTAGATTCAAGATAGGTAAACACCTTAGCTTCCCTTTGTGCATTGTGGTAATATTAATCAGGGAGTTGTAGAGTTTGCAAAGCAAAACTAGATTTAATGAGTTTTTCTAAATCATGAATGTTCAATGCAGTTTTGCAGTGTTTAATCATAGATTTATGCAAGAGGCAGATTATTTAAGGAAAGTAGTACTGAAGATAACACGTTTACTTTTCTTTCTAAGAAAATTTTAAATTTTGTTGTTTGAAGGATGGTTTATTTTAGGTGTTGTACTATTTGGCATTAATTTTATTAAAATAATACAGTGAGAGGCCCTTTTACTAAGCTTTCTGAGGGGTCCTTTTATTAAGGCGTGCTGAAAAATGGTTTGTGGTAGTAGTGTAGGCGTAGGTTTTTGGTATGCGCCAATCCATTTTTCAGCGCACCTGTAAAATGGCCTTTTTTTTTTGCCAAAAATGGACCTGCAGCAAAATCAAAATTGCTGTGTGTCCATTTTGGGTCTGAGACTTTACCGCCAGCCATTGACCTAGCGGTAAAGAATCCGGGTGTTAATGACCTATGCGCGTCAAATGCCACTTGGCGCATCCATCATAAATGCCCAAAAATAAAAAATATTTTTCAGACTTGCCTATCAGACATGCGCCAAAAGTGAAAATGCCACAAGAGCCATGTGGTTGTCAGGCAGTAACTCCATTTTGGCACGCATTGGGCACACGTAGACGCTTACGCAGCTTACTAAAAGGGACCCTGAGGTGCTAACTTATACCTAATGCAGAAAAATGGCCTAATGCAGGACGTACTAAAGCGTTTCACATTAGGGCCTCTTGTATCAAGCTGCGCTAGCATTTCCCGTGTGGCAATGCTGACAGAGCCCATTCAAAGTGAATGAGCTTTGTCAGAATTACCGCACTGGGAACAGCTAACGTGGCTTGATAAAAGAGGCCCTTAAGTTGCTAACTGCTATCCATGTGATAATGTTTTGGGGGGAGGGGGTATCAGGATGGAGAATCGGTATGGCTAGCTTGATGACAATCCACATTAAACATTAAGGGGTCCTTTTACCAAACTGCGGAAAAAGGGCCCATAACAGTATGGACAATAAAAACTGGGCAAACTAGATACGCTAATTGGCCTTTTACTGCTGTTATATACTACGTCTTATTCAAAGAAGGGTTACTGCCCTTTCTTTTTGCTTGGGCAGTTTTTTCCTTTATGTAGATATTTTCTTCTTCAATTGCCCTCCCTATCTCTCTTTTCTTATTTTTTTCCTAGTTATTCTGCTCTCATCCTCTGCCTGGGTTCTCATATATCATATTTTCAGTAACAGGATTATTTTGATGAACCTTCTTATTGTGTGGTGTGCATTCAGCATAGACAGAGCAACATATGCTAAAAACAGACCTGAAAGGCAGGCCTAATATAGGTTTATTGATATCCCAAGACAGTCTCTTAAGGAAGCAGTTGTCTACTAAACAAGTTGGGATAGCAGTATTGTCTGTGTTGCACAGATGAAATGCCAGCATTTACCAGAGATGCTATGGCAACCAAGGTCAAATCTTAGGAAGAGTCAAACTGACAAAGGAAATTCCCTACTGAGACTCAACTATACTTTATGAACATATGAAGAAAATGAACAAACTGCCTGCCCTACCTAATTGTAAGGATAATTCACAGCAGGAAACACTAAATGGTGGTATATTTCAATTTAGATTCTGTTATTTCCAATGGATCTACAATAATTACAGTGATAATAATACTTATTGAAGAATTTTCTTTATTTTGACAGTTTGGGAGAATTGGTTTATTTTGTATAAGAGACTTTATTTATTTATCACTTTTATGTCCCACATTATCCCAATGGGTCTTGAGTTCAATGTGGCTCACAATAATCAGTTGATAAAACAGAAGGGAATAAGAAATATAAGAAAATATTAAATATAATGTACATCAATTATTATAACAGTAAAGATGAGATAATAACAATGAAACAATGCATTATAGGATTATTATCCTGGATATAATACTGTCTAGGTTGATGTATGGAATTGTAGTAAGAAGTATAGTTAATTGAGTTAGTAGTTAAGGTGTTCAAGTAAGTATACAAAAACTAATTTAGGGTATTCATCTCATATAAATTGATATAAAAGAAGTTACAATAGAGAATTAGTGTTCTGTTGATAAGAATGTATTTAAAGAGATGTGATTTCAAACATTTTCGGAACTGTAGATTGAAGTTTAATTGTTTTAGGTAATAAATTTCACCATTTTGTTGTGCCCAGGTATGCATCTTGTGATATCTTACTGCATATGTGTTGAATAACAGATTTCAAGCAGAGAACTTGCTCATATGACTGACAAGATTCAATTCAGATGTGTGTGACATGTTATATACAGTATATTTAGGGTATAACTTTATAAACAATATTTTTGAGTTTTTTAAGTTTGGGTGTTTGTACATAATCCATGGACAATTATTTTGGGATGATGATGTGTATCTGCTATTGTGTTTAGTGACTTTGCTATCAACAAGTGGTATAATATTTGAGCCCCCTGGATGCCTTTCTTTGCAGAGGATGAATTGTTTGTGAGTATTTTGATCAATTGAAATAAGTTTAATTGAAAAAAAAATTAGGATATTATCACTCCACAATTTTGATTTTGAATTAATTTTAATCATTTTACACTTTGTGGTGTCTCTTTTTGTGAAGAATCTAGAGTCTCCATTCGCTCATCCAATAGCTAAATCAGTTTGGACCTCCTTAATAGATCCTCTTACTGACTCTGCTAAGGGAACTCCTTTGCTTTTTAAGATAACCTGGCAATCCTGTTACATTGCACTCCTACAGTATGGACTCTGCTTTCTTCAAGTGTCTCTCTTTTCTTGTGAAAACCATGGTGCTGACACCATCTTACAAACTACTGAGTGAAATTCAGATCGCTGCTGGATGACCCGACTGGAACTCTTCTTGATCAACGACAGGGTTATTTTCTTCCGTGAATACTACTAGGGCATGATCTGTTGTCCACTAGAAGTTACAATTCAGACAGAAAGTCTTTACTTTGGTTTCTCTCCCCAATTCTCGTGAAGTTTATGGATTCACGCCTCTAAGTCTGTAGTGCCTCCTTCACACCCACACTCTCACTGAAACATGCGAAATACCAGGGATCACAGAAACATCTTACTATGGCACACTTAGAAACAGGTGCTCTTTAAATGGAATACACCATATATTTCCTAGAATCTAAGTTGTCCACACACTAGTGTACTCCTCCAGCTGGCTCTTGTCTGTGTTACACCTTCTCCTATTGGCTCTTCCCTGTTGTATACCACCCCAGGCCAACCTGCATGGGAACTGGAGTAACCTTACTATAAATTCCAACTCTAAAACACTAATAAAAGCACGGCTGTTCTAAGTGGTATGTTTACTAAGGTGCGTTAGCGTTTTTAACATGCCTGTAAATTTAAGGCGCGTTAAATGCTAACACACCTATACATTTCTATGGGCATGTTAACGTTTAACACACATCATTTACACATGTTAAAAATGCTAATGCACCCATAACGCCGCTTAGTAAACATAGTAATAAGTGTCACACATATCTTGCTTGACTGTGAGGTACTTGTACAGCAAGCAAACCGAAGATTGCAGGACAACCTACTGAATAAAATGTTTATAAAGGGACTCTATTTAATCTCCTTCCATTCTTCTATTCCAGTGGTTCTCAAACCAATCCTCAGGGCACACCCATATGCATTGTGGATATCCGGAAAACCTTCCAGACTTGGTATACCCCAAGGACTGGGTTGAGAAGCATTGTTCTAGCCCATGTAATACTAATGCTAATATTAGAGGGTTTAAAATTCAGTGGCACATCAGAGTAGGAATGGATGGAGCCGGGACATATGGAGGGGCATTTTAGATATGTCTAAATCTGATTTTGGATGTTTTATGAAAAATGTCCAAAACTCCAGTAGCAAACATGGCCATTTTCAAACCAGAAAAGCGTCTAACTTTTTGTTTTGAAAATGACCATTTGCTAGACATTTTTGTGCTCAGTGCATCTATATTTTGGGATCATTTTTGAATTAAAAAAAAAATCCAAGGGAAAAATGCACAAAACAAGCCTTGGGATGTATTGGGGGGGGGGGGGGCAGAATTCTTAGTAGACTGGCTACACAGACATTCCAACAGAGCAGTGGGGCACCCTAGGGGGCACACAGTGGATTTCACATAAAAGGTCCCAGATACACATCTGAACATTGCCCTCTTATATTGTATGGTGAGCCCTTCAAAACCCACCAAAAACCTACTGTACCCAACCATACACCACTATAATAGCCCTTATGCCTGCAGGTGTCACCTATATATAGTTACAGTAGGTTTTGGAGGGCTCACACTCTCCACCACAAGTGTACCAGTTAGAGTGGGATATGGACCTGGGTCCCCGTCTCTATAATCCAATGCACCAACTGCTAGGCTACTCCAGGGACCTGCTTGCTGCTGTAATAGGACTGGCCATAACATCTGTAGCTGTCATAGATGCTGGTATGTACTGTTTCTTTCACATCTTGACCACTGGGGGAGTAAGGGGAAGTCATGCCTTAATCTCTCCAATGGTCATCTTGTCATTTAGTGCATCTTTTTGTGACTTAGGTATGATTGAAACAGGTCTAGACCAAAACATCTAACTTTTAGCCCTGGACATTTTTACTTTGTTCCCTTATGGCAGAACAGTGCCCAAGTATTGGGAATGCTCAAATCCTGCCCCCAACACACCCTCTTGTGATTTGGACACACTGCAGAGAAAAAAAAAAACGCCTCAAACCCGAGTTTCAAAAATCACAGTTTGGATATTTTTTTAAGAACAACGTCCGAATGCCACTTTATGCCATTTTTGAGACATTGTTCTCTTTTGAAAATGAGCCCCTTAGCCAGTTAGCAGCAATATTCAGTGTGCCCAGATTAAATTAAATGCTGACCATCACTGGCTATATTAGCCCCAGATATTCAGTGTCGGACCATGTACCGACACTGGCACTGACTATCCAGTAAGTGCATTGGTGCTGGCCACCAGAGCTTATGTGGATCCCAGTCTATATTTATCAGAGCCCTGCATAGCTAACTGGCTGATTTCAAGACTGCTTCAAAGCTGTCCTAAATTTGTCTGGTTATCTCTGTGGATGCTGCTACTGAATATTGCCAACATCTGCATAACTGCCACCCCAACTCTACCCCCTGTACCACCCCTGACCTGCCCACATTCCATATGACCAGTCACTGCGGATATTCAGTGGCACTGCTTGGTTATGTGCCACTAAATATCAGCGGTGGGCAGCCATGCGCTATTTAAGTGGGCAGAAGTCTCTCCTGCCCACTTAAATCACTTTATATATTGGGCAGTATGTATTTATGATATTTTCCTTACTAATGGGAATTAAGTTTCCTGAAACATTAATGTAATGTAATATGGCATTTGTATTTGTGGAGAATTAGCCTACTGATTAGTGCAGCTGGATTTGATCCTGGCAACTTGGGTTTGATTCCCATCCTACTGCATCTCTTTGTGACCCTGGGCAAGTCATTTAGGAGTCCTTTTACTAAGCTGTTGTTAAAAAGTGGCCTGCAGCAGTGTGGGCAGGTGAAATTGCCATGCATCTAGGTCACTTTTACTGCAGCTATAATTTCCATTTATATAATATATAAAAAATAACGAAGTGCAGCAATTTACTGGCTGAGCCCTTACTGTGACTTATTTAGCAAGCAGTAAGGTCTCATGTGCTAACCTGGTGGTAATTGGACAGCATATGGCGATGGCTGATTAACGCCAGGCATGCCTACACTGTGCCCTCATGCTAGAAAATAGAAAAATATTTTCTGGCACAGGAAACGAGCGACAAACCCAAAACTACTGCATCTGGGCATGCCCCACGGTAGTGCTGTTTTGCCACACGCTACCCATGTGGTAGCCATACCGTTGCTTTGGAAAAGGGCCTCTTAATCCTCCAATGCCCCAGGTACAAAAAAAACATAGGGGTCCTTTTACAACGGTGTGCCAAAAACTGGCCTGCAGCAGTTTGGGTGTTTGTTTTTGGCACACGCCGGACCCTTATTGTACTGTGTCTGAAAAAAAGGGATTATTTTAATGGGCCGGAAAATGGACGTGCGGCAAAATGAAAACCAGCGTGTGTCCATTTTCGGCCTGACACCTTACTGCCACCCACTGACTTAGTGGTAAGGTGTCACATGCTACCCGGGCAGTAAGCATGCAGCATGTGCCGACTACCATTTACCACCAGGTAGGTGCCCCATGGTAGAAAATACGTGTGTTTTCAGCATGCACCAAATTCAGAATTACCACCCAGGGCACGTGGTAGCCAGATGGCAATGCCAATTTGGCATGCAATGGATGCGCATAGGCCCTTATGTGTTTTTGTAAAAGAGCCCCTTAGATTGTGAGCCCTCTAGGGACAGAGAAAGTACCTGCATATGTTGTGTACAGCACTGTATAGGTCTAGTAGTGCTATAGAAATGATTAGTACTATTCTGCCAACTCCTGATAAAGTTTAAAGCAGATAATAAAGTAAATATGAAGAAGAAATTAAAAAACAAAAACAAACGTTTTTTAAACAGATACCTTTCCGAAAGGAAAAACAAGAGTTCAAAGGAACTCTAAATTTGAACTGCCTGATAGCTAACTGATTTCTCTAATATCCACTTGAAGCATGCACCTGAAAAGGAAGGAAAATAGAGTAAGTGGGATTCAGTGGCCCAAGAAGATCTAGAACTATTGGGAAATGAAAATAAACCAGTAAGATATCCCAGGCCAATTTAGAAGTAATTTGTGTCCGAAGAGTTGATCAATGTAAATGAATCAGGGAAGGAGTTGCCTTGTCAGATCTCTTCAAATGAAAAATCATTTTAGCTGCCATATTTTGAAGAAGCTGAAGTTTGATGATGATGATGATGATTAATGATACTTATAGCTTGTTTCTATCCCTAACTTTAGGTTCAGAGAAGGTTAACAACTGCAGCAAAGATGAACTAAATGAGTGAAAAACTGCAATAGAAATAATTATAACTCAGAGTCACTATAATTTTATAATAAAAATTTGGAAAGCAAATATGATTTCAACCATTTACGAAAAAGCATATAGGAAGGGTATAATCTAACTTTTACTGGGAGTATATTCCAAAGTTTTACTATTTGAAAGCTGATAGATATCTCCTGAATACCTCTCAATCTAACACCTCTAAATGTAGGATATTTTATGAGATACGTATATACGTTCATTGATCACTAAAGTCACCCAACAGAGTAATTAATAATGTCAAATCAGTCAGACAGTGACCCTCTAAGATTTTAAAAGCAAGACAACCATTTTGAAAGTTATCCATGTTTTGATCAGGACCCAGTGCAGACCAATTAACAACAGAAAGACATGATCAGATCTGGCTTTATGAAAAATAAGCCTACCTGTTGTGTTCTGAATCAACTGCAATCTCTGTAATAACTTTTGATTAATTCCAATATACAGGGAATTACAGTAGTCCAATTGTAATAAAATTAATAACTGCACTAGCACCTTAAAATGATTAGGAATAAAATATAATTAATTGGACTGGCACTCAACTCTGTACTTTTACAAAGGTACACTAGCATTTTTAGTGCACACTAATGATTAGCAGGCTAGTACTAAACTTTAGAGATGCCCATAGTAATATATGGGCATCTGTAACAGTTAGGGCCTGTTTTACTAAGCTGTGGTAAAAGGGGGCCTGTGCTGGCCTTGGCATGTGTTTTTGACGCACACCAAGGCCCTCTTTTACCACAGTAGGTAAAAGGTAGGTCTTTCTTTTTTCAGGAAATGAGGGTCCAGAAAACAACAAGGCAGACGATCTGCAAAATCCAACGTGGAAAACAAACCAGCAGATCAGCATAATATCCAAAAACCTTTATTTAAGATACCGTATGTAAGACAGTTGCCCGACACAGGCTTTGACAGTAGACTATTTATTGATCACTTGGCAAAATAACAGGATACGTTGTTTTGTGCTGCTTATGCTGGTTTGTTTGTAAAGAAAATTCCTTTTATCCTTGTCCTGATATGCAATGTGTGACCGTTCCTTTTTAAGAAAGATACAGACGAGTCCCTGACGCAGCCCTATTGTTGGGCGAAACACGACCTGTATCGGGCAACTGTCTTACATACGGTATCTTTAATAAAGTTTTTTGGATATTATACTGATCTGCTGGTTTGATTTCCCCTTTTTTCAGGAAATGGCCATGTGGCAATTGAAGCCCTTACCACCACCCATTGATGGGAATCCCTTACCACCACCCACACTGCACTGCCCAATTACCGCCAGGTATACACCAGTGCTACAAAAATAAAAATATTTTTGTAGCACTGGATATGACGTTGCGCTGGGGGTGGGAACTACTGTGGGGCTGCTGTGGTAGCCTGGTGGTACTTCTTTTTTAGTGAGCGGTAAGCTCACATTGGGCTTACTGCTGCTTTGTAAAAGGGGCCCTTAGAGCATGCTTATTTTTAGTGCACGCTAAAAACACTATCACACTTTGTAAAAGGACCCCTTAGTGAAGAATAAAGACTATTGCCATAACCTAGATGAGACAAAATAAAAGCCTGCACCAAAAAAGAAAAATGTGATCCTCTGTAAAGAAAGGGCGAATGCTACAAAGTTGTTGTAATTTTTAAAAGTCAATGCTTACAATATGGTTGATCTAGTTTTCCAATGAGAGCATTGTATCCAGATAAACACCCAGAACCTTGGATGT
This sequence comes from Microcaecilia unicolor, assembly GCF_901765095.1. Classification (NCBI taxonomy): domain Eukaryota; kingdom Metazoa; phylum Chordata; class Amphibia; order Gymnophiona; family Siphonopidae; genus Microcaecilia; species Microcaecilia unicolor. The sequence continues at coordinate 82,299,336 of NC_044034.1, forward strand.
GCATTCTACTTTAAGTGATAATCCATCTGGTAGAGCCAGTTCATCGGGAACAAATTTGTCAGAGTGACTCAACCAAAGTAGTTTGGTCTTATCTCTAGTAAGGTTAAAGACGTAAAGCTTAGTATTGTTTTCTATCCTAGCCACTCTAGACAGAGTAATAACTAGATTGTCATCTATTGGAGCTAAAAGAAACATATCAGCATAAGAATAAAATTTCACGTTTACAGTAGTGAAACCATGATCAAACAAGGACATGTACACATGCAGTAAGGGTTATCTTACCATGTGGCCTTTTTGTTTTGGGGGGGGGGGGGGAGGGTTACCAGCTGTCTTATCTAGATTGTAAGCTCTTTGAGCAGGAACTGTCTTATTTGTGTATGATGTACAGCGCTGCGTATGCCTTGCAGCGCTATAGAAATGATAAGTAGTAGCTGTGGTAAAAAGGGCCTTGGCGCATTGTAAAACAGCTTCCACTGCTCCCGCAAAACCCTTTTTCCCGCAGCTTAGTAAAAGGACCCCTTAAATACTAAGATGGTATCAGAATGAACTGTATCAAATGCTGCAGTTAAATTGAATTACAATAAAATTATGGCTTTGCCTCTATATAAAAAGGTTTTAGCATCAAACACTAATGCACATAAAACTGATTCAGTGTGGTGAAAAGGTCTAAAGCCAAATTGTAAGGGATTAAGAAAATTATGATAATTTAGAAACTTAGCTAACAATTCAGCCATGATTGCTCTAACATTTTTGCCAATAATGGAATATTGGCCACTGGTCTAAAACTAGAGGGCTGAGGTTGATCCAAGGTAGTGTTTTTAAGAATAGGTGATAAAATAATACCACTTAGAACTGTAAAAAAGTGACCAATCTTCCTAAACATAAACAACAATTTGACACAGCCAAACATTGTACAGTATTGCTAAGTATTACTACAAGCCCCCTTCTCCTGTCTGTGTTTTATCTTTTCTTTTTTTTTTCTGCTTAAAGATAAAAGCTGAGATAGTAAGCTACCAGTCAGTGATGTGGCCAGACACCAGGCTCCAGAAATGCTTTGAATACCTTTATTGATGGGTACAGCTGATTTCATCTAATCTTTTAATCAGGAGTTTAATATTCAAAGGCCCTGTCTTGAAGATTTCCAGACTGACAGAGGGCTGAATGATGGAGTTAATATCAGTTGACAATTTGCCAGAACCTATTACATTAAAATTCTCAGTTTGGTTCCACGGCCTGTTAATTTTGTCACGGCCTTGGAAGTATGATGAATATTTGTAATCCAGAGTCTTCATTTTAAAAAAGAATTTTGTGGCAAAGAGAAAACAGAAATTATTAATACATGCCTTTTATTTATAGCCTAGCATACTTGGGGATATTTTTTCCATATGTGTAATTAGGCTGCCTCTCAAAATTAATTAAGGATGTAGCTGACTAAATGGAGGACAGCAGAATCAATTCCTTTGACTCTTGCTTTAATATTAAAGACAAAATTAAAAGAAGAAAAATATAAAACAAACCATAGATTGCTTAAATATAGGCTCAAACTAAGGATTAATATTATTAAATCATAGGAACATAAGAATAGCCTTACTGGGTCACACCAATGAACCACCTAGCCCAGTATCCTGCTTCCAGGAGTGGTCATTCTAGGTCACAAGTACCTGGCAGAAACCCAAATAGCAGCAACATTCAATGCTACCAAACCCATGCCAAGCAGCGGCTTCCCCCATGTCTGTCTCAATAGTAGACTATGGACTTTGCCTCCAGGAACTTGTCAAAACCTTTTTTAAACCCTGTTGCATTAACTGCCACATCCTTCAGCAGCTAATTCCAGAGCTTAACTCTTCTTTGTGTGAAAAAATATTTCCTCCTATTTCCATGTGATTTCATTGAGTATATTTTTTTGAAAGAGTGAAAGATTGATTCACTTTTACCTGTTCTACACCACTCAGGATTTTATAGACCTCAATCATATCCCCCCTCAGCCGTCTCTTTTCCAAGCTGAAGAGCCCTAACCTCTTTAGCCTTTCCTTATATGGGAGGAGTTCCATCCCATTTACCATTTTGGTCGATCTTCTTTGAGCTTTTTCTAATTCTGCTATATCTTTCTTGAGATATGGCAACCAGAATTGAACGTAATTCTCAAGGTGAGGTCACGCCATGGAGCAATTCAGAGTTATTCTAATATTCTTGGTATTATTTTGCACCCCTTTCCTAATAATTCCTAGCATCCTCTTTGCTTTTTTGGCTGCCGCCGCACACTGGACAGAAGATTTCAGCATATTGTCTACAATGACACCTAGATCTTTTTCTTGACTGCTGACTCCTAAAGTGGACCCCAGCATCAGGTAACTATGATATGGATTATTCTGCAATTTTTCACAATCCGCATGTATTTTTACAGCTTTGAATAGTTTTGTGTCATCTGCGAATTTAATCACCTCACTCATGGTTTCATTTTCCAGATCATTTATAAATATGTTAAATAGCACCGGTCCCAGTACAGATCCCTGCGGTATTCAATTGAGAAAATTTGCCGTTTAACCCTACCTTCTGTTTTCTGTCCAATAACCAATTCCTAATCCATAGAAAAGACATAGATGGTCCTCTGCTTCTCTGTTAAGTATTGCTGCGTATGCCTTGTAGCGCTATAGAAATGCTAAATAGTAGTAGTAGTAGTAGTAGGTCAGCAAGTCTCTCCTCATACGGTTTGCAACGCAAATCCCATACCATTTTTGTAGCTTTTCTTTGCACCGCTTCCAGTCTTTTTACATCTTTAGCAAGATATGGCCTCCAAAACTGAACACAATATTCCAAGTGGGGCCTCACCAACGACTTGTAGAGGGGCATCAACACCTCTTTTCTTCTGCTGGTTATGCCCCTCTCTATGCAGCCTAGCATCCTTCTGGCCATGGCCGTCGCATTGTCGCATTGTTTCTTCACCTTTACATCCTCAGACACCAACACCCCAAGGTCTCTCTCCTGAGTCGAGCTTACTAATCTCTCTTTTGGGTTTCTGCACCCCAAGTGCATCACTCTACACTTCTTGGCATTAAATTTTAACTGAATATGGTCTTTAGGTTTCTAGTCAACAAATCTGGTATTAGTACTATAAATAGTGTTCATATATTTATACCAGTCTGTAACTTCAAAAGTTATCTCTACTTGCCTTTTTTGTCACAAGAAAAGTTTTAAAAACATTTTTAGAAGTTATTTTTAAAAGTTTTTTTTGTTTCCCTTCCCCAGAGATCTGTGCTGGGACCTCTACTTTTTAAAATATTTATAAATGATCTGGAAACAGGAATAATGCGTGAGGTGATCAAATTTGCTAATGACACAAAGTTATTCAAAGTTGTTAAATCACAAAAGGATTGTGAAAAATTGCAAGAGGGCCTTTGGAGACTGGAAGACTGGGCATCCAAATGGCAGATGACGTTTAGTGTGAGCAAGTGCAAAGTGATGCACGCAAGGAACAGGAATGCTACATAACGCTAGGTTCCACATTAGGAGCCATTGCCCAGAAAAAAGTTATAGGTGTCATTGTTGTTATGTTGAAATACTCTGCTCAGTGCGCAGCAGCAGTTAAGAAAGCAAATAGGAAAGGAAAAAACTGAGAATATTATAATGCTTTTTTATTGCTCCATGATGTGACCACACCTCAAATATTATGTGTAGTTCTGATCACTGCATCTCAAAAAAAGATATAGTTGATATTGGGGTCTGGGAATACTCTTCCACATCCCCAGCCTGCTATCCCAGTCTCATATATTCTTAGAGTGAAAACCATATTCTTAATTGATTGGTCAAATTTAAATATGTATTTTATATACCTAGGGGTTCTTTTACTAAGATGCGTCGAAACATGGCCTGCGCTGTTGTAGATGAGTGTATTGGATGTGCGCAGGTCCATATTTCAGCACCTGCAAAAAAAGGCCTTTTATTTGGCTGAAAATGGGCGTGCAGCAAAATAAAAATTGTCACGCATACATTTTGGGCCTGAGACCTTACCGTCACCCATTGTTTTAGCAGTAAGGCCTCACGCGTTAACCAGGTGGTAATCGTCAGCACGCATACACTGCCGATTACCACCTGGTTAGCACCACACAGTAGAAAATAAAAAATATTTTCAACCATGCGTATCGGACATACGTAAAAAATGGAATTACCATGGGGGCTCGCGGTAGCCAGGCAGTAGTTCCAAATTGACACGCATTCAACGCGCATAGGCGCCTACGCGCATTAGTAAAAGGGACCCTAGTGACACTGTACTGTTTCTTCCTTTAGGTATACACAGGGGCCCTTTTACAAAGGTGCACCAAACAGTGGTCTGCAGTAGTGTGGGCGTGTATTTTGGATGCACACTGGACCATTTCTCCACCGCATGTCTATTTACAGCCTGAGCTCTTAACACCACCCCATTCACGTAGTGGTAAGGGCTCATGCGTTACCCATTCAGTAACCATCCAGCATGCTCCAACTGCACCTATGTAAAGGGGCCCCATAGTGCTGAGAAAAACTTTGTGAACCCAAAGCATAATAGAATTATAAGTACTTACAATGATACCCTTGTTTAATTAAAACCAGTCTTTTCTTAGCAATAAAAAGAGTATAAGTTAAACAATTCTGTGTTTTTGAGACACAATAATGTACAAAGTAGGAATAGCAAGACTAATTCAGAATCAGCGTCTGACATTGTAAGCGAATCCCTGGGTTTCTTAGTGCAATTAATTGACTGATTAGAATCAGATGCTTAAATAATTAAGTATCAAGTAAACCTCCGTGCAGAGTGAATCTGCATGACTGAGTTTCGGCATCCTATCCTATATAAAGGTCCAGAAGTTTTTGAATCTAGTCTTCACCATAAAAGTTAATGGGAACTCATTAAGCTATGATCAAAAGAAATTTCAGAGGATCTATGAAAAAGAGTAATTGATACTCATCTGTCTGGACAGAATTACAAGACCATTTCTAAGCAGGTGGAGTTCCATCCATCTACTTTCAGACATTCTACAAATGGAAAAAAGTTGAAGACAACAGTGACTCTCCAAAGGAGCAGCCATCATGTCAAAATCATTTCAAGAGAAAATGGGAAAAATCATCCAGAAAGCCACAAAGAATCCCAGACTAACATCTAAAGATCTGCAGACCTCTCTCATTTGTGGCTGATGTGAGGGTCATACATCCATCATCAGGAAAACTGATGGAAAGGTAACTCGGAAGAAATCAATGCTTTCTAAGATCACTGTTGCCTTTTTCAGATTCACTGAAGAGCATCTGGATGAGATTGTGTATTGGATAGCCATTTAGAGTCCGGACTAAACCTTACTAAATGTGGTGGCAAGATCTGAAGGGATCTGTTCATGCAAGGAAGTTCTGAAATATCTCAGAGTTCTAACTGTTTAGTATAGAAGGGGCCAAAATTCCCCAAGGCCAATAGGGGAGACTGATCAGCAGTTACAGCAAATGTTTACTTGAAATTATTGCTGCTCAAGAATGTGCCACCATTTACTGAATGGAGGGTTCAGACACTTTGGACTCTGTTTATAAATCACCTTAGCATTTTTAGCACACACTAAAAATTAGTACATGCTAATGCTAGAGACACCCATATATTCTTACGGGTGTCTCTAGTGATAGCGTGTGCTAAAAATGTTTGCGTGCCTACAGTGTGGCTTAGTAAACAGGGCCCTGATACTTTACTATTAAATTATTTTGTTGAAGTTAATTAAAATTATGCATTTTCTCTGAGTTATTTATTCAATTAGGATCTAATCCTGTTTTGAGGAAATTATGCTAAAATACAGACCATCCTAGAGGACTCTGCATGCAATAATTAGCAACATTTGCTGACTTAGAGGAAATAATCGTGCTTCCTTTAATCATACTTTTTTTTTGCTGTAGTCAACATATTTTTCCAGGAAAATTATTCTAACTATACCATTTTCTTTTGCCTTCATTTTCTGTGTCTTGGCCTACCTATCATGTCATTTGATGTGCTCCTAGTGGTCCTCTTTTCAAGATTCTGTAAAAACGATATCAAATTCTGCAGCAAAGTTTCCAGAATTCTGCAACACATTTGCATAAGTTTGAATTATTTTTCATATTGAATAATGTATCATGCATCTATTTTGCATAATAATACAGTTTTCCAATCTAGAGGTCTACATTCATAAACATCTTCAGATTTAAGCTTATGCTGCCTTCAAAATTGTGGCACCAGATGCATGCTCAAGGCTTGCCACCCAAAGAGATTTTCTGATGGAGCCCTTTCCTGTGCTGCCTGATGCAGGCAGTTCTGCACATGCTCAGTTTATTGTTGAATGCCAAATCCTGCTATGGTTTACCTTTAATGTATGTTATTTGCCTGTAACATGGGTGAAATAATGAGATGCAAATGCATGCAAAGCACCTCATTATTATGCAAATTGAGTAACAGCTTGCATTTAACTTTGTAAGCTATGTTATTTTTGGAAAAATAATGCAAGCTTTGAGTGAGTATTATTTTTCCTCCCAGTGTTCCCAGGGTGAATCCTGAAGGGGCAAAAGGTAATATAAATCTTGTGCCCTCCCCCAGATTCCCCAAACAACCCCCAATCAGAGCCCAGAGCCCCACTAAAGGCAACACCCCATCCCTCAAACAAAACCCTAGACTCTCCTCCCACCATAAGGGCCCCAATCCTTGAACATGCCCCCAGATTCCTTTTCGCCATAAGTAGAGGAGTGTGGTAGCCGTGTTAGTCCATTCTTAAGGTTATCAATAGAAATCAAACAAAATAAAACATGGAAAAGAAAATAAGATGATACCATTTTTATTGGACATAACTTAATACATTTCTTGATTAGCTTTCGAAGGTTGCCCTTCTTCGTCAGATCGGAAATAAGCAAATGTGCTAGCTGACAGTGTATATAAGTGAAAACATTCAAGCATTACTATGACAGTCTGACAGGGTGGGAGAATGGGGGTGGGTAGGAGGTATGCATGGGGACATCAAAGCATATCATTGATATTCTAACAGGATATCCTGTTAGAATATCAATAATATGCTTTGATGTCCCCATGCATACCTCCTACCCACCCCCATCCTCCCACCCTGTCAGACTGTCATAGTAATGCTTGAATGTTTTCACTTATATACACTGTCAGCTAGCACATTTGCTTATTTCCGATCTGACAAAGAAGGGCAACCTTCGAAAGCTGATCAAGAAATGTATTGTTATGTCCAATAAAAAAGGTATCATCTTATTTTCTTTTCCATGTTTTATTTTGTTTGATTTCTATTGATAACCTTTTCGCCATACAATGCCCCCACCTCTGAAGAAACCCCCAGAACCCATCCCTCAAAAAAGACTCACATGCCTTAAAGTCAACCCCTGGACTTGGTGTCTAAACAGAAAGGGCACTTTGCAGGGGGTATCAGACTTAGGGCACAGGATTTACATTACCTCCAGTCAGCAGCAGCATTGGGCCACATAATAGCAGCCTGATACTTCAGGGAGGAAAATAACACAGCTTGTAATGTTGAATGCAAGTTGTGTTATTCATTTAATATGGGAATTACTAACCTGCTGTATTGAGTTACCTATTAGTTAATGACATTTGCTGTAAATGAATCTGTAGTAAAATGTCATATTTTACTGCTGACAAGAGCAGGACCATGTAGGGGAACCCTGGGTCTTATGAAGTGAACCTTTACCTATTACAACTCCCTTTTCCTTCATGTTACATTCTCTGGTAAAGAACAAGACTCATCTAGCCTGGTATGGGCTTAATCATTGGATGGAATGTATTTATTCCAGATTCTTGTGGCCCCTAAATACCAATATAGGATATTTAGCTCCTTCTATGATATGCCACCATTATTTGAAGGCAGTGGCGTACCTAGGATAGTTGACACCCGGGACCGGTCATTTTTTAACCCCCCCCCCCCCCCAATCCAGTATTAGGCATGCCGAGAATACAAAACACTCAGGACCTATAGAGCAATTCTACCATACCATAAGCAGTAATTTCTACGAGTCACACAAGGAAAAGGAAAGCATCTTAAACACTACAGTGAGCACTAGAACATCAATTCACCTATTGTAAAACGAAACCAGACAGAATAGTACAGATCGTAGATCCTGCACAGCCAATGCCAACTGAAAGCCATGTCTTTTTCACAAACACAGATACACCCTAATCCACTATAGAATAAGTAATCATAAACTTTCTAATTAGACAAAAATTAAACTGAACCCCCAATGCCAGACTCTGCATACAATGAAACAGCACAGAAACAGAAACTGTCCCCTAGTACTGTGCAAAATATAAAGACAGCAGATGTAAATTTGAAAAAAAAAAACCTAACAAGTACCAATCACCACTTTACAAATTAACAAATAGAAATAAAACAAATATAGAAAGTAAAATAATACCATTTTATTGGACTAATACATTTAGCTTTCAGAGGCCAAAACCTCCGTCCTCGGGTCAGTACAGTATAGTGCTGTTACAGTATCCTATCCTGACCTGAGGAAGGGGGTTTTGTTCTCCGAATGTTAGTCAAAATGTATTAAAATTATTCCAATAAAAAGATTACCTTATTTACATGTTCTATTATAAACATTTAACACATCTACAATACTTTATCCTAAAGCAAAATAAATAAAAAAATATATTTTATTTACAGTTTGTTGTCTCTGGTTTCTGCTTTCCTCATCTTCTTTTCACCGTCTTCCTTCCATCCAGCATCTGTCTTCACTCTCTCTCTCTCTCTCTCTCTCTCTCTCTCTCTGCCATCCAGTGTCTGCCCTCTCTGCCGTCCCTTCCATCCACTGCCTGCCCTTTCTCTCTGCCCCTTCAATCCAACATTTGCCCTCCCTCTCCCATCCATCCAGGGCCTGCCCTCCCTCTCGCTCCCCCTTCCATCTAGGATCTGTCCCCTCTCTCTCTCTGCCCCCTTTTTTCAGCCCCCAGTTCCAGCCCCCTTCTCCCCTCTGAACACCCCCACCCCAGTCCCCTTCTCCCCTCCTCCTGTCTGAGACCCCCACCACAGTCCCCTTCTCCCCTCCCCTGTCTGAGACCCCCACCCCAGTCCCCCTTCTCCCCTCCCCTTCCCTTCTCCCCTCTGAGATCCCCACCCCAGTCCCCTTCTCCCCTCCCCTGTCTGAGACCCCCACCCCAGTCCCCTTCTCCCCTCTGAACACCCCCACCCGAGTCCCTTTCGCCCCTCTCCTTCCCCACCTCAGTCCCCTTCTCCTGTCTGAGACCCCCACCACAGTCCCCTTCTCTCCTCTGAACACCCCCACCCCAGTCCCCTTCTCCCCTCCCCTTTTCCCCTCTGAACACCCCCACCCGTCCCCTTCTCCCCTCCCCTTCTCCCCTCTGAGATCCCCACCCCAGTCCCTTCTCCCCTCCCCTGTCTGAGACCCCCACCCCAGTCCCCTTCTCCCCTCTGAACACCCCCACCCAAGTCCCTTTCGCCCCTCTCCTTCCCCACCTCAGTCCCCTTCTCCCCTCCCCTTCTCCTGTCTGAGACCCCCACCACAGTCCCCTTCTCTCCTCTGAACACCCCCATCCCAGTCCCCTTCTCCCCTCTGAGATACCCACCCCAGCCCCCTTCTCCCCTCCCCTTTTCCCCTCTGAACACCCCCACCCCAGTCCCCTTCTCCCCTCCCCTTCCCTTCTCCCCTCTGAGATCCCCACCCCAGTCCCCTTCTCCCCTCCCCTGTCTGAGACCCCCACCCCAGTCCCCTTCTCCCCTCTGAACACCCCACCTGAGTCCCTTTCGCCCCTCTCCTTCCCCACCTCAGTCCCCTTCTCCCCTCCCCTTCTCCTGTCTGAGACCCCCACCACAGTCCCCTTCTCTCCTCTGAACACCCCCATCCCAGTCCCCTTCTCCCCTCCCCTTTTCCCCTCTGAACACCCCCACCCCAGTACCCTTCTCCCCCTCCCCTTCCCTTCTCCCCTCTGAGATCCCCACCCCAGTCCCCTTCTCCCCTCTGAGATCCCCACCACAGTCCCCTTCTCCCCTCCCCTGTCTGAGACCCCCACCCCAGTCCCCTTCTCCCCTCCCCTTTTCCCCTCTGAACACCCCACCCCAGTCCCCTTCTCCCCTCACCTTCCCTTCTCCCCTCTGAGATCCCCACCCCAGTCCCCTTCTCCCCTCCCCTGTCTGAGACCCCCACCCCAGTCCCCTTCTCCCCTCTGAACACCCCCACCCGAGTCCCTTTCGCCCCTCTCCTTCCCCACCTCAGTCCTGTTAAAACCGGCGAAGCAGCGTCGCAGGCAGCGCCTCGTGCCCTGCTTGTAAAAAAAAAAATCAAATCTCCTTCCTTCTCCTCGTCTTGACGTCGACTCGGGCCTTCCAATCAAACTGATTGGAAGGCCCGAGTCGACGTCAAGACGTCAAGACGAGGAGGAGAAGGAAGGAGATTTGATTTTTTTTTTTTTTACAAGCAGGGCACGAGGGGCGCTGCCTGCGACGCCTGCTTCGCTGGTTTTTTAAATGTGCGGCGCCGCGGGAACGGACACGGGAGACGGCGGGAGCGGAGCACCCCCCACCCACTGGCACCCGGGGCGGACCGCCCCCACCGCCCCCCCCTTGGTACGCCACTGTTTGAAGGCCCTCTTATTCACTAGCAGTTCCATAAGTATGTCAGTATTGCCATACTGGGACAGAGAGAAGGTCCATCAAGGCCAGCATCCTGTTTCCAACAGTGGCCAATCCAGGTTACAAGTACCTGGAAAGATCCCAAAACTGTACAATACATTTTATGCTGCTTATCCTAGAAATAAGCAGTGGATTTTCCCAAAGTCCATTTTAATAATGGCTTATGGACTTTTATTTTAGGAAGCTAGACAAACCTTTTTTTAAACCTTGCTAAGCTAACTGCTTTTACTACATTCTCTGGCAATTAATTCCAGAGTTTAATTACATGGTGAGTGAAGAAATATTTTCTCTGCTTCGTTTTAAATTTACTACTTTGTAGCCTCATTTCGTGCCCCCTAACCATACTATTTTTGGAAAGATTAAACAAGAAATTCATGTCTACCCGTTCCACTCCACTCATTATTTTTTAGACCTCATATCTCCCCTCAGTTGTTTTTTTCTCCAAGCTGAAGAGCCATAGCCACTTTAGTCTGTCCTCATAGGGAAGTCGTCCCATCCCCTTTATCATTTTCGTCGCCCTTCTCTGTACCTTTTATTTATTTATTTATTTATTTATTGTATTTGTACCCCACATTTTCCAATTCCACTATATCTTTTTAAAGATATAGTGGAATTGGAAACACAATATTCAAGGTGTGTTCGCACCATGGAGCGATACAAAGGCAATATAATGTCCTCATTTTTGTTTTCCATTTCTTTCCAAATAATACCTAACATTCTATTTGCTTTCTTATCTGCCGCCGCACACTGAGCAAAGGGTTTCAACGTATCATCAACGATGATGCCTAGATCCCTTTCCTGGATGGTGACTCCTAATGTGGAATCCCTAGAAGCCGGGAAAATGTGATATTCATAAAGTTGTCTGTTGCTCTAGAGTGCAGAAAAGCCCAAGGTGAGATTGATTACTCTTTCCAGTGGAAGGTTATAACAAGAAATCCCTGCATATATTGGTAGGGAGAGTTAAATTAATAGGCCTAAGTGGATCTCCCTACAGCAAACTAGGCTTGGGGATTTTCTCACTTTTCATGGACAATTGTGGATCAAATACCTCTTACCATCTTGTACAAAGTCCCTGAGCTCAGTGGCAAAGTCTCTCCTCAAGAGATGGACTAGTGGCTTCACTTTGCATGGACTCTTCTGAGAGTACAATCACTGAGAACTTAACAGAAGGAGGTAGAGTTGTGGGATTTACCTGAATGGATTTGTAAAATCTAATCTTCTCCTCCCTTCATTCCCTTCTCTGTAATCGATCTAGATAGCTAATTGTATCAAGTCATCCAGAGTGGTGGCTGATCATCCACATGAAACAAGCCTCCTTTACTTCCTATGATAAACCCACTTTAAAATGTTTCATCAGGGCCCATGAATTCCAACAAGAGTGCAGATCCCCATCTTCTAAAGTTCACAGCATACTCCTCCACAGGTATTGCCCTTGACAGAGGGTGAACAGAAATGCCTTAGGCCCTTGACAGAAAGCACACAGAAATGACATAGTGGAGGCCCTTCTATTTGGGTCATTTTATATCACCACAATGACTTGGAAAAAGGAGTACATAGTGGTAGCCTCAGGATCCTGTTGCTTGAGTGGATCAAGGGCTCAGGCTTGCAGATCTCCCTATAACAAAGGTACAATACATCCCATTTTCCTTTGCTCCAAGGGATAAGAGATTAATCTAATTGAAAGGTACACTTTAGAATTGGTCCTGAATGTGAAAAGCAGCTTGGCATCTGGGATAGGTGTGGGATTCAAAGGGGCTTGCATGGATACCATACTGGATACCTACGTGCATACTTTGTGACTCTGCCTGTGCTCCCCCTGCCCCACTCCAACCAAACTGTACCTTCAAACATACCTTCAGACTGGTCACATAAAAGTATGTGTCTTCTTGTCATAGCATTTACTTTTACATGTGTATAATGGTCTTTTTTGTGTGTGCAGATTTAAAAAAAAAAAAAAAAAACAACAACTTTATTTAAGTACCTCAGAGAGCAGTGCATACCTATTGTTAGGGATTTTGACCACTGGCAATTATATTGCCAGTTTAAAGATTCTGCCACTCACTGGCCTCCCTTAATTAAAATCTCTGCTTGACACCCCATTCTGGCCCCAAGGATCCCATATCTGTCAGAACTGTACCATTCAGGTAGGAGATTTGTAAATCTGTGAGCTCTATCCTGACTTTGAGTCCTAGGCAGTGGTGTGCTGGAGCCAGCTCGCATTGGTTTGCAAGGGCCATTTGATAAGTTTTTAAGAATTTTGAGAGCCAGTAGCCCCCCATGGCTACTTTAACAACCAGCTCCCAAAATTTGGGCTTCGACCCCTTCTGAACTCCCGCTGGCGAGGATGCCGAGCCTCGCAAGCCAAATAAATAGACTGCTGCCGCTCCCTGCTTCTAGTTTCTAGTGATGAGCAGCATGCCGAGACTTCTCATGCATGCTGCTAGAGCTGGAAACAAGCAGCAGTGGAAGGCAATTATTTGGCTGGTGGGGCTTGGTATCCCTGCCAGCACAGGTATGCCTAGTGCATCTGAATGAGGGGAGAGGGGGAAAAGAGAGGAATACATTGCCTCCCACTCCACCCCTAGACCCCCCCCCCCCCCCAAATTGCAGGGATGGCTATGCCTGGAGAGGGAACCCATTGTTAACAACTTCCCAGCACACCACTGGTCCCAGGCATATGCTTACTTTGCCTGTGCCTTAGTCCTGCCTTGTGAACGCTACTATCGTTACAGCATCCAAAGCCCTGGCTGCCTTGGGGAGCAGAATCCAGATTCAGAAACTGAACCTGGGTCTCCTGCCTGGCAGGGCACACTGCTGCCCTCACATCCTCAGGCCAGCTCAGCTCTTAAATGAGTTCTCATACTATCTGAGGTGTTTTCTACTATATCAGTAACACTACCAGTGGTAAAGTTTAAATTGATCAGCATGTTTCAGTTGATTGCTGCTGTTATTTTATTTGCCATCTGCTTTTGATAACCTTGTCCATAAAATTTTAATAGACCAGCTTTCCCTGGTCTATCCCTGACTGGTTAATTTCCTGTTTTCATCGATGCTCACTAATGGTCTGCATAGAAGATTAACACTCTGGCTCTGTGCCCTTGTTTCATGGGGATTCCATATGGATCTGTTCTTAGCCCAGTACTTTTCTCAGTTTACAACATATGTAACCCGTAAGACAATATCATATATCCTTGGACTACTTTTCTCTGTGGAAAATGAAATCTGCAGCATAAATCTCGTAGACTAGTACACAAACTGATTTGGCACATTCTGATGAAGAGGGAAATAATCAGTCCTTTTGGGAAAATATTATTCCAGTTGATGCAGTGTAATGTGCCATCTCGTTGAATTCTGACCAGTATAGAGAACATTTTCATTCAAGTGTACCGTGAAAGACATTACTACAATTAAATAGCGAAACAACGGAATTTCTCATTCTTTTATATAGTAAATCTGTTCAGTTTGATAACTGTCTTTCGGTTTATTGGGAACATGAAGGATCAGCAAAGTGTCAAAGTCTAAGGGGCTAATGTATTAAAATGCAAATTTGTCATTTTTTGCTTTTGTATGTTTTCCATGCATTGGACCTGTTTGCAGAAAGATGTACAAAATACCCCTTCACAAGTAGTAAGCTTTCATAAGTAACCTTCTACATGTGAAAGTTAACTAAAATTCTGAGCTATGAGCTGTTAAGATGCAGTATCACACAAAGCAGTTCATTAATTCGTAATTCAGCCATACCTGGTGCTAAGTATAGTTATCCTTTTACCTGCCTTGGAAAGGTGTTCCAGAGAAGCTCATTTACATCCATCGCAAAATTTTGTTGAAATGGGCCACTAAGGATGAGTTGCTTAATGGCCCTTATGTGGCAAAAGCAACAACAACAACAAAAAGTTTTCATCTCTACTCATTCAACAATGTCTTTTGAGTAGATACTGCAAATATAACCATTGCCATTCCTTTTATCTCAGTGCTTCTCACTCCAGTCCTTGGGGCACACCCAGCCAGTCAGATTTTCAGAATATCCAGAATGAATATGCATGAAAGAGATTTGTATACTGAGGAGGCAGTGTATGCAAATTACATAACATAAGTAAATAAGTACATAAGTATTGCCATACTGGGAAAGGCTAAAAGTCCATCAAGCCCAACATCCTGTTTCCAACAGTGGCCAATCCAGGTCACAAATAGCTGGCAAGATCGCAAAAAAGTACAAAACATTTTATACTGCTTTTCCAAGAAATAATGGATTTTCCCCAAGTCCATTTAATAATGGTCTATGGACCCTTCCTCTGTATATAGTTTTGAATCTAAGGGGCCTTTTTTAAACAGACTCTTTGAAGCTGACTCAGCAACCTATGCAAGTATTCTACTTCCCCACACCTTAATTAACACTTAATTGAGGTCACTGGATGAGCTACCTCTCCAGCAGCCAAGGAACAGAAAATAACTGCCTTTTAGTACAAGAGTTTTTGGCTGTCTAGTTTCTACCTCTAGAAAAAGTTTCGGTTTAAAACTATGGAGAAAATGCCTATTTCTAGAGAAAATTTCAGTTTAAAACTATGGGGAAAGGGTTTGTTCCTGCTTGCTTTTCCCTCTCTCTCTCTTTATTCCCCCTTAATACTAAACTAGATCCTGCAGTGCCTGCTAGATTCTGTTAATGCTGTGGTACAAAGTTTTTAAAACTAAGTGGAAAAGACTATGGAGATTAGTTGATACAATTTGCTTTTTATATTTTTATTTTGACTAACACTAACCTACAATTCCTTCTTTAAACCCCAATCTTTAAGTTCCCAAAGCACAAAGCAAAATAGCGTTCACTTACCAGAGAAATGTCCTCTTCTCTCGGAACTTCTCAGAAAGTTTATCTCCTGCACATTCATTGTGGATATCCTGAAAACCCGACTGGCTGGGTGTGCCCTGAGAATGGAGTTGAGAAATACAGTTTTATCCAGCTAACATTGAAAGCTTATGTGTTTTTCTCCTGGCTTTTCAAGATCTCAGCTCCTTTTATTGATATTCTTTAACATGGATTATTTTGATTCATTAGTGCTCTTCCTTTACAGTAGCATTTTGCTTTTACATAGAAACATAACAGTAAATTAAAGCATTCTCCTCCTAATTCTATAAAGTTGCATACCCAAATTTGTGACTAGCATGCAAATATATGTGCACAATTAATAGAAAAAGGTCAGCTGTGCAGTAATGTAATTTAATAAGTAGATACTAATTGGCGTTAACTGCCACATAATCCCCCTTCACAAAGCTGCACATAACAATGTTTGCTCCAAGCTCCTGTTTGTGTGCTGTCACACGCCATCTTCTCTATGCAAGGCTGTCCTTTGGAATAGCCTACCCCTTCATCCAAAGTTGCCCCTCCCTTCAGGAATTTTCTTCTGCTCTTAAGACTTTTCTATTTTCAGATGGCTATGGCTAATGATTGTCCTGCTGTGGTCGCTTTGGTAGCAAACCTGGACTTCTCTCATGTGTCCCTTCCCCCACTTTACTTTAAACATTGCAGTTCTACCCCATTCCCTCTCTATTTGTGTGTAATTTTGTAAGTTATCGCCTTCTTCCTCTATTACCTATATTATGCAAGCCGCCTAGACATTTCTATGATAGGTGGAGTAGAAGCTCCGAATGAACTTGGAAACTTGGAACCAATTATCGGCTATAATTGTTGTTAATTGGCACTACTTTGCATTACCTGGCGGTAACCGGGCAGCCCACAGCGCTGCTCGATTACCGCTGGGTAAGCCCCCCGATGCTAAGAAAATAAAATTATTTTTTGACTGTAGGAAATGGCATGCGGCACACACCGGCAACCACCAGGCTGATTTGCTGCACACCATGGCGCAGTAGCCCTACTGCGGTTTTGTAAAAGGGCCCCTTAGTTAACTAAAAATAAAAATGAATTATGATTCTTTGTTTTTATTATTTCATTCTGTTTTATACATTTCAACCTGCAGATCCATGTGTGAGTGAGTTCTTAAGTGTTTAAGAGTGAAGTTATTAATGTGGGCAACTGTTAAGATGTTATTTTACTGTTAACCCCAGTTATTAGTAACTAGATGCCATTGCATAAAATGGAACCTGTGCTAAAATAGCACATTCTTTAATGGTAGCCCACATTGATAACTATGCCCTTAAATAGAATTTGTGTAATATAATAGCCTCACTATTTAAGAGGTTGACACCTTTGAAATTTGAAGAGGCAAATAACTTGGGAATGAGAGTGACCACTTTCATTTAAGGATATCTTCCAGCCATAAGGATCAGATGAAGTTAAAAAGACTTTATTCAAATCCATTGTATTTTGTTTAAGTTAGCTCACATCTTTTCATTGGTACTTTTTAAGGCCTATGTGCTAAAGGTTTTTATAACAACAAATAGAATACCAGACCTCCACTGTCCCACATAGAAGAGAAGGCGGAGATGGCCATAAGGAGATAAGGGAAGAGTTCATGATTTTTGTGCCCATCCCTCTTCTATGATGCCCCTATTTTCTGACTGCACTATCTTTGCTTTTACCCTCCCCCATTTGCACCCTTTTTGACCTCCTTAAAAAAATATGTACCTTTCTTTGCCTCTCACTCTCTCAATAGTCCTTTGCCTCTCCTCCATCTCCAGCATCCATTGACCAACCTCTTCCTCATATCTCCTTCTCCTCTTCCTTAGCATCTGTCCACTAACTTCCTTGTTCAATTTTCATTTGCCCTGCCTTTCCTCCACCTTACTACCAACATCATCACTCTGCTCCTTTATCTCCATTTTCCCCTGGATCTTGTTTCTCTTCTTGCCACAGTATATGCCCTTCTTTCCTTCTCATTCTCCCTTTCAGCCCCGACTCCCCAGCCTCTGCCAGGGTCAACCCCTTCTTCCAATTCCAGCCCTTAGTTCCCTTCTCCTATCCTCACCAGCAACCCCATGCTCCCAGCTTCCTTCTTCCTTCTGCTCCATTGTCAGCCCCCAGACCCTACTCCTAAGCACTGACCTTGCATCAGCCCCCAGTCCCAGCATCAAAATTCTCTCTCAGTATCAACTCCCTTCCCCACTCCCAACCCCATTCCCTACCCCAGGCATTTGCTAGCATCAGTCCCCTTCTCCCATCTTCAGCCTCTGCCTCATTCCCAACATCCTTCTCCCAGATTCCTGCATCAGAGATCTTTCCCAACATTAATCTCCTTCTTCCACCCCCTCCCCAGCATCTGTCAGCATCAGCCCCCTTCTCCCATCTCCAGCTTCTGTGCCAGCCCCAGAATCAGATCCTTGGTTCAGCCCCAAGCCCTCAACCTACTTCTCCCACTGTCCCAGCACCTCTTCCTCTGTAGTATGATGGGATCTTGTTCCTTTGTTCCTGCAGCCTGGCTTTCCTCTCATCCTCTGGCTGAAAAGCAGATTGCATGGTGAGAGAGAAGAAGCTAGCTCCCACTGCACTAGATGTATACAGTTTAGACAAGCCAGGGCCTGCGTGGCCTAGCCAATTATGAGGCCCCTGGATGACCTCCATCTAGCTTCCTAGTTGTGCATTCTACCTTTCTTTCTTAGGGAAGTTCATGTAGAGCAAATTAATAGAATAATTTCTTCTGGATCAACTCCTTGATGTGTGAATAAATGACTTTCTCTAATATAGAAAAAGAAGGAAGCAATAGATTAACTGAAACAGGGAACTGGGGCTAAGAAGAATTTTGTTGTCTTACAAAGGAAGCATAAGTCATGGGCAGAGATTCAGCAAAATGCTAGATTTTCTCGTATGATCCTAACAGAGAAATGGAAGGCTGACATAGCTTACGCCAAAGAGCGTCCTATTACATTTGGTAACTGCTCCTGCTCTATACATTTTATTGGGAAACTGCATTTACTGACTGTTCCCTATGAAATGCAACATGCACCTAGCTAGGGAAATTTTCAAACTGTCCTTATAGCTGCGAAGTTAAAAACCTCATTTAAGAACAATCATTATCAAATAAAAAGGCATTACAACAAGCAAGGTAGCTTGACTCTAATCAAATATCCAAAGGTAAAAGACTCCATGTGGCAATCATAAAGGAAGAAAAGATAGAACCAGCCATTTTAGAAAATCTCACCTCCTTAGTGCTTAGAGGACAAAGAACCTTCAAGGACCTTAACCTAGAGGAGGATCTAGAGAAAGATGCACAAATTAAGTTGGTCACCAATTCTGATGTAAGGCCATAAATAGCCAGACAAATCATGCACACAGATTAAACAATATTCTCTTGGAAACAAAAGGCAATGCAATTTAGTCCTATAATGAGAAATACTGTCAATTTGTTAAGCCTAAAAATCAGTCTGGCTGAAGTATTTTGAAAAAGCTGAAGTTTCCTGAGATGTTTCACAGAAAGACTTGAATAAAGAATCTCCACCCCACTAACACCCCTTCCTGACATGAAAATCAAAATATCCCATCCACAACACACCTCCCAAGATGAGATCAAGCTCTCCCTCCCCTGACACTCCTCTGACATGAAGTGCAGGAACCCTTACCTCTCGACATGAAGATCAAGATCACCCAGCCATCAAGATCCCTAATGTAAAGTGTAAGACCCCTTCTCCTGACATACAAAGATCAAATCCCCCACCCTCTGACACCCCCTCCCAACATGAAAAACATGACCTCTGCAGACCACTGGACACAATCTAACCCCCCTATGCCCCCACTCCAAATATTCCACACCTCCCACCAGGGGTTCTCTGGTGGTCAAGGTGGAGCAGGAATGATCTCGAGTCACTCCTGTTCCTTCTGCACCTCTGACCTCTAATGATGGTATCATTTTCCCATCTCAACATTCTATGTAAAATGAGTCTGTATATGATTGAAATCACTATTTTGTGGAATCAAGAGCATTTTCTCCACATGGCATTATATGATATGCACTGAAAAAGTCAAAATAAAGCTTTATATGGACTACTAATCTTTTGAAGTATCCATCTTCACTTTGACAAGAACAGAAGTATAGTCATGTCAATAAGTGATAATAAGATTACAGATTATGCAACACACCTTTTGGGCTCTGATTCAGTGACAACTCAGAAACTGATCAGGGTTGGAGCTTGCTAGAAGTTATACAAGGAAATTTTTAAAGAACTTTTGCCCTATTGTGGTGTCAGGATGCATTATCCTCTCTTGCCTTTCCGCCTTTTGGCTAAGATCAAGCGTAGGTAGCATTATGCTACAGACAATGCTGTCTATCAGGTGTGTTGTTTCACTAAGGTTCTATCTACTTGTACGTTTTGCATAATTAGTACAAATATCATTAGCCTGGCTAAATTCCAGAGGAAGTTGTACTGTTCTGCCTGCCAAAATTCTTTCATTTGAAAGAAAGTGAGTATGCTAAGAAAAAGTGATAGTCTACGTTTCAATGTATCTATCCCTTACCAAGCTTTACAGCACACTGTATTATTACACTGGCATATAAAATGCATAAAAGATAAAACTAATCCAGTCAACAGGTCTAGAGCAGTTTTATCTATTTGCCATTTAAAACAGTAAAGGGGTCTTTTATTTAATGCTCTACATTTTTGCAAAAAATGCATGTCCTCAGCAATTACTGCACTGAAAACTGCACAAGCACACAAAACCTGGTTGCAATTAGTGTGATTGTACTTTGGGGTCCTTTTACTAAGCTGCGGTAAAAGGGGGCCTGCGCTAGCGCCAGCGCGTGTTTTTGACATGCACTGAGGCCCCTTTTTGCCTCAGCGGGCAAAAGTCAGTCTTTGTTCACTGAAAAGAAATGGTCATGTGTTAAGTGAACCACTTGCTGCACGGGGTATTTCAGGGGGGAACACTTACCACCACCCATTGATGTGGCGGTAAGGGCTCCTGCGCTAATCCCGTGGTAACTGGGCAGCGCCGATTACCGCCAGGTAAGCCCCGGCACTACAAAAATAGAAAATATTTTTGTAGTGCTGGAAATGGTGCCTGCTGGGGGAGGGAACCACCGCCGCGGTAGTTCCGGATTGGCACGCGGCAAGCCTGTTGCCACACGCCAACCCTTTAGTATAAGGGTCCCTTTCTGCCTCCAGTAGAACTGTGAAGCTGTGCTAACTGCAAAAGTGATGGTTACACTAATTGCACTAATTATAGTAAGCAGTCCACATCCAATCTCCACCCTTGTCACTCCTAGTTCCTGACCTAACTGCCATTTTACTGCACTGTTTGGCATGTTTGGCAGAAGCAGTTAACACGTGCTAATTCACATGTTAACTGCTTAGCGCATTTTAGTAAATGAACCCCCAATATCTTCCAGGAGGAGGTTATTTGCAGTTCATATTTTAAAATAGGACTGTTGCCTATTTTGTGCAAAATATCTGGTTTCTTGTTTCATGGAGGCAATCTTCACATACCACATTATAGTGACTTTTGAGACTACAGCACCATTTGGGGATTTTTCTGTCCATAGAAGACACTTTTATAATGCAAGTCTTTATTACACATAATTTTGCCAGATAATGCTTTCATGCATTTTGGACTAAATTCTGCAAATGGTGCCCAAATTTGAGCACAAAGAAAAAAAATGAGCGCTAAGCATTTCAAGTTGGGTGCCCTTTATAGAAAGCGTTAGCACCAGGATCCGCGTCCAAAAGGATTTGTATCAACTGAAACCTGGTGTAAATCCCTGCACATAAATTAGGTGTGGATCCCCCAAATTCTATAACACTTTGTACGAATCCTAGAAACAGTCCTGACCCGCCTATACACCTTCCATGGCCACACCCCCTTTTTGGATCCACACAGAAAAATTTATGCATATATCTTTCTAGAATAGCAACTATAAAGATATGCGTATAAATTCTAATTATTGTCAATTAGCACCAATAATTGATCGTTAATGCCCAATTATTGGTACTAATTGGCTCGTTAAGCAATTAAATTATGTGCAAAATTTGGGTATGCACCCAAATTTTCTCAGGCAATTTTGAATGTTATACATGGAATTAGGTGGTCTGGCATCTGTCTATCAATTCTTTTGTAATCTATTACATATGAGTCATTTTTGGTTCATTCACAGTTGCACTTTTCTTTTTCTTGGAAGCTCACAGTTCTAAAATTTTATTGCATTATTTTAAAACAAACCTCATCTTTTACTCTTTATTTTTCCTATTCTTCTGACCTACAAAGCAATAAGACATGATGCCCATAAAACACCAAACTAATATTTGACAAAATGGGAAGTTTCAACAAACACATAAAGATAAACATTAAACTCAAACTAGGATGATGTTGCTTTAGATCTGTGAACATCATTGACTGTCTAAAATTTTTAAGATTTTGTAGTCTGTACCAAATGGTCATTTTTGGATACTGAGGAACAATTCAATCTTGTTCAAGCCAGTTTAGGAACTTGTTTCTTTTAAATTTCATATTAGACTAGTATATACATGTATTGATGTACTGAAGAAAAGAGACAAGTTAATTCACCCTACTCATCTAGAAAGTGCGCAGACGCGTAGCCAAGTTGAGGCATCGGGGTGAGCGGAGAGCAGACTGCCGCCAGCACCGACACATATTTTTCACACGACAGATCGTATAAAAAATAGGCGCTGGCACTATCGGAAGTCTGTTTGGGGGAGTGCTCGCTCCTCTGGTGACCCACCTAGCTACGCCTCTGAAAATGTGCGCAATTTTACAGGTGTAAGTGTACACAGTTATAGAATACCATAATTTACACATGAAGCCCCCCCCCCTCCCGCTGGGGAAGTTTTAATGAGAAATTGGGGAGCGTAGTCGCAGTGAGTTTCAAAAGCATATTTTCTCTGTATTGCATTGAGAAAATGAGAGAGGTATCTAACTGTCATCTTGCCTGGCTGAGCAGCAGCATTGTAGTAGAAATGTATCAATTTTGTAAAATGTTATATGGCTGAGCTAGGCAGAGAGGGAACTGGGCAGCACCTTATGTTAATTATTCACTGAAGGAAAGACAGGCAGACTGATGGAGCCACATTTATATACTTTGGGGGTATACTATCCACTAAAGGGGATAAAAGTAAAATGGATTTAGTAATCTAAGCACATAGAGGAAGGTTAACTGAAGCTAATTGAGGGAGGGGGGTGTCAGAGAATTTACTCACCATAATAAAAGTGAAACATACTGGCAGTGACCTGTTGATTGGGAAATGAAATCTAGGTTTTTAGGTTTGTTACTTACACATTATGTTCATGTTCTTTTGGTTCAGCCAGGAGGTTGCTCTCTACTGGGGGAAGCTCTGGAAGTTTTAATCACAGAGTTCTGCTAAGAGCTGGTATTCTGGTCCTCAGTAAGTAAAACTACCTTATGGGCTCCTCCTGAAAACCAGTAGAGAAGAGGTTCTACAGGGGATTCCCAAGACTGTTGGTTGCAGAGCTCTGTTAACAGCTGGTATTCTGGGCTACAGCAGAACCCTTAGAAGCACCTTGAGAAGATGGGAAGATCAGCAATCCTTGGGAGGTGCTCAGAGCAATTGTGCCTTCGTATTGGCTCAGGATGAGGTAGAAGGCCTGGGGATTTATTTGGACCCCGGGTTCAGTGGCAGAGGAGGCTTTTGGGAGTGAGCTCGGGACACGCATCCACAGGTGGCTGATTGAAATCCCACTGTGTTGTAGAATATGCCTAGAAAGTTGTGCGCCTAATTAAAGCCAGTTAGTGCCACTAATTGGCTATTAAGTACCAATTATCGATGCTGGTTGCCTTGTTAATCAAAGGGGCCAAATTAGCGCACACAAGTTAAGGCACCATATATAGAATTTATGGGTTAGTGCACAAATCTTTAGCATCTAATATTTAGGAGTTCTTTTACTAAGGCATGCTGGCATTTTTAGCGTGCGTTAAAAATAGGCATGTGCTAAATGCTAAAGATGCCAATGTATTCCTATGGGCATCTTTAGCATTTAATACGTGCCTATTTTTAACGCAAGCTAAAAATGCCAGCGCGCCCAAGTAAAAGACCCCCTTAGTGTCATTTGTAGAATTGTCCTCCTAATGTATATATTAAAAAAATCTCTGTTGCATTGCTTGCTTGAGTTAAATAGGAGGTTGAGTTTAATTGCATAGAGCATGAATATTATGTCAGAAATTCTCTTTCTTTTACCAAAATATCATTAAGATAGACTGACATTATAATTATGGGAATGGGACTTAATTTACCGGCTTTCTGTGGTTACAATCAAAGAGGTTTACATATTATATACAGCCACTTATTTTGTACCTGGGGCAATGGAGGGTTAAGTGACTTGCCCAGAGTCACATCTCATAGTTTGTCTGTAATTAGCTTCTCCAGGAAGTCAATTGATTGAGTTGATCCAAAGATAACATGGCCACTTGCAGGTCTGCCCTTGCGTACATTTTATAACCAATGAAGCACTCACAGACCCTATAGTCAGTGTTAACATACCACATATCACTGTTGAAAACTGAGAATAATTAGTGACATCTGAAGTTACACTGAGGAGAATAGCTCTAGTTTTTGTTCCAGAGCAAACAGGAATGCCGGGAAAGGAGTTTAAGAGGGAAACCTGCTGCATATGGCAGAGTTTTAGTATTTTGTGCTAATATTTACCTTGGAGCTTAAAGATTTGTTTGACCTATTGAGCTTGTTTACATTTGTTATCAATGCTTTCTAGAAATCTGTTCTGGTTACAGCTGCAGGAGGAGGCGCTCTGAGGACTTGTGAAACACAAGACCAAGCAAGCAACAGGACTGCAGAACTCAGAGGTAGAACCCTTTCTGTGTCTCTGTTTTAAAGGGGCTTTTTTTGTAGTCTTTAAAGTACTGACTGTTAAGCTTTGGTTTTTAAAAGAGGATTGCAATAACTAAAGGGCCCGTTGCTAGTTACCAATGCAGAAGAAGGGAATCGCAATACAAATACCCATAATGACTGTATGATGCTATCTTTCCAAACCCATTGTTACTGCTTACTGTTCATATTGCCTTTAACTCTGGAATTTTAGCTAAATTATTCCTGGGGACTCTAACGTTCACGATGAAGAGACAGCTAGAGAGGATAACCGAGGAAGCAGAAGAGAAGAAAGATATAATTGTCTTGATGCAGATAATATCCCACTACTGATTCCCCATCACTTCAGTTACAGAACAAAATGCACTCCTAGAAACACAGAAATAGAATAACATTTCATATGCAGAGCATTCCAGAGACTACAATGAAGAGCAGGAGGAGGGTTGTTGTACTATTAAGAGAATTGATTGCTCACGAGGACTGTTAAATATATGGCACCAATGTGTTTAAGTCTTTTTGTAAAGGAGGTTTTTTGACTCATTATTAACAGTTTTTTTTACTGTGTGCAAATATAACCGCCGATTCAGGGGTTTGCTTTATGGTGATTTGTCACAGTATTATGAGGTCTTTTTCCTCCTTCATTTTGGCAAAACAAATTGTGAGAGTTTGCTCTTAGAGTCACTTGTATGTTTTGAGTTGTCTCATACATTTTTTGAAGTGAAGAGGATCTGTGTTTGATTTTTCCTTGTACCATCATCATCTAGCTGGGTAGGCAGTGTCTTAAAATGTGGAGGAAAAAAGTTAAAAAAAAATATTTATATCCCACATTATCCCAAGCAAACTCGGGTTCAATGTGATGTACATTTGAAAATACAGTGAGACATAATAATAGAATTCAGTTATATCATGGGAGCAAATAGATGGATATGTCTGAAACATTTAACAAAGTTAAATAGATACCCAACTGGCATTTAAAGGATGACAACATGGATAGAGTAGCTCATAGGCTTATTTTGTTTTGAGTGAATGGAGATGAACAACCGCTGCATGGAGAGGGAAAGGGAGACCAACTTAATTGGTTTAAGCTTTTTGACATCTCCTGTTTCGGCTCCCTGCACTGTTGTCTTTCACCGCTCCCTGCATCGCTGCCCTTCTTCAATTTTCTGGGCCACCGGCAACATCAGTGAGGTAAACTCACTGTCTTTGGCTGCCCCGGAAGCAGGGTTGCCAAGAGGGGGAGGCGGGGGGGGGGGGGGGAAATTCCCTGGGCTTAGGCCTCCAAGGGGGACCCAGCGCCAGGGTCTCCCTCTCTCTCCTGCTCCTGACAGGACCCAAATGATTGCGTCCTGACAGGAGCAGGAGAGAGAAAACTCCAGGGCTGGGCCCCCCTTAGAGGCTGAGGATGACCTGGAGCTTCCTCCAGTGCTGCTCTTCTGCCCATAGCTGAGCTGCTGCTTTTCCTCTCAGGTGCGCAGGAAAGAGTGGGATTTTTTCCTGCCCCTGCAGCTGCAGAGGTCACTACACCACCAGAGCGGGCGTGTGGGCCCTTCAAGTTAGGACTGTAGTGTGTGGGGCTTGTGGTATGCGGGAGGGGGGCGGCAGCGATGGCGGCAACTGCAGCAGTGGGAGAGGGCAGGTTTTGGCACAGTATAAAATAAACCAATGGACTGCATTAGGGGCTTATAGCCCATTTAGTTATGTTTAAGCAAATGAGAGATCTGCATGAAAGAAAATATTATTTTTACTTCTGAAAACCACTTGTGGCTGAAACATACTTAAAACAGAATAATCCAGTTGTACAAAAGAGATGAAGTGAAGACGTGATTCCATGTGCCTCAATGAAAGAAGAGTTTAATTTTACTTTCAATCTTTATAACATCAGGCTTCCCAAGGCAGATTACAACAACAGTTAAGATGAACCCATCAGTAAACAGGAAGGCCAGAACAGTGTAGAAAACAGAACACAAAATATAGCTTTTATTAGTTCTGTTTCTACCAGCTACAATAATTTTTTAAGCAGTCTTAGTGATATTCAATTTTATTTCATGATATTTATATTTACATACGGGAAGCTTTCAAATAAATTAAAAAGCTGTCAAAAAAAACCCTTTTGTCCTTCACCTTTTGGGGCACTGGATTGAAAAAGGGAGCAGGATGGAAGAAGGGGGGGGGGGGGGGGGGGGGGGAGAAAAGAGAAAGGAGATGCTGGACCGGGGGAGCATCTACTAATAATTTGCAGGGGGGGGGGGGGTGTCAGAGACCCTAGCACTGGCCCTGGTAAAAAGACCCCCTGAATTTGATCTGATGACATTTTTATGAGTTTGACAATAAATAGGGTTACTATCAGGCTTATTTTCGAAAGAGAAGGGCGCCCATCTTCCGACACAGAACTCAGTCTGAACTCAAACTCAGTCAAACTCAAATCCAGAAGTTTTTGAAAAGTATTGTCTACTGCTGTACTGTAAGTCAGTCACTGTTTGATGTGTTCACTAACTATGGGGCCTTTTACTAAGCTGCGAAGGCACCTATGTGAGCCCAACGCACATCAATTTCGAGTTAGTGCAAGGCCCAGGCAGTAATTTCGTTTTTTTAGGCGTGTCCGCTACACACACTGGAAAATAATTTTTATTTTCCTGAATGCGGCGGAAACCAGGTGGTAATCGTCATTCTACGCACGTAGATGATTACCGCACAGTTACCGCATGAGACCTTACCACTAAGTCAATGGTTGGTGGTAAGCTCTCAGACCCAAAAAGGATGTGTGCCAATTTTTATTTTGCCACACATCCATTTTCAGCAAAAATTTTAAAAAGGCCTTTTTTTACAGGCGTGCTGAAAAATGGATCTGTGTGCGCCATAAACATACACCTACACTATTGCAGTCCATTTTTTGGTGCACCTTAGTAAAAGGACCCTTAAAAGTCATTTACACATTTGCTACGATTAAATCTTTCTTTAGCAAAGGTAGCAAACATTTTGTTTTGTGTCCCCCTTTTTGACTCCACAAATATGGTAACCCTAAGAATAAACCCACTAAACCTTTAGGGGTATGTTTTCTAATGTGCGTTAGCATTTCTAATGCACCTTTAAATTTAAGGCACATTAAACGCTAATGTGCCTATACATTTCTATGGGTGCGTTAGCATTTAACGCGCGTAAACTATTTCTGTGCGTTAAAAACGCTAATGCACCTTAGTAAACATAGGCGTTAATGTGGCAGTTGGATAAAACCAGGTTGAAACAAAGAATTGTCAGATTGAAAGACTATCCCCTCCGAGGGACACCACCTTGTAGTGGTGGAGGGGCTTCTGTTCCGAAGGGTTACTCATATCAGACAGGCCTCTGAGAAGAAACCAGACAAAGAGTGTCCCAAACCTGGAAGAGTGGAAAGATGGCGACCTGAAGCTCGTACGCTCAACGGCCCAGCTGTCCTCTGAAGTTCTGTCTCTGTTTACTTGAAATTTCCTCTCTACAACTGCAGTTCCTTAACTGAGAGGAAGGGGACAATCGGTGGTCAGCCGCCGATGGCCAGAGTTTTGTCCCCTGTGCAGCAAGTGTGGGACCGCTGCGCGACGAGCTGCCCACAGATGACTGGGGTTGGTGAGTCCTTTGATTAGTACCGGCGAAGGAGCATAGGCACTCCTGGACCTGGAAACAACTTCATCGCTTCTGAATCATTTAACCACCATGTCCAAAGGAGTGGAGGAGTGAGTTAGGAGTCCATGCTGAAACGGAAGTCGTTTACAGCTTAACCCGAGTCAGCGGTGCCACTCCTAAACCTGTAAGAGCTATCAGCTTGGAGTTTTTGGCTCCTGCGGAGGTTACATTGAATATCATCTGGAAGGAGCTCCAGGACCGAACAGTGGTAGTAAATAACTTTGCTTCAGATATAATCTTATTAGTGAGTTAAATGGATAACCTAATCAAACCCTTTGAGAAAGAAAAATTGATACAGCAAATGAAGTTCTACAGGAGTAGGAAATGGTTACGATTTTGAAAATGATAATGGACCAGAAATGTGACCAAAATGAATATTATTACAGATGATTAATATTGAGATTGTTGTTTTCCCAGAGTTCCAGGTATGACTCCTAAAGATTTCCTCAGAAATATTTCCTGAAAAGTTTGTTATTTTCCTTTGTAATGATTCCTCTTAGTAATATAAATTATTATTTAGTAATATTAATTCAAAAGGAGTGAAGCCTGTGAAACTGGGATTACCTTAATCAGTGGGAATTGGATTAGAGACTCAAGCGTTCGCATTGTTAAATAATTTCTGGTTTTAAAAGAGAAAAAATAAAATTAGGTGTATTATTTCTACTAATATTGAACAACAAGTATGTTTCCAATGAAATAAATTGAATATACACCGTTTTGGGTTTGAAGAAGCCAACCAGACGACAATGTGGAATAATGATTCAGACAAATAATAACTGGGGATAATCAGGTTAATACCACGTTTTTTCTGTTTACTGTTATTTAATTGATCTCCTTGTCTTGTTTCACTCTCCCTATTTTGTGGTCTAAGGAAGAGTATAGAATTACCTGATTGAAATAATTCTTGTGTATTACTTTCTCTGTATTTCTGGCAAGTTATTTTATTGCTTGTAAATTTAAATTCTTATTCAAAAAAAGACTATAAAGGTGATATTTTATATAACTCTAAACAGATAGCTTAACAATTTGCCAGCTTTTATTCCTCATTATGTTCATCTAATGTTGATGTACTAGTTGATATAATTTCTCATTAGATTCTCTTAATCTGTCAACTCTTTCTCAGAAAATGAGAGAATATATTGATAGACCCTTTACTCTTCTAGAAGTACAAAATGTTATCAAAATTCTAAAGCAAAAAATAAGGCCATTGGCCTAGATTCTCTTCCAGCAGAGTTTTATCAAGCGATGTCTTCTCAAATTGCGCCCATATTAGTAGACGTGTTTCAAATATTTTAATAAAAGAGGTGCTGCCACAATTCTTTTATGAAGCGTCTATAACTGTTATACTGAAAGAGGGAAGAGATTCGCTTTTATGTGCTAATTATAGACGTATTTCTTTATTCAATACTGATTAAAAAAGTATTTACAAAAGTCTTACGTGTGCATATAGAAAAATATATTCCCCTTCTAATATATCCTGATCAAATGAAAGACAGCAATGTGTCTTGTTAAGTAATGATTATGAGAGGCAGTTGTGCACCTATTCAAAGAAAATTTCAATGATGTCTTTTTGCCTGCTTGTAGTTGGATGAGTATAAGTCTTCCATTGTTGCTTATCTTTACTTCTAGAATTGGAAGTTACTTTGTAGCTGACTAATTTTGGAATATTCTTGCATGAATTTCTTGTATTTAACTTTGGGGTCTCCCTGAGGAAGCACTGGCAAAACATGGTCCATGGTGGGGACTGGGAACCTCTTTCCTTTTTATGAAGTTTTTCCTAATTTATAGTATTCCGCTGGCAGAGATGTTACTTCTTGAGATGTGAATTCACAATTAAAAATTTTCTCTTGAAAGAGTTCATAACCAGGTTTTGTATTTTTTGTTTTATATTTTTTGTATTTTGTTGCATGTTTTGACATTTATTTTTTGAAAAAACATTTATGAACTTCTTTATTAAAATTGTGTATGCTTATTAAAATCTTGATATACTGCATTTCTTAATATAAAGGTCAAAGTGCTTCACATGAAATGATAATAATACATTAAAGGCTTCTTTTATCAAGCCACACTAGTGGTTTCCACGTGGCAATGCCGACACAGCCCATTAAATGAATGGGCTTTGTCGGCATTACTGTACCTGTAGCTGCTAGCGTGGCTTGATATAAGAGGCCCTAAATTAGAAAAATAAAAGAACGTCAATTAGAAAAGAAATAATCATACCAAGCAGCCACATTAAACAAACCATAGTAAAACATATACAAATTCTAAATAAGCTAGACTGCCCCCAAACACCTGTCACTCACTGTTAACCTGAAAAATGAATTTTTAAAAGGGGGTTATTTATTTATTTATTTATTGCATTTGTATCCCACATTTTCCCACCTATTTGCAGGCTCAATGTGGCTTAAAGAGTTTGGTTGTGACATAATCATTCCATGATATCAGATACAATTAGTAATGTACAAAGATTAGGTGAGGTAAGAGAGAAGGAAGGTGTTAGGCAAGATATAAGGCACACTGTAATAATTGGGTGAGTTGGTGAGGTAATTTTGTAAGGCTATGGGTTCTCTTAGTAGGCCTTGTTGAATAGATGTGTCTTCAGAGATTTACGGAAGTTAGTTATGTCATCAATAGCTTTCAGGGCTGTAGGTAATGCATTCCACAATTACATGCTCATGTAAGAGAAGGTGGTGGCGTGTATCAGCTTGTATTTTAATCCTTTACAGCTGGGGATGTGCAGATTGAGAAATTTGCGGGATGATCTTATGGTGTTTCTGGGAGGCAGGTCCACAAGGTTTAGCATGTAGATTGGGACATCTGCGTGAATGATTTTGTGTACTATCGTTCAGATCTTGAATGCAACTCATTCCTTGAGTGGGAGCCAGTGAAGTTTCTCTCTTAGGGGTTTTGCATTTTCATATTTGGTTTTTCCAAATATGAGTCTGGCGGCTGTATTCTGGGCTGTTTGGAGTTTGTTGATAGTTTGTTCTTTGCAGCCACCTTACAGTGCATTACAGTAGTCCAGATGACTTATTACCATTGACTGTACCAAGGTACGGAAGATATATCTCGGGAAGAAAGGTTTTACTCTTTTGAGTTTCCACATGGCGTGGAACATCTTTTTCGTTGTGTTCTTCACATGAATATCGAGTGTGAGGTTTCGGTCGATGGTGACTCCAAGAATTTTTAGATTTAGTTTATTATGCAATGATTATAATTAAATGAGATGTGACGTTTTGACACATGGTTGTGTCTGTACCTGTCTCTAAACTTACAAGCACAATTTCAAAAAATTACATATAATTTTTTGAATTTTGATTCTACCTGTACAAGGGAGTTTTTTTTTTTAATTTTTTGATATTGCAATTATTTCTATTTCTTCTGTTTTCTGTGTGCATGGTTTATATAGATTGGCAAGTGGGCACTAAGCATGCTCCCTACCATTGCATGTTTAGAAAGCAGGGCACACAATATCCCTCGGATTCTATATAGCACAGCCGAAATTATGCACAAAAACTGTTCATATTCTGGATTTGTGCATGCAATTTAATTACTTAACAAGCCAATTAGCATCGATAATTGCCACTTAACAACCAATTATTGACATTAATTGGCATTAATTAGAATTTATGGGGTCCTTTTGCTAAGGTGCACCGAAAAATGGCCTGAGTTGTTCTAGACGTAGTGTATTGGACATGCACAGGTCCATTTTTCAGCCTGCCTGCAAAAAAGGCCCTTTTTTTGGCCGAAAATGGATGTGCGGGAAAATGAAAATTGGCGCGAGTCTATTTTGGACCTGAGACCTTACCGCCACCCATTCATTTAGTGGTAAGGTCTCACACGTTAACCATGCAGTAATTGTAGCGTGAGTACAATGCCGATTACCGCCCGGTTAGTGCTGCGTGATGGAAAATAAAATATTTTTCTGGCGCGCGTACTGGACGTGCATAAAAAAATGAAATTATGGCCTGAGCCACGCAGTAGCTGGGTGCTAGTTCTGAATTGGCATGCATTGCATGCGCATAGACGCCTACGCGGCTTAGTAAAAGGTCCCTATGTGCACAATTTGCTAAGCGTATTCTGTAAAGTGGTGCATGTAAATTCTAATGTGTGCTGCCAAAAAAAGGATGTAGTCGTGGGCATGGAATGGGTGGGTTGTGGGCATTCTGAAAATTTACACAGGGTTAAAGAATACACCTGCTCCGTGCCTAACTTAGGCGCCAGCATTGAACGTGCCTAGACGCAAAATACCAATCGGTCCCTGCCTGATTCGTTCACTCTAGTTGATTTATAGAGTTAGACACAGGCATGACCATAAGGCGTATTTTATAAATCCACCTTGAGCTGCCTTACCCTGTGCTGAAACAACTGCTATGCTAGCTTTACACATCTTGCTGCAGGAACATCAAAGAATGTAAGCCTTTCTGAGTCTGAATAACATCGAGGCTTCTTCCCGGGGCAGCGAGACTCTGCTCACCCGTGATGTCATCTGGACAGGTGTTTGAGGATATTTAGGGGGAAGCCTTGCACTGAAGTCATGCGCACTAGTGGTTGGCATGCCAACAAAGGAGCGTGACAAAGGATCGCTCCTTTGTGGACTTTGGAAGGACTTTGGAGGGACTCTGGAATGATTTTTTAAGGTGATTATTTGTAAACATTATTAGATAGGATGCACTTTAGTAATATTCCAGTGTTAATTGCGGGGGGGGGGGGGGGGGGGGGGGACAGATATGGTGAATTGCAAAGTAATTCTTGTTACAAAAGTGTGAGGATGAGAGAATTAATTCCAGTAAATGTTTAATATGATTGTGTATGAATATTAGGAACTTTAAGCTGGTACTAATTCATGCTAGATCAGTGAGAAATAAAACCCCTTCAATATTCAATTTAAGTAAGGGACAGGTTGTTGATATTCTTTGTATTAACGAATCTTGGCTTGGGGGGGGGGTGGGGAAGAAAATTAAGGGGCCCTTTCACTAAGGTGCGTAGGTGCCTATGCACGTACAATGCATGTCAAATTAGAACTATCACGCAGCTACTGCATGCTCTGGGCAGTAATTCTAATTTTGACGAGCGTTTAAAATACACGGCAGAAAATAATTTCTATTTTATACCGTGTGGCATTAACTGAGTGGTAATCGCCAGTATACACGTGTTGACAATTTCCGCCCGGTGAACTCGTGAGACCTTACCACTAAGTCAATGGCTAGCGGTAAGGTCTCACGTCCAAAACAGACCCACACTGATTTTTATTTTGGCGCACGTCCATTTTCGGCCATAAAAAAGACCTTTTTTGCAAGCATGCTGACAAATAGACCTGCACACGTCCAATACATGCGCCTACACCAGCGCAGGCCATTTTCAGTGCACCTTAGTAAAAGGGTTCCTTAGTTATTTTGAATCAGCTCTGTCCATTAGGTTATTCAGCATTTTTTCAAGCAAGGAAAGAGGCAAGGGGAGGAGGAGTGTTATGTATTTTTTAAAAGTGAATTAGATTTTAAAAAGATTGATGAGTTTGGAGAAAATGGTATGGAAGCATTGGTAATGTCTTCTCCTGTATTTAATATTATTTTAGTGTATGCTGCTCCTGGAGTTTTATATAAGGATTATTCATCCTTGATTGAGTTTGTTCTTACTACTAATCATAGGCGCCGACTCCATGGGTGCTGTGGGTGCAATATCTATATATATATAAAACTCACCCTCAACGTTCTATTTGCACTGACATCACTGAAGCCAGGTTCGTAAGTTCGAAGCTCTGAAGCCACACAAAATCACAGTCTGTGGGCCCCGCCCTCGCGTGAAACGTTATGACGTTGAGGGCGGAGCACATTCTCAGCTCCAACGTTGTACTGCACTGTAGCTCTCGCACGGAGGCTGCAGGGGGGCCGGCGACACACGGAGACACAAAGGGACGGAGGGGAGCCTTGCTAGCGCCCGTTTCATTGCGATTTGAAACGGGCCTTCGCTACTAGTTTTTTATATTTTCTACTGTGGGGGGCATTCCCAGCAGTAATCGGCAGCGCAGCAACATTGGCGTGTGCTGCATGGTTACCATATGTAAGCCCTTACCGCTAGGTCAATGGCTGGCAGTAAGGGATCAGGCTGTAAATAGGCATATGCTAGTCCATTTCCTGGCCCATTAAAAAATGGCCTTTTTCCGAGCTGTGGTGAAAAGTAGCCCAACACATGGCAAAAAGACACACCCACACTTCTGCAGGCCACTTTTTACCATGGCTTTATAAAAGGACCCTACTACTACTACTACTATTTAGCATTCTACAGCGCTACAAGGCGTACGCAGCGCTGCACAAACATAGAAGAAAGACAGTCCCTGCTCAAAGAGCTTACAATCTAATAGACAAAAAAAAGTAAGCAAATCAAATCAATTAATGTGTACGGGAAGGAAGAGAGGAGGGTAGGTGGAGGCGAGTGGTTACAAGTGGTTACGAGTCAAAAGCAATGTTAAAGAGGTGGGGCTTTCTTAGTTTTTGTACCTAAACTATAGGAGCAGGGTTTTCTAAGAATAGAATCAGTGAAGTTTATACCTTGGTCAGATCATGGTCTAATCACTATAGGAATAAGTTGTAATTAAGAAAGTAATTTTTTACAAAGGACAAAAGATGTATGGTAGGAAGTAATGGAAGACAGAAATAACCACTTTTATGCAAAATGTTGTTTCAAACTTTATCCTCTATAACTGATTATAATTTGATGTTTGTTGCA
Organism: Microcaecilia unicolor; assembly: GCF_901765095.1. Lineage (NCBI taxonomy): Eukaryota > Metazoa > Chordata > Amphibia > Gymnophiona > Siphonopidae > Microcaecilia > Microcaecilia unicolor. The sequence goes on from NC_044034.1 coordinate 82,334,102, forward strand.
CAATACAACTTTGTAAAATAATTCAAAAATGAATTTTTATAAAGTCTCATATGGCTGTTTATATATTTACTCAACATTTTTCCATTATCAGAAGATTTATAACTATAATATATATGTACTAAATTGTCTGGATTGTAAGCCACATTGAATCTGAACTCTGGGATAATGTGGGATACAAATGTCATTATAAATAAAAAAATAAAATTGGTGGGCTTAAAAAGAGAATTGACTAATGCTTCATCAGTTTCAAAATTTGATGACAAAGATTCAATAGATGTTCTGGTAGAAGAATGGGGCACTGTATTATCTGAGTCCATGGAAGTTTTTGCTCCTATAAAAAAGAATATTGTTAAAAGGTCTAATAAGGTCGCATTATTTACTAATGAAATTAGATCAATGAAGCGGGAATTAAGAACAATTAAGAACGAATGGAGGAAATATCCCTCAAGGGTTACACAGGTTGCTTATCTGGATCAGATGGCTGAATATGGGAATACTACTTTTAAGGCCAAATGTGAGTCTTATGATAAAGGGATTGAATAAGCATCGTCAAGTACAAAAGCGCTTTTTACTGTAGCTAATAAATTGGTCTAAAATGAAGGGAACACTGCCTTAAATTTATCTCAAATACCTAATAAATGATTTTGCTGATGGCTTTGTGGGAAACGAAAAATGATAACAGACGAATTTGATAAGTCAAAGTTACAAATTGAGAGTAATTGCCCTTTAGAGGAAAGTGAATCATGGGTTACTTTTCCTGAGGTTTCCCCTGAAATGATTGAACATTTATTTATTTATTTATTTATTGCATTTGTACCCCACATTTTCCCACCTTTTTGCAGGCTCAATGTGGCTTACAGAGTAGGGTTATGATAAAGTCAATACATGAATTAAATACAGTTGATCATAGGCTGAGGTAAAAGAGGATTTAGATGTACGGGAGTTGGGTAGGTTGTGTGGGAAGTGTTTTAGGTGTGCTTGAGTGGTTTAGGGGATGATTTGTATCATTGAGGGTGACTTTTGTAAGCTTTGTTAAAGAGGCGTGTTTTCAAAGCTTTGTGGAAGCTGGTTAGATTGTTCATGGTTTTCAGGGTTTTGGGTAGCGCATTCCAAAACTGTGTGCTTTTGTATGCAAAGGTCGTAGCATAAGCCTGTTTGTATTTCACTCCTTTACAGCTGGGGAAATTCAGATTGAGGAATTTGCGGGCTGATCTTTTGGCGTTTCTGGGCGGTAGGTCCACTAGGTTTAGCATATAGAGTGGGGCATCTGTGTGAATGATTTTGTGCACGGTTGTGCAGATCTTGAACTATTTTCCAAGGTAAATAACAGTTAAAAAAAAGAAAGAAGTGATATATGTAAACCAACTGTGCTTAAGGGACTGGGCCCCTTTTACAAAGCGGAGGTAAGGTCATTACAGGCTTACCGCTAGGTAAAAATGAAGTACCACTGGGCTACCACAGCAGCCCGGCGATTGTGCCCACTCCCAGTGCGCCATCATATCTGGCACTACAAAATTATTTTTATTTTTGTAGTGTCGGTATGTACCCGGTGGTAATCGGGCAGTGCTGATGCTGTCCAGTTACCGCCAGGTTAGTGTGCGAGCCCTTACCGCCACCTCAATGAGCGGTAGTAAAGGCTCCCTCCTGAAATGGCCACATGGCCATTTCCTGAAAAAAAGAAAGACCTACCTTTTACCCGCTTTGGTAAAAGAGGGCCTTGGCACGCATTAAAAACACGTGCCAATGCCAGCGCAGGCCACCTTTTGACGCAGCTTGGTAAAAGAGACCCTCAGGGAAATATCAGTTCCTATGTTTAGGAAAACTATTGATAGATGTTTTAAATCAGGTAGAGTACCAGATGTTTTTAAGAGGGCTGCTGTAAGACCATTATTGAAGAACACTAAAGTGGATTTGAATTTTGTTGAGAGTTATAGACCAATCTCCTCATTGCCTATTATGGCAAATGTGATGGAGAGACTAGCTTATGGCCAATTGGTACATTTTCTGGATATGAATAAGGTTTTAGATTCCAATCAATATGGTTTTCATTCACATCATAACAGATTTTATTGTTATCATTATTTGACATTGTGCACGCTGGTTTCAATAATGGACAATGTTTTTTTTATTAGTGATTTTAGATGTTTTAGCTGTGTCTGATACCATAAATCATACCATCTTGATAAATAGATTACAATCGATTGAAATAAATGATAAAGTGTAAGAATGGATTAAATCTTTTTTGGAGAATAGAGGTTTTTTTGTTGTACAAGGGAATGACATATCAGATTTCAAATCATTAACAACAGGTATTGCACATGGATGTGTTTGTCTGCTGTCCTTTTTAATATCTTTTAAATACCTCTCTGTTGATTATTGTATTGTTTTGGTGTACAATTTAGACTGTAAGCAGATGATATAAAGTTTTGGTTCCTTTGGAGAATGGACGACAAGATATATTTGAAAAATTGAAATTAATTATGCGATCAATTAATTGTTGGACATCTGCGAACAGTCTAAAATTGAATATTAATAAGACACAGATCTTATTATTGACAACTTATAAATCAGCTGATATACCAACAATGATAATGAATCTGTTCCTATTGTTTATGATTTAAGAGATCGGAGTGTGATGCTTGATGAAGGTTTGACTATGAAAGTACATCTGCAAAAGATTATTAGAGATGTGTATTTTAAATTATGATTAGTGAGAAGATTGAAGAATTTACTAGAGCAGCATAATTTTAGACCTGTTGTGCAAAGTTTAATAACTCCTTGTTTTGATTATGCTAATGCTGCCTTACTGTTAGGACTCCAAAGGACTCAGATTAAAGAATTGCAAATAGTGCAAAACTCAGTGGCCAGGGTTTTGACAGGGACCAGTTATTTTGAACATAGTACCCCTGTGTCGAAAAGTTTACACTGGTTGCCTATTGAGTACAGGAACCAATTTTTAAAATATTGGTACAACAGGTATCAAAGAGTTTGGCAGCTAAGGGCCACTTTTACGAAGCAGCGGCAAAAGGGGGCCTGCGCGGGCATCGACGCATGTTTTTGACGTGCGCCAAGACCTCCTTTTACCACAGCCGGGTAAAAGATAGATCTTCCTTTTCTGCAGGAAATGGCCATTGCACACCTATTGAGGTGGTGGTAAGAGCTCCCACGCTAACCCAACGGTAATTGGGCAGCGTGCAGTACTTGCCCAATTACTGCCGGGTATACACCGGCGCTAAAAAATAAAAATATTTTTGTAGCACCAGCTTTGACAGCACGCTGGGGATGGGAACTACTGCCGGGCTGCTGTGGTAGCCCGGTGCTAGTTCCTTTTTAGTGAGTGGTAAGCCCGCATTGGACTTACCGCCACTCTGTAAAAGGGGTACAAGACATCACACTTATCAGTCAAATCATTTGTTGAGATCAGGAACCCCACAATTACTTAATATTCCATTTAATCACGTTGTAAGGTCTGACAAATACAGAAATAATATATTTTATTTTGCAGGACCAGCTTATTGGAATAAGCTGCTGCTTAGAATTAGGAAGAGCAAAGATTTTAAAGAGTTCAAAAGGGAGCTTAAAACCTAGGCACGGTTTATAGAATAAGCCTGGGCTGGAGTGTTGTTGGCACTAATTTTTCAGGCACCATATATAGATTCTAGCCCTGCGTGGCCAAAGCATAACATGCATTGTGTTGAAGCAATATTAATCAAATTTGTGTACTTTTGCTGAAAAACAAATCTCCTTCAATAACTCATGCAATATTTTGGTGCTCTTTAGTAACTCTACCTCTTAATTAGATAATGTGATATATTAGCTATGTATCCTTGTTAACCTACAGGAAATAGGGAATGATTAGTAATAAGCTAATTAACCAATAATAGCTATGCCTTTGAAGACTATTTTTAAAAAGAGATGAGTTTCTTTGTTCATGGAGGGAGTGATTAATCATGTTGACTAGGGTAATTTTCTAGTAATTTTGCTTGTCTTCAACCTTCTGTGTCTGTATTTTCTGAATGCTCCTTTTTTGCTCTTGCATTTTCTCCTGCTTCTCTGTTGAACCATACAGTAATACTCTCTTATATGTGATTTGTTATTTTTTTTAGAGTCCTTAATCCATATCGTAGTTATTCATTTCATTCATTTTTTTTCATTCATCATTCATTTTTAAGACACATTTTCCTCAAGCAAAAGAGCATCTTGGGAAAGGTCAATCCATTTCTCTGTCCATATGCATAGGTTGCTTTGTGCAGCATAAACATAAACTTACATATTTAGATAGAGGCAGCCACCAGCAATCTAGTGAAATCAGTGCCGCAGGGACTGTTAATTCCCACAGTACATGAAAGCAGAAGACCTGTGGTGGTACTAAATATTAAAGTGCCAAAGGGAACCCAACCTCTGCTGGCATAAGACAAAGAAAGGTCTGCTGCTATGTCAAACAGCTCCAGTTTCTGCCATAGCCCAAAAATCTGTGTTGTATGCCAGGGGAGACTAGAGAGAGCATGAAGAAAAAGGGAAAAGGGGGAGAAAGTGTGTGAGAAGTGGTGAGAGATGGAAAGAAAGTGCAAGGGCAGACGTATATGCAGGAGGGAGTAGAAGGAAGTGGAAGACAGAGTGCAGGGAAGGGGGTAGTAACATGGTAACATTGTAGGTGACAGCAGATTCAATTCAATTCGATTCTTGTATACCGCTAATATCTCCTTTCCAGGGTTCAGTGTGGTTTACATTCTAGGTGAAACAGAAACATTAGAAACCATTGGATTAATGCATGAGACTAAGGGTAATGGATGTTACTAGGAGGTAGAAGTCATGATGTAATATTCTGGCTATTCTATAAGCTGCGCTTAAATTTAGGCACGCTTTATAGAATAATGCTTATGACTGGGACTCACACCTAACTTTAGGTGTGGCCATTTGCACCACCTGAAACATGGTACAAATGTATATGCCTAAACTGGGTTCGTATCCCCGTATTCTATAACAACGCATGTAAATGCTAGTTCCACCCAATACCCTCCCATTTCCATGCCCCTTTTTATTACTCGCTCATAAAATTTCCAATTAAATCTAATTAGTGCCAATAATTGCTTGTTAAAAAGCCAGTTATTGGCACTAACTAGCTCATTATTTAATTAAATTGCATATGCAATTTTTGGCAACTTTTATAGAATTAGGGGGAAATGTTCCATGGATTTATACTGAAGCATTGCCACAATGACACCAATATGTTTTTCTTAGGTGGAGACCTCTAACTATGAACAGTGCTTTTCATGCTTTGTTTGCTAGAGGACGCCACATGGCTTTGCATACACAATTTTGGGAGACTTTTATAGAATTAGGGGAATAGGGGATAATTCTCTATAGATCACCTAAAGTTAACCACTGGGATGATGTGCAGTAAGGGCAAATTATAAGAGTGAAAAGGTAACGAGGAGCTGCAGATTGAATGCACTTGTAAGTCAATAAGAGGAGTTTGACGTGTATGCGGAAGAGGATAGGGAGCCAATGAAGTGACTTGAGGAGAAGGCTAATATGAGCATAGTGACACTGGTGAAATATAAGTCGTGCAGCAGAATTTTGAACAGATTGAAGGGGAGAGAGATGGCTTAGTGGGAGACCTGTGAGAAGCAAGTTGTAATAGTCTAAATGAGAGGTGATAAGAGTGTGGATAAGGGTTCTGGTAGTATGCTCAGAAAGGAAAGGACGAATTTTGGTTATTACAGAGAAAGAAATGACAGGTTTTAGCAGTCTGCTGAATAAGTGCAGAGAAGGAGAGAGAGGAGTCGAGGATGACCCCAAGGTTATGAGCTGATGAGACGGGGAGGGTGAGGGTGCTATCCACAGAGATAGAGAATGGGGGAAGAGAAGAGGTTGGTTTAAGGGGAACGATAAGGAGCTCAGTCTTGGACATGTTTAGTTTCAGATGGTGATGAGACATCTAGGCAGCAATGTCAGACAGGAAGGCTGATACTTTGGCCTGGATTCCTGCTGAAATTTTTGGTGTGGAGAGGTAGATATGGGAGTCATCAGCATAAATGTGATACTGAAAACCGTGGGATGAGATCAGAGTACCAAGGGAGGAAGTATAGATGGAGAAAAGAAGTGGTCCCAGGACAGATCCCTGAGGTACACCAACTGATAGTGGGTTACACTAAAAGTATGATGGGAGAGATAAGAAGAAAACCAGGAAAGAATAGAACCCTGAAATCCAAGTGAGGGCAGTGATCGACAGTGTCAAAAGCAGCAAATAGATCGAGAAGGATGAGGATAGAGAGACCTTTGGATTTGGCCAGGACTAGGTCATTGGAGACTTTAGCAAGCGCTGTTTCAGTTGAATGAGGAGGACAAAAGCCATATTGAAGTGGATCAAGAATAACACGAGATGAAAGAAAGTCAAGACAATGGTGGTAAACAGCATGTTCATGTATCTTGGATAGGAAAGGAAGGAGGGAGATGAAATGATAGCTGGAAGGACAGGTAGGATCCAATGAAGGTTTTTTTGAGTGGTGTGACTACTGCATGTGTGAAGGCATCTGGAACAATCACTGTGGGAAGTGAAATATTGAGGATATGACAGATAAAAGGGATGACAGTAGGAGAGATAGTGCTAAGTAGAAGGGTTGGGAATAGGATCAGAGGAACAGGTAGTTATTTTCCAGAAGGAAAGAAAATGTGAGGTTTCCTCTTCAGTGATTTCAGAAAAGGAAGAAAAGGATACATGGGTTGAAAGAGGGTTGAGAGAATGGACTAAGGGAAGGAGAAGTGGTGGTGACTTGGTTGAGAATTCAAGTTTAATCTTTTGAACCTTATCATGAAAGTACTCAGCCAGAGTCTTGGGATAAAGTGAAGGGGGAGTTGGAGGTGAAGATATTTTGAGGACAGAGTTCAGTGTGGCAAAGAGACATTGAGGGTTTGAGCCAATAGAATTTGCCAGCTGGATATAGTAGTCCTGTTTGGCAAGTGAAAGAACTGACTGGAAAGAGGTGAGCAAGAATTTGAAATGTATGAAGTCAGCATGGGCATGGGTTTTCAGCCAAAGGCATTCGGTAGAGCAGGCACAAAAACGTAGGTAGCAGATTCTAGAAGTCAGCCAAAGCTGGGGTTTGGTATGCCTTACAGAACAGGGAATGAGAGGAGAGAGAGTATCCAGAGCAGAGGAGAGAGTAGTATTATAGGAAGAGACAGCCTTATTGACAGACTTGGATAACATAATGGTTGAGAAGAGATTTGAAACACTGGAGGACAGAGTAGAAGAGTCAATAGTCTGAAGATTCCTAAATGTATTGGTTGAGATTAGATGGGACTGGGGGGAGGGTGTTTAAGTATGAAAGTTATCAAATGATGGTCAGAGAGGAGAAGAGCTGAGGCGCAGAAACTGGAGAGTGATCAGTTGGAGAAGAAGATAAGATCAAGACAGTGGCCATTCTAGTGAGTGGGGTAGTGGAGAACAGTTGAAGGCTGAAAGATGATGTTAAAGCAAGAAACTGAGAAGCATACGAATCAGAGGGATCATTAGCATGAATGTTAAAAATCCCAAAAATGAGGGAAGGAGATGAAGGTTCAAGAAAGAAGGAAAGCCAGAAGTCAAAGTCAGTGAGACAGGAAAAAAAGGGAGTTATCAGTCCCTCGGAGAGGCAGAGGAGTGAATAGACAGATGGAGTGGACTTTGAAAGAAGAAAAGCAGTGAGACTGAGGTCGAAGAAGAGGTTGAAATCTACATGAGGGTAAAAGTAGTAGCCTGACACCACCTCCGCGGACAACCAGGCGAGGAGTATAGGAGAAAAGGTAGCCTCCATGACACAGGGCTGCAGCTGAAGCAGAGTGTCTTCAGGGCAAGCAGATGGAGAGTACGAGAGATAAAGAGGTCGTGGATGTATGACAGTTTGTTGCAAACAGAGCAGGCATTCCACAGGGTACATGAGAAAGGCATGGAAGAAGGAGGGAGGAGAGGAACAGAAATTAGATTGGAGACATCACGGTGTGACCTGCATGAATAGGATGACAGCTGAAGTGGAGGGTGAGGATTGGGACTGATATCTTCAGCGGAGAGCAGGAGAAGGAACAAGAGAGTACAGAGAAGAGTAGGAGAGGCATGATGACAGCGACGAAGGCGAGATGCACTCAGATAGAAAGGAGATGGTTGAATGGAAGGAAGGAAATGTTGAAGGTTGAGAGCTGAGAATAAGGGAAGAAGACAAAAGAGATGGTGAGATGATGAAAGCAGAAGGTGGACAATGTGTTCCTGCAGTATATAGTGGTTTCACAAGGAGAAAGAGATTGGGAAGGGACAGTACCAAGAAGAGAAAGTGTACTGGAGCCACAAGAAGTAACTTGGAGAAAATATGAAGTATATAGAGTAAATGGTGCACAGCACCTGGAGCAATAACCCTGGGAGGAACGGGGTGGACCTGGGAGTCACCCCGGAGAAGGCCGTGAGGCTATGCAGATGGGCTACAAGTCCTCCACTACGCCTGGAAGGCAGCTGGCGGGAGCACTGGGCACCTCCACCATGCACCTTCCAGCCAAGAAAATGTTTATCAGAGGTTAGGCCGAAGCCAGCATTCCTCCCCTTGAGGGTCACCTGATCTTAGCCAAAAGGCATCTGGAAACCCTGGGCACCTGGAGCGAAGGCCCTGGGAGGATCGGGGTGGACCTGGGAGTCTCCCCGATAAGTCTGTGAGGATATGCAGATGGGCTGCAAATCCTCCACTACATCTGGAAGGCAGCTGGTGGGGGCTCTGGGTACCGGGAGTGAAGGCCCTGAGCAAGTCAGAGTGGACTTGGGAGTCATCACAAAGAAGGTCTGTGAGGATATGCCGATGGGCTGCATGTCCTCCACAGCACCTGGAAGGCAGCTGGTGGGAGCGCTGGGCACCCACCATGCACCTCCCAGCCAAGAAAAGGCATAAAAGGGGTTAGTTTGAAGCCAGCACTGAGGGAGGAAATCTGGCAAGTTATGCAACAGTATAATAATGGGTGATTTCAATTATTCCAATATTGACTGGATAAATGTTACATCAGGGAGTGCTAGGGAGATAAAATTCCTAGACATAATAAATTACTGCTTCTTGGAGCAACTGGTCCAGGAACCGACAAGAAGGGGAACTATTTTAGATCTAGTCCTTAGTGGAATGGTGTTGGGTCTACTGGGAAATAGTGATCATAACATGATCAAATTTGAGTTATTATCTGGAGTAAAGTCACAAAGGAAATCTACTGTAGCATTATTTAAGTTTTGAAAGGGCGACTGTGATAACATGAGGAAAATAGTGAAAAAGTTGCAAAGGTTAGGGCTTTAAATCAGGCATGGACATTGTTTAAAAATACCATCTTGGAAGCCCAGGTCAGATGTATTCCATGTATTTACAAAGGTGGAAAGAAGAGCAGACAACAACCAGCATGGTTTAAAGTTGAGGTGAAAGAGGCTATTAGAACCAAAAGAACATCCTTTAAAGAATGGAAAAAGGACCCAAATGAAGAAAATACTAAACAACCTAAGTACTGGCAAGTTAGATGCAAAGCATTGATAAAAAAGAGAATATGAAAATAAACTTGCCGCAGAGGCAAAATCTCACAGTAACAACTTTTTCAGGTACAGCAGAAGCAGAAAGCATGTGAGGGAATCCTTGGACCGTTAGATCATGAAGAAGCAAAAGGGGCACTTGTGCGGATCCAAGCCAACAAGCTGTGGTGGCATGCCCCACAATGGTTGAGGCAGAGGAGAGTGCATATCTGGGGTCAGGGATAACCTATAACTGAGGTCTGACAAGGCATCACCTGGTGTCAAGGTTGAAACAGATGGCAAACCCATGGAAGCTGGAGGTAAAGGCTTCCCTTGAAGCACAAAAGAGTCCATTGGGCCAGAAGTAAATAGAGAAGGTACTTATGAGGGCTCAGAGGAGTAAACCTTCACTTTCCCCTTCTTCACTATGAGGAATTCAGCAGGGAGAGCTCAGCACCAAACTACTGCCGCCATCTTGACTCCACCCCCAACACAGAACTTTTTCTAAAACCCCTATAGGAGTGCACATATATTTGCTGGCACATACAGCGGGAGCAGCCATTTTAGAGATGTGCATGTGAATAAAATAAAAGGCATGAACCAGGCAGCTTCCATGTGGAACTGTCAATTTTTCAACTTTTACAAGTAAGTGGCAGCACTCATATATGTAGGTGCCCCATTTTAGAAACCTACGCATGTGAGGGCCACCAATTAAGTAGTATGGTTGCAATTTTAAGGTTGATTTCATTTTGGATGTAGAAATAAACAACTACAGATTAATCCTTCATGTAAAGCTCTGGCTGAAATGAACACTTTTTAAAAAACCTGTGTTTGGCTCTGAGCTGGTGTAAAACCTGACAGGAATATTTTTCCACATAGACGTGCATTCCTTCTGTGAAATGAGGAATAGCTGCAGATTTTTGTCCCCTGATATGGATCCTCCATGTGTAAATAGGGGCATTACAAAATTATCATTTACACGTGTGTGCAGTGTACATGTGAAAATGGTGCTATGTACACATGGAAAGAGGCTATTGTGTACAAAGGATCCCCCATAAGTCCTTACATTTACAAAAAAATAAACTGCTACCTATTCTATTTGGCATATCTCCAATCTGTGCTCATTCATCATTGTGGAATGCAGAAGGCAGCTACTGCTATTTCCCGTGTGTAAATCTGCTCTTGCCTGAAGCTTGACCACATGCTGGCACGTACTCACATTAAACTGATTATTTCTGTCTGATCTGCTTGCACAGTATCCATTCATGTCCACCGAGAAAGTCTTGCAGAAGCAACATGACTGTGTATTGCATAAAATTCCTGTGTGTGTCTAGAAAGATTAGGGGGTTTCTAATGAGTCTCTGAAAGCCAGCTAATGATGAACTGGGGTTTGTGAATGCCCTATAATGTATTCAAGAGCTAACCTTAATGTTTGCTAAGGGCAAGGACATGTCAAAGTGAATGAGGACTAGTGGCACCAAAGGGTATTCTAAAGTATTTCTTACACCCCTCCCCTCTTTGCACTGAAAAGAAAATATGTAAGGAGTACCCGGGAAGGGCAATTATTGAAAAAATAACAGCTTTAGTTACTTGGTGGCCTCTGTGAAATGAAATTACCTCATTTATATAGCTTTTCAGACTGAAAAAAGCCTTTATTCAGACTGTCTAAGCAACTGACTTTGCTCAGTCATATATCACCATGGGGTCTATGTACTATGCAGTGTTAAAAGCAGCATAATAATGCAAGTTACCTGCAAAGTCAAATAAATGAAGAAAAGCAAGTTTGAGCACAAATACATCAATATGAAAATAGGGGCTGCTTAAATGTGCTACTAGCACTGAAAATCACATGTATGTAGAGCACAAAATTCTATCAATGGCATTGAAAAAATAGCACTTAGCACTATTCTATAAACGACACTCGAAGTTAGGTGCCGTTTATAGGATAGCATTTAGTGCCGGGATTTGCGACTAATTTTAGGCGCGACCATTTACACCAAACAAACCCTGATGCAAATCCTTGCACCTACATTAGGCACAGATCCCCCTTAAAGGAAAAGTCCATAGACCGTTATTTAATGGACTTGGGGAAAATCCATTCTTTCTGGGATAAGCAGTATAGAATGTTTTGTACTTTTTTGGGATCTTGCCAGGTATTTGTGACCTGGATTGGCCACTGTTAGAAACAGGATGCTGGGTTGATGGACCTTTGGTCTTTCCCAGTATGGCAATACTTATGTACTTATGTACTTATTCTATAACAGCACGCATAAATTGTGAGAATGCTCCTGATCCGCCATGAACCACCCATGGCTTGCCACCCTTTTAAATACAGATCCAGGCATTTAAATATGCATGCTTAAATGTACATTAATTCCAATTAGTGCTGATAGTCAATTGTTAGGGCCAGATTATCAGTGCTAATTGGCTTAATATTGCGCACGCAATTTAAAGCACCATTTATAGAATCTGGGGGATAATGTTTATATCTCTGTATGTATAATGCTTCATTCTGACCTAATGATAAAACAGATACAGGTTTTTATTTCAAATTGAATTGAGTTGATACATTCCTGGATTAAGCGTTTGGGTTGTTTTACAGCACCATTTGTTTGCAGCAGGAGATGATGTTTCAGGTCAATATTCAGCAGCAGCAGCAGTGAACATTTTTTAAAAAAAGATAAAAAAATACACCTATAAAGTAGTAGATGGTAACACTGATTGTTGCTGCTTTTATTGGATTTTAGTGCAGCCTCTAGTGAGGCAAAACGTGGACACGTTGGGACATTTTACAGATAAGCATAAATAAAAGCCTTTTTATCATATTAGATGTGTGGACTGCTTTCTGCACTGCACAACATTTTGTTCCTCTTCTTGTGTTTCCTTCTTGTGGGGGAACAGGCAGGAACAATATCCACTTGTTCTTGCCCATCATGGCTGCCTCTCAAAATGGCTGCTGCTACCTCTAGCCGTAGCCTTGTGGTACTTCAGCATTTTGAGCAACAGGGCATATTACTGATCAATAGTGCATACTATTTGAGAAATAAGATGAACTATTAAGCAATAGGGTACATTATTTGAGCAATAGTGCATTACTGTCTTTATGAAGTGCTATGTAGAGATGCACCCAAGGCTGTGTACAGCACATACAGTCTGACATAAAACTTAAAATTGTGTTAACAATAGTGAAACGATCAAAGATAAGCATAAATACAATTGAAGAGATGGAAATCTGAATTCTAGAAATAGGGGTGATGATATAATATCAGAAATATACACAATTAAATAGCACAATAGAACAATCATATAATAAAAAATATGACATATGACAGCAGATTAAAAATGATACATCATAATAGGCAGCATGGAAAGTACATTCATATAACACACTGTAAATGTGATATTCACAGAGTAAGCACAATACAAATGAAATGCCTCAACAAGCACACATTAGAATATACAAATAACATGGATATGATAAACACAATCAGGTCGATATTCAAAGTGATTTAACCAGCCAGAAATGGTTCCTGGCAGGTTAAATCACCTGTTCCAGACTAGCCAGCCATTTTCAGCTGCACTTAACCAGGTAGTGCCGCTGAAAAGGTCTGGTTAGCACCCAGTACAAAACCTGTTATTTTGTGGGTGTTTTGGGAGTGGAGTCAGCACTTGGCCAAGGTAACTGCATAAATACAACTGCCTAAAAGACAGTCCTATCTTTATGTGGTGCCCCATAGCTGGTTAAGTGCTGAATATTGTATGTGGAGGGGCATTTTTGATACACATCTTTTTATCTCGAAAATGGCAATTTCCTAGACCTTTTTAGACATTTGTGCTTGGTGCATTTTTCTTTTGTGGCCATTTGTGGAAAAAATGTCCAAGGGAAAAACACACACAAAAAAAGCCATTGGGGCATATGTGAGACCAGCATTCTTAGTAGACTGACCATACAGACAATCCAGAAGGCCAGTGGGGCCCACCCTAGGGGGCACTGAAGTGGATTTCACATAAAAGGTCCCAGGTACACTTCTCACTGTTACCCCTTTATATTATATGGTGAGTCCTCCAAAACCCATCAAAAACTTACTGTACAGCACTTCAATAGCCCTTATGCCTGCAGGTGTCATCTGTATGTGTGTACGGTAGTTTTTTGGTGGGTTTTGGAGGGCTCACATTTTCCACCACAAGTGTACCAGTTGGAGAGCGATATGGACCTGGATCCCCTTCTCTACAGTGCACTGCACCGACCATGAAGCTACTCCAGAGACCTACTTGCTGCTCTTATAGGACTGCCCATAACATCTGACACTGTCATAGAGGCTGGTATGTACTGTTTCTTTTACTTCTTTTGAGGGGTGGGAGGGGATCAGTAATGACTAGGGTACTAAGATGGGGGGAGGGCTCATGCCTTAATCCCTCCAGTGGTCATCTTGTCATTTAGGGCACCTTGTTATGATTTAAGTCATGGTTAAAACAGGCCAAACCAAAACGTTCAACTTTTAGCCCTGAACGTTTTTGCTTTGTTCCATTATGGGAGGAAAATGTCGGTTGTGGGAACACCCAAACCCCCCCCCCCCAACACCTCCCCCCCCCCCCCCCGACACACACCCTTGTAATTTGGACACACTGCAGATGAACTGCATAGAAAAATATCTTTAAAATATGTTTCAAAAATAGCAATTTGGACATTATTGCAAGAAAAACGTCCATCTGCCAGCGCGTAGTTAGACTCTGGAACTCATTGCTGGAGAAGGTAGTGAGGGCAGCTGGCCTTGCTGAGTTTAAAGGGGGTCTGGATAAATTCCTGAAGGAAAAGTCCATTGATCGTTATTAACTTTTGGGTTTTTGCCAGGTTCTTGGAGCCTGGATTGGCCGCTTTCGGAGACGGAGTGCTGGGCTTGATGGACCTTGGGTCTTTTCCCAGCATGGCAGTGCTTATGTGCTTATGCGCCACTTTATGCTGTTTTTGGATGTTTTTCTGCTTTGAAAATGAGTCTAGCTAGCTCCACAAATCTGGAATATCAATGCCAGAGTCTGGACATGGCTCAGCATAGAATTTCTGGGCATAACACCAGAGGTAGCTGGCAAAACACCAAGCACCACTGACTGAATATCGGGCCCTAAGTCTGCGCAGTAAAAATGACACACCTGAATAGGCAGGCATTGAACAATCAAATAACATAGATATGATGCTCATAAAATCAGTATGATACAATGAAGCATCTTAATAGGCAGCTGAGGGGTTAGTGGAAATGAGACATATAGACGAACAAGCTGAGTGGAGTAAAGTCATTGGGTCAAACCGATGGGTGGCTAAATTGAAGGCAGATTATAGATAGAGTAGAATAAGGTATGTGAAACTGGCAGAAGTGCAACCAGGTTTATTTATTTAGATTTTGCTCACACCTTTTTCAGTAGTAGCTCAAGGTGAGTTACAGTCAGGTACACTGGTTATTTCTCTGTCCCAGGAGGTCTCACAATCTAAGTTTGTACCTGAGGCAATGGAGGGTTAAGTGACTTACCCAAGATCACAGCAGTAGGGTTTGAACTGGCCACCTCTGGATTGCAAGACTGGTGCTCTAACCACTAGGCCACTCCTCACTTGGTTGAAGGTTCAGGGGGATCGGAGAGTGGACTGCTGATGGTGCCGGCGCATGTTTTAAACGTGACAGATTGCGTAAAAAATAGGTGCCGGTAACATCAGAAGTCTGTTTGGGGGAGTGACCCTCTCTAGCTATGCCACTGGGAACTTGTCTAAGATACAGGGTGTATGGCAAGTTAGTCCAGATGCTGAACGACTGGATAGTCAGTCCTCACACGTATTAAGGGCTTGGGTGAAGAGCCAGGTTTTCACCTGCTTCCTGAATTAGAGGTAGTTTTGAATTAGGCTTAGCCCCTTGGGCCATCAATGACATTATCCCTGAAAAGAAAGAAAAAAACACCTTTTTTTTAAACCTGTGAATGAAATGAAAATCTTGTAAACAACATGGGAAGCAAAACAAAATGGAAATTTTTGACCTGCACGACTGTAGTAATTTGTCATAGTCCGAAAAGATTCCCAGTTACTGACCTGGCAGGACCAGGAAGAAAGACAATTCCAGAACTGACCTTTTTTTTCCACCACCTAAATTTGTGTGCCTTGTTAATGGTGGGTTATATTTAACCAGTCAGGGGAGAGAAATTTTTGAAAGCAGATATTTAACTGGGTAACTCCCAGAGTTAGCAGATTCACACTTTTTGAAAACCCACATGAGACTTATAGAGACACTGATTTTCTCACCCACCAACAGAACGTCCACCTTATCTGCAAATGTCCATGAGCACTATAGGCATGATAACTAATTAACTGTAAATTCTGCCACCTTCCTATCCTTTATGAAGATAGTTGAATAATAAGGTATCACCTATATCTTGTTTGCTGAATTTTATGTCCACATCTGCAAAGGAGAAAATTAGAACTTTTGCCTTTTTCACACATTCTGCAAATATTTTCACACCTCTCTGCTTTTACAATCGTTAAGAGCTCTGCTTTTAAAAACCTTCTTACTTGAGTTTTTCAGTTTATTAATATTGTTTGGGAGGCAATGATCAAAACTTTTGATGTCGGAAGATTGTGTTTACCTGTTTAAAAACACATCAATCAATATTCATCCTGCAGCAGTTAGCAGGCACCAGCACTAAATATCCTGGGCTAATTCAAACAGAGTTGGCTACCATATCTTATGTGGGCCCTGGCTCTTGCTTCATAGCAAGTGCAAAATTCATGGCTTCAAAAGTACTCCCATTTCTCTGCTGGCCTGCATTTTCAAAGGAAATCTCTATGGGTACTTGCTTTTTTGGAAATCAGCTTTCAGGTCCACAGTCAACATTAAATTGTGTTCCCCAGGTACTAATGCAGAGCCTTCCTCAGGTTCTAATGAGAGGTTTGTGAGCTGCAATATTTTTCTTACAGATAGGTCTGTGTCTATAAGTCTCCTTTACATGAATTTTCTTTCTGCACATTTATCACCAGTCTCAAAATACAGACTCTACTGAATTTACTGCTCTGTCTTGTTCTGTTCATTGTAGGTTATGCTAGAAATGTTCTCAAACCTGTTCTGGGAGATCTCAGCCAGTTGGATTTTCAGGATATATAAAATGAATATGCATGATGTAGATCTGCATGCACTGCCTAAATTTCATGTGTGGAGGAGTGGCCTAGTGGTTAGGGTGGTGGACTTTGGTCCTGAGGAACTGAGTTCAATTCCCGGCACAGGCAGCTCCTTGTGACTCTGGGCAAGTCACTTAACCCTCCATTGCCCCATGTAAGTTGCATTGAGTCTGCCATGAGTGGGAAAGCGTGGGGTACAACTGTAACAAAACAATATGTTTCATAGATGTTCATTGTGAATATCCTGAACATTTGACTGACTACTTTGTTCCTGCTTCACATGAGAGCAAAATGATAGGCTACTAATATTCCCAGATTTATTAAGGACTTTGTTCCATGGAAATTTTCTGCCATTAGTTTCATTAACCCTTTGTTCTACATGTTAACTTAATTTCAGTTAATCTAGCATTTATAGTGTGTTTAGTGAACAATTAATTAAAAATGAGCTAACAGTAATCTTTAGCTAACAGTATGCATAAATATTAGAATGCAGAAACAAAGAAATGTAGAAGAATGACAGCAGAGAAAGATCATATGGCCCTTCTGGTCTGCTCATCCTCCATGCCAACTACTACCCTTCCTCTACCCTAGAGATCCCAATTGGCACCAATTAGCTTTTGCACGTGCCACAGCCCTTTAGTTACTATGCATGTAACTTCTAGGGAGGCATAGATATGGGAGGGGCTCCAGAAAAAGGGGGACAGATTGAGCCAGTCTGGGTTTTATTTCCATTGCTTTCAAAATGGAAGCAAAACCCGGACTGGATCAATGTGTCCTCCTTTTTCTGGAGTCATAAGGTAACCCTAAGCATAGGCAGATTAGGGACTTGCCAAGTGTTAGATGTGTAGGTTATAGAACACTAGGAGTTACATGCCTAACTGCCAACAGTTAGACATGAGCACTTACACCAGCCTTTGACATGGCGTAAGACGCGCTTCTGCGAACTTACACTAGTGTTATATAATAGCAATTCACACTCATTCTCACCCCCCCTGTTACAGAATTCATGCTTAGCGTGCATCATTCTGGAGCCTAAATGTTGTCACTCTTTCTTGAAACCACCCCTATGTACAATCCCTTGTGGATTGACACCCAGAAGTATGGACAACACCTGACTTTACACAGTATTGGCCACAAGAGACTCTTAGGATTATATATAAAGCAGATGCATGTGCTTGTTTGTTTGTCCGTGACTGAACTCCTTTGGCCCCCGAAGAGCTACAGCCACCAAACCCGGCAAGCAGATTCTACCCACCATTGCCAAGGTTATTGTGTAGTTTGAAGCAATTTGGTTCTCGGGGGCACTCTGGGGATGGGGCGCAATACCTCTATCCATTAAATGAATAGGCTGCAGGTCGGAAAGTTCGTTCTTGCTGTTGTTAAGTGACAAACTGCTTCTGACAGGATGAGGGCTCAGAGACTGGTGGGGAGAAACACAGATAGCAGTTGTCCCTCTCTCATTCTCTAATACCCTCTTCCCTAACAATTTCAGTACAAGGGAGGTTCAAGTATTGGGGTCAGACTGGGAAGAGTGTGTGCGTGTGTGTATGAATTCACTACCCTGTCAGGGGAATGCTCTTCAAAAAGGACGGGAAACTGAATTGCAATATGCCCTTGAAAAGAAAGCTTTGTTCTGACAGGAAAACGGTGAAAGCCAAATGGCAGGCACTTGCTAGATTGAAAGAAACAATTAAACAAGAAAATCAACCTAAAAAATTAATCAGAAAACAAAAAGTTAGATAGGGATCTAGTCTACATTTTCTGATTTAAGGGATTATTGAACTCAATGTCAATCCAGCTTATTTTCAAAGGCGATCACCGGCCATCTTCCGACACAAATCGGGAAATGGCCGGCGATCTCCTGAACCCGGCCAAATCGGTATAATCTAAAGCTGATTTTGGCCGGCGCCAACTGCTTTCCGTCGCAGAGCCAGCCAAACTTCAAGGGGGTGTTTCGGTAGGGTAGCGAAGGCAGGACAGGGGCGGGATGGGGGCATGGTTACAAGATGACCAGCTTCGCCCGATAATGGAAAAAAGAAAGCCAGCCCTGATGAGCATTTCGCCGGCTTCACTTGGTCCATTTATTTTTAGGACCAAGTCTCAAAAGAGTGCCCCAATTGACCAGATGACCACTGGAGGGAATCAGGGATCACCTCCCCTTACTCCCCCAGTGGTCACCAACCCACTTCCACCCAAAAAAAAATTTATTTTTTTTGCCAGCCTCAAATATCATACTCAGCTCCCTGACAGCAGTATGCAGGTCCCTGGAGCAGTATTTAGTAGGTGCAGTACACTTCAGGCAGGTGGACCCAGGCCCATCCCCCCCCTACCTGTTACACTTATGGTGGTAAATGTTGAGCCCTCCAAAACCCACTGTACCCACATGCAGGTGCCCCCCTTCATCCCTAAGGGCTATGGTAGTGGTGTAGAGTTGTGGGGAACGGGTTTTGGGGGGCTCAGCACACAAGGTAAGGGAGGTATGCACCTTGGAGCAATTTTTGAAGTCCACTGCAGTGCCCCCTAGGGTGCCCGGTTGGTGTCCTGGCATATCAGGGGGGCCAGTGCACTACAAATGCTGGCTCCTCCCACAACCAAATGCCTTGTATTTGGCTGGGTTTGAGATCGTCGGCATTAGTTTCCATTATCGCCGGAAACCGATGCCGGCCATCTCTAAAGCTGGCCAAAATGCTGACATTTGGCCGGCTCCAACCGTATTATCGAAACAAAAGATAGCCGGCTATCTTTTTCGATAATACGGTTCGGGCACCTTTCGATTATGCCCCTCAATGTCACCCTTTCCCACACACCCCTCAGCAAAACAGCCCAGTCACATTCAGCCATTCTCACACACCCCCACTCACAGTCACCCATTCTAATACAGCACTCAGGAAAACTCTCCACTCACACTCACCCATTCTCATACACCCCTCAGCAAAACAACCCCAATCACACACCCCAGAATAGCACACTCCCACTCACACTGACCCCTCAGTACCATACCCTCTCTGATACCCATTCTCACACACCTCAGAGTAGCACACCCCCGTGCACACTCACCCCTCAGCAGTACACTCCCCACTCACATACCACAGAATAGCACACCCCCATTCACATTTATCTGTTCTCTCACACACCCCTCAGCAAAACACTCACACTCACCCGTTCTCACACACACCTCAGCAAAACACCCCCACTCACACTCACCCATTCTCATACACCTCTCAGTTGAAAACCCCCACTCAAACCCTCTTTACCAGTACACCACTATTCATACGCATTCATTCTCACACTCACCCCTCAACAGTACACCCCCACTCACCCATTCTCACATCCCTTTGTAGCACATCCCAATTCACACTCATTCTAACCCCCCCCTCAGTACCACACCCCCATTCATACTCATCCATTCTCACACCTACCCTCAACAGTACAACTCCTCAGTAGCACACCCTCACCGTCACTCACACTCACCCATTCTAACATACCCATTCAAGCACACTCTCAGCAGTACACCCCCACTCAGCCATTTTCATACTCCCCCCTCAGCACTGTCAATGTTTAAGGCTAGCTTAAAGTAGAATATATTTAAAGCAGACCAGAGTTTTTGGGCCAGTCATGGATCCAGATACTAAATGGTTTGTTTTCTATCCAGGGTGGTTGAAACTACAATGGAAAATGAAATATGACTTGCAGATCAGCGAAAAAGGCAGGCTAAACTAAGAATTGATGAAACGCCAGTTGAAAATCAAAGGTGACATGTACCAAAGGAAAAGAAAGGCAAGCTCAAATAAGGAGTATTAAAAACCAACAGGAAAATGAAATACAACTTCAATACCAAAGACAAACACAGGCAGCTATCAGAGCCCAAGAGACCAGACAGCGAAATGCTCAACATTTTAGAAAGTAATCATAAAAGAGAAGTCACTAGAAGACTATTAACAAAGTCCAGTTTACAAGGGGGCAGCTTTTTCTTACAACTCAATTAACGAATATGAAGAGTCTCCTCAATTGAGAATTGATAAAATGAACACTATCTGCAAATCATGCCGTGCACTAAAATTTAAGGCAGAAACCCCTGGTATGTGTTGCTCAAGAGGTAAGCCACATTGAGCCTGCAAATAGGTAGGAAAATGTGGGATGCAAATGTAATAAATAAATAAATAAATAAATAAATAAGGTTCCCTTTACTAAATGCTCATCCAGAACCACTAAAATCCTTATCCAAAGGCTGTACACCAGCTGCAATACGTTTTCTGGAAAACATTAGAAAATACAACTCATGTTTTCAAATGACCTCATTTGAGGCACATGAAATCAAAGAAGATGGTTTTATGCCTATTTTCAAGGTTAATGGTCAGATTTATCACAGAGCAGGATCATTATTACCATTACCTAATAAAAACATAAATTTCTATAAATCTATTTTATTGACAATGAAAATGTTGAAGCTGGATGTCGTTGTGGCATTCTGCATGGTTAATATTATACATGATCTACAACAATTGTTGCATGACAATAACAACTACATTCGAAGTTTTAAAACAGCTTTAGAAGCGATGCCAAATGATGAATACCGTGATATAAATCATGCTGACAAAACTCCAAGTGGCCACCATAAAGTTTGATATAATACAGCCATAGTAAATGAAGTTGCAATTATCATGGTAGGTAGGTAACCAATTTGATCTGTGAGATATTATTTTTTTTATAAATGGACAATCAGCTTCAAAGGGTGTCTGAAACCCACAGGTCTTATGACACTTTACAGTAGTCTTTAATTTTTTGGCAAGGAGAAGATGCGAATCATTTTGGAATATCAAAAGTAAATACATAGACTGGTCAGCCTAATAACATAAAAAAGGTAACGGCTCTAGAATTCTACGCATATCGTCTAGTGATTAGAGAGGGACAAGAAAACAATAAAGTGCCAACAGTTGTTTCATCAGTTTGTAGTTGACATGTATGCAAAAATCAAAAGTGAATGACTACTTTTTATTCGACTCAACCAAAAGAAACTTTGAATTGATGAATACATTCACTTGTGTGATTCCATAACTCATGATGGAAACATTAATGCAAATTCCCATGGAAGAATAGTAATTTTACCTTCAGAGTTTACTGGTAGTCCCCATTATATGCATGAATATACACAAGATGCTATTGTGTATATTCGGAATTATGGATGACCTGACCTATTTCTTATATTTACATGCAATCCCAAGTGGACCGAAATTCAACATGAGCTTCTGCCTGGGCAAACATCAGCACACCAGCACGGGTTTTCATACAAAAAGTAATCAAGTTGATACTTCTCCTTGCAAAGCATAATATATTTTGAACCAGTAAATGTTGGATATACTCCATTGAATGGCAAAAACATGGACTACCACATGTTCATATCCTCCTTTGGCTAAACGAAATTGATGACATCATCAGTGCTGAAATACCTGATAAAAATAAAGACCCAGTCCTGTTTGATATAATAATGAAAACCATGATACATGGCCCATGTAGCTATCTCAATCCACAATCTATATGCATGCAAGAAGGAATGTGTTCAAAAAAGTATCCAACGAACTTTTGTCTTGAAACTCAAATGGCACAAGGTAACTATCCTTTCTACCAATGACGAAGCATACTTGATGGTGACTCTTCCTCTAAAATGCATATGAAAGTAAATTGAATAGTACAAGATGTAGAAATTTAAAACAGATGGGTTGTACCATGTTGTCCACTATTTTCTCGGATATTCAAGTCCCATCTGAACATAGAATTCTGCAACTCAGTAAAATCCATCAAGTATATCCTTAAGTATATAAACAAAGGTTCATACCAAGCAGTTTTTGGAGTAGAAAAAGATGGCACGATAAATAGGGCTCAAGCATAGGCGGTCAGTGGCCCAACTGTTTGGGAGGCTAAAGGGGGCGGGGTTAGGGGGTGGTACCAGTGGTGGGGCTTACATCCATAATTGTATGACAACACACCTAGCTCCGCCCCCACCTAGCCTTGCCCTTGTTGACGTGTTTTAAAATTCAAGCAAAACTTGTACAGGAAAACTAATTCAAATAAGCACAATGCTATCATAGGAAACCTATCTACTCTAGCCCATTATATGGGCTGAAGCCAGTAGGCAGAGCTTGCCACCATTTTCACTCACCCAAAACAATAGCAGAATATGATTAGAAATGAGGAACTGCCTATGCTGGTCCATGTGTAAAAAGTCAAAAGCTGTTCCAGTTGGATAGGATGTGCCTTAAAAGATATTTGTACTTATTTGAAAGTTCTTCATTTATTTGAAATCTTTCCATACACAGATATAAATATCATGAAATAAAAATTGAATACCACTAAAACAGCTTTAAAAATATTGTAGCTGGTAGAGACAGCAGTTATAAACTCTCCATTTTGTGCTCATTTTTCTAAACTGTTCTATACAATAGAGATGGCCAAATTCAGTGAGGATATCCTTTTTCCTGATGGGTTCATCTTAGCAGCTGTTGTAATGTACCTTAGGAAGCCTGGTGTTATAAAATAAGATAAGATGGACTATATTAAAATTAAATGGAAGTAAAATTAAACTCACCTTTCATCTTGCTGAAATCTTAAATCTGGCCTTGGCAACAACATCTGTTAGATTCAATTCTTGAAGAACCTACAGTATTCAGGCATTCTCCTGAGTGACCAGTTCTTGTATAACCTAATAGCATATTAGATGGCAGCAGAAAGAAATCAACTGGCCCACCCAGTCAGCCCAGTCTTTCATGTCCATTTTGCTAAGCATGAATCACAGCTCACAGTCATAGAGCAAGACTACTTACTTGTAAGAGATCTTTCCATATGCAGGACAGTTTGTGCTATCTTTCTCATTTGTATTCCACCATCGAGCAACTAGGTACACACCCAGCATCCCTTCCTTCCCATGTCTAATCACAAAACAATGTAATAATCTAAATGGCTACCAGTGCAGCATGCCGGTATAGAGCCACGTGCTGCGACCCTCACTCAAGCCTCTGCGCAGCCGGAATGGCAGCAGGAAGTGTGTCACAGGAGGAGGTTCCGGCCAGAGCTGTCTGTGAGTGAATGTTGTTGCTCTATACCAGCAGCTCTTTTTTTTTCTTCTGTGCTCAGAACTGCTGGGGAAGGAAGGAGCCTTAGGGAGGTAGCGAATCAGGCAGGTAGCCAGGTAAGAAAAGAAGTAAGCTTTAGTAAAGGGGCCTCATAGTTTGGTATATTCAATTTATATTATACTAGCGAGTATTGCAGCCCTCCCCTCTCCTCTGGCCTCACCCCGTCCGCCGATCCTCCCCCCCATATCCAGCGACTCTCCTCTTTCCCTTGGCCTCCCCCCTTCCCCCATGTCCAGCAACCCTCCTCTGTGCCCTGCTCTTACCCCAAGTCCAGCAACCATGGCCTCTCCCCCCTGCCCTCCACCCATGTCCAGCTACCCTCATCGCCGCCGCTCCCTCCCCCCTCCGTGCCGGGCCCCCTGCACTGACCTGTCAGCGCCTCTCACCTCTGTGTGAAAGCGCTACAGGCAGCAACAGATTGCTGTTTCGTGCAATGTTCCTTTCCAGGCGGCAGCGTCGTCATCCGACAATTCGACTCCGTTTCCCTCTCTGTTCCGCCCTCTGACATCATGACATCTTGACACGAGGGTGGGACAGAGAGGGAAGTTTGTACTGCGCATTTGCAAGTGAGTACGGTCACTTGCCGTTTATATGTTTGATGCTTTTATATAGTCCACCCTGAACATTTTTGATTGAATTGGTTAAATATGCATGACAAGCATTGCACGTAACTTCTAATGTTAATGAGGTGCAAATGAGATACACACTATTACAGACAATGAAGTACACATGCACTTGTACATGATATTGCAATTGTTTACCATGGGACACTTTTACTACTGTTTGCTAAGCAGTTAGCTTGTGAATTAGTGCTCTGTAATGGTTATCACTGTTGCATGACAACATGCTCAAATCATGGGCTAACTGCATATCTTGTTATGGAATGGGGATACAAAACAATGGGTGTGGATTGTACTTTGCAGTTATTGTACAGTATCTCAGAGAGGTGTTGCTGCACTGTTAATACACTTACCACATGGTAAAGATTTTTCTTGTGCAGTAACATAAGGAAATATGCTGGAAATGCCCAACAGTTATCGCATAAGCTTTGTGCTTGCTACACTTTAATAGACGGTGTAATTAAGTTTCTTGCATTAATTTGAGTGTAAAAAATTTTGCACATTTTAATTCAGGAACTTTTTGATGCATTAATAGATAATGAACTATCTTGTATACATTTGCATCTCATTTCCTCCTTAGCATAGCTTTTGTATTAACACTATGATAAGCATATTTATATGGGTAACCATTTGGGTCTGTTTTACTATATTCATCTCTATTTGTGAGCCATGTTTATGGGGGTTGACTAACTATGATGTACTGAAGTCTTGTTAATGGCATTATTTCAACTCAACGCAAGAGAGAAATATCTAGTGCTGCTACTTTAACAAGAAAACACATCTTATAGATGACCCTTTTTTACAGAAGCAACAAAAAATGGGCCAATGCTTTCAACAGCTAAATAAAAGTACAACAAAAAATATCCTTTTTAAAGACATCAGGCAGAGCACATGATGTAGAGAAGCTAAAGAAAGTACCTCAACTGGCAAAGATCTCCTGAAGAATGGCAGAGGTTTCTGAGAAATGTAGGCTTTTATAGGCAATTTGATTATGAACACTAAAGGTCATGTTTACTAGGCTTAACACATGCTAACAGACATTAGTGTGTGCTAAACAGTGTGTGTCCTAAAGAAATAAAATACAGTGACACCTCGGTTTTCGTTGACTTCGGTTATCTTCGGTTTCGGTTTTCGTTGATTTTTTTCAGTGAAAAATTTGTCTTGGATTTCGTTGGTTGCCTCGGTTTTCATTGATAATTTTGCGAAAACAAAGGGCGACCCACGCATTCTCCTGCTCATTGTGGTGTTGTTTCTCGTGTGAGCATCACCCCGTGCGTCTAACGCAATGCACGCAAGATAAAATCACATGTGCTCAAATCTCATTTTCCCTGTTAAGTGTTTCCCTTGCTAATAAGTTAACCCTTTTCCCTTCAGCTCCATCATGGGACTATATTTATTCTCTAAAAAATGTGTTTTTGGTATATATTTTGGAGCGTCTAGAACGAATTAAATGGATTTACATTGATTCATATGGAAATAATTGCCTCGGTTTTCATCTGTTTCGGTTTTCATTGATTGTTTTTGGACGGATTATCAACGAAAACCGAGGTATCACTGTAAGTCACATGGCACTTAGCACATATTAATGTCCATTACTGCATGGTAAACCTGACCCTAACTCGGCTAAGACTTCAGAGATTCTGTAACTTCAAAGAATATTATTAGCCTCCTCTACCCCTTTGGGCTGAGGGGAAACAGCCAAACAAAAATAAATAAACAATCCCATTCTACTAAAGTAACGCAGTACAACCCTGCAACTTTCCAATATTAAAATGTAATAAAAGTTCTTTTTTTAAAAAGCTATCAAGCAGATCATTTTAAGTAAAAAAAAAAAAGCCAAAAACTTACATCACCTGTCACAGATATTCATCATCATTTTTACAGAACCACAGTTCTCTAATTACTTGTGAATAAAAGACATGTCTTTAGTACTTATTTTTTCAGGTGCACAGATATGATTTCTCTGCCCTTAGTTCCTTGAGTAAACTGACCCAGGTCAGCAGAACCTGGCACTCAAAGTTTGTTCGCAGGTGGCTGCTAATATGAAATCATGGGGTAATCGAACTTTCAACCTAGAATCATCTGAAGATGCACATGGGGGCCCTTTTACAAAGCTGCAGGAGGCCTAACCTGCAGGTAGTGTGTGCCAAATTGGCAGTACCACCGGGTTAGCACATGCATCTGGCAGTAATTCCGAGCTTGGTGTGCGCCGAATCCCATGGTAGAAAATATTTTTCAATTTTCTACCACAGAGGGTGTTCCCGGCAGCAGTCGGCAGCACAGTCACATTGGCGTGCACTTGTGGTTACCATGCGTGTGAGCCCTTTCCGTTAAGTCAATGGCTAGCAGTAAGGGCTCAGGCCATAAATAGGTGTGTGCTAATTTTAATTTTTGCACAGGCCCATTTTCCGGCTCATTAAATCATTGCCTTTTTCCCAGCTGCGGTAAAAAGTAGCCCAGCGCACACCCAACAGACGCATCCACGCTTCCATAGGCCACTTTCTACTGAGGTTTTGTAAAAGGACCCCATGATGAGCTGGAAAGTGGATCGCTTCCAACCTGCACAAATAGCTAGGGGCGGGGGTGAGTGGGGACATTTCCATCTACAGCTGTGGTATACCAGCTTGGCAGCTGTATACTGTACAAGTTGTAACTGAGACATGGTTTTATTTGCTAAACCCACATATTC
Source organism: Microcaecilia unicolor (assembly GCF_901765095.1). Classification (NCBI taxonomy): domain Eukaryota; kingdom Metazoa; phylum Chordata; class Amphibia; order Gymnophiona; family Siphonopidae; genus Microcaecilia; species Microcaecilia unicolor. The sequence goes on from NC_044034.1 coordinate 82,361,193, forward strand.
CAGCTTACAGTAGTGCAAATTTGTTTTATTTTATCTTTATTAATGTTTACAATATTATACTCTACAGATAGATATAAACAAGAAATATAGGAGTCCCTTTACTAAACTGCAGTAAAAGGGGGCCTGTGGTAGCGTTAGATTTTGTTTTTGACACGTGCTGAGACCCTCTTTTATCGCAGCAGGTAAAAGGCTGTCTTTTTTTGAGGAAAAGAAATGGCTTTGTCGTAAGTGAAACATTTACCTAGCGGCCATTTAGAGGGAGGAACCCTTACCACCATCCATTGAGATGGCAGTAAAGGCTCCCATGCTAACCTGGCGGTAACCAGACAGCGCTGACTACCACTGGTTAAGTTTCAGCACTACAAAAATAGATCATATTTTTGTAGGTGCTGGAAATGGTGCACACTAGGGGTGGGAACTACCACCAGGCTCAATTTTACTAAAAGGGGCGTGCAGGACGTAAGGGGAAGAAAGAGCAGGGCAGGAAATGCAGTGATGCCGGAGACTGGTGCGGACAAGGCTTCAGCCAGTGGGGGTTAGGGACCCCCGCCAGCAAAACCATGGGCCTAGAGGAAATTTGAGGGGGCCTCCATGGCCCCACGTAGCTGTGCCACTGGCTGGACCATTGATCTGACCCAGTATGGCTACTCTTATGTTCTTATTTTCAAGAAAAGCTCTAGAAATCTATTAATTGCCTGTCGCTTATCCAAGAGAACCTCCCCAGCCTGCCTCTACAGCGGGCACACAGGACTATACAATGAGATTAATCTGTTCTTTGGCCACAAGAAATTCCTCAAGCTGCTTAGGATAAAAAAATTGAAATTGTTTGCCTTGAAAAATCATAAAAACATAAACAGGGAAATTTATGCACAAAATTCGCACCCAAAGCTTGTACTCTAGATCCTGTGTCTCTCTTGAAAGATCAGGAAAAACTCATACTTTTAAGCCCAAAAACAGCAAGTCCAAATGCCTAAAGGAAAGTTTCAGAACTGCATTTCAGTCTAGCTCCAAGGCAAAAGTAGTTCTCTGAGTATTAACTTTCAAAGGATTCTCAAGAAAGGATGTTGAATTCATATTATCCCCCTCTGGGCACCAAGGGATCTCACTGAGAGATCTCCTTGAACCCAGCAAATACTGGGCCCATGTAATAGGAGGTAATGAATTATTCGGCATCCCTAGGACCTCCAACAAATATTTTTTAACCATGTCCACAGGAGCAATCAAAGGAGATCTAGGAAAGCTAAGCAGTTTCATGTTATGCTTCTGAATCTGATTCTCCAAATATTCTAAACGCCTGTACAAAAAGTTCTTATCCTTAACTGAGGCTTAACCCAACACTTGGAACACTTTCAAGGACTGAATTTTTGTCTCAATTGAATCCAATTAAGAGGACTGCTGGTCGGAAGTCTGTGCCTGGAGTAAGACAACTTCAGATGATATCTTAATATCCTCAGAGTTTTAAAAAGCTGTAGACTGCAAAGAAGAGTGCATGTTAAATGTAAGGCCCCATAGTGACTCCAAAATCACAATGGCCAGATAAGTAACCTGCAATGGACATATAGGGGTCGACAAGTTCACCTGAGAGAGAGTGCTCACAATTGGTAGAGGTAAATTTTGAGTAGCTGTAATAGTGTCTCTAAATCAGGGTTTGAACAATCCATTGCTGGGGACAAGGGCCCTCCCTGCAGTGCCAGAACTGCAGTCACTTGGGTGCCGGATACACGACTGTCTGCAGAACTGTTGTGCCTGATTTTGGAGGGGGGAGGGGTCACTCGCTCAACAGGGCTCAAGGAAACCTCATCAATACTGCTCGCCAACACAGAAATGCTAGAGCTGATATAGGGAGAAGGGGTCAACGTGGGTCCAGCTGGAATCCTGAATCTATCCAGCGTCACTTGCTTCAGATCCAGAACAGCCGTAGGAGTCGGGGGAAACTCCCAAACCTTTCCCCTTATCTTTCCCATCTCAAAGGCAGGCAGGAAGACACTCCAATACAGCAAAGCAAGAGGGAGATGGAGATACAGCAGGTATAACTTGCCACTACGGCACCATCTTGGATCTCCAAGCTTCACAGTAGTCCAAATGAGAGAGGATTACTGTCTGCATAATATGCCCAAATTGTACCTCAGATAACAAAGGGCAAACTTGTTACAGTAGGTACAGAATGCTTTTGCTAAAATCTTTTCTCAATTCACTACATTGCCTCTAATGCCTTTTCAGTTCCTGAAATACTGGCTCTGAGTGCAAAAGTGAGAAAAAAAAATCATAAAACACAATTTCAGTAATTGATATTGCTTTTCTGATAATACGTTTATTTTTCTGTTCAAAAATACATTGGGATTTTGGATGGATCAATTTTCATCTATGAAGAAACAAATTGGTGCCACAGTTAAGTCATACTTTTCTATTTATGGAATTTTTATCTACAACCTTATTTGGAGAAGATGGAATTACAGTTACTCATGCTGTGATTTCAATAAACCTAGATAACTGTAATTCTAAAACACAGTTACCAAACATTCAGCATGTACAAAATACAGTGGAACATATTATCTCAAGAATAAAACTCATTGACCATATCAAGATGATATTTAAGTTATGTCTTTGGCTGACAATTTTTAAACAGAGTGTTGTTCATGATTTATAAGATCATTCATGAGAAGGCTCTATTTTATTTATGTTAAGGGGTAATTTATTAAGGGGCGTGTCTAAAATTACATCCAAAATTTAAAAAAGGTGGACAGGCTGCAAATTTGATCTATATCTCTCCTGTTAACCATATCAAAACGGTAGATGATTATATTTTGATAGAATACAATCATTTTAATGTAAGATCTGTGTGCAATAAGATACCAATAATTAGAGGTTTGATAGGTGATTCCCAAATAAGTCTAACTCTTATCACAGAAACTTGGATTCCAGGTTTTAACTTCCCATATGTCTTGCATATTTGTCCTCAGGGTTACCAGGTCATAAACTAACCTAGGAAGGATAAGAAAGGAGGAGGTTTAGCTCTGCTATATAAGGAGTTTTTCTCTCTTATTTTTTTTTGTTTTTGTTACATTTGTACCCTGCACTTTCCCACTCATGGCAGGCTCAATGTGGCTTACATGGGGCAATGGAGGGTTATGTGACTTGCCCAGAGTCACAAGGAGCTGCCTGTGCCTGAAGTGGGAATTGAACTCAGTTCCTCAGGACCAAAGTCCACCACCCTAACCACTAGGCCATTCCTCCACCAGCCTCTAAAACTATGTGACTTCATTTACACCAATGAAAATATGGAAATGCAGCATAAATCCATGAGCACAGATTTACGCGCACTGACGCCTAAATTATGCGTGGACTAGATATATTCTATAACCAAGCGTACAGATTTTAGAAATGCCCACAACACGCCCAATCCATGCCCATGGTCACACCCCTTTTTCAACTATGCAACGTAGAATAAATGCGCAGCACGTTATAGAACACGTTTAGACAATTCTTCATGTAAATTTTAATTAATGCCAATTAGTGTCAATAATTGATGTTAAGTGGCAATTATCAGAGTTGATTGACTTGTTAACTAATAAAGTTGCTCATGCAAATCCGGTCGCACTATATAAAATCCAGAAGATATCTCATTAGAATTGCATATATGTACATGTGTGCCCATAGTCTGGATTTTCTGCAACCCTCGAAATGAGCATTGCTGGCTGATCTGCAAGGATTCGTTCTGTTTCTGTGAGGCTGACGTCCTGCACGTACAACATGCAGGACATCAGAAACAGAACGAAGCGTTGCGCGGGAAGAAGAGGACCTTGGCTGGCGGGGATTGGGGTCCCCTGCCAGCAAAGGTAGGCGACGGTGGCGGCGGGGAGGGTTGGTGGCGGGAGGGGGGTCGAGAGGGTCATCGGTGGGAGGGGGAGTCGAGAGGGTCGTCGGCAGGGGAGGGAGGTCAAAGTTCGTGGTGGTGGCGGTGCCGGGGGGGGGCTAAAATGTGCCCCCTCACCTCAGGCTCTGGACCCCCCTCCTGCTGAAGTCTGGCTACACCCCTGGTAAGAAGTGGCCTTAAGCTAGGCTATTTTTACAGCTGGGGTAAAATGGCAATATATTTCTAATTTACTTATTAAAGGCCACATGATAATTTTCTCATTAGTTCATGACTGTTAGCGCTTGAGGCCCCTACTGCCACCCATTATGTAGGTGGTAAGGGCTCATATGCTAAGTACGCGCTAATTGGTTAGCATGTGGAAATACAGATATGCTAATCGATTAGCGCAGAACACATCTAATCTCCACCCTCAGACCAATAAAAAATAAATTTTATTTTTTAGTGTAGGGATAGTGTGCACATATCGAAAAATTTTGAAGGGATAGTTCAGTGCACCCTACGGTAAGCCATTTTTTGCTGCAGTAACATACATTTGTGCTTACCACATCTTTGTAAAAGGGCCCTTTAGTTTGCTACTTTCAAATATAGATTACTCTACATTAATAGTGACATTTCTTCTGGAATTAGACCGTGATGAGATTCTTAGACTATACTTCCTCAACAAGATAAACATTTCTTGGAAATGTTATAAGAATGTATCCTGATGTCATAGCTTGAGGTGCTTTTTTTTTTTTCTTACATTATCTATGCAAATGTAATTTATCAGCAGAAAGTTTATATTTTTTGACCTAGGGCACTTATCTGATTTCCAAATAACTCATTCCCAGGTTTTAGTTCCAGATAAGTTTGGTTCTGATCTGGCTTTGGAAAAAAGACAGCTGAGGGGGGATATGATTGAGGCCTACAAAATCCTGATTGGTATAGAGCAGGTGGAGGTAAATCAAATTTTCACTCTTTCAAAAAGTACAAAGACCAGAGGACACTCAATGAAATTGCATGGAAATACTTTTAAAACAAATAGAAGGAAATATTTTTTCACTCAAAGAATAGTTAAACTCTGGAACTTGTTGCTGGAGGATGTGGTAACATATGTGGGTTGAAAAAAGGTTTAGACAAGTTTCTGGAGGAAAAGCACATAGTCTGTTATTGAGATAGACATGGGGGAAGCCACTGCTTACCTTGCGATTGGTAGCATGGAATGGTGCTACTAATTGGGTTTCTGCCAGGTACTTGTGACCTGGATTGGCCACTGTTGGAAGCAGGACACTGGGCTAGATGGACCCATTGGTCAGACCTGGTATGGCTATTCTTATGTTTTCCTTTTTTTTTGTAGTTAAGTTTGTTCTTGATATGTGAAATGCTACCTGATGTTTGATGATTTACTTTAAAGTATGTATTTCCACATGGATCCCTTAATTGACAATGTTAACAAATATATGTAAACCACATTGAGCCTGCAAATAGGTGGGGGAATGTGGGATACAAATGCAATAAAATAAATAAAAATAAATAATTGTAGGCCTATATAAATTGTTATTTTTGGGGGCTTATAAATAAGAATATCTAATAAAGAAAAAAGGTAAGGGTTGACCTGGTGACTCAGTGCTGGGCACTGCAACAAGGAAGGCCTGGGTTGAATTCCTGGGTTAGATCTTCTGCTCCCTAGGCTAGTTCGAAGTGAGGTTGGAGTGGAGAGGAGTGAAGGCCCTGCATGTAGGTCCCATGATTGCAGGCTCCTTGAAGGAGGGCTTGAGCATCACCCCTGGTCAAGGACCTGGAAGCAGGTATAGTACAGGGAGGAATTCCTTGGATTGTTGTAAAGATTTATGATGCTAAATCACCCCATGTGTTCTGAGAGATCTGAAAGAACAAAAGAAACAGGGGCAAAGTACTGCATAACGTTCTTATCCCAAGGGAAAATAATTAAAAATGGACACATTCAGCATAATCACAACAGCAAACCTTATTGAGTACAGCTGGCAAGCAACAGGTGATCGGAACTTCTATTTAAATGTATTGCCCTCTTTCACCTACACTGCCACACCCCTTCTTTTTCAGCTACATCTACTCTCTGTATAAGCTTAATATCCTGGTAACCTTATATTACAATTAATTTCCTGTTATAACTAACTCTCCATTACAGTACCTCAATTACTTCATAATTCCCATTAAATACAAGCTATTTACTTGCAGGTCTACGATCTAATTTCTTGTACTTTTTATGATTACGCAGAAACAGTGGGACCTGCATGTCTGTGTGCTGTTTCTTTTCTTTGAGAAAAATTCATTTTCTCTATTCACTTGCAGTCTTCCTCCTCATTATTCCATCTAATTTAACAACATTTATGCTACCTGCTAGTGTCACCTCTTTGAATTTCTTCTGCTCTCTTTTGTATTCTGATAGGCCATACACTCATTTTAAAACTAGTTTTAAAATTCAGCAGCCAGTTTTCTGTGCTCATTTCTGTTCTACTGTCAGGTACTTACTTTATACCCATATCCTTAGATTTCATTCTGACTGAATAACTAAGCCACCAAAGCCTGAAGACTGAAAGTTTAGAGTGCTTCTTTTCTGAAGATTTCCAATTGTTATAAATGACATGACTGCGCTTTCATTCCAAGAAATTCTTTTGTGTCACTAATTCTCATAGCTCCTTGGATCAGTGTGAAGCTTTCATAGACTGTAAACCCTTTCAGACTTCTTCCAGATTTCCTCTTGTCTCTCTCCCATGAGAAGACCAAGAGTCATAGAAATGTTCTGAGTCAGACTCCGAATCCCTCCAAGGTCATGCACATTAGTTTGTTCATATAAAAATGTAATATATTTGTGCATGGAATATCACAAAATGTATTTATTTGTGTGTAATATGTGCATGGAATATTACAATTCGATTATTTTCTGTAAAATGTTTTGGGGGTTTTTTTTGTTATTGGTTTTAAAATAATAAAGAAACTTGACCAAACTTTTTAATATATTGTTCATCCAGACAGAGTCCTCTCTCAGTGACTTACAAAAATGAATCCCTAAAATAACAAAAACTATATAAAATAGACACCAAGTCCCCCAAAACTCAATCTCTTCCAAACTGACCTCTAAAATTGAATTTCAAAATCCAACCCAATGGTTTCTAAAAATACATCTACATAAAGGAAATTCCTTAAGGCTTTTCTAAACTTGAAATAATCTCCTTGTTTCTTCCATAGAAACCCTGGCAGTCCATTCCATAGCTGGGGAATATCCCAGCTGAAAATGACTGGTGCAATTCAATCTCCCTAACCTGGCACTGGCGAAGCCAACCAGTGACAATCTTTCTCTTCTGATCTCAAATGTCTGCTGAGACAATAGATGTGAATTAACCTATCAAACTGCACAAGTCACCCTCTATACAACATTCTATGAACCATCACCATGAATTAAACTGCATTCAAAAATACTCAGGAAACCAGTGTAGCCCTTCCAAATATGGGGAAATATGATTCCAGCAGTGACATCCCGACATTACCAGTTTAAACTGATAATTTGGCTAAATGTTCAGAATTTAGTGTATCCCTCCACCCAAAGGAAGCCCCACCTCTGTTGCACCACAAGCCCCATCTAACTTCAGAAACAATATGCTAAGATTAAAATAAAATTAAACTTTTTACTTGACAATGTTAATTTTTATTTTGAACTGACATTTTCCTCCTATTTCTTTGGACCTTCAGCTCAGTTGGAACCTGGGCTGAGATACTAGCACCATGAAATTTTATTCACAACTACACTGGAATTATTCTCCTATTTGCCCTTCTATTCCACCCCCCCCCCCCCCCCCCCCCCCACACACACACAACATGTCTTTGTCACTGCAGTAACAGTCCTGTACTGGAGGCCTGTGCACCAGAGCTTCTGCAATCAAGATCTTGAAGACAACCACTAAATGTCACCCTTGAGTGACCACCATGATTTTCTCCCCCCACTTCTCAGGGAGCTGTAAATACTGCCTCTGTAGCATACCCAGCCCCAGGCAAGGCAATCCAGGGTGCAAAATCTGGGTCATATGTACAGTATTTCAATGCATTGTTTACTTTTTTTTATATATATAATACTGTATGACAATTGTGGTACACTGAAAAACTACAGTTCTGCCTCTCTGGGCTGAGAAGGGCAGATTGTTCCAGCTAAGTTAATCTTTGTTCCTTAAATGCATTTCTGTTATGAAGTAAATTTGTTAGCCAAGCAGACAATTAAATCTGCCACTGAACTGCAGGGTAAGCAGCTACCAGAATCATAAGTTTCTGATATATGAGATGCTTCTTCCTTACTTTCTAAAATGAGCTGAATGTGCTTTTAACAGGCTATATTACTGCAGATGCCATATGCAATCCTAGCATCCTATAAATGAATTTATCTAAGCAATGTCACCTGATATGTGGAATCCGATAGGAAACACAAAGTCATTTTATGATGGTTTGACCTTCACAGAGGAAACTGTGTTGCACCACTACAATACAGTATCTTCATTATGCCACTGGACCATTGAAGAAAAATCAGGAGACAGAAATAGGGTCCTGTAAAATACTGCAAATAGTTTTTGACAGGGAGACTTGGATACACTGGCTGCCTGATTTTAATTGTGTAAAACTATGGGATATTAATCATGCTGCACTTACTTTTTGTACAAAACATAAATCAAGAATCATTTAGATTTAATTATGCCTGCTCTGCTGATTTCCATGTAGCATAAATGAAATCACTGAGTAAGAAAAAAGGCAGCTCTTCCTCACTCCCCTCCCCCCTCCAAAAGTCCTAGAAAAGCCTAAGGGCCCTGTTTACTAAGGTGCACTAGAGTTTTTAGCACACGCTAATGCTAGAGACACCCATAGGAATATATGGGTGTCTCTAGCATTAGTGCACACTAATTTTTAGCATGTGATAAAAACGCTAGCACGTCTACATCACAACTTAGTAAACAGGGCCCTAAGTGTTTTGAGAACTATTGAAGAAGTTAGCATGGCAAGTGTGGCAGATTCAGGGCTTTTTTTGAGGGGGTACTTGGGGGTACTGAGTACTGGCAACTTTTCCATTGTCTGCTAAAATTGACCCATGAACCCCAAGCTTTAATGAAAGAGTTCAGGCTCTACACACCAATTCTGCCTTGTCATAGGTTCTGTGACTGGTTGCAGGGGGCCTGGTTATTATGGGGTGGGTCCCTCAGTAATTACCTGCCCCTGAAGGGTGGCTTAGCATTTGAGTGCCGGCATCTTTTTTGCTATAAAAAATGCACTGGGCAGATTATAGTTGATTCTATTATCATTGCAACCCAATATAAGCAGGACAACAACCAATATCAAAAACAATTCCAGCATCTGTAAGGGGGCCTCATAAGCAACTATAGAGAGATGAAATCTCATTTATATCTGCTACTTCCTCCACTCAAACTATAATCATCAGAAACATTTTTGGCAGAAACATGGCTGGGCAGACTGGATAGACCATATGGTCTTTATCTGCCTTCATTTTTCTCTGTTTCTATAATTGTAAGTTGAGTGGCGAGAATAGCAGGTTTTATGGAGATTTCACCTCTCTATGGTTGCGAATCTCAGGGGCAGCATTATGGGGTTCAAGCATTGCAATTGCCCTAGAGTCCAGGTCACAGGACCCCTTAAATCTGCCCAATCTGAGAAAGACACAGAGGGGCATAATTGAACAAAAACGTCTATCTCCAAGGGCGTTTATCTCCGAGAACGGGTCCGTGAAGGGGCGGACCGAACCGTATTTTCGAAAAAAATAGACGTCCATGCTTTATTCGACAATTTGTGAGCTGGGTGTTTTTGTTTTTCAGTGATAATGGAAAATGAAAGCGCCCAGCTCAAAAACGAATAAATCCAAGGCATTTGTTCATGGGAGGGGCCAGGAGTCGTAGTGCACTGGTCCCCCTCACATGCCAGGACACCAACCGGGCACCCTAGGGGGCACTTTTACAAAACCAAAAAAAAGGTAAAAGAGCTCCCAGGTGCATAGCACCCTTCCCTTGGGTGTTGAGCCCCCCAAATCCCCCTCAAAACCCACCGCCCACAAGTCTACACCATTACTATAGCCCTAAGGGGTGAAGGGGGGCACCTACATGTGGGTACAGTGGGTTTGGGGGGGTTGGACGACTAAGCATTAAGCAGCACAATTGTAACAGGTAGGGGGGGGGATGGGCCTGGGTCCACCTGCCTGAAGTCCACTGCACCCCCTAATAACTGCTCCAGTGACCTGCATACTGCTGCTGCCAGGGAGGTGGGTATGACATTTGAGGGTGAAAATAAAAAGTTGTGAAACGCCATATTTTGTGGTGGGAGGGAGTTTGTGACCACTAGGGGAGTCAGGGGAGGTCATCCCCAATTCCCTCCAGTGGTCATCTGGTCATTTAGGGCACTTTTTGGGGCCTTATTCGTGGAAAAACAGGGTCCAGGAAAAGTGCCCTAAATTCTCGCTAAAAATGCATATTTTTCTTCCATTATCGGCGAAAGGCGCCCATCTCTGATCGCCCGATAACCACGCCCCAGTTCCGCCTTCACCAAGCCTTCGACACGCCCCCATCAATTTTGTCCGCATCCGCGACGGAGTGCAGTTGAAAACGTCCAAATTCGGCTTTCGATTATACCGCTTTATTCGTTTTTGAGATAAACGTCTATCTCCCGATTTGGGTCACAATATAGGCATTTTTCTTTTTCAATTATAAGCTGGACAGTCTGCTTGGGGGGAGGGAGAGGGGTCTCCTCTCAAATTTCCGCCACAGCATATCTCTCATTGGCCTTGAAGAGGACAACTCACAGATGCAACAATCATATTTATTGTCATTTGTTTTTATAGGATATTATTGTTCTTTTTGTTTTTATTATTATTATTATTGTTATTATTAATATTATACATTGTACATAGCAAACAAAGATTCATCTGTTATCACTGGAGAATTCAAGCTTCACCTAGAAGCTTAGAAATTATCGAGGTATATTCGTAAAATGTAGCTTGAAACAAACAAATCTGTTTTTTGTAAGTCTGCTGTTGGCAAATCTGAAATTGCAAGGTTTTGTAGAAATTTGTCCAGCCTTGGTATAATGTTGCCTAAGGCTCCTACAACAATAGGGATAACCCAATATGGCTTGTTCCAGAGTGTTGCTATTTCTATTGTAAGGTCTGAATACTTTCTTAATTTTTCCAGTTGTTTGACTTCAGTTCTTGGGTCTCCTGGTACTGAAGTGTCGAAAATCACAATATTGGACTTCCGGTTACCACTAATGGTGGTTGGACATGTGTAGTTGTAGCTCCAGCAATCAGGCAATGCGCATCTCCTTGAGATAGACAAGAGTGGGCTGAGATTGTGGAAGATACTGAGACTAACGTTTGGCGATTGATGAGGAAGATGCCAAAACAAGCCATAATCAGCACCCACCACTACATAAGTACGTAAGTATTGCCATACTGGGACAGACCAAAGGTCCATCAAGCTGAGTATCCTGTTTCCAACAGTGGCCCATCCAGGTCACAAATACCTGGCAAGATCCCCAAAAAGTTCAAAACATTTTATGCTGCTTATCCCAGAAATAGTGGATTTTCCCCAAGTCCAATTTAATGATGGTCTATGGACTTTTCCTTTAGGAAGTCATCCAAACCTTTTTTAAACTCTGCTAAGCTAACCGCCTTTACCACATTTTCTGGAATGATGTATGTAATGTATGAGATGTATGTGGCCAAGACATCCAGGCCAGTAAGGGAAGGTGGAAAGCCCAATTCAGCAGACTCAATGCTGCTATTCCTTACTGTAAGGCCTTTAGCACTCACTAAAGGACTCAACCTCTACTGAGATACCAGTTTATCAGTACTTCTAGTTGCAGGATTGCTCCAGGGACCGCATATTAAGGTCAGCTTACACAGAAAATCCAATAAGGTTGAACTTACCCTATTTAAAGAGAAACTCACTAAAAAGCCTCTCTCAAAAGTATATCATATTTTGGAGGAAGAATGCTTCCAGCCAATAGTGGGACATATTAATTTCTTGGAGAAATGGATGGGAGATCAGAAGGGAGATGATTATTAGACAAAGGCGCATGTTTACGTCCATGGGTGCTCTGTAGTAGTGACTTATAAGCAGATGCAATATATGTTAATCAGAAGGCAATACTGGACTCTGGTTAGCCTGAAGCATGGGGAGAGAAGAGGGAATTATGTTGGAGAGAATGTGGGGTGAGAATGTCCTAAGGCCAAGGCCTTTTGGGGGAGAGTTTGGGATGACATTAAGACCTTGACAGTGATGAACTGGAGAGGATCTTCAGGGGCATGTTTGCCTGGAATATCAGATACGGGTTTTGCTCACAAGGGGCCGGAAAGGCAGGTGTTAGTTCTATTGCTAGATGCCAAGACAACCTTTGCAAGATTCTGGAAATAAATATATGAGGAGCTGCGGAGATATGAGAAGATTACTAGTAGCCAACCTGGCAAGAGAACTCAGTTTGAACCAGTGTGGGCAATGGTACCGATATAATACTAGTGATCAAATTAATTGGGGTTCCTAGACATTAGATGAATAATTTTAACAAAGGGGGTTTGAATTTAAGACTAGAAAGAGATTTTGCATAACTCTTGTGGGGAAGGGGGGATAGGGAAAAAAGGAAAGGGGGTAGGGGTGTCATGGCTATGGAAGTGCCCTTATGTCTAGACCTACTGTTTCTCTGTATCTAGATCTGTGACATCCTCAGTCTGCCTTTTTTCCTGTTGTTCTTCCTGTTAGCCAAGCCTCGCTTTGGTGTCCCTGAAGGCAAGCCTCACTTTGGTATCCCTGCTTCTGCTTCATTTCCTACTTTTGACATCATCAGCCTATTCATTTATAACGGCCTGGGAAGCTTTCCTGCATTGCCTTTGCAACAGGTCTATTTTCCCTTTTCTTGTTGTCCTGTTCTTGTTTGATTTGAGGGAACTGGTGGTCTTGTTAGCTGTGTGGTTTTGGTTTGAACCTGTATGGATTATTTGCCTGTTATTTTTGCTTCTAAGCAAAGCCCTGTTCTGTCTCCGTATGTGTCTGGTTCTGGTTTGAATCTGTATGAATTACTTGCCTGTTAACTTTGCTCCCAAGCAAAGCCCTGTTCTGTTTTTCTGTGTGTGTGTGGTTCTGGTTTGAACCTGAATGGATTACTTCCTTGCTAACTAGGCTCTCCAGCATACCTTGTTCTGTTTCCCTGTGTGGTTTCCCTTGTTACCTTTCACTGTTCAGAGTGCCGGTTGTTGCCAGCTGCTTTCCTTGATTACTTTGCTTCCATGCAGCTTTCTGTGCTCTGTCTGCCTTTCCTTTCCCAGCCCAGCTGTGGGTTCTGGCTGAATTCTGGTAGGAACATTGTTTGTCTTTCCTTTTGTTTGCTTTAAACCTTTGACTGCAGTGTTTGGTATTTTGCTCTTGTAAGCCCTGCTTCTTTCTGACTTGTGTATTAGAAGCAGCCCTTCCCTTTAGCCTGCTTTAACTCTTTGTCTGTTGTGTTTGTTTCCTGGTTCCTTCTTACTCCTTATCTGATTTGTGTATGTAAAGGCAGCTTTCCCTGTTTGCTTGCTTTTCCCTTTGTCTCTAATGTCTGTTATTTGACTCTGTGGCACTGCCTTGTGTATTCCTATGGATGGCTTCCCTGTACCCTTGAAGGCTGTCTGGCCAGCCTTGTGTATTCCTATGAGTGGCTTCCCTTTATCCTTGAGTACTGTGTGGCACAGCCTTGTGTATTCTTATGAGTGGCTTCCCTTTACCCTTAAGTGCTGTGTGGCCAGCCTTATGTATTCATATAAGTGGCTTCCCTTTATCTCTGAGTGCCATGTGGCACAACTTTGTGTGTTCCTTTGAGTGGCTTCCCTTTTTCCTGAGTGCTGTATGGTACAGCCTAGAGCATAGGAGCCGACTCTGTGGGTGCTGTGGGTGCTTGAGCACCCTCAATATAGAGAATATTCATTGAATGTGTCCAGGGAGTGGTTATTTCCACTGGGCTTAGCACCCCCAATCATTTTGAAACGTTGGCTCCTATGGCCTAGAGTGTTCCTATGAGTGGCTTCTACTTATCCTTGAGTGCTGTGTGGCACAGCCATGAGTGTTCCTTTGTGTGGCCTTGTCTTGAGTTTTCCCTGTGTGCTTTCTGTTTGAGCGTCCTCTCTGTTTGCATTCTGTTTGTGTTTGAGTGGGTTGCTCTTTCATTTAGCTGTGACTACTAGTGCAGCCTTGAGCGGTCTCTGTGTGGCATGAGTGGTCTGCTCTTTCGTTTAGCTGTGTGTTCTAGCTCAGCCCTGAGCGTCCTCTCTGTTTGGCTTCTGTTTGTGTTTGAGTGGGTTGCTCTTTTGTTTAGCTGTGACTACTAGCTGAGCCTTGAGCTGCCTTTCTGTGTGGCATGAGTAGACAGCTCTTTCGTTTAGCTGGGACTCTTAGCTCAACCCTGAGCTACCTCTCTGTGTGATTTCTGTTTGACTTGGTTAGGACTATTCGTTTATAGCTGTGATTCTAAGGACAGCCCTGTGCTGCCTCCCTGTGTGGTTTTCTTATCTTTTACTTGTGGTTTCTACCATGTGAATCTAAGTGGGGTTCTCCTTTCCTCTTCAGTTTCTTTGTGCCTATATGTAGGGTCTTTTGACCCCTTGTTTGTGGCTCTGTGTGTGCACTGCTTGAGTAGTACTTGCTCAAGAAATTCCATTCTGTTTCTTTTCCCATCCCCCTGGTATGAGTGGATTCCAGTTTGGCCTTGTGGCTTGTATGAGTGTCCTTCCTTTGTTTCTGGTTCCTGCTTTTGTTAAGTTCTGTTCCTGGTTTTTGCTTTAGCCAGGCTCTGGTTTCACCTTGTCTTGAGTGTGCTCTGTCTATTTGCCATGTCTGGTATCTTGTTTGTATTCACTGCCTGGTTTGCCTCTGCTCTGTGCCTCCCCAGAGGACTTGTCTGCTATAGCCTGGCTGCAGCTCAAGGGCTCACCATCCTGGGTTTCTTGACAAGGGGACGGTGGATTTCTCCTGATTTTGTTTGTTTCAGTTTCTGCACATCTAACAAGGTCGAGAGCAGTTGATTCCACCACATGCCTCATTGACCCAACCACTGAATGGACACGCCCAGGCTAGCAAGGTCTAAATTCATCCTCCAATGGGATTCAGCAGCACACTTGCCAGCCCAAAAGATGAAAGAATGCCCACAGAACCACACACCGACAACCACAGGAAGGGCTCGAATCAAGGACACTAAAATAGAAACCCAAAGTTAATGCACAAGATCACGAACATATAGCACTGTGAAGATCAATGCCCCACACCCTGAATCAACCTTGCAGAACCCCCCAAGGCAGCTGCTTCAGAGGCCGCCCCAATCCAAAATGAGTGAGTACTAAACCGTTGTGGGTCACAACCCAAAAACCGCAGTGAGAGCCTCAGCACAGCCACAAACTGATAGCAGGTCAATGGCATCCCATCTGCATGAAGCAACCAAAACAGGACATCCGGTGGCCTCAGGAGCATATATCTATGTGCCCAATAAACTGGACATGTGCAAGGGTAGAGACATGCTGCAACAACACCCAGTCACCTTTGCCTAAGTGACATACTTGGACTGTGGAAGATAAATCACTAAGGCCTGAGATCCTAAGGTGATATGCTGCAGCAAAAGGCGAGCTGTCCCAAAATCCACTTTAGAGGGAGGCAAGAGCTCTCCAACCCAGAAAGCCCTGAAAAATATCATTGAGAATGCTACTGAAAAAAGTACAACCTCAAAAAGGGAACTACACACCCTTTCTATAGCACTCAATAAGGACATCAAAAGCTCATGAGATATTGGCAGCCGTAATGACTTACTGACAATGCACCCGCTGCGTCCATAACCCGCCAGCAGCTACTTAAGTAAGAATGACCTAGTAGGATCTGTAAAGCCACAGATCTTGGAGAAAAAGCTATAGCCACCAGGGGCTGCAACACAGAACTCACAGAGTCTAGCAGATAGCAAAAATTGAAGAACCCCATGATCATGGATTAGCAAAAGCACTCCTCATCCATAGCCAGCACCAACTGCTTGAAAGTGTTGCCAGCCCGCAACATAAGACCTCCAGGTATTGGCAGCCAAGGAATTCCTCAGCAGATCATTGAATACCGCTGGAACTAGTGCCACAACTCCACGGGCATCACCACTACTACTACTACTATTTAGCATTTCTATAGCGCTACAAGGCGTACGCAGCACTGCACAAACATAGAAGAAAGACAGTCCCTGCTCAAAGAGCTTACAATCTAATAGAGCTGAGGAGACAGGGAGAATGAGAGAGCCATCAACAGAAATAGAAAACGGGGGGAGCGGGGAGGTGGGTTTGGGGGGGAAAATGTGAAGCTCGGTTTTGGTCATATTTAATTTCAGGTGGCGTTGAGACATCCAGACAGCAATGTCAGACAAGCACGCTGAAACTTTGGTTTGGATGCAAGGTGAGATATCAGGGGTAGAAAGGTAGATTTGGGAGTCATCAGCATAGAGATGGTAGGAAAAGCCATGGGATGAGATTAATGAACCAAGGGAAGATGTGTAGATAGAAAAGAGGAGGGGACCAAGAACAGAACCCTGAGGTACGCCGACAGGCAGAGGGATAGAAGTAGAAGAGGATCCACCAGAGTGAACACTAAAGGTGCGGAGGGAGAGGTAGGAAGAGAACCAGGAAAGGACAGAGCCCTGGAATCCAAGTGAGGACAGGGTATCGAGAAGTATGCTGTGATCGACAGTGTCAAAAGCAGCGGAAAGATCAAGAAGAATGAGGCAAATCTACTGCATCTGAAGCCAAACACCGGAAACGAGTCAACTGAATCCGAGAAAGAGAATCAGTGATCTCATTATCCATTCCTGGCACATACTTAGCCTGCAAGAAGATATTGTGCTGTAAACAAGCAACATCGGGAGCAGCCTGAGACCTCCACACCCACAATGAAGGCTGAGCCCGGCAAGGTGCCATAAATCAGGCGGAACACACACCACCACACACTACACCACTAACCTCCCCTGCCTTACAGCCCCAAAGGAAGCAGGCTCAGCCCCCAGAAGCCGTAGACACCACTACAGACAAGGCCTGCTCCCGTGCCCTAGTTCCGCAGAACCTAGCACTCCAGACACACGCACTAGGAGACAAATCCTGACACCAGCTGTCCCACATACCAAAACCAATGGCCTCCACTTATCTGACCCACCGTTCCAGACCACAGAGACACGTCCAAACTGCATATCTGCCCACAGGCAAGGAGACTACCCGCCACCTCAACTGCTCAGCAGGGCGACACCACCACAAGGTAAACTATAACCTCCAACCACTAAAGAAGAATTGTCTCCCACACAAATTTCCACACCTTTCCCATCCTACTCCCACCGCCCCAAAACATCCCTGCCTGCCAAAACTTTCTCTTCTCATCATCTCCAACTCTTCCCTTTCCCCCACAGCCAATCCCTTCTTCCACCCCATCTGTTGACTTATGTCTGCCAAGAACTCTTTCCAACCTATCTCTCCCTCCCTATTCCCTTGCTTCCCACTGTCTCCAACCACCCTATTATTTCCATTACTTCTCTTCATAACCCTGTCTCCCCCTCCCCCCACACACACACTCCTTTTTTGTCCTGGCTGCTGCTCAGCCAAGGTTATTAGCCCTCAACTTTAAGGTTACTGGCTTATGTTAGCAGCTACAATTAATTGAACAATACAGTTTGGTGCATAACTGGCACTATTCTATAACTTGTGTGTATAACTTTGCACATGCTGAGCATCAAATTGGGTATGCAAGCTTATAAAATTAGGAGGTTATATTTTAGGAGCATGCACTTATGCCAGCCATCGAGTTGGTGTAAATGCTTGTATCTAAATTGCTAAAGGGCATGCATAAATCATAGTAATCTATAATTTACGTTTTTAATTCTACACCCCGTCCATATGCCTTCCAAACTCAGCCCTGTGAATGCCCACCTGCAAAGCATATACAATTGAAGTCTGACATATACTTACAGAACAGCAGTGTAACTGGAATATGGTTGTTTACACTTATATGTGTTCACAGACATATGTATATGACTAGAATGGTAGCATCTTTGCATGTTTTTGTTGCCTAAATCTAGACGACTCCTTATAGAATTATCTCCAGAGTCCATAGCCTTCTAGGGATAAAACTTAAGTTGTAAGAGACTTGGAAATAGAAACTGCTATGATTTTAAAACTCCAGCATTTTTATAAGAGATTTAGGTGGCTACTGTAGTCTGAAAAACAGCATTTAGACATCCATATTACATGGATGTCCAAATCCTGGTTTTATAAATCCCGGATACTGATGCCTAAAACTGCAGTGCGTCCATATGGCAAGGAGATGTGGTCTGAGCTTGTTTTGTGTAGGACTAGGGAGGGGTCAAAATATGGACACCAACTCTGATTGCAAAAGGGAAAAGGACATCCATGTTCAAAAAGTTAGATGTCAATATTTAGATCTGGAACTTGGCAAGTCCAGGTTACAGAAAGGTGCTCTGACTGAGCACGTTTCCACTGGATTGAGTAAGGGATGTCACAGTATGTATTTTTCTGTCCCTTGGGGCTCATAATTTAAACAAAAAAGGAAAAGAAAATTACAAACAGTTACAGTTGAATTTGAACAGGCAACCTCTGATTCTCTGCACCGGTTCTGTCCCTGCTGCTTTAACCATTAGGTTAGTCCTCCACATGAATGTTTATGTGGCCATTTTATGATATAGATGTCCTTCTGCTGCCACAAAGGATACCCACATCCCTTTTGTTGCCCCATTCATAGTTTGGATGTTTCAGTTTGTTCATGTTGGATGTCATCAGCACTTGGATGCCTATTTCTCATGTATTTTAGAATAGGCTATATGTGGGCAGATGTTGTTCTAAAACATATGAGAAATGGACATCCATATACTGAGTTGGAGGTCCTTTTTAAAGTGCCTTTCCAAATGGTCCATGTAGTTGTTATTTTATAAATGTAATATATATATTTTCATGTTGAATTATTTAATGTAGCCAATGTTAATCTATCTCTTTTTGTGGATAGGAAAATCTGAAAATTATTCAAATATTATTTCTAACCCAAAATTCAATGATTCTAGTCTATTTTGATGCTTCTATACTGCCTTAAACAGAGTCTTCAAGGCAGTTCAGAGCAAAAATAATATCTCATCAGATATGATCAACAATTTACTTCTTTAAACTTAAACAATATAATTCTTACTGCGTAAACAAATGTGTTTTCAAAGCTTTCCAAAGTAGAGATTAGCTATTATCATTACAGAAACTGTAATATTATTCCAGATTTTTGGTCCCTGGAAGGATAAAAGATTCTTACCAAATAGACTTCTGTTTTATTTCCTTTTTAAAGGGAATATCAAATGTAGTTTATGGTTTATCACTTGATATATTGCTTCTCATTTCGATACAGTGAGTTGTTTACAGACAAAATAAACCCAACGCGTGCCAAATTGGAGTTACCACATAGCCCCTGCAGTAATTTAAAAAGGCATTTTTGTAGGGGCACTAAAAAAATAATTCTGCATGCGCCCAAAACATGCGTCTACACTACCATATTTTTCAGTGCACCATAGTAAAAGGACCCCAAAAGAAGCAGAAAGGAACTCTATTAATTATTGTACAGAGAAAATCAGAGGGAAAGAGGAAGAAGGGAGGAGAAGCGCGGATATAAACTGTGTGTGGGGGTGGGGGGGGGAGAGTATAGGCACTGATAAAGAGACATCTTATCACAGCAGCCACTTAACACTGTGCTAACTCTTCAAAATCTGGTTTGAAGGGATAAATTTTGAGAGCAGTTTTAAACTTAGAGAGGGAAAGTTCTGTGCAAAGTGAAGTTGGCAGTGTGTGCCAAAGAAATGGGGCTGCACGATAAAGGACACTCTGAAGAGTTGAATCTAACCATGTACGAAAGACCAGGGGAGTAAATAAATGGCCATTTTGAAGTGACTGTAGAGCCCCAGCCTGAGAATGTGGAATGATGGAAGATGAAAGGTAAGTGGGGATACTAGAGTGAAGTACTTTATGAGTTAATGTGAGTATCTTAAATTGACTCAGTCCTAACTGTATCAGAGAGTGGCTGATACAATCTTTGTAGGAATAAAAATTGGTTTATAACCTGGTCCATCACAGTGAAGATGATGACATTTTGACAGTTGTTAACAGAAGTGAAGGAAAGTCATTTTCTCTGGATTTGGTCTGCTGGGAAAATTTAGTTTTGTGATGATGTGCTGCTTGTATACCCCATAAAGTGGACTTTCGACCAGGAACATGTTATATAAATGGTTTAAATAAATATATTCATACTTTAAATGAAAGCCTGATAAAGGATCAGACAACTTTTACAACTAGATAATGAATTTTAAATTATTATCAGCTGTAGTAATTTCCCGCTATATTCTACAGAAGGAATATTTATCTGAGTCATTTCAGATTTTGAGGTTTGGAGATCTTTGTTATGAGACAGGGTATCATTTTGTATATTTCCTGAAGCTATGAAGCATGTCTTTAATAGTGAATGGTGATATTAATTTGAAATAAACTTATAGATCTATACTCAAGCAAATTATTTATTTTTGTGAGAGGTAAGTTGAAGCTTTGCATTTTGTGATGGTTAGTCTGTTCAGTTGCACCATCATTAGTGAACCTCCTGAAGAAGCTGTGATGGTGAAACAAGGATCCTTGTTGGGGTGACCTTCACAGATATAGAGACTGTAGGATTTTGTTGTTTCACGTTTTTTGAACAGTCAGTTACTTTGTGGAATTTTTTTCTACTATCGGTACCATAGAAGATTGGACCTCAGGTACAGTAACCATCCAGATGCATTTATTTTTTTTTTTCAAATGGTATCACTGGCTCTTATTTTCATATGATATAATTAATTGCTACATCTTCCTTATGGACATAAAAAAGAAGTGCAATGATGGTAAAGTAGTGCTTATGGTCTCCAACTTTGGCACTTGTTTTTTCTGAGGACAGCATTCCAAGATTTCATAAGAGTTTTAAAACGATTGAAAATTATTTTTTAATGATATGTTATAAAAGTTTAAAAATTTAGTTATTTATTTTAAGGTTTATCTGAATTGATATTTACTGTTTTCAAACCTGAATTTTGTGGATTAGGTAAGATGAAGCAGAATTCACTACAAATTACTACTGTACTAATTCTTACAGTTTCAGCTTTCTGAACTAATAACAGAGTGGAAGACTGACGACTAAGCAGTAAGTGATATTCTTTTATTTGACTTAAAAGCTAGTCACAAATATAGTTAGAGTTATACTCCTTACATCATCTAGCCATATGTTGCCCCAGTACACCTGTAAATAACTCTGTGTATTACAATGGTGATGTGATGGTGTTTGTTTTCAAAGCTCTAAAGAGTTATAAAGGGACAGGAAGGGTGGTGGTAGTGATGGTTTGGGGGGGAAGTTGAAGTGTTTGCAGAGGGGTATGAAAACTGAGGGAGACAAAGAGCAGAATTTACAGCTACAGGAGAATTATGTCTGGTAATAGGTGAGAAAATCAATGCCCATATTATGTTCCTTTGGGGTCTATGTAGCTTTAAAACCAGCATGGTAACATGAGTTACTTTCTGAGTTTAGCACTGACATTGCATTACATTTAATGCTTGGTGTGCAAAACCAATGATATGAAGGAAGTGGTGGCGTTAAAATGCCTGTGTTAATTTCAGTGTAGTCACATTAACACTTTTGTGTTGTTCTTTGTTTCCTGAGACCTGTGTTGATTGGGCCTGAGAAAATTTGCTTTGGCATGTTGGTTTGAGTATTATCAATATCATTTTGAATTTCATACCATCACCAGCAGCATGAAAACATGTTCTCTCCTGGAGGTGAAGATTCAGTATTCTATAAAGTGAGTGGGATGAGAGGTCCAGGGTGCCTGAGACTCTTTTGGTGTTGCTAGGTATAGGACAGGATTAAGACCCTAAAGCTCTTAGATGTTTTGAAAATTAAAAGGTACAGTGGGTGGGCCCAGTAGGTCCTTTGATGTTCATAGGGGCAGTGTGGGCCCAGAAGACCCATTCAGCTATCACTTTCATGTTTGTGTCAGGCCTGAAAATCCTAATTTAAGTAAGAGATGGAGTGGGCTGGGGTGATGGTGGGTGGTGGCATGCATTAAACCTTTGGAGAGATAGTTTATTTTCCTGCTACTTGTAGACTGGATTAATCCTCATAGGTATGATCAAGAACCTAAGGTAATGTAGGGTATATTATTCTTATTTATTTATTTATTTTGAACATTTATACCCCGCCTTTTGCCGCAGTTTTGCAGCCTCGGAGTGGCTTACAATGAACCATTAAAATAAATGCATTGAGAACTGAGAGGGTAGAAGGAACAGAGAGATAAAG
Organism: Microcaecilia unicolor; assembly: GCF_901765095.1. Taxonomy (NCBI): domain Eukaryota; kingdom Metazoa; phylum Chordata; class Amphibia; order Gymnophiona; family Siphonopidae; genus Microcaecilia; species Microcaecilia unicolor. The sequence goes on from NC_044034.1 coordinate 82,383,450, forward strand.
GAAGGGAATGTAAATACAATCTTAAACCAAATAAATAGGTAGGCAGGGCGATAGAGGGCAAGCTGTTAGGGAAGGGAATATGTCCAAATGTCTTCAGATTGGTTGGCTTCCTGCAGTGGAGTCACTGGGAGAGCCAGCAGGGTAGGCTTTTCGGAATAACATGGTCTTTAGTGATTTCCGGAATGTCGGATGATCTGCAATGGTTTTGATGGACCTTGGTAAAGAGTTCCATAACTGAGTCCCAAGGAATGAGAAGGAGGTGGCGTATGCAGTTTTGTACTTGACTCCAGTGCAGTTTGGATAGTGGAGGGTAAGATACAAGCGGGCGAGACAGGACGCATTCCGGAGTGGTAGGGAGCAGGGGCGTAGCTACGGGTGGGCCTGGGTGGGCCCAGGCCCACCCAATTTCAGCCCAGGCCCGCCCAGCGCCAGCCCCAGCACCCATTGCCGGCCACTGCTGCTTTTCCTGTTGAGCAGCAGGGCCAGCGCTACAAAAAGAAGAAGCGCTAACGGCGCTAAGCACGAGAAATGTTTTAAAAAAAAAAACGCGGCACCGGCAGGCACTGTCTCGGCAGCCTTGAGGCATTGGCTGCTGAGGCATTGGCTGCTGGCTCGCAGGCTCCTCCCGTCTGCGGGAGGAGCCTGCGAGCCAGCAGCCAATGCCTCAGCAGCCAATGCCTCAAGGCTGCCGAGACAGTGCCTGCCGGTGCCGCACTTTTTTTTTTTTAAACATTTCTCGTCCTACCTACGGTCCTTAGCGCCATTAGCGCTTCTTCTTTTTGTAGCGCCGGCCCTGCTGCTCAACAGGAAAAACAGCAGTGGCCGGCAATGGGAGCTGGCGCTGGCATGCAGGGCGGGCCTCGTCGAAGAAAAGAGGGAAAACATGGAAGGATGGGGAGAAAGAGGGAAAACATGGAAGGATGGGGAGAAAAGAGGAAAAACAGATGGAAGGATGGCAGAGAATGAGGGAAAACATGGAAGGATGGGGAGAAAGAGGAAAACATGGAAGGATGGGGAGAAAAAGAGGGAAAACAGATGGAAGGATGGGGAGAAAAGAGGGAAAACAGATGGAAGGATGGCAGAGAATGAGGGAAAACATGGAAGGATGGGGAGAAAGAGGGAAACATGGAAGGATGGGGAGAATGAGGGAAAACATGGAAGGATGGGGAGAAAGAGGGAAAACTTGGAAGGATGGGGAGAAAAGAGGGAAAAACAGATGGAAGGATGGCAGAGAATGAGGGAAAACATGGAAGGATGGGGAGAAAGAGGGAAAACATGGAAGGATGGGGAGAAAAGATAGAAAACAGATGGAAGGATGGGGAGAGAAAGAGGGAAAACGGATGGATGGGGAGAGAGACTCTGGATGGAAGGATGGGGAGAGAAAGGGGAGAGACTGGAAGGATGCAGAGAAAGGTGAGAGACTGGAAGGATGTGGAGAGAGAAGGGACACTGAACAGAAAAGGGTAGAGTGATACAGAGACACTGGTTAGAAAGAGGGAGAGAGACATTAGATGGAAGGATCAGGAGAGAGGATAGATGGATGGAAGGATGGGGAGAGAAAGAGGGAAGATGCTGGATGGAAGGGTAGGGAGAAAGAGGTGACACTGGACGGAAGGATGCAGAAAGAAAGAGGGGAGACTACTGGAAGGATGGGGAGAGAGAGGGGAGACTGGAAGGATGGGGAGAGAAAGAAGAGAGTTGCTGGATGGAAAAGGAGAGTAGTGAAAGACTGGAGAATAAGAGGAAGGGGCATGGGGAGAACAAGGGTGAGAAAAAGATGAAAAGCCATAAGTAGATGAAGGAAATTAAAGAATGGATAGTAAGAATGAATTAAATCAGGACAGAGAGAGAGAGGCAGAAAAATATTGAAGAACGCAAAGAAAAAGGAGAGAAAAATGAGAAATGGCCAGGAAACCGTGGCAGAAGAGTTAAGCGAAAACGAAGGAAAGCAGAATCTAGAGACTGGGAGCGACACAATGAGAAAAAGTAAATGGCCATACAAGAAAGGTAAAGAAAATAATTTTATTTTAATTTAGGATAAAGTAATATGGTACCTGTGTTAATGAAGTTTCAGAGACCAATACTTCCTTCCTTAGGTCAGGCGAGGATACCGTAACAGCATTATACTGACCTGAGGCAGGAGGTTTTGGCCTCTGAAAGCTCATTGAAAAGGGTGTTAGGCTATTAAATAAATTTTCTGAAATCTGATGCACTGAAAAGCAGCACTTTACCCTGTGTGACAAATGCATCTGATTAGCGTGACTAAATTTTGCTGGGGGAGGGGGTAGAGAGAAAATTTTGTGCCCACCCACTTTGGGTTCAGGCCCATCCAAAATTGGCAGTCTGGCTACGCCACTGGTAGGGAGATGAGAGCCATCATATAGCCAGGTACTTCGCCGTAAAGGATTTGGTGTACTAGAGAGCAAAGTTTGAAGGTGATACGTTCTGTGACAGGGAGCCAATGTAACTTTTGTCGAAGGGGCGTGGCAGGCTCAAACTTGGTATGTTATTCTGACACTGCAGGGCTGCAAACTCAGCGTGATCTCTTTGAGCTGTAACATTGCAGGCTAGTACTGAGCATATATAGGCAGTTTTTTGATCTGTTAATGCAAGGCAGATGGAGGTCTGCTTCGCTGTGCCTCAGGGGCTTAAGTACTGTAGAATAAAGTTACTGTAAGTACCACATAAAACAACAGCAATAATAGTAATTAACAATACAAGTAACATGCACAGTAACTTAGACATATAGCAGTAGAAACAAATCAATAGACACATATCTCAAAACTATAAATGCATAATCAATATCAATCAATATCCATTTACAAATACATGAACAGGTATGTACAATTAAAAAGTGAAAAATTAACACACAAAGTTGTCATATATGGTTTGGAAGCATTATATAGTTTGGAAGAGGCAAAGAATTCTAAAGAAAAAGGAAATAAACTGCTCACTGTATCTCTCCTTCACATGCAGGTCTGTTGCTGATCAAACAAGCTTTACTTCCCATTGCTGCTTTTAAACTTGCTAGTGATCACATAACCACATGCATTGCCTGTGTAAAAACCTTTTAACAGGTGTGTTACCAAACAATCCTTATCCTCACATTGGTTAAAATAAGACAAAGCTAACACCTTAAGCATAAAAAAAAAGGCTTTTAAAAATGACAAGATGAAATATAAACTAAAAATGCCCAAAGACACTTAAAATCAGCGAGGTCTTTAAAAATCATGATGTTTCACTGAAAATAAATTAAAAATGTGTTTAGAACATAAATCACATTGAAAATACATTTTTATTACTTAAAACTGGTGGAAATTAAAGAAAATATATTAAAAGTGCATGTTCCAGTGGTGCGTTTCAATGGCTTCCTCATATAATGATGATGCATGCATGTGACATTTTTCTGCCATTCTGATCTTGTAAACATAGTAGGGAGTCCGAAACAAACTAAAAAACCTGAAAAATAGCTCAAATAAGAATTGCTTTAATTTGAAAATGTACTGCATGGTGTCTTAACCAATATATAAAGGGCCATTGCAAAGATACATGTTATTGTATAAGTATCATATAAACCATTGTTACAAACTATAGGATATAAATAAATATATAGCCATATATAAAATAAATATAAAAGAGCATTGTAGATTTAATTACAAATAACTTCAAATAAAACATAAATAAATGATGTGACTAATAAATGCGTACATAGATATGGATATATATAAAAGAACATGTTCAGATAACATACCACATAAAAAGAAGCTGAGGTGACCAACAATTATAAATACACTGAAAGGTCTAATTCACAGTTCATTCCATGAGGTGTCACGGTATTAAATTAAAAAATATATTTCTGCTTTACTCTTAATAATAGCTTATCTATGTTGCCTCCTCTTGCATGAACATTTTGGTTGTGAGGGAACACAGAAGCGATATTCTTCAAACGAGTGCCCAAACTCGATGGAGTGGACTGTTTGCCTGTTTTCTGGGACCATCCCTTCTGACCAGCAACACAGGAGAAAAATGAGTTGGGACATTGGTTGTTTTAGGGGCCCTTTTACTAAGCTGCATAGGTGCCAATGCACACCTAATGCATGTCAATTTTGAGTTACCGCCCGGCTACCACGTAGCCCTTGCGGTAATTTCATTTCTAATGCACATCCGCTAAGTACGCCAGAAAATATTTTTATTTTCTGGTGCATGGGTGGTAATTGGGTGGTAATCAGCATTTTACATGCGTAGACCATTACCGCCCAGTTACCGAGTGAGACCTTAACGCTAGGTCAATGGCTGACGCTAAGGTCTCGGACCCAAAATGGACATGTGGCAATTTTCATTTTGCCCCGCATCCATTTTCGGCAAAAAATTTTTAAAAAGGCATTTTTTACAAGTGCACTGAAAAATGATTCTGCGCACGCCAAAAACACATGTCTACACTACTGCAGGCCATTTTTCAGCGCACCTTTGTAAAAGGGACCCTTAGTGCGTTGACTTGCCAGGGAATGTAAAAGCAGAAATATAGTGTATACTCTGATGGATCCTCCTCTACTTCTATCCCACTGTCAGTTGGTGTACCTCAGGGATCTGTCCTGGTACCTCTTCTTTTCTCCATCTATACTTCTTCCCTTGGTACTCTGATCTCATCCCATGGTTTTCAGTACCATCTTTACGCTGATGATTCCCAGATCTACCTCTCCACACCAGAAATCTCAGCAGGAATCCAGGCCAAAGTATCAGCCTGAGTGTCTGACATTGCTGCCTGGATGTCTCAGTGCCATCTGAAACTAAACATGACCAAGACTGAGCTTCTCATCTTTCCCCCTAAACCAACCTCTCATCTTCCCCCATTCTCTATTTCTGTGGATAACACTCTCATCCTTCCTATCTCATCAGCTCGTAACCTTGGGGTCATCTTCAACTCCTCCCTCTCCTTCTCTTCACATATTCAGCAGGCTGCTAAAACCTGTCATTTCTTTCTCTATAATATCACCAAAATTCACCCTTTCCTTTCTGATCACACTACCAGAACCCTCATCCACACTCTTATCACCTCTCGCATAGACTATTGCAACTTGCTTCTCACAGATCTCCCACTTAGCCATCTCTCTCCTCTTCAATCTGTTCAAAATTCTGCTGCACGACTAATATTCCACCAGTGTCGCTACACTCATATTAGCCCTCTCCTCAAGTCACTTCACTGGCTCCCTATCCATTTCTGCATACAGTTCAAACTCCTCTTATTGACTTATAAGTGCATTCACTCTGCAGCTCCACAGTACCTCTCCACTCTCATCTCTCCCTACACTCCTCCCCGGGAACTCCGTTCACTGGGTAAATCTCTCTTATCTGTACCCTTCTCCTCCACCGCTAACTCCAGACTCCGTTCCTTTTATCTTGCTGCACCATATGCCTGGAACAGACTTCCTGAGCCGGTACGTCAAGCTCCATCTCTGGCCGTCTTCAAATCTAAGCTAAAAGCCCACCTTTTTGATGCTGCTTTTAACTCCTAACACTTATTCACTTGTTCAGAACCCTTATTTTATCATCCTCACTTTTAATATTCCCTTATCTCTTATTTGTCCTGTTTGTCCTAATTAGATTGCAAGCTCTGTCGAGCATGGACTGTCTTTTCATGTTCAAGTGTACAGCACTGTGTACGTCTAGTAGCGCTATAGAAATGATAAGTAGTAGTAGTAGAAATGGGAATGATGAGTGAAGTGATTGGATTTACAGATGATAAAATTATTCAAAGTTATTAACTTGCATGCAGATTAGGAGAAATTGCAGGAGGCCCTTATAAGACTAGAAGACTCAGCATCCAAATGGCAGATGAAATTTAATGTGAACAAATACAAAGTGATGCACATAGGGAAGAAAAATCCAAATTATAGCTACACAAAGCTAAGTTCCACGTTAGGAGTCACCACCCAGGAAAAGGATCTAGGAGTCACCGTGGACAATATGTTGAAATCTTCAGCTCAGTGTACGGCAGCATCCAAAAAAGCAGACAATGTTAGTAATTATTAGGAAAGGAGTATGGAACAAAAGCAAAAAAAATAAATAAATAAATACATACATAAACTCATAATGACCTATTTATGTTTTGGACATCTGAAAACAGACATGTAGACATCCATATTGCATGGATATCCAAATCCTGATTTTATAAAGCCAAGATATGGACGTCAGTATTTAGACCTGGTACTTGGCACATCCAGGTTATAGAAAGGTGCTCTGATTAAACAGGTCCCCCATGGAAGAAGTAGTGGAAGGAACAGTAGGTATTTATGAGAGAGAGAGAGAGAGAGAGAGAGAGAGAGAGAGAGAGAGAGAGAGAGAACAGCAATGGGAGTTTTAGGCAGCTGCTCTAACCATTACCTATGGAACTTTGGAAGGCTAAGTGCTTTGAAAATATGCCTCATAATGTCCAAGAGAAAAACTCCCATAAACCAGCCACAGGGATCTCTGGAGGCCATCATTCTTAGTAGGCTGGCCACACAGACATCCTAGCAGAGCAGTGGGGCAGCCTAGGGGGCACTGCAGTAGGCTTCACATAAAAGGCCCCTGGTACACATCTCACCATAACCCCCTTATATTGTATGGTGAGCTCTACTATACCTCACTATGCACAACTACAATAACTCTCCTGCTTGCATGTGTCACCTATATGTAGATACAGTAAGTATTTAGTATTTTTTGGAGGGTGAACACATTCCACCACAGGTGTACCAGTTAGAGTGGGGTATGGACCTGGGCCCCTTTCTCTACAATGCACCGTACTGACCACTACGTTGCTTTTGAGACCTGCCTGTTGCTCTAATAGGAATGGCCATCATATATGAAGCTGTCATAGAGCCTGCTATGTACTGTCATCGTCACATCTTAGGGGCTGGGAGGGGATCAGTGACCACTGGGGGAGTAAGGAGATTATGCCTTAATCCCTACAATCATCATTTGGTAATTTAGGCCACCTTTTGGTCATTTAGTCATGATTGAAACAGGTCTTGCCAAAAAGTCTTAATTTTGGCCCTACACGTTTTCATTTTGTTCCATTATTGAAGAAAATCAGGCTTATTTTCGAAAGAGAAGGACACCCATCTTTCGACACAAATCGGAAGATGGGCATCCTTCTCATAGTGTCGCCCAAATCAGTATAATCAAAAGCCAATTTTGGGCGTCCCCAACTGCTTTCCGTCGCGGGGACGACCAAAGTTCACGGGGTGTGTCCGAGGCGTAGCCAAGGCGAGACTTGAGAATGCATAACACATCGAAGTCCTCGACCCATAATGGAAAAAAAAGGGTGTCCTTGACGAGCACTTGGACAACTTTACCTGGTCCTGTTTTTTTTACGACCAAGGCATAAAAAGGTGCCTGAACTGACCAGATGACCACCGGATAGAATCAAGGATGACCTCCCCTTACTCCCCCCGTGGTCACTAACCCCCTCCCACCCTAAAAAAACATCTTTAAAAATATTTTTTGCCAGCCTCTATGCCAGCGTCAAATGTCATACTCAGCTCCATCACAGCAGTATGCAGGTCCCTGGAGCAGTTTTAGTGGGTGCAGTGCACTTCAGGCAGGCGGACCCAGGCCCATCCCCCTACCTGTTACACTTGTGGTGGTAAATGTGAGCCCTCCAAAACCCACCACAAACCCACTGTACCCACATTTAGATGCCCCCGTCACCTGTAAGGGTTATGGTAGTGGTGTACAGTTGTGGGTAGTGGGTTTTGGGGGGGATTCGGGAGGCTCAGCACACAAGGTAAGGGAGCTATGTACCTGGGAACAATTTATGAAGTCCACTGCAGTGCCCCCTAGGGTGCCCGGTTGGTGTCCTGGCATGTCAGGGGGACCAGTGCACTATGAATGCTGGCTCCTCCCACAACCAAAGGGCTTGCATTTGGTCGTTGATGCCCAGATGGGCATCCTTGATTTCCATTATCGCCGAAAATCAGAAACAACCAAGTCTAGGGGCAACCATCTCTAAGGACAACCTAAAGTTCAGGATTTGGGCGTCCCCGACCGTATTATCGAAATGAAAGATGGACGTCCATCTTGTTTTGATAATACGGGTTTCCCCGCCCCTCCAGCGGAACATTTTGTGAGGACGTCCTCAGGAAAACGTGGGCGTCCCTTTCAATTATGCCCCTCCATATCTCCATAGTCCCATAGTCAAAAAAAGCTCTTCTCTAGAAAATGCTTTTGGACATTAATTTGGTTGGACTTTTATACAGAGGGAATAAAGTTCACCTCCATTCAAATTATGTAGTGGAACTATTTCCACAAGAATAATGATCAATCCCATAAATCAATGTTCACAGCTTTTGTAATGAAACATTTTTTTTTTACTTATCTGAAGCAACCAGCTGTCAACATGTCTTCAGCTATCTCTCCTTCCTGACACAATATCTTATTTTGAGAATAACACTCTGTTTCAAGGGCTCTCATCCACCTCCAAAAAATGCTGTGAATATTGATTTATGGACTGGTGATTATACCTATGGAAGTAGTTCTACTATGCAACTTGAAAGGAGATTCCTTTATAAAATAGATATGTTTTTGAGAATTTTATCTACATCCTCTGACAAAATTACTCACTTAATTAAGATATTAACACTAGTGCCCTTTAGTGTTTGTTTCAAAGTTTTTAGCAATTTTCAGTGCAATGTTCAGTGGTACCATGTCCAATTAAAGTTAACAAGATAATTTTTTAATTGTACTTTTGTGATACATTAACAAGCAGCACTACATTTTCCATACGGTCAACATTTTTGATAATCACAATCAATACGCTCATTACCTTATTCAACAATGTTGAATACAAACACATTTTGAACAATGGCCATTGCTTTTGCATCTTACCCCCTTTTCTTCCCACCCTCATCCTTCTTGCACTCTCCCTCCCCTTTCTCCCTCCCCCCTTCCCTCTCTACCAACCCTTTCTCTGAATGGCTTAATGATAAACTTTGGAGGCACAGGATAATGGGGGATATGCTGAATCATGGCATTGTTTTAGTGCAAGATTACAGCAGGAATGCAGGCAGCAAATCAGAGAAGCAGGATTCACAGTAGATCAGACAGCAGAAGTGTGACAGACATAGAGGGCTGAAGAGTGAATATGAGCATGAGTATATGGGGAAGGGGACAAGTACAGATACATTTAACTATATCTAGTTAAATTTTATTTAACTAGATATAGAAAGAGATAACCAGGGATCCAAGATGGCGCTGTGAATGGATGCACCTGTGTTAGCTCCTGGAACTTGCTCTGTTTGTAGGTCCTCTTCGGTGCCTCCGTTGCCTCATCAAACATGGGGAAACGGAGGGGAAAAGTGAAGGAACATCCCTCAGCTCCTGTGACTTCTTCGGCGATGAGGCAGACAACTTTGCAATTTTTCAGACAGCAACCGGGTCCTCAGGGTTTTTCGACCCCCTCTGCAACTCTCGGCGCTTCGGCGTCGATTGAGAATGAAAACGGGGCTTCCCTGAGCCCCGTGGAACGAGTTGCTCCACCCCAGCCTGGAGGGGAGTTGTTGGCAGCTCTAACAGAGAAGGAAGCCGAAGGGGCTCAGCTTGATCTGTTTGAGGGAGTGTCTGCAGTAACGGAGGCTGAATCTCAATGCCCGAGAACTACTGCTACAATCAGCTTCAAAGGTATTGCCCCAGAACATAGTTTCTAAACTTGCTCGTGTTGAAGATCAACCTCACCCTTCTCCAGCCATTAGTGGTGTGAATAGACCAGCAACTGTGACATTAGAGTCACTATGGGACATGGTTTACAGCATTCACACTTCTATGCAAACTACTTTAAAAATGAATACTTCTGATATAAAGACTCTTTCTGAGGCTGCCCTGCTTCAGGCGCAAAAGACTGCACAGCAAACCTTAGATTTGGAGACTGTGAACACTAAAATTCAAGAAATGGGATCTATAGAAACGGCTTTGGTTAAGGATAATAATTTCCTACATAAAAGATTGGAGTACCTGGAAAACGAGGCTAGAAGACTTAACCTCAGGTTTCTTAACTTTCCCAAATCGCCTTTAATTTCCCCTTTGGATATGGTTAAAAAATATATGATTGATATTCTTGGAATGGATAAGGACTCACTGCCTCCCCTTACTCGGGTTTATTACATCAGGAGCGGTGGAGTGGTGGAAGAAAATCCCCCGATAGCAGGGGAAGAAATGGATCTTACTTCTTTCCTTGAAAGTTCATTAGAGATAATTACTCAGAGGTTGACTCTGCTTGTTACTTTTGTGCTGGAGCCTGATAGGAATGCCGTATTAAGGCTTTCCTTGAGACACTTAGAAAATCTGTTTTTGGGCTCAAAAATTCGTATTTTTCCTGATCTCTCAAGGCCTAGACAGATGAGACGGAGGGCCTTTTTGGAACTCCACCCTAGGGTGGTGGCACTGGGAGCAACTTTCATATTACGTTTTCCATGTTATTGTAATGTAATGCTTGAGGGTAAACAGTTTCAATTTGTAGACCCAAAACAGTTAAAAGAATTTCTAGATGCTAGAGTGGAATTGAATGTTTTGTGCCCTCCCTAAATGCAGGCTGGGGTCTGAACCAGAGGTTGTAACCATTAGTTCGTAATTATTGCTATATGTTTTATTTTTAAATTCTAAATTCTTGGATTCCAAATTTTCTAAACTTGTGGACAGAAAGACTGTTAATGATATTTCCTTTTATTTATTTATTTTTTTTGCCTCTTGTATAAATGCCGATTGCATACTCACGTATTGTGATGATATATTGAAATATATGAATAAAGAAATAATAATAAAAAAAGAAAGAGATAACCAGTTAGATTAGTGCTGCTGAATATTCAGAGATAAAAATAACCAGATACGGTATTGGGTTATCTTTATTTTTCTTATTTTTTGCAGCCCAATTTGACTGGTTATCTTTAACCAGACACAACTGAAAATTGGTGCTATTACTTTTTAATTACACCCCCATCACGCCTTTTGGCCTTCTGTCTTTTAAACAGTTAACTTTTGGCCAGACATTGTGCTGCCCATTCAAGTTAAATAGCAGTCAAGCCCAAAATATTAAAACTAACAAATGTTCTGGTTATCTCCTAGTTAACTGGATGAATTGTTTTGAATATCAGTATTTTTAAGTGTGACTGTCTTAGGCTCTTTTGTAATTTTGAAGTTCCCCTTTAGTATTCTGGCCATAAGAGCATTGATGCTGTGGTTTGACATGGAAGAAATGACATAACAAACATACTACTTGAATCTGATAATTTGTTGTTTTTTATTATTTTTTTTTTTTATTTAAACATGTTTACATTTCATTATGGTCAAGGGACTCTGAAATTTGACACCTGCCAGTCAAAATTTAGCTGGTGGTGGTCAGTGGTCTTTTAAGTGCTGACTGTCATGGGTTAAATTAGACCTAGAAATTCAATGGTAGGCCATGTCCGGGCACTGTCATCGAATATCCAGGTGTAACCAGACATGTGCTGGCCACCGACACTTATCTGTCCGCCCTTCCCCCCATGATTCTGATCAGCAACACTCTGAAACAATACCCCCCACCAACCTGAGTCCTCATGAGGAAGGCTGACCGCTAGTGATAGTACTGCAAAACTAATGCTAAAGGTCATGGCTACATTTTGCACCTAGAGCCAGCATTAGCAGGAATGATGTTGGGGTTTCCTTCTACCTGGCTTACCCCACAGACCATCAAAGATGATATGCTAGGCCCAGAGAAAGGGCCTACTGGGGCATAGGAGGAGGGCTTGCCTTGGGAAGGGGTGCAGGAAGAGGCCTGGGCCATGTTGGGAGGGGTCCAGAAGGGGGCCTGGCTCATGTTGTGAGGGTCTGGGAGGGGGAACATTCTTGTTGGAGGTCAGGAGGGGGTATGATTCTGTGTGTGGGGGGAGGGTCAGGAAGATGTACAGTCTTGCTGGGGGGGGGGGGGGGGGGGGGGAATGGGAGTGGAGAATGGAGAAAAACTCAGGCCACTACCTAGAAGTTATGCGGATGGCAATTGATATTCAGTGCTTTGAAAGCTGATTCAGGAGAAATACACAAACAAATCTGTACCTGCTATTTGTATAGGTACTTTTTCCATGAAAAATTACATGCATACTTTTGAAAATACAGAAGTATGGGGCCCTTTTATTAAAAGGTTGCTGCGTGGTAATAGGCTTGCTGCACGGTGAATCGGAACTACCAAAAGCCCAACGCAGCCTCCGGTGGTAGTTCTGTTACCAGCGTGCAGCATTTCCGGGGCTACCAGATTCCAGAAAAATATTATCGCCGGGTTAGAGTGGGAGCCCTTACTGCCACCTCACTGGGTGGCGGCAAGTGCTCCTCCCGAAATGGCCGCATGGTAAGTGCAAATTTACCGAATGGCCGTTTCCTTTTTTTGAGCTTTTTAACCGTTGCGGTACAAAGGGCCTCAGCATGCGGCAAAAATGACCACCACCCCTAGAACAGGGCACCTTTTACCACAGCTTAGTAAAAGGGCCCCTGTGTGCATAAGAGTACTTTCTGGAGAAACCCCGCTCCCAGGATGTGTTGCTTGGAATTATGTTAACAGATCTCGAATGAAGAGTCAAAGTTGTAGTTACATTTTCCCTTCTTATTGGGAAGTGGAATAGTTAAAGAATCATGGTGAAATCTGTTTTCATCTGGTTCATAAAATTCTATGATATATGCTTCATGGAAAGGCATAAGAAATCATAGAAAAATTACATCAAGTCTTTGGGATGTGGTCCAGGTTTTAATTTAAATACATCAATAAAGTGGTTAAAGTAATTTTGGGTTCCAAATAAACAAAGGAATGAGAGGGGTAGGCAGCACCTTAAGGGGATGATGGAAAAGTAAACAGTCACAGCTCACAATTTATGGTGTTATAATCACAGTGTAAGTTGTTTTTGTTACTAGTTGATTACCACTAAAAAGGTGGGACAATATTTATTAGGAAAAGTATCTGAGGAGTTTGAGGAAGGAAGGGAAAAGAGGATGTGCTTTTGTGGAGGATACCAGTGAATCTCCAACGATTAATTATATTGAGTGGACTATCCAAATAATGTATTAGTCTGGTAAATTGTTGACTATTGCAGAATGAAAAATCTAAATAAAAATAAAAATTGTCAAGTTTCTGAGATTAATTTGAGGATTATGCCTTGCTATTCCATTCAGCGTTCTGGTAATATTATGGCAATCAGAAGACATGCTATATAATGAGTGAGGTTAAAGAGTTTTATTACTTTGCCTCATTTGGGAGTTTGAGGCTGACTCTGTGACAATGCATTTATGAATAGGTATGGGTAGCATTAGTTCAGGAAAGATTTAACTATAGTTTATTGCAGGAGAAACAAAGAAGAAAGAAGTGGACGACAAAGACCAGGAGTTCACTATCAAGCGGACAATAAGGATAACCTAAAGAAATTGAGAGGCAACAATTCAAAGTCTCTGTCATTGGTAATGGGATCCTGTGGTGGGGGGTGGGGAGTTGCTTTCTTTTATGTGGGGAGGTTGTGGGGGAGAGGTAGTAAGAGGGTGAAAATTTAAATTTGAAAGAATTGGTCAGATGCTGGTACCCAATTGGCTTTGGGTACTGGGGAGAGACAAGATTATGCTAATGGTAAGTCTGCATTATTTGGATCTCACCAGAACCAATAGCATCTGCTGCTCTGTCTTACTTTGGTTTTGAAAAGGAATTTTGGTTAGATGAATTGTTACAATGTTTTTTTTTTTAATATTACCACAGTAGGTCTGGGTAGGGTGGCCAAGTCATTGTGTGCCTCTCAAAAAGATTAATAGACGCAAAACATGAGCTTCCCTCAAACTATTCTGCTGGTGAGCAAGGAGGCCTTAAAGTCTTGCTGCTACAGAAGGTATAGCTGGGTAATCATGCCCGAGAGTGGGCCTTTCTAGCTAACAATATGGCTGGAGGATGAAGTTGTACCTGTAGTATATGATGAGGGAGGGATTCGCTTAGCTAGTAATATAGGCTAGTTTAGGGCTTGCCTAAATTTTATTTTAGTTGCATTGTATTGAGTCTATGTATATTGTTTCAAAGTTCTATTATGTGAATCGTTTTGGGTCTAATTAATAGAAGCAGTTGATAAATGGAAGTAAATAATAAACAAACAAACTTAATATTGTCACTAAAGCTATTGAGGTCTACTTGTTTTCCAGCTTTCTTTTAGGTCCTTTTACCAAGCTGCAGTTAAAGGGGCCCTGTGCTAGTGGTAGAGAGTTTTTGCCACGTGCCAAGGCCCCTTTTACCGCAGAGGGTGAAAAGGCTGAAAAAAGAAATGGCCGTGCGTAAGTTCTTAATTACTGTGCAGCCATTTCGGGGGGAGCACTTACCACCACCTATTGAAGTGGTGGTAAGGGCTCCTGTGCTAACCCAGTGCTAAAACTACAGAAATAAATGTCCATAGCACCAGAAATGGTGCACGCTAGGGGTGGAATTACCACCGGGCTGCTGCGGTAGCCTGGTGACAATTCTGGATTGATGCACGGCAAGCCTATTGTCCCATGTCAACTCTTTAGTAAAAGGGTATTTTTGTGAATTATACAGTTATTGTTGAGGATGAGGGGAGATGAGAGGGTGATCCTTTCCAGCTACACCTACTGCTTGTTCAGAATATTTACTCAGAGGATCTAGTGAGTTCATAAAACTATACAAAACAAATTAAAAGTTTTGAATATTATAGTTTATATTTGAAGTAAAAGAATTGTTATTTGAATCAAGTGAAGTAAAAAAATGGAATTAACGAGGATCAGAATTGCAATCAAATTCAACACTGAAATTCAACAGACTATGAAAGTAGCACTCCTAATTAGCATTCTTATTAAACTGGAAACAGATAATACTCAGCTACTCTTGACATGTGTTATATCCTGCTGTTAACAATTTGTTTCCAGAATAGCTGACACAAATCTTCTGAAGTTTGTTCTAGGACAAAGCAAATTATTTTAGTTCCTGTAGGAGGTCATTTTAGAAGGCACAGAAGAGACTTGGGTTCAGTTTTCCCAAGTTAATGAAATTCTGTTCTGTCTGAACTCAGATATGAAACTGATTATTTGAGATTCAAAAAGGCCCTGAAAACTTGGATATTTGACAAATATTTACAGTAAAATTAATGTTGTTAGTTTAATATTTATTTAAAATATTAATTTATTGGGTTTTATAAACCCCCTTTATGAAGAGATTAGTTGTTGTAAAAGCTGGATTGCACAATTACATTTTAGTGGCTATCCACTTCTGATGAAACCATTTTGATGCTTTCAGTTAAAATGGTCTATAAAAACCATCCTCTCCTCCCCCGATATTCACATACATTTAACCTGCCGGGATCGGCACCTGGCCGGTTAAGTGCCACGTAGTCGGCTATCTGCCGATATTCAGTGAGACATGGCTGACCATGTCCCACTGAATATTGCCAGTTATTATTTATTTATTAGGATTTATTTAGCGCCTTTTGGAAGGAATTCACTCAAGGCACTGTACAGTAAGAATAGATCAAACATGAGCAATAGGCAATTACGGCTGTAAAAATATTCAAATAACAATAAAAAGTATGGCATAGTTAGCAGATAGCTGTATATATCAGGTGGTATAACTGGCCATCCACTGATTTTCGACACATTGACGCTTAATTTTAGGCAGTCCTATCTTTTTTTAATGCATTTTAGAATATATTTCCAATATATATTTTTTAATATAATTACCAATATGCTTTATTTGATAACACATACACTTTTATTTTATAGTTTCTTTCATTGCTTGTACATATTAAATATGTCTTAATATCTTGTAGACTCCTGACACAGGTGCGTTTTGCGCCGAAACATAGCAGCTGTGTCGAGTAATTTGAATGTTCTTCAGTAAAGGTTTTGAAATCGACCCATTTCCCTTGGTTTTGGATAGAGTCAACCTGCCCTACCCCCTTCTCCTTTATCCTACAGTAGCCAAGCCAGGTCATAAGTACTGGCAAGATCCCAGAACAGTAAAACAGACTTTATGCTTCTTATCCTAGAAATAAGCAGTGAATCTTCCCAAATCCATCTGAATAATGGCTTATGGATTTTAGGAAATTATCAAAACCTTTTTTAAACCTTGATAAGCTAACTGCTTTCACCACATTCTTTGGCAACATATTCCAGAGATTAATTACACGTTGAGTGAAGAAATATTTTCTCAGGTTTGTTTTAAATTTGCTATGTAGTAGCTTCATTGCATGTCCCCTAGTCCCAATATTTTTGGAAACAGTAAACAAGCGATTCATCTCTACCCATTCCACTCCACTCTGTATTTTATAGACCTTTATCATATCTCCCCTCTGCTGTGTCTTTTCCAAGCTGAAGAGCCCTTTATGCTTTAGCTTTTTCTCATAAGGATGTCATCACATTCCCTTTATCATTTTTGTCACCCTTCTCTGTACCTTTTCTAATTCTGCTATATCTTTTTTGAGATGCGGTGACCAGACTTGCACACAGTATTCGAGATGCAGTCGCACCATGGAGTGATTCAAAGATATAACATTATTATTTTTGTTTTCCATTCCTTTCCTAATAATTCCTAACATTCTATATGCTTTCTTAGATGCTCCTGCACACTGAGCAGAGGGTATCAACGTATCATCAACAATGACACCTAGATCCTTTTCCTGGTTGGTGACTCCTAACGTGGAACCTTGCATCACTTAGCTATAGTTTGAGTTCCTCTTTCCCAAATGCATCACTTTGCACTTTTTCACATTAAATGGCATTTACCATTTAGATGCCCAGGCTCCCAGTTCATAAGGTCCTCTTTCAATTTTTCACAATCTTCTTGAGATTTAACAACTTTGAATAACTTTGTGTCATTAGCAAATTTAAATACTTCACTAGTTATTCCCATCTCTAGATCATTTATAAATATGTTAAAAAGCAGCAGTCCCAGCACAGACACCTGGGGCACCCCACTATCTACCCTTCCCCTTTGAGAATACTGACCATTTAACCCTACTCTCTGGTTTCTATCTTTTAATCAGTTTTTAATCCACAATAGGACATTACCTCCTATCCCATCACTTTCTAATTTCCTCAGGAGTCTTTCATGAGGTACTTTGTCAATATCAACCAGCTCACCTTTATCCACATGTTTATTCACTCCTTCAAAGAAATGTAGCAGATTGATCAAGCAAGATTTCCTTTGACTAAACATCCATGTAGGCTTTCAGGCTTATTTTCGAAAGAGAAGGGCGCCCATCTTTCAACACAAATCTCAAGATAGGCGTCCTTCTCCCAGGGTCGCCCAAATCGGCATAATCGAAAGCCGATTTTGGGTGTCCTCAACTGCTTTCCGTCGCGGGGATGACCAAAGCTCACGGGGGCGCGTCGGAAGCATAGCAAAGGTGGGATTGGGGCATGCTTAACACATGGGCATCCTCGGCCGATAATGCAAAAAAGAAGGGCGTCCCTGACGAGCACTTGGTCCATTTTTTCTTGCGACCAAGCCTCAAAAAGGTGCCTGAACTGACCAGATGACCTCTCCTTACTCCCCCAGTGATCACTAACCCCCTCCCACCCTAAAAAAAACCCCTTTTTTAAAATATTTTTTCCACCCTCTATGCCAGCCTCAAATGTCATACCCAGCTCCCTGACAGCAGTATGCAGGTGCCTGGAGCAGTTTTAGTGGGTGCAGTGCACGTCAGGCAGGCAGACGCAGGCCCATCCCCCCCTACCTGTTACACTTGTGGTGGTAAATGTGAGTCCTTCAAAACCCACCTGAAACCCACTGTACCCACATGTAGGTGCCCCCCTTCACCCCTTAGGGCTATGGTAGTGTTGTACAGTTGTGGGTAGTGGGTTTGGGGGGGGGGCTTTGGGAGGCTCAGCACCCAAGGTAAGGGAGCTATGCACCTGGGAGCAATTTCTGAAGTCCACTGCAGTGCCCCCTAGGGTGCCCGGTTGGTGTCCTGGCATGTGAGGGGGACCAGTGCACTATGAATGCTGGCTCCTCCCATGACCAAATGGCTTGGATTTGGTCACTTCTGAGATGGGCGTCCTCGGTTTCCATTATCACTGAAAACTGGAGACGACCATCTCTAAGGTCGACCTAAATGTGGAGATTTGGGCGTCCCCGACTGTATTATCGAAACAAAAGATGGACACCCATCTTGTTTCGATAATACGGGTTTCCCCGCCTCTTCGCAAGAACGTCCTGCGAGGACGTCCTCAGGAAAACTTGGGCGCCCCATTCGATTATGCCCCTCCACATCTTATAAAACCATGCTTATATATATGCTCTGTAATTTTGTTCTTTATAATAGTCTCTACATTTTGCCTGGCACCAAGGTCAGGCTCACCAGTCTTTAATTTCCCAGATCACCTCTGAACTTTTTAAAAATTGGCATTACATTGGCCACCTTCTGGTACAATGCTTGATTTTAAAGATAAATTACGTATTACTAACAATAGCTCTTTAAGTTCATTTTCAATTCTGTCAGTACTCTGGGATGTATACCATCCAGTTCAAGCAATTTGCTACTGTTCAATTTCTCATATTGCTCCATTACATCATCCAGGTTTACAAAGATTCATTTCTGTTTCTCTGACTCATCAGCATTGAATACCATTTCTGGCACTGGTATCTCTTCCTCAGCTTCCTCAGTGAAAACTGAAGCAAATAATTAATTTAATCTCTCTGCTATGGCCTTATCTTCCCTGAGTGCCCCTTTTACCCCTCGGTCATCTAGCAGTCCAACTGATTCTTTTACCGGCTTCTTGCTTCTAATATACCTAAAAACATTTTTACTATGGAGCTGATATTGAAACTACGGGAGGGAGCCCGGCTAACTCCCGTGGTCAGTGGGGAACCAGGAAATTCAATGCCAGGGTTGTATCTGGCAACTGGCATTGAATTTCTAGCGTTTTTGGGCTGCTAAAATCATAGCTGGTTTAGCTGATATTTATCGACTGGCCAAAGAGAGACCTGCTATTTTCATGGGTTTATCTGGCCACTAAACTTTGCCAGTCAGCCAACGAATATTGATGCTAACCAGCTATGTCACATGACATTGCTGGTGACTGGGCTACCTGCTAAGGAGGGGATTCTATACATGGCACCTAAAAAATCCACACAGAAAACATTTTCGTTTAAGCGTATTCTACAAGCAGCACCTAGATTTAGGCACGATATATAGAATACACTTAGTTGGTATCCCAGTGCCTAAAACTACTTGCATACATTTACGCCAAGGAAAACATGGCATAAATCCCAGCACTTAGATTTAGGTGCACTGGGCCATATTCCATACCTACACATGTAAATTTTGGAATGCCCATGAAATGCACATTTTCCCACCCATAACCACACCCCTTTTGGGCTGTGCACATTAGAAGTTAGGCACATTGTGTTACACAATTCGCATAGTGAGTTGTGTGTGTAAATTCTAATTATTGCCAATTAGTGCTCATCATTGCTTGTTAAGTGCTCTTATCAACACTGATTGGCTTGTTAAGCCAATTAGGTTATGGCATTGTTACAGAATAGGCTTGGATTTTGGTGTAGATATCTAGGTGTGCTATATAGAATCCGGGGGTAAGCGGTAATATTCATCGTGAGATAGCCAGCTTAAGGCTATTTAACTGGCCAGGAGCCATTCTTGGCCAGTTAAATTGTTTTAAATATCTGCCAGCATGTGTTTTTGCCTCCAATGCAATCTTCTCTTCAAAGTCTCTCTTTGCCTTCCTCACCAGCACTTTGCATTTGACTTGCCATTCCTTATGCTGTTTCCTATTATTTTCAGATGGTTCCTGGCCTTCACTGCATGAAAATCTCTCTCATAAATATTCGTTGTGGACATTGACTGGCTGGGGTGCCTCCTGGACCGGGTTTGGAAATCACTGCCTTAATGGCAAAAGGATGGAAACAGAGCATTGGGGATAACTCGCATGGAGCACCACTTCAGCTCATAACCTCAGAGTAATGACTTTATTGTGCTTTCAAGATGGCATGGGGTAATCTGCATGGAAAAAGATATATGGTTCCAATAAGGACATGGGGTTAAACTGCATGGCGAGACAGATATAACCCTAAAGAAATGCATGGCAGCAGTCATCACTCTCGAAGAATGCATATGGTAACTTGTAGGAGTTAGAATCCTACTATGTAGACCTCAACTGGCTTCTTGTATAGACCAGGATTCTGTTTAAGTTTTCTTGTTTACTATTCTATGTTCTTCATGGGGATTGTTCTGAATATTTCCCCCCCAAACCCACCTCCCCGCTCCCCCCGTTTTCTATTTCTGTTGATGGCTCTCTCATTCTCCCTGTCTCCTCAGCTCGAAACCTTGGGGTCATCTTTGACTCTTCTCTCTCCTTCTCTGCTCATATCCAGCAGACCGCCAAGACCTGTCGTTTCTTTCTTTACAACATCCGTAAAATCCGCCCCTTTCTTTCCAAGCACTCTACCAAAACCCTCATCCACACCCTTGTCACCTCTCGTCTAGACTACTGCAATCTGCTTTTTGCTGGCCTCCCACTTAGTCACCTCTCCCCTCTCCAGTCAGTTCAAAACTCTGCTGCCCGTCTCATCTTCCGCCAGGGTCGATTTACTCATACTACCCCTCTCCTCAAGACCCTTCACTGGCTCCCTATCCGTTTTCGCATCCTGTTCAAACTTCTTCTACTAACCTATAAATGTACTCACTCTGCTGCTCCCCAGTATCTCTCCACACTCGTCCTTCCCTACACCCCTTCCCGTGCACTCCGCTCCATGGATAAATCCTTCTTATCTGTTCCCTTCTCCACTACTGCCAACTCCAGACTTCGCGCCTTCTGTCTCGCTGCACCCTATGCCTGGAATAAACTTCCTGAGCCCCTACGTCTTGCCCCATCCTTGGCCACCTTTAAATCTAGACTGAAAGCCCACCTCTTTAACATTGCTTTTGACTCGTAACCACTTGTAACCACTCGCCTCCACCTACCCTCCTCTCTTCCTTCCCGTTCACATTAATTGATTTGATTTGCTTACTTTATTTATTTTTTGTCTATTAGATTGTAAGCTCTTTGAGCAGGGACTGTCTTTCTTCTATGTTTGTGCAGCGCTGCGTATGCCTTGTAGCGCTATAGAAATGCTAAATAGTAGTAGTAGTAGTAGTAGAATATTTGATGTCCCATTTTGAATTTCCAAGTTCCTCTAGAAGCAGGAGAAGTTTAAATTGTTCTTTTGTATTTCCTTCTGCTAAAGTTGTGAAGAGGCTGATGGTCTGTGACATGCTTCTTGCTTAGCAAGTCCCTAAAATTTGGCATTCATATGCTACTTATTTTCTCGATATTTCAGAGTATATATATATTTTAGAAAGATGCTTAAAACTGCTCTTTTCAAAGATTTCCTTACTATTTCTGGTTAAGTTTTTTTTTTTTTAATTCTTTTTAAATTTCTTTGAACCAATTTGGTGTTAGCGGTATATAAATTGAAAACTGTAGCTGTAACCCTAACCAACTGACAGGTAGACTAAAGGAACTATCAAATTAAATAGACCTATATCTTCCAAGTGTGGAGACTTAATTCAAATATAGTCACAATCCTCCCAAACACTTCCAACTTGAAATATTCATATAGTAGTATCCCAGTGCTTCAAATCAACTTTTTCATTTTATCTTTCAAAACGGGGATCTTCAGATTCAAACCTTCCCGCCATTCGGAACTGCTGTTTCCGTACATTGGCGTTACTTACATCCTCATTGATCCACCCGTGTTGAAATATTTTTTCTATTATTTAATTCCTTTTTTGTATTTATATGTATATATATGCTTCCAAGTAATTCTATATTCAATTCTTCCTTATAGTCAAAATTTTAAAACTTAGCTTTATAGTTGCAATTCAGCAGCATTTTTCTCCCAGAGCAAACCTTTGCTCTGGGAGAAAAATGCTGCTGAATTGCAACTATATTTAAATCTTTTTTTATTGACTGAAAGGTCAATACATATGAACAGGAAACATCAACTTGTACCCAAATCTTATACAAGAACATCAGTCAGCATTTCACAGTCAATGAAATTTCTTTTTATCCCCAGACACCCCAACCCCGTTTCTTATCCCTCTGCCTTAAATCTGTTTATATTTAACCATTGCAGTTGATATTGACAGAGACCACACATACTATTTCAGAGCGTATAATAATAAACAATCTTATATCATGGAGTTATCAAGTTTCGCTTCACATTCCACAATGAATCATAGTGTAACTCTTTGATCCGTAATTAACCCCTTTCTCCTACCTTTCCCAGTTATCAAACCCTCCCTCCCTGCCCTCCCTTCCCTTCAAAATCTAGGATACTTTCTGACAGTCTGAATACAAGCTGTTGTCACTAAAAGTTCAACAGGTAACTCTTTGAAGCATGTGGTAATGTCTGTATAAATGGGTTCCATTTCTTTAGGAATTGCTGCAAGTCTGATTCTGGCCTGCCTTGACACATCTGTCTTTCCAAACGCATTAATGTCACCATTTTCATTCTCCACACCTGTGCTGAGGGACCATCTGGGGAAAGCCAATCTACAAGAATTGTTGCCTTCGCTATGACTATGGCCCGGTTTATGAATGCAATGCAGCCTCCTGGGACCGGGGCATTCACCTCAGGATTACCAAATAGCAGCAACGGGGAATATCGCCAATCTATAGCCCACAATTTAGAGACTTGTCTCAGAATGATCTTCCAAAATTCCTCCACCTGTACACAGAGCCAGAACATATGCCCCAAAGTCGCTCCCTCCTTCCCACACTTGGGGCATTCTCCGTCTGGGGAGGCTCCCATGTGAAACGCTCGCCGTGGGGGAATGTGTAGTCTGAGGGCAAATCGATACTGCATCTCCCAATGTGCTGATAATAAGGAGGATCGTTGGATTGTCAGGACATGTCTTTTGAACATGTCAGACGTTACTGTGATATTCAAGTCACTCTCCCATCCCCTAGCATATTTATCATAGTCCAATTCCAGCTTATGATCTTTGATGTGTCTGTGATGGTATTTCAAAGGCACTTTCTGTTGAGAGTTGAATGAGAATGCCTCTGCCACTTCCACTTGGACATCTTCTGTTACGTCTTCCCATTCCAGGCTAGACACATAATGCTGTAGCTGCCAATAGTGGAAATAGTCTTTCGGAGTTATCAGCTTTGACCTTTGAAGATCTGTAGATGATTTTAGTTTCCCTTCCTCTGTTAGTATTTGTTGAAGGTAGATTATTCCTTGGTCTTCCCATCGTTTAAACATCGTGTATAAATCTCCGGGAGGGAAGTCTGGATTCCCCTTCAATGTCAAGTATGGAGTAGTTTTATAAGAGAATTGATGCATTCTGCAAATCCACTTCCAGGTTTTTTGCGCAGTCTGTAAAATGTTAGTGGCCGCCAAAACTGGGAATGTTCTCTTACCCAAACCATGAAGGGCACTACTGAAGTGGAAGGGTTTTAATAAGTTTTTCTCCATTTGAGTCGCTGAAAAATCTGATGTGTTACGGAACCAGTCATTGATGTGTCTCATTGCACAGGCCACCGTCATATGCCGCATGCTCAGCACTCCCATTCCCCCATATTCTTTTGGTATCTCCATCACTGACTGAGGCAGTCGCGGTCTTCTCCCCTGCCAGAGGAATTTCTTTAGCATTACATTCAACTGCTTTT
Source organism: Microcaecilia unicolor (assembly GCF_901765095.1). Taxonomy (NCBI): domain Eukaryota; kingdom Metazoa; phylum Chordata; class Amphibia; order Gymnophiona; family Siphonopidae; genus Microcaecilia; species Microcaecilia unicolor. The sequence goes on from NC_044034.1 coordinate 82,407,099, forward strand.
CATCTTTACTAGAAAGGTATAATGGCAAAACTTGAAAGATATACAGCCAGCGTGGCACTATCATCATGTTATACAACGCTATGCGTCCCGAGAGAGAGAGAGGTAGCCCCTGCCAATGACCCAGCCTTGTTGCTGTTTCAGTCAGCAGTTTTTGAATGTTCAGATTATAGAGTTGGGATAAGTCGCTCGGGATCTGTACCCCCAGATATTTGATGGCGCCTGCCGCTCTACGTAATGGGAATTTAAATCTCTTCATGTCATCGGGGCTGGACTGGATGTGCATAACACTAGATTTCTCTAAATTGACTTTAAAGCCTGAGAGTTTACCAAATTGGGAGACCCTGTTTATCAGCACACTCAGTGACGTTGTTGGTTTAGAGGTCATTATCAATAAGTCGTCTGCAAACGCTAATGCTTTCACTGTCTCTCCCCCTACCTCTACCCCAGCTATCTCCCTTTCTAGTTTCAGGCTCCTCAGCAGTGGTTCTATCGAGAGGAGGAAGAGGGCCGGAGATAATGGACAGCCCTGCCTCGTGCCCCTTGCTATAGAAAATTGTGCTGTTCTTGAGCCATTAATCAGTACTGCGGCTGTGGGACCCGAGTATAGCGATTGAATCGCCTGATATGCCCATCCCTTGACACCTATGTGTTGTAGCACTGCAAACATGTACTCCCATTCCACTCTGTCGAACGCCTTCTCGGCATCCAGACTCACCAAGACCGCCTTTGTTTCTGTACAACTACATTGTCCCATTGCCATAAGTAGACGCCTCACATTTACTGCGGCATGTCTATTTCGTACAAAACCCACTTGCTCTGGATCTATTAATGTCGGCAACACTCTCTGAATTCTGTTTGCTAGAAGCTTGGCCATGATTTTTGTATCCACATTGATTAGTGATATGGGCCTATAGGAGTCTGCCTGCGTTTCTTTTCTTCCTGGCTTTAAAAGTAATGTGATTAACGCTTCATTAGCATAGAGTGGGAATTCTCCCCGATCCACCACCTCTTCGTAATATGAGAGCAGAGGTCTTATTATCTGCTGGGTTAACATTTGGTAGAATGCACTAGAGAACCCATCTGGCCCCGGAGCCGAGTGTTTAGGCATCGTTTTAATTATGTCTTGTAGCTCCTTCCCTGTTATTGGTGAATTGAGTTCCTCTAACTCCATCTCACCAAGTTTGTTTAGCCCTGCCTGCTCTAGATACTGATTAATAGAGTCTGTAGAGTGGGGCATGGGCGTAGAGTATAAGTCTTGATAGAAATCTCGAAACACCTTCGCTACCTTGTCTCTCTGGTTTTGAATATGGCCCTCCTTATCCTTGACCGCCACTATTACTCTGCTTCCTCCCCAAGTTTTTATTACACGTGCTAACATGCCTCCCGATTTGTTCCCAAAACGTTGTAACCGATATTTCTACGTATTAATGCCCTAGAGGCTCGATCTTGTAGGAGGGAATCTAACGCTATTCTTGCTGACTGCATTTGTTCTTTGAAATGTGTGTTGGGATTATTAATGTACCTGCGCTTTGCTTTTTGGAGTCTTTTTTCTAGGTTGGTGATTGCTCTAGTGATTCGCCTTTCTCTTTTTGCTGTGAAGGCTATAATTGCCCCTCTTAATACTGCTTTAGCTGCTTGCCAAAACAAGGATGGCTGGCTTTTGTGGACTGCATTAAATTTTTCATATTCCTCCCAGCTATCTTGTATGTATCGTTTGAATTCAGTATCTGCGGCTAAGTATGTTGGGAAGCGCCACCCCGCCCCGACTCCAGATGACCCTGGATCTGTCAAGTCTATCCATGTCATCGCGTGATCTGAGACCTCTTCTGGCCCTATTACTGCGTCTGCTACCATATGAAACATGTTTTGATCTACAAGTATGTAATCTATCCTTGACCAGCTGCCATGTGCCCGTGATAAATGAGTATAGTCTCGTGAGTCTGGATGTAGAGTCCGCCACGCATCTACCAAATTTAGTGATTGCATGAATTGTGGAAGGGCTCTCGATCCCATTCCTCCCCTGCTGGCCCGTCTAGGTGTTGAACAATCTAATGTTGGATCTGCTACGAGATTAAAGTCTCCCATTATAATTAGGGGGATAGTTTTGCGGATGAGACATCTTTGGGCCACCCGCTCATAGAATGATTTGTCAAATAGATTTGGCCCATACAGTGCTACCAGCGTATATTCGCGATGTTGAATCCATAGGTGAATCAGCAGATATCTCCCCTGAGTGTCTCTTTCTATAACTTCCGATTTGGCCACTAATCCCTTGCGGATCAGAATAGCTATTCCTTTACTCCTCCCCTCAGCTGGAATCGCATGTACTTCTCCTACCCACGCCCGCTTCAGTTTCTGATGTTCCTCTGTATTGAGGCGGGTTTCCTGCAAGCAGGCTACATCCGCTCTATGTTTTTTAAGGGCTGCTAGGATTTTTGTTCTTTTGATTGGGGATGAAATACCTCCCACATTCCAAGTAAGGAACCGAACTAAATTGTGCTTAGTCATTACTATGTCCGGTTGTCGAGTAGCGGTGAAATTTTTTGTTTGTGAGGAACCCCGGGGCCCAGCTCCACCCGTGTTCCTTCCTATCTGTCCACATGACTCCAGTGACCTGTTCTGTTGCCCTTCCCCTTTCTATGTGTCCAACAGCGCGATGATCTCTATATGTGTCCCAGAAAGTCCTACATTTAACTTTCCCACCCATCCCCCCTCTCTCCCGCCCCCCCCTCCCCTCCCCCCCTCCCCCCTCCTCCCCTATCCCCCTTGACTCCAACCTTGCACTCCCCTCTCTTATCTTAGATCAGGTGTGCTGAGTCAACGATGGTAGGGTCTCCTCCCTCCCCCCTCCACACTTGCCATAGATAGTATCTCACTGTTCAAACTGGTTCATCTCTCTCTGCAGGAAAAAACACAGCGCTGTAAATCACTACATATTGTACTTACTATTCAACATTAGGCTATTCAGCCAACTTTCTAACATCCAACTGAGACTTGACTTCAGATTACTGAGTTTCTAGCTCTCATTGAATTAAGTTGTGCTCTTCAACTGTTGTTTCCCTCCTGTTCAGAGTTTTTATGATCCTGACATTGAAGTGCCTCTTGAGCTTCTTTTGGAGAGCCAAAGGATCTCCAAGTGCCATCCATGTTGATTTTTAATTGTGCTGGGTATAGTAGCAAAAATCGTTGGTTCCTCTCTGCAAGTTGTCTGCAAATCGGGGTAAAAGCTTTCCTGCGTTCCTGTAACGCCTGTGAATAGTCTTGGAACACTTTAATACTAACTCCATCAAAGTTTAAGGAATCCCATTTTAATCGTGCTCCCCTTAAAATTTCTTCTTTATGTACAAAATTATGTACTTTAACAATCACTGCTCTTGGTCGAGTTCCATTATTAAGTCTTTTCCCCAACCTGTGAGCTCTTTCCAGGCAGAGTGGTCCCATACTGTCAGAAAGGGCAAATTCTGATTTTAACCAGCGTTCTAATTGTTCCGCCAGTGACCGATCCGGTATCGACTCCGGGACACCTATAAGTCTCAAGTTGGATCTTCGAGATCTATTTTCAAGATCATCCATTTTCATTGCCTGCGCTTTCAATTCTTTTTGTATCTCTTGCAACGACGCCACAGCGCTAACTGCGGCGTCCTCTGCTTCCGATACATGTGCTTCAAGTTCGCCCGTTCTTTTTGTTGTTTCACCAAGCTTCGTTTCTACGCTTGTTAGCCTTTCAGCAATCTGGGTTAGTTGCGGTTCCAAAGCGGACTTTACCGCTTCTGTGAGCTGTTCGAGTTGGGCCTGATGGAACCTTGGCGCCGAGTCTGACGCTGGGCTCGGCGCCATCTTGTTTTCGCCGACCCCTCGCTGCTTCTCTGGCTCTTTTTTTGCTGTTTTCCCCGTCATCACTCTAGTTTCGCGGATGATATAAGAGTCCATGTATCTTAAGTTTGATTCCGATTACTTTCCTTTGTTTATCAGCAAGTCAATCCAGTTTGTGGAGGGTTCGAGGGAGGGAGGACCCGAGAGTGAAAAGGAATGCGACCTCTTCCCTCAGCCCATCACGTGACTCGAATTGCAACTATAAAGCTAAGTTTTAAAATTTTGACTATAAGGAAGAATTGAATATAGAATTACTTGGAAGCATATATATACATATAAATACAAAAAAGGAATTAAATAATAGAAAAAATATTTCAACACGGGTGGATCAATGAGGATGTAAGTAACGCCAATGTACGGAAACAGCAGTTCCGAATGGCGGGAAGGTTTGAATCTGAAGATCCCCGTTTTGAAAGATAAAATGAAAAAGTTGATTTGAAGCACTGGGATACTACTATATGAATATTTCAAGTTGGAAGTGTTTGGGAGGATTGTGACTATATAGGTAGACTAAAGGGCCATTTTGTCCTTTATCTGCCATCCATTATGTTACTATGACCACATCAACAAAACAGTACAAGGATAGGGGCAAAGGGAAGAAGATCCTTCTCTCCTTACATAAGGGAATCCACAGAAAGCATTCTCAACAGTTATATGCTAATTCAGGGGGCTCTGCCTTCAGGATCAAAGGAATCTTGTATACTACACCAGTCACCCACATTAAGAAAGGGAGAATTTTATCATAAGAAACCTTTCTTCTCCCAGTTTTGCTGCTCTGTTCAGGCAGGCTACCTGACATGTTGTCAAATCTACATTGCACAAAGGAATTGACATATGTGCAGCCACAAAACTGAGGGTAGGGCTTAATCTACATTCTTTTTGTTGTCAGTACATAGCATTGGATGACTGTCAGATGTGCTGGGTGATCACAGAGACACTACCTTAATTATGGAGTTGGACAGAATAAAAACAAAGACATGATAGGCACATACCTGCATAGTACCATAGGAAATGATGTCAGATCCAGCCTGCCCAGCAGTGATATAGATAGATAGATAGATAGATAGATAGATAGATAGATATAATAACGTGGAGGGGCATTTTCGAAAGGGACGTCCATATTGCGATGTGGACGTCCTTGCAAAATGGCGAAATCCAGGGGCAGGGAAACCCATATTTTCGAAACAAGATGGACATCCATCTTTTGTTTCGAAAATACCGTCAGGGATGTCCAAATCCTTAAATTTTGCCATCCCTAGATTTGGACGTCCCTAGACATGGATGTTTCTGACTTTTGGCGATTTTCGAAATCAAAGACATCCTTGTCAAAAACGACCAAATGCAAACGATTTGGTCTTTGGAGGAGCCAGCATTTGTAGTGCACTGGTCCCCCTGACATGCCAGGACACCAACCGGGCACCCTAGGGGGCACTGCAGTGGACTTCATAAATTGTTCCCAGGTACATAGCTCCCTTACCTTGTGTGCTGAACCCCCCCAAACCCCTCCAAAACCCACTACCCCCAGTTGTACACCATTACTATAGCCCGTACAGGTGAAGGGGGGCACCTAGAATTGGGTTCAGTGGGTTTTGGAGGGCTCGCTGTTTCCTCCACAAATGTAACAGGTAGGGGGTGGGGCTGGGTCCATCTGTCTGAAGTGCACTGCACCCACTGAAGCTGCTCCAGGGACCTGCATGCGCTGTCATGGACCTGAGTATGATATCTGAGGCTGGCACGACATATTTTTAAAGATGTTTTTTGAGGGTGGGAGGGGATTAGTGACCACTGGGGGAGTAAGGGGAGGTCATCTACGATTCCCTCTGGTGGTCATCTGGTCATTTCGGGCACCTTTTGTGCCTTAGTCGTAAGAAAAGCATATCCGGGTGAAAACATCCAAGTGCTCGTCAGGGATGTCCTTGTTTTTCTCGATTATGGGTCAAGGACGTCCAAGTGTTAGGCACGCTCAAGTCTCGCCTTCGCTACGCCTCTGACACGCCCCCTTGAACTTTGACTGTCCTTGCGACAGAGTACAGTTGGAGACATCCTAAATCAGGTTTCGATTATACCGATTTGGACGTCCCTGGGAGAAGGACGTCTATCTTCCGATTTATGTCGAAAGATGGATGTCCTTCTCTTTCGAAAATGAGCCCAATAGTCACATAGTAGATGATGGCAGATAAAGACCTGTATGGTCCATCCAGTCTGCCCAACAAGATAAACTCATTGTATGAACTACTTTATATGTATATCTGACCTTGATTTGTCCATGCCATTTTCAGGGCACGGACTGTAGCAGTCTGCCCAGCACTAGCTGTGCTTCCCAATTACTGGTGTTGCCACCCAATCTCCGCTAACCTTCTGTGGATCCATTGCTTCTGAACTCGATTCCTTTGCATTTGTCCCATGCATTTTTGAATTCCGTTACCATTTTCATCTCCACCACCACCCACAGGAGAGCATTTCAAGTATCCACCACCCTCTCCGTGAAAAAATACTTTCTGACATTTTTCCTGAGTCTGCTCCCCTTTAACTTCAATTCATGTCCTCTAGTTCTACCGCCTTCCTGTCTCCAGAAAAGGTTTGTTTGTGGATTAATACCTTTCAAATATTTGAACGTCTGTATCATATCACCCCTGTTTCTCCTTCCTCCAGGGTATACACGTTCAGGTCAGTAAGTCTCTCCTCGTACATCTTGTAACGCAAATCCCATTCCATTTTTGTAGCTTTTCTTTGCACCGCTTCAAGTCTTTTTACATCCTTAGCAAGATATGACCTCCAAAACTGAACACAATACTCCAGGTGGAGCCTCACCAATGATTTGTACAGGGGCATCAACACCTCCTTTCTTCTGCTGGTTACATCTCTCTCTATACAGCCTAGCATCCTTCTGGCTACGGGCGCCACCTTGCCACACTGATTCATCGCCTTCAGATCCTCAGATACTATCACCCCAAGATCCCTCTCCTTGTCTGTGCATATCAGACTCTTACTGCCTAACACATACATCTCCCATGCATCACTTTGCAGTTCTTTGCATTGAATTTTAATTGCCAAACAGAGCATTCTTCTAGTTTCTGCAGATCCTTATTCATGTTTTCCACTCCCTCCGGGGTGTCCATTCTGTTACTGTCTATCTATCTATCTATCTATCTATCTATCTATCTATCTATCTATCTATCTATCTATCTATCTATCTATCTATCTATCTATCTATCTATCTATCTATCTATCCATAGAGATATAGAGATATATAGATAGATATAGATGATATAGATAAAGATATAGATAGATAGATAGATGATTGGATTTTTTTTTTTTTACATTTTGGGTTGATGTTCATACAAATCTTGAAATCTACTCTTCGTTGTCTCATGATCTCTAGCAAGGTTCCACGCACCCCTCCCTACCTCCCTCTCCCTCCCTCTCTCCCTGTCTGTCGTTCGAGGTCCAGCCCCCCTCCCCTCTGAGTTTCATGGCCCCCCTCCCTCCCTCTCCCTTCATCCCTCCCCCTCCCTCTCCCTCCCTCTCTCTGTCCCTCTCTCTGTCTTCCGAGTTCCAGCCCCCCTCCCTCTGTCTCCTCCGAGTTCCAGGCACCCTCCCCTTTGAGTTGCAGGGCACCCTCTCCCCTGCCCTTTGAGTTCCACGGCCCCTTCCCCTTCAAGCTGCAGGACGCCCCCCCTCCCCTTCAAGCTGCAGGATGCCCCCCTCCCCTTCAGGTTGCAGGATGCCCCCTCCCTCCACTCCCCTCTGAGTTCCACGCCCCCCTCTCCTCCGAGTTCAATGCCCCTGCGTCTCCCTCCCTCAAAGTGCAAGCAGGACCTGTCCTCCAGCAGCCCCTCACCTTCCTGTGTGCCGGCTCTAATTTAAAAATTGTTACCTCGGGGTCCGGCGTGAGCATTGAAGGCGAGCGGCACTTCACACTGCCTTACCCATCTCTCTGAGCTCTGCCTCTGGTCCCGTCCTCATTTCCTGTTTCCGGAAGGACAGGACCAGAGGCAGAGCTCAGACAGATGGGAAGGCAGTGTGAAGCGCCGCTCGCCTTCAATGCTCACGCCAGACCCCGAGGTAACAATTTTTAAATTAGAGCCTTTTGAAAATCATAGCTTAGCCCATTACAGTCACCTCAAGTGTTACTTGCTACAGCCTATCCAGTGATGATTCAAGAGCTCCATCAGCTAAGTGTCTGCTTTCAAAGCCTGAAAAATGTATGTTCAAGACTCTCTTATGCCACTTGAATAGTTGTTTTACCAAGCTTTATGGTTAGACGTAGATAGGATGGGAGGAGGGTGTGAATTCCAGGGGAAATTTTATACTCATCTGCCCACAATATTAAAGAACAAATGAGTAAGATGAAATAGTTTGTCCTGGCCAAAGAGTGCTCTTTTATAAGTGGTTCCATTCTATAGTTGGTGCATATGTGGCAGAGTGGGGGGGACCTCCGGGGCCATGGTCTAACCAAATGTTTCCTTGACACAGTCATAACACTGGAGCTCAGGGTGGATCTGTTTGGGACCCTCTCTCCCACTAATCAAAAAGATGTTTAATTGCTCCTGGGCTGGCAGTGGGGATATATACTTGCTCTATGGACAAAAATAATTATGCAGACAGGATGAACCTCTTGGTCTTCTTCTGCCATCTATCTCTTATATTACTACTATATTACTTCACCCTGTTGCTCGTATTCCTCTTGCTGGTGACCTTGGACCCATACTGAAACACTAATTGCTACTACAAGACAGTCCTATTGCCAGGTTTAGTAAAATTCCATTTGTTACCACATTGCATGTGAAATTTAGGGGGTTTATGTACATTGTTGATAGGTTCAATGTGCTGCCAGGATGAGTAAACAGTAAAGGTACCTTTGTATTTATTGTGAAATAATTAGTTTAGTGTCTGGTAGACCATATCATTCTGGTTAGAGGGTCAAAATGGTAGACGGTCCAGGATGGGGTGCAGGTGCCCCAGTAGTTAAAGGAGGGCTCACAGGAGATCAAAGCTCTGGAAGACTAGCTGTTGCTGGGGAAATACTGCCATCCTACTCAGCATGAATGCTTGCATACGTCTGTAGGTGTGCTTTTCCATGATAACTGAATCTTTAGGTATGTTGGTGCGATAAGGGTGTGGATTTGCATCGGATAGAGACCTAGTTTACATACTCTTCCCAATAATTCTGTAAACTTGTGTGTCTTGATTTAGGTTTAGCACACAAATTTGCATGCACAATTTACAGAATAAGGTCAGTTGCACACACAACTTAATTTAATAATTAGCTGTTAATTGGTGTTAACAGCCAATTGTTGACTTTAATTAGTATTACTTGGCTCTAATTGGCACTTATTAGCAGTTGCATGTTCAACTGCACTTAGTTGGTATTATAGAAGCTGTGTGCGCAAATTCTATCGTGAACAACTTCAAGAGAGTGTAGATGTGGGAGGGGCATGAGTGCGTAAGAGGTGTACTAGGAGTTACCCGCCTAATTGCCAATAATTAGGCATGAGTGCTTATAGGTGCAACACTGCGGATTTACGCTAATATTCGACGAACCCACATAGTCAACCTGAACACCAACTAATACACCATGATTCTTGATCACTAACAGAAACTTAATAAGGCACATGTCAACTCTAAACATCAATGTAACATGTCTAAGAAGTAAATTGTAAGCCACATTGAACTGACAACCTGTTTTGAAAATGTGGGGTACAAATGCAGAAATAAATACAAATTCTTTAACAGCCATGCGGAATGGCCCTTATAGAATTCACTCTTTGTGTACATCATCTTTGCACCTACATTTTGGTGTTCCTTCTTGAATTTACCTCCCTGTGTGCCAGTTTGGGTCTTTTTGTCCTTTGGGCTTGTGCATATGAAGTGTATCCCTGATTCTATGCTTTGAGCACAATTCCCTGTTGTATTCCAAGGAAATGCATATAATGTTGGTGTGCTTTGTGGGTGATGTGTCTCATATTGCAGCCTTCTGTGTCTCACCTATTATCTCTATATATAAAAGGCAGCACCAACGTTCTAATGAAGCCTCCAGCCGGAAGTGTGAAGCTGCAGAGATATCCGGTTTCCCCATGAGTGTCTGCCCCGCCCTCACTCTCTCTGTAACACAGTGAAGGAAAACACAGCACTGCACAAAATCACTCTCTTTGTAACAGTGAAGGACTGGAGGAGGGAGGGGAGAGAGGGCAGACGCCTTCACTCTCTCTGTAACACAAACAAACAAACACAGCATAGCAGGAAACTTAACACTGAAGGACTGGGGGGGGGGGGGGGGGGACGGAGAGCAGAGAGGAAGGGAGAAAGGGCAGAAGGCAGGGACACACACACTCCCACATGCACACTCTGAAGAAAACCTTGCTAGCCCCGTTTCAGTTGCATCAGAAACGGGGCTTTTTTACTAGTTTTATATGTTATAGTCACAGTTTTTCATTTCTATTCTCCTGCTTGTTCTCTTTCACCATAGACCAAAGTCAACAGCCTCTCCATTTGAGTTTTGCAGTCCAAGCAAATGCATATATGCATGCAATAAGGAATTGTTTCTCAGTTCAGTCCTGCAGAACCCTCTAAGCCAGTCTGGTTTTCAGGATATGCACAATAAATATACAGTACATTAGATTGGTATACAGTGGAAGCAGTACATACAAATCTATTTCATTTATATGCATATAGGCTGATAATCAGACCGTGTGAGTTAACCGGGCTAATTCCTGTGGTTGGCACTAAAACAGAATATTCAATGCTAGGCCATTTCCACTGACTGGCATTGAATATTGTGAATGCCAGATTAGCTGCAAAGAAATCCTTGGTGATCCATGATGCCATAAATGAACATCATCTTGACATCCTAGGAATTAGTGAAACCTGGCTAGATGAAAGTGGGGGTTTACCACTGGCTGAACTATGCCCAACAGGTTTCAACATCCAACATCAACCAAGACAAGGAAGACAGGGTGGAGGGGTAGCTGTCTTGATTTGGGACACAATCAAACTGCGCAGAATATCCATCCCCCAGCTACTTGGATCAGAATCTCTTTTAATCCAACTTGAAGAGGAGAAGCCAATCTTGCTGCTCATGGTATACAGAGCACCTCGTAACAACACATTATCTGTGCAAGAACTCCTAGACCTGATTATTCAAGTGACCCTGAATTACCCTAGGCTGGTGATCATGGGAGACTTCAAATCTACACATCAAAACCCCAGATACCACCACAGCTGCCTTTCTGGACACGATGACAGCACTAGGATTTACACAGGTGATCAATTCTCCAACCCACGAAAAGGGTCACATACTAGACCTGGTATTCTACAAAGGGATGGATATCCCAGAATTCTGGGATAACAGTATTGCAATAACACCCCTATCATGGTCAGACCATTTTTTAATTAAATTCTCCCTAAGTGACCACCTGAAGCAAATGGCACCTCCCAGAGTTTGGAAGGAGATCAGAGAAAAAAAAAAGCTGACCACTGAGAACTTCCTAGAGGCCTTGGACTATCCACATGTAGATGAAAAGACAACAGTATCAGAACAAGTTGACATCTGGAATACACACTTATCCAAGACCATAGAGAAAACAGCACCACTAAAAAAGGTTTTATGCCCCACTCACAAATGCTCACCTTGGTTTTCTCCAGAACTTCGGATCCTTAAATGCAAAGGACGAAAACTGGAAAGGAGATGGCGCAAATCTCACCTGGATGAAGACAGGCTAAACTGCAGGAAGCACATGGCAAAGTACCGCCAATACTTAGCAGCAACCAAAAGACAGTATTTCTCTCAATGCATTGCATAGGCTGCCAATTCAACCAAGCAGCTGTTCAGTATAGTAAACCGCGTACTGCAACCCCCACAAGAAAACCAGCCCGCCCAGTCTAAACTGAACTGCATGGTTTTGCTGCATATTTTGCCAACAAAATTAAAAGTCTCCACCAGGATTTACAGGCAATCCCACCCAGTGCCCAACCAGTCAACCAGGGGTGCACAAACTCACCCCCTCCTAACAGAGACAGATGGAACACTTTTAACCTAATGACAGAGCAGAGCCTTGACAAAATCCTAAGAGACCTTCGACCAACTACCTGCTCCCTCGATTCCTGCCCATCAAAGATAGTGCAGCAGGCAAGTATGGGCCTTATAGAAGGCACCACAAAAATTGTGAACATCTCTCTTTCTAATGGGCAACTACCAACAGCATTAAAAAGGGCAGTGGTTCGCCCTCTGCTGAAGAAAAACAACATTGACCAGGACAAAATTGAAAGTTACAGGCCAGTATCCAACATCCCGTTTCTAGAGAAACTCATAGAACAGTCTGTGTTCAACTTAATGAATGGCTAGAAAAGAGTAACTGGCTAGATCCATGTCAATCTGGATTCAGACCCGGTTATGGAACAGAAATGGTCCTCATACCCCTGCTAGATGATCTTCACAGAAACCGAGACAAGGGATTCGCCTCGATGTTAGTACTGCTAGATTTCTCAGCAGCTTTGGACACTGTGGATCATGATATCTTGCTAGCACGACTGACAGAAACAGGTATGAATGGAACAGTAGTTGCCTGGTTCAGATCCTATCTATCAGACAGGCAACAATCCATAATGTTTGGCAGCAACTCATCACCACCATGGACACTGACCTGCGGAATACCACAAGGATCGATACTGTCACCTATTTTGTTCAATATCTACCTCAAGCCACTAGCTGAGCTGCTTCGGTCAATGGACACTCAGTTCTACATCTATGCGGATGATGTGCAGCTACTCATACCCAATGAACCTGATTTACCTACAGCCTTGAATAAACTGATTACTCGTCTAACATCAATTCAAGAATGGGCTAAACATAACAGACTTTGCCTGAACCCAAGTAAAACCGAGCTTCTCTGGGTCCCTAACACGTGGATACATACCTGACATCAAAATCCCTTTTGGGAAGTATGAACCCCCCTCAAATCACATCAGGAACCTTGGAATACAGTTAGATTCAACACTTACTCTGATTCCCCAAATTCAAGCAACCTTCAAGAGCTGCTTCTACTATTTGCAACAGCTACGCTGCCTCTCTTCTTACATCGAGAAGGTAAATCTTATCCAAGTTGTGCATGCCATGGTAACATCAAGACTGGATCAGGGCCGCCGAGAGGGGGGGACAGGGGGGACAAAAGTCCCCGGGCCTGGGCCTCCAGGGGGGCCCAGCGCCGCCACAGTCCAGCCCACCCACTCTCCGTCGCTCCCACAACTAACCTGAAGCGCCTTCATCTTCGATGCAAGCAGCAGCAGCAGCAGGGCAGGCCACTCCTTCCTTCCGTGTCCCACCCTCGCCTGACGTAATGTCTGCAAGGGCGGGGCAGGGAAGGAAGGAGAGGTCTGTCCTGCTGCTGCTGCTTGCCTCGAAGATGAAGGCGCTTCAGGTTAGTTCAGAGGGCCCGGCACTGGCAGGGGGTGGAGGGGGCCCGGCGACCTCGGGGGGGGGGGGCCCGGGAGCGGCCTTGTCCCGGCTCTCGGCGGCCCTGGACTGGATTACTGCAATGCACTATACAATGGTCTGACTGCAAAGGGCTTGCACCAGCTCCAGTTGACTCAGAATGCAACAGCAAGACTCATACAAGGTTGCAAGTGACGTGACCACATCACACCATTTTTGCAAAAACTTCATTGGCTACCAGTACAATACAGGGCTAAATTTAAAACTCTATGTCTGATCTTCAAGGCCCTGAAAGGAAATGGCCCCAAGTATCTGAAGAATAGGATGATCCTCCACACACTGCCAAGGACACTAAGGTCCTCCAAGGACTTTCACTAACTATACCCTCTCCAAAAGACTTACACGATGTGATACCCACAAGCGAGCCTTCTCCGAAGTAGCCCCCACACTCTGGAATGCATTGCCTGAAAGGCTCCACTTAACACAAGACTATTTGTACTTCAGGAAGCAAGTGAAAGCTTGGCTGTTCAACCAAGCCTTTAATGGAAGAAGTAACTAACTTGTTAGTCTCCCTCACACACACAAAGATTGACTCGGCTGCACATACTGCAGCGGGACATGTTTATCCACTCCTACCCTAGCTGAGATGATATTTAACCACCTCTCTGACCTCATGTGCAACTTTCTTCAAATCAGTCATCTTACTTTCTAATTCTTCCTACTTTCTTACTCATCTATATGTTACAACTTTGCCTTACCCTTCACTACCAATTATAATGTTCTATTACGTATTGTGTAGTCATTGCAAGTAGTATACCATGGAGGAGGTGATCCACCGAGGTGGATGAACACTAACTCCCACGAGAAAACAACAGTTAAAAGGAAGTGGTAAGTGGACCAATGACTCCAGGGAGACAGGATATTGATGTATAAAGTACCACTTTATTCACAGACTCGACACAGTACCATGCTTCGGCCACAGGCCTGCCTCAGGAGTCTAAACAATAGGTCAGAAAATAATTATTAAAAAATAATAATAATAAAATAAAATATACACATATACATACACATATACACTAATATAAAACAGGCAAAGAGATATCTCAGAAAAACATACACAGAAAACCTGTAAAGAAAAATATATATATACATAAACTCAAAATGTCAAGATACATATAGATTATGTTAAAAAAAAAAATAAAACAGATCATAAGCAATGGGGGGAGGGGGGGCAAACAAACCTATATGATTCCCTCACAAGCAGTCATACGCTGTTTTACTTTTAACAGACTACACAGAGACTTTAAAGTATCTGTTTCAATCATTCAAAGGTCTTTTTCAAGGTACGTTATATTCTCCCTTCTCCTCCCCGCTCTGCGTTTCACTATCACTCCTAGCTTCTTCAGTATTTACAGTATGTCTTTCTTTTTCAGACCACCTAACTTTCAGACGATTCCTAGTACCAGAATCATTTAAGGTTGTGAAATCTCTTTCATTGAGCGATAATATCCAATCTTCCTTTGTTTTTTCATGGACACTATTTTTAAACCATTGTCTAGTACTCTCTCTTTCCATCCATGATTGTACCTTCTCTGTTTAGCATTATGCATTTCCCTGGGTAAACACATTGCCATCACTGCATTAATACCATGTACTTTATATTTATATTCATGTATACTGTTTAAGAATTATGCACTTTGTTTATTAATGTTTTACTATGATATATACATTTTTAAATCAACAGTCCATACATCTGTATGTATGTGTGTGTATATATATATATATATATATATTCTGTATGTCTTGATTTGTCATGATTTGTCCACACATATGTTTGTACATTTATATATATATTCTGTACATTGCTTATGATGTTTTATTTATTTTTTTAATATAATCTATATGTATCTTGACATTTTGAGTTTATATATATATATATATATATATATATATATATATATATATATATATATATTTTTTTTTTTTCTTTTTTCTTTATAGGTTTTCTGTGTATGTTTTCTGAGATATCTCTTTGCCTGTTTTATATTAGTTGTTATGTGTATGTATATGTGTATATTTTATTTTATTATTATTATTATTTTTTTTTAATCATTATTTTCTGACCTATTGTTTAGACTCCTGAGGCAGGCCTGTGGCTGAAACATGGTACTGTGTCGAGTCTGTGAATAAAGTAGTATACCATGCCATACTTTGTATTGTTACTTGAATATATTTACTGCTGTAATTGCCTATTGCTCATGTTTGATCTATTCTTACTGTACACCATCTTGAGTGAATTCCTTCAAAAAGGCTGTAAATAAATCCTAATAAATAAATTTTGGCTGATTTGACCTTGACCGGTCAAGCCGATATTCAGCGCTGGCCAGTGAAAATCAAACCGGCCAAAGATAGGACTGCATTGTACACTGCCAAATATGACCGCTAGAGTAAAGCGTCGATGAGCTGAAAATCAGCAAATAGCTGGTTATATTGCCCGATATAACTGGTTAGCCATTAGCAGCTGAATGTCCCGCTGAATGTCAGTGGATAACCGGATATGTGGTGCCGATCCTGGCTGGTTAAAAGACTTTGAATATCGAGGGGATTGTGTATAGGGTTACATATTTACCCCAAGAAAAAAGAGGATGCATGCCCTGACCCCTGTCACACCCCCGCCCCCCTGTAACACCCCACCCTGCCCCCTATCATAACCCTGCCTGCCCCCTGCCACTTTGACACCCCTCAAAGAAAGCCAGATTCCCTCTCTCTTCCCTCATGTTATCCCCTTGAACCTCCCTCCCCAATTTTCCAGCTTCCCTCCCCTCCACCCACATGACACCATTCATTACCCCTCCCCTCCCTCCTTTACCTTACTGTAGTGTCCTGGTGGTCTAGTTGCCTCTTCAGGGCAGGAAAGAGCCCCCTCATTCCTGCCCAGCACAGGACCTCTCTTGCTCCCGGCGCCGATTCAAAATGGCTGCCGAGAGTTCAGAAAACAACAAGAACGGAAGATGTACAGAAAGACCAAACTAAAATCGCAGATGTAAAAAAGCCAAATTCATTTATTAAGAACTCTTGACAGCCATTTTGAATCAGTGCTGGGAGCAAGACCCCCAGGGCACCACACTAAGGTAGGGGAGGGAAGGATAGGATACCCCTGAGGCCCACCTGCCCTCCTCTGCTCCCACTCCTGCCAGCCTGCCCATTTGTCCGCAAATCTGGACAAATGAGCAGGCTGGCAAAACCCGCCTGGATGCCCAGCCATGTCCTCAAAAAGAGGACATGTCCGGGTAAATCTAGATGTATGGAGGGGCATAATCGAATGGTGCTGGCAAAATAGATTGCCGGCGATCTATTTTGGCGGCAGTGGAACAGCTGGCCGTAACCATATTATGAAAATGATGGCTGGCCATCTTTGTTTCGATAATACGGTTCGAACCGGCCAAATGCCTTGGATTTAACCGGGTTTGAGATGGCCGCTTTTGTCTTTCAGCGATAATGGAAGCGGCCATCTCAACCCCGGCTACATCCAAGGCATGTGGTTGTGGGAGAAGCCAGCATTTGTAGTGCACTGATCCCCCTGACATACCAGGACACCAACCGGGCACCCTAGGGAGCACTTCTAAAAATTTAAAAAATATATACAAATAGCTCCCAGGTGCATAGCTCCCTTACCTTGGGTGCTGAGCCCCCAAATCCCCCCCCAAACCCACTCCCCACAACTCTACACCATTACCATAGCCCTTATGAGTAAGGGGGGCACCTACATGTGGGTACAGTGGGTTTTGGGGGGGGGGGGTTTGGAGGGCTCAACACTTACCACCACAAGTGTAACAGGTAGGGGGGGGGGGGTGGACCTGGGTCTGCCTGCCTGAAGTGCACTGCACCCATTAAAAACTGCTCCAGGGACTGCATACTGCTGTCAGGGAGCTGGGTATGACATTTGAGGCTGGCATACAGGCTGGCAAAAAAGGTTTTTATTTTTATTTTTTTAGTGTGGAAGGGGGGTTGGTGACCACTGGGGGAGTATGGGGAGGGTCATCCCCATTCCCTCCGGTGGTCATCTGGTGAGTTGGGGCACCTCTTTGAGGCTTGGTCGTGAAAATAAAAGGACCAAGTAAACCCGGCGAAATACTGATTAATGCCGCTTTTTTTCCATTATCTGCGAAAGCTGGCATCTGGTAGCCATGCCCACACCCGCCCATGTCCCGCCTTCGCTACACCGCCGACACGCCCCCTTGAACTTTCGCCGGCTCGGCGATGGGAAGGTGGCGATGGTGTCAAAAAAGCAGCTTTCGATTATACCGATTTCGCCACTTTTGAGAGATCGCCGGCCATCTCCTGATTTATGTCGGAAGATGCCCGACGATCACTTTCGAAAATAAGCCTGATGGTAACCCAATTGTATATAACATGAAAACCAGACCGGGGGGGGGGGGGGGGGTGAGGGGGAACACCAAGATCAGCTTGAGGCGCAATGTTTGTGTTGCTGCCTATTGGTGGTTACTTTGCAGTTTCTATGTTATGAGTAAAGCATCCATTCTGAGTTAGCTTTTCTCTTTTCATCTCCCACCATGACGTCTTCCTCCTCAAGGTTCAAGATTATGTTTATTTGATTAATCACCTAGGGCAGTGCATCACAGCGATTTTACTTCCTGGTCCAGCAAGAGAATGAAATCGATCGTGCCCCAGTATGTGGAGAAATTCCTAATTCTAATTCTCCCACCTCTGGAAATGTCAGGTATTGAAATTCTTTTGACATTGTCTTTTTTTTTCTTTGTTTTAATAGTTTTAATTTAACCAGGGGTTTCAGAATATCCACAGTGAATACTGATAAGATAGATGTTCTTGCAATTAAGGCAGTGCACGCAAATCTGTCTCATGAATATTCATTATGGATATCCTGAAAACATGACTGGCTGGGAGTCCCCCAGAACAGGTTTGAGAACAGTCCATTTTTGTAACTCTGGCTTATTGTGTCCTTTGAGATATATTATAGGGGGTGAGAACAAGCCTGATTTTTTACATACAGATAATAGAAGTATGAGGTGAATGTGTACAGTCTTGGTATAGTTAGGAATGTGAGGAAGTAGGCATGTCTGATCTCAGCAGGAGACGGCAGAGCTTTCTTTTTAGAAGTGGAGAGAAAAGACAGAAATGAGCACTTTCAGTCTCCATCCTAACACATTCTGTAAGCTGTGCAAATGGAAGACAGCATAGACTTGGATTCAATGGTTTGCCATGAACAGAAAAAAAAAATGAATTTGAAATTTTCACACAGGGATAAGGAGTTCCAGATATTTAGTCTTGCTCAGAGCAGAAACACTAAATTTACAGCAGAGAGCTCAGGGCGGCAAATAAAGCCACATAAGTGCTGGGTGACTAACCCCTGGTATACAGGTCAGAGACAGAGCAAAGGTCATTACTGGAGCTTTCTGGTAGCTCCCAAGTGTCTCAATTTTTTTCTACTAAAGCTAAATTATGTTTGTCTACCCAGAATATCCACAAAATAAACCCTTATTATGACAGTTGATATCAGCAAACCACGAAATATCTGGTGCCATTACACCATGCGGAGGACCCAAAGTGTCCTAATTTAAAATTAAATAGGCTTTGTAGAGCACTAATCGCTGCCTCATTGGGATGTCCCTACCTGCAGTTAGTCATAATACAGTTCTCCATCCTGCAAAATTCATGATTCCAGATCTGGAGAGATGTGGCCTGTGGCACTTTTCTGAGGCGGCAAAATAAAAAAGGTATTTGAACTGCTTGGAAGGTATTCAGCTGTACCCTAAAGAGATTTACTCTAGTGTATAGTTTATTGCACACATTGGAATTTTGCAGAATAGAGGCGTGATAAATATGACAGCAGGAAACTCTCTCATGAGAATTTTAACGTGGGATAAAAAAGGTGTCAATCCATGAATATATATTGCTTTTCAACATATGTATGCAAGTCATTCTCACATTCTGCTAGGTGTCTGTGGAGTACAAAACGTGATGGGGTTGTTAATCATGAGCTGCAGACTTTGAACACATTTTATCATCTGTGGAAAAGATATCTGTTAAACCCACAGAATGCTTGGATAACTCAATTGTAAACATTCACAATGAATGCGTAAGTGATATAAGACCTTAACAGGTTGGCATTGATAAAAAGTTGTACTGGATAAAGGGTAATTTTAATTCTGGTCTAACAAAATTAACCTCATTAAAAATGGAATGCTGTATTTGTGACACAAATGGCTAGGGTTCATTGTTTCCCTGCAAGAAATATATTTATATTGGGGAAGTGTTCACATAGCACACACAGTTCAGGCATTTCAAACATGAATAGCTTAGAAGCATTTTCCAAGAAATAATCTGAGTAGTTTCTCTTCGTTTGAAAATTAGCAAGTACAATGTATGGCAAGTGGGTGAATTTCTTCAAAAAGGCAGTAAATAGATTCTAATAAATAATGAGGTGGTAATTTTATAAAGCTTTTTTTTTTTCACTTGTAAAGCATGTTTTACATACAGAAAAGCAATGTTCCTCGTCTATAACAGGTATTTTCCATAAACAGATAGGATGACAAGGGACACAATTGAGTGGCGATATTCCACGATGCCTGCAAGGACCTGCTCATCCAGAACTCACAACTTTAACATAACATTCTGAGCATACGCAGCCCTGCCCAAATGCAGTGATCTCCTCAGTTGGTTCCAAGCTTAACACAAGTAACCACTCTCAGAGAGGTGGGAGTGACAGTGTGCCTTTCATTGTTTTATATATGGAAAGTACTGGTTACATATGACCAGGGTGTGCTGGTTAAATTTTAACTACAGGCTCTCTCCCCGGTCCACCTCGGCGCCCCCCCCCCCCCCCCCCCCGTCCACCCCTGTGCCCCCGTCCACCTCTGCGCCCCCCATCCACCTCTGCGCCCCCCAAATTGCAGAGCTGGCTATAGCCAGTGGGGGGGGGGGGGGGGCAATGCATTACCTCTCCAGGAAAAAAAAATTAAATGATCCCAGGTTCCAATCTAAATTCATGTTTGATGTGGGATAAAATGCCATAAATAAGTAATAAATATAAACTTTTAATGTTGAGCACCTGATTCTGCAAAGGGAACATATTCCAACACTATAATGAAAATAAAATGATCTTTTCTACCTTTGTTGGCTGGTGACTTTGTTTTTTCTGATTGTGCTGGCCCAGTATCCAATTCTGCTGCTATCTGTCCTCTTAACTCCATTTCCAGGGCTTTCCTTTCCATTATTTCTTTCCTTTCCCCTTTCTGCTTCATGTCTGGTCCTCAGCTTCTGCCTATTTTCTTCATCCATGGTGCAGTTTTTCTCCCTCTCTTCCTTTTCCCTTATCTTATCTCCTTCCTCACTCTTCCCTCCCCTCCATCCATGTCCAGCATTTATTCTCTCTCCCCTCCTCTCCCCCTGCCCTCCATCCACCCATGGCCAGTGACCCTTCTCTCCCCTGCCCTCATCCACCCATGTCCAGCAGTGACCCCTACTCTCCCCTGCCCTGCATGCACCCATGGCCAGCGACCCTTCTCTCCCCTGCCCTCCATCCACCCATGGCCAGTGACCCTTCTCTCCCCTGCCCTCCATCCACCCATGTCCAGCAGTGACCCTCCTCTCCCCTGCCCTACATGCACCCATGGCCAGCGACCCTTCTCTCCCCTGCCCTCCATCCACCCAATGGCCAGCGACCCTTCTCTCCCCCCTGCCCATCCATCCACCCATGGCCAGCAGCTCCCTTCTCTCCCCCTGCCACCCCCTCCCGACTTGTTCCACAAATTCCTCCTGCTTCCTCCCTCCTCCCTCCCGATCCGGTCCCCTCACTGACCCTACCTTGGCCATCAAATTCTTCGGGGGGCAGGGCAGTGTGCCTGCCGGCTGCCATCGCTGACTTCTCCTCCGCCGCCCGACTTGCGCTTCAAAATGGCCACGCGACTTACAGAAGTCTCGCGAGGCCGCATCTGGAAGTCTCGGCGGCCATTTTTTAAAGCGCAAACAGGCGGCGGAGGAAAGTCAGCGATAGCAGGAGGGCAGGCAACACTGCCTGCCCCGAAGAATTCGATAGTCAAGGTAGGATCGGTGAGGGACCGGATCCGGAGGGCGGAGGGAGGGAGAGCCGGCTCGCCCTTTCCAACAACCGGCTCGCAAGTCCGGCCAAAATTTACAACCGGATTTTGCGAGCCGGAGCGAGCCGGCTCCAGCACACCACTGCATATTACAAACTTTGCTCTTTCTGCTCACAAGTAGTATGGAGTCAGGCACATAATGGGTGACTCCAAAGCTTAGGGCTGCTCAGTTATATATTTTCTTAGTCCTTCCTTCGAGCAGCTGACACAATCAAGTTAGATGACAAGGATAGGTTGGCCAGCACTGCTTGACTGAAAGCACTGTCTTGTGCTGAAACCTGATCCAAAAATGGTGAGCAGTGAAAGTATAAAGAGAGAACCAGACTATTATCCATTAGGCAGATTTCAAGAGAGGCATTGTTGTTGGGGTAGCTTTAATTTGATGAGATTTGACTTTTTGTACAAGCATAGGTTTTTTTTTTGTTTTTTTACTAAAGCTTAGTTTGAGTTATCTGCAACAGGGCCCATTTTATTCCTGTGGGCCCTGCTGCAGATAACTCAAGCTAAGTTTAGTGAAAGACCTCTATAATTCCTAATATTTGACTTTGCTGGTCACAGAAGAATTGTATTTAAGAGGCCATACAATTTGCTATTTCTCTTTCACATCTGGTCTCCAGTTTTAGATGAATAGTTGATTTTCTGTTTGAAGCAGTACTGGTTAAGTAGAAGGTGAGAACCCGTTTACAATCTAGAACAAGAAGGGCTTTCTCTTGATAATTCAAATGAGGCTTCAGACAAAAAGAAGGAAGCACAATTTCTTCATTCAGGTTGAAAGCTGTTAAAACATTTGGTGAAAACCTGGGATGTGTGTGAAGGATGACTTTATCCTGTTGGAACTGGATATATGGTTTGTATGTTACCAATGCCTGGGGCTCACTAAGAGGGGCATTTTCAATATGATGTCTAAATCCAACTTTGGACGTTTTGCGGAAAACATTCAAAAATCCAGTAACAAAAATGTCCATTTTCAAAACAGAAAAAATGTCCATCTTTTTGTTTTGAAAATGGTCAATTGCTTGACGTCATTCTGGTCAGTGTGTCTATCTTTTTGAACCATTTTGAAAATAAAAAAAACTCATCCAAGTGAAAAGCGCACAAAATCAAGCCATTGGGCATGTAGGGGGAGCCAGGTTTTAGTAGAATGGTCACACAGACATCCCAGCAGAACAGTGGGACACCCTAAGATCACTGCAGTGAATTTCACATAAAATGTCCCAGGTATACATCTCACCGTTATCCCCTTATATTGTATGGCGAGCCCTCCAAAACCCACCAAACACCTACTGTACCCAGCTGTACACCACTACAATGGTTCGTACGACTGCAGGTGTCACCTATTTGTGGGTACAGTGGGTTTTATTGTTGGGGGGGGGGGGGTTAAGGGCTCACACTTTCTACTACAAGTGTAACAGTTAGAGTATGACTACGCTACTCTGCTTGCTGCTACAATAGGACTGGCCATAACATCTGATGCTGTCATAGAGCCTGGTATTTTCTGTTTCTTTCACATCTTTCGGGTGGGGAGGGGTGAGAGGGAGTCAGTAACCACTGAGAGAGTAAGGGGGTCATGCCTTAATGCCCCCAGTGGTTATATGGTCATTTAGGACACCTTTTTCTGACTTAGTTGTGATAAAAACATATCTAGATCAAAATGTCTAAATTGTAGCCCTGGACATTTTTGTTTTGTTCCATTATGGCAGGAAAACGTCCAAGTTTTGGTAATAACGAAATCCTGCCCCAAACACGCCCCCTTGTGATTTGGATGCATTGTAGATGGACTGCAAAGAAAAACATCCAAAATATGTTTCAAAAATAGCAATTTAGACATTTTGGCAAATAAAGCGTCCAAATGCCTCTGTGTTGCTTTTTGGATGTTTTTCTGTTTCAAAAATGAGCCCCTAAGTCTTCTATCTAACATGATAACCCAGCCTACATGTCAGACCTGATAGACCTACCACCCAGGAATGCTAAAAAATCATCTCACACATTCCTTAATCTTCATTTCCCTAACTGTAAAGGTCTAAAATACAAATTAATGCACACATCAACCTTTTCCTATATGAGTACGCAATTCTGGAATGCGTTGCCACGCAACCTAAAAGCAATCTATGAACTGACCAACTTCCGCAAACTACTGAAGACCCATCTCTTTGACAAGATATACCACAAAGATCAACACATGTAAAACTCCACACATATATCCAGTAATGTTTAATAATGCCTTCTGTCATATTACTATCATGTATTCTATTACCATGTAACCCAAAATCCTTCTGTAACACCAATTGTCTATTCTCTTCTTATTTCCACTATTCACGATGTATTGTAAGCCACATTGAGCCTGCAAAGAGGTGGGAAATGTGGGGTACAAATGCAATAAATAAATAAATAAATAAAATGATAGCTATAAAGAAGAGTACTTTCCTTTTTATTACTATCATCATTATTATTATTCAGAAAAAGATACAAGTCAACCACTTGTTATAGTAAAGTGGAATCAATAAATCAATTATTAAAGTGGAAAAATAGAAGAAAAAACAAAAAAAACACAAAAGCAACTATCCTCCTTAAACCACAATAAGTGAAGGATAGGGCTCCATAGGACTAGGAGATCCAAAGAAGAAGAAAAAGCAAAAACAAAATAAGGCACTTAACATGAATTATCCCCTATTATGTAACTAATATCGTCAAATTTAACTAGATGCACCAGCAAGATCTTCTTCAAGTCCAAAAAGGCTCTTAACTATTCTGGTTGAAAATATACATATTTTACACCCTGATATTTTAGCACACATTTACAAGGGTAAGCTAACAAAAAAGATGCTCTCAAAGATTATACTTCTTGTCTTAAGGCCAAAAAAGCTTTCTACATTTTTGTGTCTGTTTTGTCACATCCGGGTCAATCCAAACCCTTTTACCACAAAAAGGAGTCAGAAAATTCTAAAAGTAAAATTTCATAACCACATTAAGATCTTGTTCAAAATCAAATGAAGCTATTAATGTTGCTCTCTCAGAGTCCTTATTCATAGATGTTTCCAATATAGCAGATACATTTAAATCTTCTTGTGCCGTTCTCTGAACCACAGACTCTGAGTAATCACCTGTCTGTTTTAATGAAGAAATATAAGAGACTCTATTCAAAGCAGGTATTGCCATATATAGAATCTGGGGGTAAGTTCTTCTAGCTGAAAGCTTTCGAGCAGCTCCTAAGATGTCTTAAATTGATTAAGGAGCACCAAGAGTAGATGCTAGACGCTGCTCAATTTCCAGGTTATAAGGGCTAGAGACGAGGTCTGGATGTTGAAGTCAGCCCTCTTGATTGATCAATGCTGGAAAATGAAACAACTTGCAAGATTGTGAAGGAGAGGGAATCAGTTCTGTCAAGACCAGTAGGGCACTATGATAATTACTTTGTTGGAATTTGTGCAATATTCACTGTATGAGTGGAATTGGAATGTAGGCATAAAGAAATGGAATCATTAGGGTATCTGAAGTCACACATATTGAGGTAGAGAATTCCAGAATAAAGGAATGAGGATATAAATGCAACTCTAGCTCAAAAGAGTGAAAGGATGACAAATAGTTTGTTATTGCTAGAACAAAGTGCATGAGGGGAACTCTGGGGGATAGGAAGACTGAAAAGTGGTGTGGGCAGACCCACTCACATAACCTTAAAAGAAATAGTAAGAATTTTGAACTTGATCCTTTAGCTAATAAGAGATCAGGAGTTAGCAACAAACAACAGAATAACACCTTCAGTTATTTTAACAATGCGGAGATGAATGGCCATGTTCTGCATTAGTTGTTTGAGTGCAGATTTATGAATGCCATTGTTGAGTTACTGTAGTCTAGATGGTTCATGACTAGACTATGAATTAGCATATGGACAGTATTTTTATTCAAAAAGGATCAAATTGACTTAATCCATTGCAGTGCAAAGATACAGGATTTCACTATCATGGAGATCTGAGGCTCAAACAAGAGCTCGGTATTGGTTATCATGCTAAATATTCAAAGGGAAGAAGTCAAGACAATCTATTTGCCAAGTAAAAGAAGAGACAGAGTAGGGCAGGATCATTTTCTTTAAAGGTGAAGGGACAAATGAGGTGGGCACAACTTGACCAACTGCATTTCGCAGAGCAATAGGCTAGGAGGAGGCATCATCCTCCTGTGGCATCAAGGAAGGTATGACGGACGGGCATACCAGCAGGCATTGGTTAGTTTATCTATATCAACAGACTTGAGATCTCTGAAATATTTTGTTAGATGAGCTTCTGCTGAGACAGGTAAGAATAGCTGGAGTCAAACTACAAGCAAAATGTGGTCAGTCCATCACAAAGGAATTAGGATCATGGACAGAGACAATAACAGAGCTGAGACCTAAGGTAAAAACCAGATCTAGGAAATACCCAGCCTGGTGGGAAGGAAAATTGATCCATTGATGAAGGCCAAGTGATTCCATCAGCTGAATGAACTCTATCCCATGGAGAGGTAGGCATCTCAAAATGGACACTGAAATCACCCAGTTGAATGAGATTAGAAAATGAAGTAGTAACTTGTGTTATGGTTCTGTTAAGGTGTCCCACAGCATCAAAGGCACTATTGGGAGAAAGTAGGGAAATAATACATGTAAATGGTCCAGAAGGTCAAGACAAGAAGAGTTTCTGGATAAGCAAGGCTGCATGAATGAACTTTGGTTAAGGGCAAGGCAGAATTGTAGAGGATAACAAGGCCCCTGCCTTGCCTACCAAGGCGATGTCTAGCCAGGCACACAAAACCAGTTGGAACAGCCTGGAAAAAAAGGGCTTAATCACCTGGATTGAGCTAGGTTTCAAAGATTTAAAAAAATATCATAAAGATTAGTACTAAAGAGATCAGAAATTAGCTGAGATTTCCATGTCAAAGTTCTTACAGTAAGAAAGCAAAGGTGGTAAGAGAAGAGAGTTTTTTTTAAGGTAAAGAGGGGTTAACCCTGAGAGGTTACTGACAGAGGAATTGATCTAACCTGGTGTGACCTTTGCCATTTCTGAGGACAAAACGGTCGCCTTCCAACTTGTGCAGGAATGAGGCAGTTCATAGTAAGCAATGTTCATGCCACAATGCTAGAAAAAAAAAAAACCACAGGACAATCAGTAGAATATTGTAGAGCTGCATGATGGATGCTGAGACTCCCCAAGGAGAGCTCAAGAAGCAGAACCTGCATTAGCACACTCCTTTGATGTGTTCCTGTAACATGATGCCTCTAACTATGAACTAGTATAATGCTCTTCCCAAATGAAATAAAAGGATAATATGGGAGACAGATGAAGGGGGATGGAGGAAGAGAAGAAGACAGGGAGAGTGAAAGAACAGAAAACCAACAACAGGAAGTGGCAAAGAAACACCAGGACCAACCCAACTGGCAAAATAAAATTATTAGACAACACAGGTGGTATGAGCCCTGATATTTGTATAGTTTATAATACAAGACTGGCCCAAAGATAGGGCACAGGACAAAACATTGACTCAGAGCACCACTACCCCTTGAGCTGGCCCTGAAAACATGTATATATATGTCAATTATTCTTAGTACATACGCACACATTAATTACACCTGTCTTGGAACAGGTGAAAATGTCTATGCCTGCTTTCTCTAGAGCAGTGTTCTTCAATGCAAGGCCCTAGGGCCAAGTCCTGGAAAACTCTGGGGTGGCCCTCATCATCATTCTGGCTTTTTTCTGATACTCTCTGCCTCTCTACCCAAACTCATGACAGAAAAGGGAAAGTGGAAGGGAGGTAAAGCTACATGTTTGAAGGACAAGGCCTTTCTCATTTGGAAATACCCACCTCCTTGGGGATACCTTCAATAAAAAGTCTAAAGGTGGCTGGTGGGGTACATGTCATTGACACACACTGGTCAGCAGTGTTGCAGTCTTGCATAGGGAGATATTTGGTGGCTCTCCTTCAACTTATTTGGATCCAAAATGGTCCCGACTTAAAAATTAGTGAAGACCACTGCCCTAGGGGAATTTATAAAGACACATGGGCGCTTATGTTGCTGTTATAAAATAGATGCTACATATGCACCTTTGCGTCTGGGCGGCTTAGGCATCTTCTTTGTGTAAATTTACAGCAGCATTATTCATTTAATTGGCACTGCTGAAAATCCATGCATAAAATTAAATGAATATGGGGTATGGTTAACCTCATACTTGTTATTTGTGCAATGTCATTTAGACAAATGCTATCCATTTAGCAACAGAATATTACTGCCTAAATGAATAACTTTTCGGCCCTCCTTGAAACACCCTGGCCATACTCTATTTTTAAAAGGGTCCCTTTTTCTGTAGTAAAGGGTCATGAATTTGATATACTGCCTTTCTGTGGTACAGCCAAAGCAGTTGACATTTTATATATGCAGGTACTTTCTCTGTTACTAGTGGGCTTCTAATCTAAGTTCTTATACCTGGTAACTCAAGGTGAGTTCAATTCAAGTATGCTAGGTATTTCCCTGCTCCTTGAGGGCTCACAATCTAATTTTTTATATCTGAGGCAGTGGAAGGTTTTGACCTGCCCAAGGCCACAAAGAGCACCAGGATTTGAGCCAGGCACCCCTGGATGTCGAGCCCAGTGCTCTAACCACTAGGCTACTCCTACATGTGGCCCCTTTTTTTAAAGCACCGAGGGGGTCCTTTTACTAAGCTGCGGTAAAAGGGGGCCTGCACTAGCATCTGCACGTGTTTTGACACACGCTGAGGCCCCCTTTTACTGCAACGGGTAAAAGGTTGCCTTTTGTTTCTTGAAAATAAATGGCCGTGCAGTACGTCAACCACTTACTGCGTGGCCATTTCAGGGGTGAGCTCTTACCGCCACCCATTAAGGTGGTGGTAAGGGTTCCTACGCTAACCTGGCGGTAAGCACCGGTACTACAAAAATAGAAAGTATTTTTGTAGCGCTGGAAATGGCACGCACAGGGTGGGAACTACCATCTGGCTCCTGTGGTAACCCAGCGGTAGTTCCAGATTGGAGCACAGCAGGCATCACTCCCAGTATTAGATTATCTATTATGCAAGAAGGGGGGAGAGAGAGGAAAGAAAAAAAGACATGAAAGAAAAAAAAAAAACACCAAAGAGAGACAGAGAGAACAAACAAAAAAGCGTCAGCATCAAGAACGGAAAATAAGAAAAAAAAGACACACTGAGCCAGAAAAAAAGCAGACACCTAAGTTTGGGAATCAGTGTATTATCTGATAAAGTTAATAGCTCATCTGTGAAAAATATCTCTGGGCTCAGTTCAAAGTCTTTGACCTGGATGTGTCTCTCACACAGCATTTACATGTTGGGAACAGCTGGATTTTGTTAGTTGCTTTAACTTTTTCTAATGCATACCTTTTTTCTTGTATGCAGGACAAACTCACCAGCCTTGAGGCTTTTATATAGGGCCCATAATATTTTGTGTTAACAAAAATTAAGGAATAGTTTTTAGGTACACTTTGAGAGTAGGTGGTAGATAGACAGTGGGATTTAACCAGGTAGGAAGGCTCCTACTTGGATAATTCCTGCTGGCCAGATCTGCCTCTGATATTCAGCAGCATTTAACCAGTTAGTGCCACTAAATATCAGCACTTTGCCGTGGCAGGGCGGAATCAGAGTGGATCTAGGACTTACCCAGTTAATTATGATTTTCTGTCTGCTAATTAGGCAAGTGCCTGGATAAAGTTAGGACAGCAAAAAGGCTGTAAAACGTGTTTGGCAGGGGCAGCCCGACCATTAAGCCACCTGAGATGGGGGCCTCAGGTGGCATTCTACCAGGAGTGGCATCTCCCCTTTCCTTCACCCTGTTCCCCAAGTTTACCTTCTTTTTACATTTTTTAAAACTCGGCAGCGGCAGTGATTCCCATATGCTGCTCTGCCACCGGCACCCGCCTCTTCTCTTTACTGCAGCCTGCCTCTCTGATGTAACTTCCTGTTTCCTCAGAGGCGGCCACAGTAGAGGAGGCCGGTGCCAGTGGCAGGGCAGCATATGAGAATCGCTGCCACCGCTGGCTTTGGAAAAATGAAGAAAGAAGTTAAACTTAGGGAAGGAGGTAGAGGAAAGAAAGGGGGAAATGCCAGAACTTTGGCCTGGGGGGGGGGGGGGGGGGGGGGGGGGAGGCAGCATCTCAGCCCTGCCTCAAGCAGCATCTTGCCTTGGGCCACCCATGGTGTTTGGACACTCATGTTTATTGCTGGGAGGAAACAGAAAGCCACACTAGGTGCTATTAGAGTGCATGGAGGGAAATAGGATAGCAGGACAGTAGCTGTTTATATACAGGGCAGTGAATCAAAGAAGCACCAGCTCTCTGTAGACATCTCATTTTCCTTCCTGACTTCAGCACACACATAGGAATACCTCTGATTTAGGGCAGCCTAATGGGACCCACATTTCATTTTACTAATGTGAGGGGACAGTTTTCAGTCAGGCCAAGTATCTATCTAGGTTAAATATCTTTGAAAACTGCCCTCATCAAATTTGGCCATGACAATTTAGGCCATTATGGTCTGGATTTTATAACAGGATACCTAGGTGAGAAGTTGAAAACTATACCCATTTTAAAAATGCAATATAGGTGCATATGTGCCTTTACAAAATAGGCTTTCTGATCTAGCCCCACAAACACTGACAAACACATTTACACTTGTTTCAAAGAAGGTGCTCTATGCATGTATAATTCCGTCTCTGCAGAATGTCTACGTGCAGATTCTGTAAAAACAGGTACACTCTTTCCATGAGCATATTTTCTTACACACACATGTGGTCACAATTTTATTTAAAAAAAAACCTTTCTATGTGCAAAACAGGCTTTAGACATGGAAGAGGCTTTACAAAATTATACCCATAAGGTTAATTTTCAAAGGAAGTTCTGTGAGTAATAGTATGCTTTATCTGCAGAAATGGCCCCTTTGAAAATTGATTAGCTGTTATTTGGGGAAGGGATGGGGGTGGGGGTGGAAGACAGAGTCTGGGAAGACATAGAATTCACATGTATACTTTGATTTTGAAACCTCTGTTCATAAATTTTGATGAAATTCCCCGTACAAAGTATCATGTGTAACTTTGTGTGGGACAGATTTACTAGGATAATATTCAAAGCAAACTTACACACAGGTTCTCTTTGAAAATTGCCCTAAGTTACAGCCTGCAAGTTTCTGCAGACTGAGATAACATTTATTCCTTATATGTAAATATTATAGAACTCCATTACATTATTGTACCTTTATCAGCACATATTAACATAAACACAAAATGAATCTTGTTGCCCTTCTTATGCAGTTAGGAGGGGTAGATCCAAGAAAGTGCACTAAGGCCCCAATGCTCAGAAGCAGATGCGGGCTCTAGAGGCCATTAATATCCGCATTTGCTAACACGGGATGCTGAGAGTCAAAGAGCATGTGAATCAACAAGCTCGCAAGCTCCTAGTGCAATGAGCATGCAAATGCATGCTGATGAGCGGATCCCCTATTCCTCCCCGATGCTCAGAGGACAGCGCACCAAACAAGGGAGCTCTTGCTGCTGAAGACCCTACGCCAGCTTGGAACTGGCAGAGCACTTGTAGGAGGAATAGGGAAGGCAACAAAAGACGCTGGTGCTCAACCCCCCCCCCCAAAAAAAATACCAAAAGCTCTGCTGGTCTGGTGGATCCCAGATCCCCCCCCCAAATACTAAAGGTCTTGGCAATACCCTGCCCCTCACCCAAAATAGATAAAACCCTGGTGGTCCAGTGGGACCCCTAGCTAGGATGCCCCCCCACACCCCGAGGACTACCCTGGTGGCCTAGTGGTGGCCCCCACAACCTTCTCATATCTTTTGAAGAAGGAGGAGGGGCATCAAAAAGGAGGAGGGAAGGAGTCCTACTTCCTCCTGCTGGGTGCATCATCAAAATGGCGGCGCCCAGCCCTGCCCGGTGTAGACTCCCAAGATGCATGGGGCAGGACGTGCACAACCATTTGATGATGTGTCCAGCAGGAGGGAGTAGGACTCCTTCCCTCCTCTTTCTTGACACCCCTCCTCCTTCTTCAAAAAGTATGAAGGGGCTGGAGGGGCCACCTCTAGGTCACTGGGGTAGTCCTCCGGGGTATGGGTCCTGGCCAGGGGTTCTACTGGACCACTAGGGTTTTATCTATTTCTGGGGAGGAGCACAGGGGTCCACTGGACCACTAAGGCTTTGGTGTTTGGGGGTGGGAGGTCTGGGTTCCACAGGACCACCAGGACCTTTGGTATTTGCAAGGGTGGAGGTTCTTTTTTTTCTAGATAGAGAATGGGGGAAAAGCTTTCTGGGCATGTACTTAAGAGCTGTGCTTAATGTGACAGACACTTTCCTCGGACCACACTCCCTAATGCTCAATGCTATCAGCATGTCTATATTTGCATCTCATTAGCGCTGAGCATTATGGAGTTGTTCTGCGCTGTTCCAGGGCTATTTCTCAATACAGCGCCGGAGTTCTGAGCATCTGCCTATAAGAATTAGGTGCACAAAATATAGGTATTTAGCACCAATTCTACAGCAGAAATTGCATACAAAAATGTTGTTACAGAATGGAACATGTCAGCATGTGCACACCTAACTTTAGGAGCAAGCACTTATGCCATGTCAAAGGCTGCTGTAAATGTTCATTCCGAAAGTTGGTGCAAATTTTTGCACTAGTTGGAAAATTGAGCACACAACTTTCTAGAGTGAGGGGGTTAAAGTGCATGCCCTGTTTCATAGAATATGTTAAGGGATTGAAAGTACATGCATAGATTTCATTTTCATTTCCATGCAGGTGTGATTCAAATGAAGGGGTGATTGTTTTACATCTCATATGAAACGGAAACCTTTCAGAAACCATGGAGAGGCAAAGAGATTCTTGGACACCTCTTTATCGAGCATGACAAAAGTGCTATTTAATTTCACACTCAACTAATCCTTTAACAATTTTCTTTCAGCAAGGACATAAAAGGCTAACATTATTAATTTCCAATTAAATAAGAAATAAGTTTGCAGACATGTCTTTAACCTTGGATCACTTTCAGTAATCTCTTCTGTGCGCACGCCAAAGATCACTGCAGATGGTAAGTGACAAATTGCTTTCTGGGAATTGTTCAAGATTGTTTTTAAGACAGTGTTTCGTTGAAACTGGATAGTCGAGACTTCTGCCATATTCAGCAGTTTTTCTTAAGCATGTTCGTTGCTCACTTAAATCTGAGTATAAAATTACTTTAAGCTAGAATTACACCAATAGTAAATTCTTGTGTAGTTGGTGAATACTTGTATAAACGTGTGCATAGATAAAAGTAGGGGAATACTTTTGCCTTGATTGTCTGATTTTCAAAGCAAAAGTGTCTGTGTATTTCTGCTTTGAAAATCACTCCAGATAACTTGGGGGGGGGGGGGGGGGGGCAATATTCAAACACTGCATTTGGTGTTTGTTCAAATGCCAGCCTTGTCATTTAAATTGGCCACACATATACAGTGTCGCAAGTCACAGAAGCAGCAACGTTGAATATACATATTCACATGCAAATACATATTCAGTGGTGACCAGTGCTAGATATATGGATTATTATTATTGTTATTATTATTTTGACATCTTGAGCCAATCAGCGCATAAGGCGGACAGATGTATCTTCCACACTTCTCAGTCTTGTGTTTCATCAACTACTTATGATCAAATGATATCCAGCTCAGCGAGGTCCTTTTAATCTGTTTGATGCCATGTCTGTTTTGGCCTCCCGGACCTCTTCGGCCTTCTGGTTTCCAGCTCACGGCTTGCCTCCTTGGTATGCACTGTACATTCTTTTGTAAGTGTCCACATTATCTAAATTGTCTGTGCTGTAGTATGTTACTAACTGGTGGCTGTTCAGTTGTCTCTTGTTGCTACATTTTTAAGCTTATCTTGCCCCTTGACATGTAGAACGCCTCACGTGAATCAAAACCGTCAAGTCTATTTTGGAGAGATTGTGTTACTGGCCAGGTTTTGGCACCATATAACAAAGTGGTTATCACAGCACTATTATACAAGCACATCTTCATTCAACTTGTTAGCTTTATACTGTCCCAGATCTTACCCATCTATTCACAACTCATGCTGGTTTACTAATTCTAACCTTTGTTTCTTTTTCTGTGATGTTGTATTCTGTTACCAGAATTCCTAAATAAGTGAATTCTTTTTCTAGTTCAATAACTTTTAATTTGATTGCTGTGTTATCTGCTATGTTGATAGTCATGAATTTTGGGGTTGCTATTCAAAGTGATTTAAATGGCTAGGAGAGGCTCCTGGACATTTATGTTGCATGTGTGGGGGTATCCAGGGGTATTTAGAGGCACTTAACCGGATAATGCTTCTGAATATCCCCTCTAACCGTCTTTGTCAAAAGCAGCTAGTTTGTGGGTGGTCCAGAGTGGAGTTAGAGCAGAGCGGAAACTTAGTCAGTTAGCGGCAATTTCCAGTTCGCTAACTGGCTAAATAACCGCATAAAATTAGGACAGCAAAACAGCTGTCCTAACTTTTATGTGGTCAGTTAAACTGGCACCAGTCCAAATATCAGCCGGTGCCCAGTTAACTTCTGGGTCAGTCGTCATACCCAGATCTTTAATGCCGGGAGCCACAAATGTCCCAACATTGAATCTCCAGGGTTAGTTCAGCCTGCCTCTGAAGTAGCTTTTACCGCCGCAGGCTGACCATCAGGCCCTTCATCTTTTTGCTAGATATAGTTAACCAACTCTGTTCATCAAAATGCATTTTTTTATATCTGTCTTGGTCAGGGTTCAGGCTCAACAGACCCTGCGTAGTTTAAATTTCACACTGTGCAGTGTTTTAGAAAAGGTTCTTGAGTATTACTACATTTCTTTGAAGGGGTGAACAAACGTGTGGATAAAGGTGAGCCGGTTGATATTGTGTATCTGGATTTTCAGAATGCTTTGACAAAGTATCTCATGAAAGACTCCAGAGGAAATTGGAGTCATGGGATAGGAAGTAGTGTTCTATTGTGGATTAAAAACTGGTTAAAAGATAGAAAACAGAGAGTAGGGTTAAATGGTCAGTATTCTCAATGGAGAAGGGTAGTTAATGGGGTTCCCCAGGGGTCTGTGCTGGGACCGCCACTTTTTAACATATTTATAAATGACCTAGAGATGGGAGTAACTAGTGAAGTAATTAAATTTGCTGAAGACACAAAGTTATTCAAAGTTGTTAAATCGCATGAGGATTGTGAAAAATTACAAGAGGACCTTACAAGACTGGGAGACTGGGCGTCTAAATGGCAGATGACATTTAATGTGAGCAAGTGCAAAGTGATGCATGTGAGAAAGAGGAACCCGAATTATAGCTACGTCATGCAAGTCACAGTCCAAGAAAGAAATCTAGTTGTCGTCGATGATACGTTGGAACCTTCTGCTCAGTGTGCTGCTGCATCTAAGAAAGCAAATAGAATATTAGGTATTATTAGTAAAGGAATAGAAAACAAAAATGAGGATGTTATAATGTCTTTGTATCGCACCATGGTGCGACCACACCTCGAATATTGTGTTCACTTCTGGTCGCCGTATCTCAAAAAAGATACAGTGGAATTTGAAAAGGTGCAACGAAAATGATAAAGGGGACGGGACGACTTCCCTATGAAGAAAGGCTAAAGCAGCTAGGGCTCTTCAGTTTGGAGAAAAGGCGGCTGAGGGGAGATATTATAGAGGCCTATAAAATAATGAGTGGAGTAGAACGGTAGATGCGAAGCGTCTGTTTACGCTTTCCAAAAATACTAGGACTAGGGGGCATGCGATGAAGCTACAATGCAGTAAATTTAAAATGAATCGGAGAAAATGTTTCTTCACTCAACATGTAATTAAACTCTGGAATTTGTTGCCAGAGAATGTGGTAAAGGTGGTTAGCTTAGCGGAGTTTATAAAAGGTTTGTACATAAGTATTGCCATACTGGGAAAGACCAAAGGTCCATCAGGCCCAGCATCCTGTTTCCAATAGTGGCCAATCCAGGTCACAAATACCTGGCAATATCCCAAAAAAGTACAAAACATTTTATACTGCTTATTCCAGAAATAGGGGATTTTCCCCAAGTCCATTTAATAATGGTCTATGGACTTTTACTTTAGGAAGTCGTCCAAACCATTTTTAAGGTTTGGATGGCTTCCTAAAGTACTTATGTAAACCCCAGTTGTTATAAATTTTGTGCATTTTGAAAAAAAAAAAAAAACATGTGACAGCATCTGCAGTAATAGCTTATGAAGTACTATGAAGTTAAATGGAATGCCTGCCAAATTCATTAGTGTTATCAAATACCTGTATGGGAACAGTGCCAGAATGGAAGCCGGCTTAAAATAGTCACTGGAGTCAAGCAAGGTTGTGGATTGTCACAATTGTTAAGCTTAGCCATGTATTGGTTAATGCGGAATGCAGTTTGTCAACTATACAGCAATCACACGGCTTGAAAACATGCAGTTAGAGGATTTGGATTTTGCAGATCATTTACCCTTGTTGGCAAGTTCTCTTCAAGCAATATGGATTGCAGTAATATTCAGCCCCTACCCAGATAGCTATGTGGTTTAAGTTAGGAGATCCTTCTTTCTGCCCTCACTCTGCCCAGGTGCTATCCAGATAGCGGGTAATTCTGGAAAGGAATGCCTAGATTTAAGATGAAAGAATGCATGGAAATGCCGGTATTCTAGTCATTTAAATGCACATGTGGACACACGTGTGTACATGACCAGCTACATGGTATTCTGCAAGTACATGCCAATATTGGATGGCACATGCTTTGTCAGTGGGCATTTGCGCAAGTGGCGTTTGGGCAGAGCAGAGAACACATTTGTTATAAAATATTACATGCATGTTCTTTAACAATTTAGGTGTATTTACACCAACTCTATGGCTAGTGTAATTATGACTAAAATACAGGCATGTTTTTGACCTGTTACTCTATACCACATTGAAGCCATGGCTAGGCCCCATGTGGTATATCAAGCATGTGAAATAAATAAATAAATGAAAATAAATAAATAGCTACCTACTTTCCTTTTTAGAATAGGCTCCAAAAGGGCACATCAATGGAACTTAAAAATAGGTTCTCCTTTATGGAATTATTCTCAAAGTGCTGGAGTGGTATGTGAGAATTTTCAGTAGTACTATCCAAATAGGGGTGAATTGTATACACGGCGCCAAAAAATTGGCACTGAAAAAATCCTGTTCTATAAACCATGCTTTAAGTTAGACATGGTTTATAGAATAGCGCTTACACCCAGAAATCATGGTTAATTTCAGATGCAGCCATTTGCACCAACTGAAACGTGGAACAAATGTATGCGCCTACATTTGGCACGTATTCCTATTATTCTATAACAAATTGCATTAATTTTAGGAATGCCCCCATTTCGCCCATGATCTTCCCATTTCTGCACCCCTTTTCAAATTATTTAACTTTAATTAGGGCCAATATTTGCTTTTTAAAAAGATAATTACTACTGCTAATTAGCATGTTATTCAATTACATTTGCATGCACAATTCTTGGTGACTTTTACAGAACTAGAGGTATAATGCCTCTGAAAATTCACAGATAGGCCTCATCCAGATAGCAACTGCTGCTACCCAGATAAGTGCTTGTGAATACTGACTCCTTCTTACTTATATTCAGTGGCGTAGCCACAGGTGGGCCCACCCAACAGTAGCACACATTTAGTGGTAGCTGATGGGGATCTCAAGCTCTGCCAGCTGAAGACTTCCCCCTGATGGTAACAAAAATGCTACTGTCCATGATACTGGCACCTGCACACACTCCGTTTTCAGCGCATGCCTGCTTCATACTGCCAAGGTGGAAAGAAGCATTTTCCCGCCAGCTGAAATATTTTTTGGGGTGGTGGTTAGGAGAGGGGAGAACACTTGGTGCCCAACCACTTCTTCCCTAGGCCCACCCAAAATTAGTTGTCTGGCTATGCCCCTGCTTATATTTATACCTGCTGTTTGGGGTGCACATCATTTTTGTGTTGAAATATGTGCAGGTTTGAATTCTTAAAAGTGTACATTCAAGCAGGGGTGGCCCAAGGCAATCTGCCATCCAAGGCAGAGATGAGATGCCGCCCATGCCTGGTCTGGCATCTCTCCCCCTTCCCTCCTCAAACCTCTTTCCCATGTTTACCTTATTTTTTCTTTTCCAGAATATGGCAGCGGCAGCAATTCTCATAGGCTGCCCTGCCTATGGTGCCAGTCTCTTTGCTTTACTGCGTCCTGCCTCTGAGGAAACAGGAAATTATGTCAAGAAGCGGGCAAAAGTAGGGCGAAGAGGCTGGTGCTGGCAGCAGGGCAGCCTATGGGAATCGCTGCCATTGCTGCTGCACTGCCACCTTTTGCAAATGAAAAAAAATAAGGTAAACTTAGGGAAGAGGGTTGGGGAGGGAAGGAAAGAGTGCCACTCTTGGAGAGTGCCACCTGAGGCCCCCCATCTCAGTTGGGCTAATGTTAGGGCCGCCACTGCATTCAACTGCAAACCAAACCTCAACTTGCCCTTGGGACCATCTTGTAAAATAGCCGGTAAACTTAAATGAGCCTGTATATAATCTGAAAGTTCGAATATAGTTGTTTCAGATTATGCGCATATTCAATGGTGCTATACATTTAATTATCACAGCTGAATACAGTTCTAATTTGGAGATATCCAGCTTCTGTATACAATTTATACATATAAGTGGTGAATATCGACTACCACATCAATAACTATTTTTATTATTACTAATTATAATTATTTTAAACACTGATATACCGTGCCATCCACAGTTCTGGGCAGGTCATATAGGCACCCTATTATACGATTACCCTCAATAGGCATCTATGTCATAGTTGGAAAAAGGCACCTATTTCACGAAATTAAGATAAATGTCTATGTGCAGTTTTAAAATAGACACTCGAATCTGGCACCAGTAGCGTAAAAATCTCATGGAGAAATCTATGAAAAAGGTGCATGTGTGACAATAGACGCTAGTGGTTATTTTAAGCTCTACTCTTGCTTTGGATATCTGAAAACTGGCATTTAAATGTCCATATTGCAAGGCAGGAACATAGCTACGGGGGCCATGGGGGACTGGGCCCCCATAAATTTCATTTGAGCCCCTGGTTTGACTGGTGGGGGTCCTCAACCCCCACCAGCCGAAGCCTTCTTCAGCATCAGTCTCTGATGCAGCTGTGTTCACTGCCTGCCCCCTGCTCTTCTTCTTGCTCCTCCTGTGCACGCTGACGCTCAGTGTCAGCGTGCACAGGAGGAGCAAGAAGAAAGAAGAGCAGGGGGCAGCCAGCGAACGCGGCTGTGTCAGAGACCAAGGCTTCAGCTGGTGGGGGTTCGGGACCCTCGCCAGCAAAGGTATTTATTTGTGAGGGGATGCGGTGAGGAGGCGAGGTGAGGAGGTGGGGGTGAGGAGAGGTGTGGGAGGGGGCATCACTCAAAATATGCCCCCCAACCTCAGGCTCTGGCCCTCTCCCACCGTGAGGTCTGACTACACCCCTGTTGAATGGACATACAAATCCCAATTTTATAAAGGCAGGATATGGACATCTAACATTGTAGTACATCCATGTGGTCTGGGTGGATTTTGGGTGGAACTAGTGAGGGCCCAAAATATGGGTGTCCAACTCTGATCACAGAAGGGGAAGGGACATCCGTGCCTAAAAAGATGTACGTTGCTATTTTTACCTGGAACTTGTCACACTAAGGTTGCAGCTGTCCACTTGAGGGATTAAGTCAGGACACCTTCTTAATCTCCCAGTGTTTGGTGACCCCCTTCCTCTCTTCTGAATGTGAAACTAGCGAGGTATACCAGACTCTATGACAGTTTTAGGCAGGGGTGGACTGACCATTCGGGGAACCGGCCAGTGCCTGAGGGCCCAGAGGGTCTAGGGGGCCCATAGGCTCTGCTCAATTGCCCACTGCTGCCACCACACATTATAGCCCTCCCCAGTTTTACCTTGGAGATGTAGAGGGGCATTTTCGAATGCGACACCCAAGTTTTGATTTGGATGTCCTCGCAAAACATCCTGATCCAGGGGCGGGGAAACCCGTATTTTCAAAACAAGATGGACGTTCATCTTTCGTTTTGAAAATACCGTCAGGGACATCCAAATCCTTAAATTTGGTTTTCCCTAGATTTGGTCGTCCCTAGACATGGACGTTTCTGATTTTCGGCGATAATCGAAACCAAGGACGTCCATCTCAGAAATGACCAAATGCAAGCCATTTGGTCGTGGGAGGAGCCAGCATTTTTACTGCATTGGTCCCCCTGACATGCCAGGACACCAACCGGGCACCCTAGGGGGCACTGCAGTGGACTTCATAAATTGCTCCCAACTACATAGCTCCTTTACCTTGTTTGCTGAGCCCCCCAAAACCTACTACCCCCAACTGTACACCACTACCATAGCCCTAAGGGGTGAAGGGGGGCACCTAGATGTGGGTACAGTGGGTTTGTGGTGGGTTTTGGAGGGCTCGCTGTTTCCTCCACAAATATAACAGGTAGGGGGGCACGGGGCTGGGTCCGCCTGTCTGAAGTGCACTGCACCCACTAAAACTGCTCCAGAGACCTGCAAACTGCTGTCACGGACCTGAGTATGACATCTGAGGCTGGCCTAGAGGCTGGCACAAAATATTTTGAAAGATGTTTTTTGATGGTGGGAGGGGGTTAGTGACCACTGTGGGAGTTACGGGAGGTCATCCCCGATTCTCTCCGGTGGTCATTTCGGGCACGTTTTTGTGCCTTAGTCGTAAGAAAACCAGGTCCAGGTGAAAACGTCTAAGTGCTCGTCAGGGACGTCCTGCTTTTTTTCAATTATGGGTCAAGGATGTCCAAGTGTTAGGCATGCCCAAGTCCTGCCTTCTCTACATCTCCAACTCGCCCCTTGAACTGTCCCTGCAACGGAGTGCAGTTGGAGATGTCCAAAATTGGCTTTCCATTATACTGATTTGGATGTTCTTGGGAGAAGGACGTCCATCTTCCGATTTGTGTCGAAAGATGGACGTCCTTCTCTTTCGAAAATGAGCCCGCTAGTGGCCTTTGCAGGAGCTGGAGAGAATCCCACTCTTTCCTGCCAGCTGTTGCTACTCTGCTTGGCTCCGCCATGCTTTAAAAATGGATGCTGAGACTTTCCTGCAGAAGTCTCGTGAGACTTCCGAGACCCATGAGACTACTGCAGTACGTCTCAGCAACCATTTTAGAAAAATACGGTGGCGGCAGTGCCAGCCGTCATTGTAGTAATAGTAGGCAAGAAAGTGAAGTTCTTTCCTGCCCCTGAAGAAGCCTCTGGACCACCAGGGCCCTTCAAGGTAGGACCGGGGAGGGTGGCGGCAGTGTGAGAGGGGCATGATGGCACAGTTGTGGGGCAGCAGTGCAGTGGTGGGGTAGAGAGCAGTGGCCTCAATGACCCTTATTGTCCATGGGCCATGACCACTGCCAGTCCGCCCTTGGCTTTAGGTATTATGGACATTCTTAACAGTGCAGCATGCAGATCTGAAGAGTAGCCTAATGGTTAGTTCAGTGGATTTAGAACCAAGGGACCCTGATTCAAATCCCACTTCATCTGTTGTTGTGAGCCCTCCAGTGATAGAAAAATAATTACAGTCCCTGAATATAGAAGGCACCTGCAAGCCTGAAGGCTATTGAAGTGGTGTATAGTAGATATTTGTTCCTGGAGGGCTCACAATTAAAAAAAAACAAAGAACACAAATAGCTGAAATGGGATTTGGACATGGGTCCCCTATTCTAACCATTGGGCTACCCACCTGCTCTGCACAGATACTTGTGTGACCATTTTATAAGATAGATGGTCCTGCACTACTACACAGACTTTTATGTCCCTTGTTTCCCCCCATTCATAATTTGGACATTT
This sequence comes from Microcaecilia unicolor, assembly GCF_901765095.1. Taxonomy (NCBI): domain Eukaryota; kingdom Metazoa; phylum Chordata; class Amphibia; order Gymnophiona; family Siphonopidae; genus Microcaecilia; species Microcaecilia unicolor. The sequence goes on from NC_044034.1 coordinate 82,448,409, forward strand.
CAGTTTGTAAAATGGATGTTCATGCTGAACGTTTCTAGCACAGGGATGTCCATCTCACATGTATTTAATACGTGTGAGATGGACGTCCATTTGTGATATACTAACTTGGATGTTCATATTCTGAGTTGGACGTCTTTCCAAAATGTCACTCTATGTGTACATCACAACTCTGCCCACACATCATCCAAACTATGCCCCTGGGAATGTCTATGTTTGATGCTCATATAACCACACACAATCTTTTTTTTTACATTTTTTTCTATTTTAATTTTAAAATTTTGTAAACCTCTCTGTTTGTTCTGATGGGACTACTTTTGTGTTTCATTTATATATTCTGATATTTGTCAATATTTGCTCATTTCTGATCTGAAGATGAAGAGTTACCTTTGAAAGCTAATCAAAAAATGTATTGTTAGTCCAATAGAAATGGTATAATCTTATTTTCTTTTCTATGTTTTGTTTTATTTCTATTTATTACCTCAAATTTTTAATAAACTGTAAACTGTCAATGGGTATACTTATATGCATATATTTGGCAATGCAATACATAAAAGTTTTTTTTCCATGAGAAAAATATGTTTTACATGGTGAAAATACTTTATAGAGTTACTCCCTTCACATATATTGTATTTACCAAGGCAAATAACAGTGATTTAATTTATGTAACCTAGAGGGGCAAAATCGAACGGTGCCGGCCATCTATATGGCCGGCCATCTTCGGGGCCGGCTCCGCAAAGGGGCGGTGCCAACCGTATTATCAAAAAAGATGGCCGGCCATCTTTTCTTTCGATAAAAGGGTTGGGGCTGGCTAAATCTCAACATTTAGGTCAAATGTTGAGATCGCCGGGTTTACAGATGGCTGGCTTCAAAAAAGTGGGAAAAAAAATCCAAGTGCTCATCAGGGACATCCTAAATGAAAACTATTTTTGCGCAGCTTTTTGAGTAGTACAAGTGGGATTTGAACTGGCCATCTCTAGACCAGTGCTCTAACCACTTGGCCACAGCTCCACTTACTTGGATATCCTGCCCTTTTGATTATGCCCTTTCAGGTCTCTCTCAGCCACTCACAGACAGCTAAATGCGCTGTGATTGGCTAAGAGACACCCCTGTCTGTGATTGGCTGAGAGAGACCTGAAGGGGCATAATCAAAAGGGAGGAACATCCAAATAAGTGGAGCTGTGGCCAAGTGGTTAGAGTACCTGTCTTGTAATCCAGAGGTAGCTGGTTCAAATCCCACTGGCACTACTGAAAAAGCCAAGCAAAAATAGCTTTCATTTAGGACATCCCTGACAAGCACTTGGATTTTTCTTTTTTGGATGGGAGGGGATTGGTGACCACTGGGGGTCTAAGGGGAGGTCATCCCCGATTCCCTCCGGTGGTCAGTTGGGGCTCCTTTTTGAAGTTTGGTTGTGAAAAAAAGGGACCAAGTAAAGACGGCAAAATGCTTGTCAAGCCTGGCTTTTGTTTTCCATTATCAGGCGAAGCCAGCCATCTCGTGAGCACGCCCCCATTCCGCCTTCACTACCCTACCGACACGCCCCCTTGAAATTTCACCTGCTCCGCAACGGAAAGCAGTTGAAGCCGGCCAAAATCGGCTTTTGATTATTCCGATTTGGCTGGTTTCAGGAGATCACTGGCCATCTTCCGATTTGTGTTGGAAGATGGCCAGCAATCACTTTCGAAAATGAGCTGGCTAAGGTCATAAAATATCATTTTGACCCATGATGTAAATTTTTATTGTCTCGTTTCTTTAAGTTCTAACCAAAATCATGTCTTTTATAATAAAGGACTGCACTTCAGTTCTCATTATACTGCAGATAATTTTCCTGTATCTGTGGGTTATTGAAGAGGTATCCCATCTTAACCCGCAATCTGATTCATCTAGCGATGGCACAATTTTGTATCTGATAATTACCTTTAATTTTGTCATTCTTAGACCATTAATAATACTACTTGGAAATGTTTAGTATCTTTATTCCAACAGGATGTCAACTGGATTTGTAATACTTTAGCAAGACGGAGATCTAGGTGTCATCGTTGATGATATGTTGAAACCCTCTGTTCAGTGTGCAGCGGCAGCAAAGAAAGAACATAGAATGTTAGGTAGTATTAGCAAAGGAATGGAAAACAAAAATGAGGATGTTATAATGCTTTTGCATAGTGATTGCACCTCAAATATTGTGTGCAATTCTGGTCACCACATCTCAAAAAGGATATGGTGGAATTAGAGAAGGGTGACGAAATGATAAAGGGGCTGGGATGACTTCCCTATGAGGAAAGGCTAAAGTGGCTAGGGTTCTTCAGCTTGGAGAAAAGACAGCTGAGGGGAGATATGATAGAGATCTATAAAATAATGAGTGGAGTGGAACTGGTAGCTGTGAATTGCTTGTTTACTCTTTCCAAAAATACTAGGACTAGGGGGCACACAATGAAGCTACAAATCAGACAAAATATTTCTTCACTCATGTGTAATTAAACTCTGGAATTCATTGCCAGAGAATGTGGTAAAAGCAGTTAGCTTAGTGAGGTTTAAGAAAGGTTTGGCTAGCTTCCTAAAAGAAAAGTCTATAACCCATTATTAAAATGGACTTGGGGAAAATCCACTGCTTATTTCTAGGATAAACAGCATAAAGTGTATTATACTGTTTTGGGATCTTTCCAGGTACTTGTTACCTGGATTGGCCACTGTTGGAAACAGGATGCTGGGCTTGATGGACCTTCAGTCTGTCCTAGTATGGCAATACTTATGTTCTTATAGAGGCCTTTTACAAAGCAACAGTAAACACAAATCCGTGTTTACCCCATGCTAAAAAGCCACTGCTGTGGGGCATGCTCAGGCATCCTATGGTAGTTCTGGGATCGGTGTGCACCAATCCAGTGCTAAAAAATATAAAATACTTTTTTAGAGGGGAGCGTGAGTTTGGAAGTGGAGAAGGGGTTGCATCCTCCACTAATCGGGCAGCATAGGTAAATCACCGCATGCTGTCTGATTACAAGGGATTAGCATGGGATCCCTTACCACTAAGTAAATAGGTGGCAGTAAGGGCTCCTGTGCTAATTGGAAAATTAGTGCTTGGCCATTGAGGGGAAATAGAAATTGCAGTCATTTTTCTGCTGCACTACAAGTGGCCTCAGGGAGTGGAAAACGTGCTAAAAATAGTGCAGGCCACTTTTTAGCACTGCTTAGTAAAAGTGCCCTATAACTTGTTATGGGGTCCTTTTACAAAGTAGTGGTAGGGCTACTGCACGTGTAGCACATGCCAAATTGACACTAACGCCCAGAAGTTGGCATGTGTGTAGCACGGAGCCCTTACCACTAGGTCAATGGCTGGCGGTAAGGGCTCAGGGAGTAAATAGCCGCGTGCTGTATTTAATTCTAGCGCATGGCTATGTACTGCCCCCACTGAAAAAAGCCTTTTGTCCCAGTTGCAGTAAAAAATAGTCCAGCGAGTGCCAAAAACACACACCCACACTACCACAGGCCACTTTTTACCACGGCTTAGCAAAAGGACCCCATTGAGATGGAAAGTCTAGCAACTAGGCTTTGTGCCTCAATTTCTATGGCCGTTTCAAAAGGAAAGAGGGAAGAAAGACCAGTATTAATGAATTACAATTAAACAAACAAAGGCGTAGGAAGATGAAATAGCTTGTCCAGGTTTACTGAGAGATCCAGTGATGAAGCAGGATTTGAATGGAAGTATCTCAGGATCTCGTTTGCACATTGCTCACGTCTTTGACCTCTACATTAGCATTTCTCAAATGCTGCCACTAACAAATACCTTGCTTCCACCATGGATGAAAAAAATCAGTCAAAGTTAACTAAGTATTTTAGGGAAAACCATCCTCAATGCAGTCACAAGCAAGGGTTGGTGGCTGTACCAATTAACACCTTTTCTACATGCAGCCCCGTGTAATGCTTAAAAAATATTGCTCTAGGACATTAGGCAGGAAGAGAAGGTTAAATATGCATATAAAATTATAGAACAAGAAACACTGAAAATGTAAGTGAGACTTTAGCAAAATATGACATTTTGCAATGTTTTCCTTCATTCTATCAAGAATATTCTACCTTTTGTCTTCAATGTTCCCAAAATGTTAAGCAGCACAACGAATAAAAATCAACACTTTAGTTTTTTTCAGTAAATGGTTTATTCACAGGTTTGGCTTTGCTTTTATTGTAGTATGCTCCACATTCGAATTAGATGAGGGCTACCGTAAAGCAATGATATTTTCAATGACTTAAGTCTTAACTTCCCCCCCTCTAACAGTCTGAAGCAAGTAATGTATTGATTGATTGTAACAATACACCATTTCTGCTACAATGTCAACAATTTTGTCCATTAACATGAACGGTCATCATTGTCAGAGATGATTCACACAATGCAACGGATGCGATTCCTTCTCCTCCACTAACACACTACCAAAATGCAGAGCCCTGGAACTTCCCGGAGAACTTTGCTGGTTTAGCAAGAAGAAAAGACAGTCTCATTCACCTATGTCACCACTGTAAGCTTCATGTCAAAGTAAAAGATTATCTGGTATCACTTGTGGACATGATAAAATTTGTTACTACTGACTTGAGACTGCATTAATGAACTGCATTATTTCTGTCATATGTTAACCCCCCCCCCCCCCCCAAATAAAAAAAAAAGATTTAATTTGGTTATAGAAGTCTCTTGAACATTTTCACTTAAGTTATTTCAAACTTGAAATATTCCAGGAATTTTTTCAAGAAATATAAAATAAAACTAAAGAAAAATGAGCAAACACCGTCTAAAAAGCGAAGCAGATTGGGTACACCAATATAATCAGCATGCCTTGTGCTTTTCTGTTAACCCTCTGAGTGCAACTAGAATGTTCCAATTTTCTACGCAGACACAGAAATATTACAGGTAAATCACCTACAATGTAGGATGAGATTATGGAATAATATTGCACTTTACAAATGACATTCTAATGTTGCTTTATTCAACACATAATATTCAAAGTGGATAAATATATATTGGATCCCAGGGGATGTCCTTCCCTTCTCACATAATTGCTTTTTATTGCAGTGTTCAAGTATGCTGAACAATAGCACATTAACATAAAACAACCAAGGACACCCGCAATATCCTTCCTGTGAGATTCAGAGAGTCGGTGTTTCATGTATATGTAAATACAATACCTTGCATTCATTTATATTATTTAGCACCAATATTTAGACACAATCCAAAATACAAATATTCTGGAGAAAGCAAAAAAACTGACATGTTAACTGATGTTCAACAATGAATAGTTTGAAAAGCTTTTGATATGATCACTTCAGATGGGATAAATGGAATTAGACTGGAGAAAAAATGGCATCTGGTATTTTCTCAGTCAAATAGATGATGCAAAAAGTCTGTTTTAACATGTGGATGGTAATTTTATAACAGGTCACCTAGTTAGGAAAACCAAATAGGCACCTATTTTTGGGCTACTCTGTAAAGGCAAAATTAGTGCCCGTGTCTTTATATAATCAAGCATAGATAAATACACCCACACACATTTACACCTGCTCACAATTCTGTCAGTGCTTCACCCAGACTCCTCCCCCAAACATGCCTACATTTAGATTGTGTAGAAGTAGGCACCTATTTTTTGTACGTGCGTAATCCCTGGGGTTACGTGGATAAAACAGGTTTTACCTGTGAAAAAAAAAGTTTGTAACGTTGCTCCTTAACTGTAAGAAATGTTAGCCTTCATTAAATCAACTTTGTATCCATCATATAATACTACAATAAATCCTCGGTGTGCCTACATCTGATTGTCCTGGGGCTACTATATGAGTTGCTGCTAACCATTTTAGTGCTCGTTCTGTTGGCACTCTGTCTTTTTCTGATTAAGACTGATTCTTAACTTGCCAATGTACCCTGTTCAGCTATCTGCTGGTCAATCGAGAAATGTGCTACAGCTATCTCTTTAATTGAAGAGAAACTTTCCCAGCAGTTGTAACATTCTTCAAGGGCAGGTACAAAAGAGACTACAGAACAAGCATGTTTGATAACAGGGCCGTGCCAATGCGGTAAGCCAGGTAAGCAATGCAGGGGGGCGCCTGCCTTCGAGGGGCGCTGCTGCCCTGCGGTCCCTGCCTTCCACTCACTTGCAAAATCTTTTAGCTGAAGTTGCGATCGCCCCTGCCCTAAAACCGGACGTGAAAGCAACAGCATTATTCACTGAGGCAGGCAGGCTCTTCAAGTTATTTTAAAGAATGCAACCAAATTGCTATATATGCTGTGGTTTGTGGCTAATTCCTCACTCAGGGTGAGCTTCAGAGCTTGAACCGCATTCAAATTAAAGACAACCTGAAATTTTAAAAGTGCTAAAAATAAGTTTTAAAAGTATTTGTATTAAATCTAATTGCAGAATTCAGGTGCTGGGACTCTGTACTTGGTTGTCATGTGCTCAGATTTGTTTAAATCGTATGCAAATTAGTCCGTTTTTGGGAGGTTCTCATTTGCATATTTATGAATAAAAAATGATGGAAGTGTTTACAGCCTTAATGTTAGGGCATGGCTCTGATCAAAAGTGTGAAGTTTGGTCCAAAAACGAAGGGTTTATCTAGTGTTTTTCACTAAAAATTCCCATTACAGTGTCTGTATGTTAATCTGCATTCAAATAGAGCTCTCTGATTGGATGATCAGCTTTTGTTAGAAATCTGCCCGGAAGGGAACAGAGTGAGACAGCAACTGACTGTCGGTTTGGCCAAGAGAGACATGCAGCTGTGAGTTCCTGTGTGTGTTGACTGAAATTATAAAAGACTGCCAGATTATGTGGTAAATGAGAAAATATGAATGAAAAGAGGTTGGTGGAGATTGAAGTTTGAGATTTCTCTAGTGAAAAAGGATCTGAATATTTCAGGATTACTTGAAGTTTATGAAGAATAGAAAAGGGTGAATTTCAGTTTAAGAGTGTTTAAATCCTATAAGCTATATAAAGGCTAGGTAGATTTAAGTGACTGTAAGCAAGGAAACCTTAATATTTAATCTGAAATAAATATTTGATCTGAGATAGTTGATCAGAGACAAATGTTTGATCTGAATTATATCCTTTGGTGCAAAGGAGATTAGAAAAAGAATCTTTGGAAACTAAGAGGACTTTGCTCACATTTTGAATTAGCATTCCTATTTTGAGTTGGAAATCTTTGAAGTGTTATGAAAATACATTTTGCTTTAATGAAATTGCTAAACTTTAGAGTCAGAGCCTTATCAATGAGGGATACATACAGTGCTATTTTTTTCCTGAGGTCCAGCTTACTTGCCTGCTCCCTTCTGTTCCTGCTTTGCTAGACGGAGGGGGTGGGGGCGCCAACTGATAGTCTGCAGGGGGGCACCAGAGACCCTAGGCACGGCCCTGTTTGATAATGCACAGTTCACCAAATAACCCTTTTCCAGAATATCTCCATTGCAACTTCCAACTAAGCTGAGCTGTCACTGCAAATCGTATTGAGCACTCAGAGGGTTAACATGCTAAAATTATGTACTGCAGACCCTAGCTTGCTGAGTAAAACATTCATTGCCTCCATCTTAAAAAAAAAAAAAGGCAAAATAGTCTTAACCCTTTGAGGATCATATTAGCAGCAAGTTACCTTTTGGACAAAGAACAAGTTTCATTGCCATTAATATCATAAAATTATCAGAAAGATACCGTAAGCACAGCTTTTGTTCTGCCATTCAAGATCAAAGAGCATTTCTGCTGGATAGACCAGATACCACAGTTTCAAGCAGGATTTTCAAGAAAAGGGTTTTCAGCGTCTCAAAGGGTTAAGCGAAGATGTAGACTGAAAGTGTTTTTCCTAAAAGGGTGAGTTAGGTGAGCGAACAGTCTCAGATGAGCTTGGTGAATAGTCCTCTGATTCTGAGTTGAGTTCAGGTGTCGTTTGATGCGCCTCATACCTGCTCCTCACATCCTGGTTGCGTCTTCGTCGGAAAACCTGCCTCTCCTTATCAAGAGCGGTGGTCTGGCAGGGGCATAAAATGGGAAAGAAACAAATTTGGTTGTGTGAAATACATGGGCACAAATTTCAGTATTATGCTTCTAAGAAATTCTGAGAATAACTAATTTTCAGGTCCAATAAGGCATGACAGTACATAGGCAATATTGGTAAATATGCAAAGAAATGCCTTTTTAAAATGTAAAAAATAGCACTGAGCTCTGGGTATATGGAGACCACATGCTTGAGCTCTGGGTGCTATTAATTGCCTACAGGCACAGATTCAGATTTCAAGCTGGATGCAGATTAACCTTATGGTCCCTTACAAATCCAGCCTGATCCCAACTGGCAAGCTCTAAATGCCAGGTCATTTAATTTGGCCCAGTTATGTTAACTCTATATTCAGTAACATTCACTTAGGTCAGACTGTCTGATATAGATGAAAGCAACTAGGAAAAATTAGATAATGCATTTTTTTGCATTCTCCTTTTGCTAAAACTTATCAATTTGAAAACTTCAAAGCTCGTCATTTTAGGTTTTTATTTTATTTATCAGTGTTCACGGCAACAAAAATATGAGTAAATTAGCATGAAAATGGTTCACATTTTTTTGTGGATAAATATCAAGATTTAGTTTTAGGAAAGGCATATGAAAAGTCACTCTACCTTTCGTCTTAGGCTAGAAAGGGGGCCAGAGGCTGCCCTGAAGGGTGCATGTGAAAAACTCAGTACTATGGTTTTATTAAAGTGGGTGGGAGACACCTTTTACTAAGAGTCCCTTTTACTAAGCTGCATAGGTGCTTATGTGCACTCAATGTATGCCAAATTGGAGTTACTGACCGGTTACCACATGGCCCTTGCGGTAATTAAAATTTTAGCATGCGTCCACTACGCGCGTCCAAAAAAATATTTTTTATTTTCTGATGTGCGGAAGTTATGTGTGTCAAGTGGCATTTGATGCACATAGACCGTTACCGCCTGGTTACTGCGTGAGCCTTACCGCTAGGTCAATGGCTTGCGGTAAGGTCTCAGACCCAAAATGGACACACGGCAATTTTCATTTTAATTCACGTCCATTTTCGACAAAAATTTTAAAAAGGCATTTTTGGTAGGTGTGCTGAAAAATAATTCTGTGCACGCCCAAAACACGCGTCTACACTACCGCTGGCTATTTTTCAGCCCACCTTAGTAAAAGGACCCCTAAGTGTCGGTACCGCTCGGCAATCAGGAACTACCACCGACCCAATGCAGGCGCCAGTGGTAGCTTCACCCCCAGCACATGGTATTTCCAGCAGTAGCAGAAATATTCAAAAAATATATCTGCAGGAGGTTACCTGGCGGTAATCAGGCAGCGCTGCGTGCTACCCGGTTACCACCGGGTTAGCACTGGAGCCTGATGTGGTGGTAAGTGCTCCCCCCAAATGGCCACACAGTAAGAGCAATCTTACCATATAGTCATGGGTTTTTTTTGGCCTTTTTACCCACTGCAGTAAACAGGGCCTCTTAGTGCGTGGCAAAAACGGCCCCTGCCACTAGCACATGACCCTTTTTAGTACAGCTTAGTAAAAAGGTCCCTGGGTTAAAAACTTGAGACCAGTTTACCCTACTAACAGAGCTGCATTACAGAGTTTTATGGAATTTTTGCAATTAGCATGCAGTACACCGGGCATTAAGTATTTTTTTTAAATGTTGGGGGAACGGCATGGACAGAGGGTTGGTGTAGATTTAAAATGGGACCACTTACCACCTCCTAAATTAGAGGTGCTAACCCCCAGATTCTGTAAAGGTCACCCAAATTTGGGAGCAGGTCTAAGATCCGCATGCAAACTAATTATTTAATGTTAAAAATCAATTATTGACATTAACTAATTTGGACTTATGCGTGGATCTGCATACGCAGTATTCTATAATAGTGCAACCCAAAAGAAGGCATGGCCATGGGAGGAGCACAGGCAGGTCAGGGGCATTCCAAAATGTTTGGCTCAGTGTGATAGAATACCGGGGTTACGCTCGCAACTTGGGTGCCAGGATTTACACCAGGTTTCAGCAAATACAAGTCTTCGCACCTAAAGCTGGGCATGGAAATCCAAGCTAAGTGCTGTTCTACAAAGGACACTCAGCCCGGAGTGCCCTTTAAAGAATAACGCTTTGCGCAGATTCCCGGGTGTCTAAGTTTGAGCACCATTTCCTGAATCTGGACCCTAAGTGCTTCCACATTAACTGGGAACAGATACCGCACGTGAATCTGAATGTTAAGGTATGACCTGCAATAGTGGCAGCCCTACCATTAGGCCATCTAAGGCGGGGGCCTCAGGCGGCACTCTTTTGGAGTGGCATCCACCCTCATGGCCGCCGTGCTCTGACATGCCCCCCCCCCCCCCCCCGCCCTTCCTTCCATGAATTTACCTTCTTTTCTTGCTTTTCAAAAGTCAGGGTAGCAGTGGTTCCCATACAGTGCCCTGCTGCTGACCCCTTCTCTTATGGCCCGCCTCACTGATGTACTTTCTGTTTCCTCAGAGGTGATGTGGGCCGCAGTAGAGAGAAGGGGCCGAGCTGGCGGCAGGGTAGTGAATGGCGGCATTACTTCAAAATGTGAGTGAAAATAAGAGAAAATAGCGCAATACCTTCCATAAAACATGGGATTAAATTTATATTGAAGGGCCCTAGGAATGACATACATTGTTTTATTTATTTAATTATTTTTTTAGTATTTAACTCAAAGATTTCCAGTAATAGTTCAAGGTCACTTACATTCAGGTACAGTAGGTAATTCCCTGCCCCCAGAAGGCTTATAATCTCATTTTATACCTGAGACAACAGAGGATGAAGTGACTTGCAAAGATCACAAGGAGCAGCAGTGGAATTTAAACCCTGCTCTTTTTCACAGCCTGGTGGTTTAACCTCTTGGCTATTCCAACCTCCACTCCTATCAATCTAAAAGTGCATCTACCACGGATTATAAAACTCAAACTTAAAAATGGATCAAACATCCCTGAAAACAATTTATTCCAAAGCATAATAGCTGATTACAAAGACAAGTAGTATGCTTATGAAGAACCTGTTGGCCCACTGTTGCACCATTTCATCCATTAATCCACGGGAGTCAATACACAGCTTCTGTAGGAGGGTCCTCTAAGGTAAGGTATTGTGCATTACAATTCTGGCTTTGAATGCACCTCTTGATTTGCAAACCTCAGTCTTTCTGTCCCAGAACACAACACTAGCTATTTTCAGAACCACTTGTGTGGTGAGCACCAGTGCCTGACGATATAAGAGTTTTATTTATTTATCTTCCATAATACATATCCTGGCATGGACTTTTGGCCTTATAAATCGTTATACAGCCAAAAGTTATAAAATGACCCCCTAAGGGAGAGATTCTATATATGGCGCCTAAAAAATTGTTGCTGAAATCAGTGCCGACTAAGTGTATTCTATAATCGGCACCTAGATTTAGACACCGATTATAGACTATGCTTAGTTGATAGTTCAGCGCCTAAAACTAGGTGCATCTATTTACACCAATGAAAATGTGGTGGAAATCCCTGTGTGTAGATTTAGGTGCATTGGGCCATATTCTATAGCTACACGCGTAAATTTCAGAATGCCCACGAAATGCCCATTTCCCTGCCCATAACAATGTCCCTTTTTGCCTAGGCACGATAGAAGTTTGGCACACTTTGTTACAGAATATGCTTAGTGACTTGTGCACATAAATTCTAATCAGTGCCAATTAGTGCTCATTATTGCTTGCTAAGTACTGTTATCAGCCCTCATTAGCTTATTAAGCTTAAGTTAAGCACATTGTTATAGAATCTGCACCAATTTCTGCGCTCTAAGCATGCTATATAGAATCCAGGGGTGGTTGCCAAGGTTAAGAGGATAAGAAGGAACCTATTTCCAGCCTATCTTATAAAGACATATAAGAATCTATGGGCCCCTTTTACTATACTGCAGTAAGTTTTTTTCACTTACCATGCATTAGTTGCAAATATGCAATAAATGCAAGGATGTGCCCAGCATCTGCCCTACACTTCTCTGGGCACACACTTACTGTATGAGCACCCTGTTAAATGCAGTGCTAGATAGCATTAGTGCTCCCACACTATCTAATACTACATGGGACAGGGTGCAGGCCCATTCTAAACACAAAATAGAGAAAAGCAATGGCAGCACCTCCCTCCCCCCCCCCACACATCCCTGCCTTCCTATCCCCCTCCTTGACACATGTTCTGTTTCCAATCCCCTCCGACATGTCCCCCTTCTGATCTCCCTCCTGTGCACAAATCTTATCTGCCTGGAAACAAGTCCCACTCCAAAGCCTGACTCTCTTCCAAGCCTTTTAATCTCCTTCCTGGGATTTACCTAAGGATCACATTGGTGGTCCAGTGGTTCCATGGTGAGAGTGGTCCCTCTACTCACATCTGGGACTGAGTTGGGATCCAAAATGGCACCTAAGCCATTTAGCGATAGTCTTATAGTACCACTGCTAGGAGACATATGTATCATTTTGGATTCCAGTGCTGTCTCAGTTGGGAGCAGAGGGAGACCACTCCCACCATGGAGCCAGTGTGACCCCTGTGTAAGTCCTGGGGAGAGTCGGGCTTTAGGGAGGGTGGGGTTTGTTTTCGGGGGATAGGATTGTGGATGGGGAAGGGGATCCGAAGGAGGACATGTGTCAGGGGAATTGGAATTTTGGGGAAGGGGTACAGTAGCAGCAGTAGTTCTCCCTTGGCCAGCTATGCTACCAGAATGCCAGTAGCATGGCTTCACTTAACACCACATCAAAGTGGCATGACAGCTAGTGCGCAGTACTGGTCTATGCACCAGGTGCCACCACCAGCCACTCTCTCCTCCACACCTGACATGCCCCTGCCCCATTAAGCAATTAGTGCAGGGTCTTTACTGTGCTGGTTGGTTTTAATATAAGTGGTACGCATTAACAAGGGTCTCCATTATTGTTTACCATGTGGTAAAACCTGCACTCACTTTTTAACGCAGTTCAGTAAAAGGCTCTTTATAAAATATTTGGAATAAACTGGTAGTTTAGCCCTGTTGCAGGCCCTTGCCATGGGATATCCCCCGATATAGAAAATGTTTTTGCATCCATTTGGATTGATATTCAAGACCCTCATAGTCCACAAAAAGCCAGCATATCCACAAATACTGTCCAGTAGAGTGGTTATCTTTCAGAACTTAATAGCAACTGTTATAAAGTATAACAGTTTGTTAATATGATTTAGTTTTGTAAATACATTGCTTTACAAATTAATCAAGATATCAACTCAGAGTGTCTCCAGTATCATTACGGTAAAGTGTCCAACCACACTATAGAGGTCATTGTAGAAAGGCTGTGCAGTATCTACTGAATAATTACTGATTTTGCAATGTAATTATTTACACTTGTAGATGCTGTGAGCTGCACAGATTTTAAGGGAACATGTTTTGGGTGTGGTTTGGGCAGTCCAAAGTAACTATTCCTCATCATTCTATATCAGATTTGCCTGTGCTTAAATTTATGGAAGACTTCCTTTCATGTGATTAAGTGTGCACATATGTGTGTAAATGGCAGTAGTGTGCCCGACTGCTGTTCTCTGATTATGCACTAAAGTGGCTTAGTGCACAATTGTTAGGGGGGTGTTCTCAGGTGAGGGACATGGGTGAGGCCAACATTTGCATTTTAAAAAAAGCAATATATATATATATATATTTTTTTTTTTTTTAAGAATTTGCCACTGGTAATTAGAGCTGCTCTAAGACAAGTGTAAGTCACTGAGGGGGGTCACCGTGTTTACCTTAATAGTGACTACCACCTCCTTAAAAAAGAGTTATTTCACTGGCTGCTTAATTGGCTCCTCTAATGTGTGCAACCTTGCGAAATCTGGCACTTACATATATACTGTGCTGGCAAATACATATATGTGTTATGCTGTCAGCATCTATATGTGTATTCACTGGCACATGTGTAAAACCCTGTAAAATTATTATTATTATTTTTTAACGATGTGCAGGTTCCACATCACAGGATGAACCTGGAAGGCAAAAAAAAACAACAACACTGAAGGCGTCTTCTCAGCACTATGGGTAAGACCAAGAGTCTCCACAGAACAATGGAAGCAGGAACAGCTGATGAGCACATTAAAACAGTAAGCCTCAGATCCCTAGAGTGCTGTAAATATGGCAACATGATGAGTTTGCCGCTTGTGTTACTCAGGCTTTAAAAGCCTGCTCCCAGCCAGCTCCCACCCTTCTCAAAATCCTATCTGTCCCTAAGCGGCTTTGGCTGAGATTTTCCCACAGGGGGGCCAGTGGGACAAAATGAACTGGGTGAAGGAGAGGCACAATCTCTCAAGCAGTGCACTCCAAATGTTTATCCATTATGACAACATCTTAGCATTTAAAAATTTATGTGACCCCAGATGATGATGAAAGCAAAAGTGCAAATCCCCACTTTCTCATCTATTTCCTCCTCTGCCCACTTATCCAAAGCATGAAGGCAGCAGCACCAACGGTGGCAACAGTAGCAGCTGTCCTGTGTGTCATTGTGTGCTCACACATGCCAGTACTCTTTATGAGTTTCCAGTCTAACAACAAAAAACTCACATAGGAGGAGAGGGCAGGGTCTGTGAATGTTCACTGACTCATATGCCCCATGTTGACAGCCACTACAGGGCATAGGTCATAATTGAGGTCCACAGGGAGCAGCCTTTTTCCTGTGACCCCCATCTATTGATGATGTGACCCTATTTGGGGGTCCCGACCCAGAGTTTGGGAACTACTATGCTAGACTATGTTATGATTTGGCTCTATATATTGGGAGGGGGAGGTGGGTGTGGAGGACACAGGCTTGTATACGATGTCCGGGAAAAACAGGACCCCTTATATAGTTTCAAAATACTTTGCAAGTGTATTTAGTATGATCTTTGAGAATACATTAGTATAATTGTGTTTTTTTCTTAGTTAATTCATAACTAAGGGCCTCTTTTATCTAGCCACGCTAGAAGTGCGGTAATGAATGGGCTCCACTGGCATTGCCGTGCAGGAACCGTGACTTCATAAAAGTGGATCTAAGTGTTCAAAGTGTCCTCCTTCAACCTTGACACATTCACAAAGTTTTCGATGCCACTAAGCTGTTGGCTCAATGAATTCTGTGGTTTCATTAATTAAGAGTTCAACTATTTTGTGAGCTCAATGCACTGGAGCTCCATCCTGTTTAAAAATAAAGTACCCAGAAATGTCTTGAATTTCAGGCAGAAGTTTCTGTGCAGTATGATATTTTTGAGTTATTTGGAAAAATATTGGGGGGGGGGGGGGTCTCTTTTTATAACGAACACCGTGTACAATTACATCTTTGACCTGCATCAAGATATCTTACAGTAACAAAGTTCCAAAATCAAGGAAAAGAGTGTACTACTCAACTATGGAAAGTTTCTAGCTCTCCCTCTACAGACTTTTCATGTACTTGTCACCTCCAGACTCAATTACTATAATCCTATTCTAGCTGGCCTCCCACAGTATTCAATCAAACGCTTACAACCTGTTCCATACACTCTAATACATATCCTATTCCACCTAAAGGAAGCCAAGCGAACCTCTTCATACCTCTTCCAACTTCATTAGGTCCTTGTGAAATAATGTTTTCAATTCAAAATCATTATGCTAATCCATAGAGCTATTTTCACAGGACTTCTCCTGTACCTTGCATCAGCAATAGTTCTTTACAGACCAACCAGCCACCTATGGGCCTCCTCTGAGTTCCTTCTTATACTTCCATCACTTTCTCAAGCATGGCTTGACTCTGCTCAACAAAATGCCCTTTCCTACTTAGCTCCCCTCCCTCAGGAGCTCTTTCTCACAAACTTTATGCTGTGCGGGTAGTCTGGTTCATGCAGATTTGACACCTACCTCTACAGAATACTATATATATCATCCCTAACCTGTATCTTTATGCTGTCACCTGCCTCTATGAAATATCTTGTGTTGTCCCTTGTATCCTTTGGTTCACCCGCCCTACGGTATAATTTGTTTCCCTTTTGCCTGCATTCTTTATTGTACTACCTGAATCTGTCCCCTCTGTTCTTTTCACAATGGAGTTCTATTTACTATTTCCTGATACTTTTGAATTGTAAACCATTTTGATGTTTTTGCAAAAGGTGCAGTATAGGAAAAACCTAGCAAACCATAAACCATGATTTTGCTACTTCACATCTCCTAGCTTTCAAAAGGGTAGGAATGTTAGTTTGGAGCACCATCCAACTAAGTGGGACTTCTATCCTTGAAAGTCCATCCAGTGAAGCCTCAAGTGCTTCATTTCTGCTAGTTATGTAAGATTACCTTAAGCATTGTGCACAACTAATTTCTCCCTCCTACCCCTTCCAGACTATGAAGCAGATATAATGAATCTTGTATTTAAGCCAAAGTTAAGGCCTGATCAAACAGAAAAATAAACACACACACAATTTGGATCACTATGCAATAGAACCACCATTACAAAAGAATCCAGAAAAGAGTCACATATAATAGGGTTGTGTAATTCTGAAATAGCACAAATTATAGCCAAAGCATGCGTTTGGCATGAGGCAAAATCTTGCACAAAACGAAAACTGTGAACACTAAAAGACACACAAACAGCACTTGCTGGGCTTTTGTCTAGTCTTTAACTGTGACCATGAATGCTACCTCAGCAGCACTCCTGAGAGCCGGTCACACTCAGCTGGAAAAGCAAAGCTAGAGAGGGCTATTAGACCCAAGTGTCCCATTTGGCAGCACAGAGAGAAATTATTGGTCTATCAATCTGGCTTGAAATATTACACAGGCAATAACACACAATAGGGTGTGAATTAAGGGATTTCAACATATACCCTTTGTATATAGCATGTCATAAGGTCAAAGGTTAATTGTCTTCTGCCTTAGTCAAAGCACTCGAATCATTAATATGAGCTCTGGATTGTGTTACTCAATAAAATGAAGTAGGATTTAAAATAAATAAATAAACAAATATATATATATATATATATATATATATATATATATATATATATATATATATACTAAGCCTTTCAAAACAAGCTCAATTGTCACAAAAGGATTTTCAGGAAAAGTCAGAGAATATTGTGATGGCATCAGATATCACTTAAGATGTCTTAAGATCTTGCTTGTGCACTATAGCAGTGGATAATCGCAATGAATGTGCAAGAGACACATTTGTGTATAGTGGAGGCAGTACATGTAGATTGTCTCTTGCAAACCTGTTGTGGATATCCTGAAAAGCAGACTGGCCAGAGGATTCCTAAGGATTTCTGGCCATGGTCACATGGTGCTGTCTAAAGGGGGTGTGCACCCATAAAAGCTTAGTTTCTTTTGTTCTGGCTTTTTTTATGCCATTATTTCTTTGTTTTCTTTTGTGCTGTTTCATTTTAGTGTAAGTTTTTTTTTAATGCAAATGAAATCATTTTTGAGCTTGTTAAAATGAAATGCACACTAAAATGATTTATTGCATGTTAAACATTTAACACTCATTAAATGAAATGAAAGGACAGCACATCTCTTGCCATTTGACATCACAATGCTTGATCTTGCACATTTCTTCTGTACATTCTTTTCAACACAAAGACCCTTGTTTCTTCCCTCTATGAAATGTCAAAGTACATAGTATGAAACACCCCCTCAATTCAGGACCACTGAACTATTCAAGATGTTGTAATCCTATATGCTTTAAATACCTTATTTATGTTTGTCTATAATATCAATTTTAAATTTTCATATTTGGAGCTTTAAGAATTGCAATCCTAAAATATTATTCATTGGCAAGCTTAGCTACAGTTCATGGTACCTGGAATACTCAACAAGACTTGAATTGCTGATAATTGTATCCCTCCAGAAGTATAACGTAATTCACAAATGATGTGTGATTTTTCAGTTGCAGTACTTCCACCTGCTTGGTTTTGAGGCATTTTCCATCACACAGTTAAATTTCTACAAAATCAGCAGCATGTGTTACAAAGAAAGCCTCTTTAATTGCATAATCTTGGCATTCAGTAAATGTATGCTTTTCATCTCGATATTCTTTTATATGGTATTCAGTTGAGGGATCATTAAATATACCATGCTTTAGCAATGACATGCAATGGTTTGAGAACGGTGGCTGATTTTCAGTACATTTTTTCTGTAGGTTACTGTTCCATAAATAATACATAAAAGAATGTGAAGTCTGCTTACACTTCAGAGGGCTGCAAATCCCAAGATTTTCATTATCACATTTGGTGTTATTTTTCTCAGCTCAGAGCATGAGGTGAGTCTGAGAATTTCTAGCCGCCTGGAATGGAGGAGTTCACTGGCAGCAAAATGAAATAGTAGCTGTTAGTGTAGGATATACAACTCTCCTTTTAACAAGACCCACAAGGGAAAATTGAAGAACAACAAGTAACAGTTCAGTGGAATATATTTAAAGATATGCTGGTGCAGAGTGGGTCCAGAGTTCTTGCTTTGCAATACGTATGCATGCCACAAAAGGGATTAGCACACAGAAATATCTGAGTGCTGGAAAAAAAAATCTCATTTAAAAGGTTTAGTATACTGGCAAGTGAAAGGTTTCTTTCTGAGCAGAATGATTAGAGGATAACGGGAGGAGTAGCCTAATGGTTAGTGCAATGGGCTTTAATCCTGGCAACCTGGGTTCCGTTCCCACTGCATCTCCTTGTGACCTTGGGCAAGTTACTTAACCCTCCATTGCCAAGCTACAAAAAACTTAGGGGCCCTTATACAGAGCGGCGGTAAGTCCAAAGCAGCCTTAACCGCTCGCTCTTCCAGGACTACTGCCGGCCTGATGTGGCTGCTGGTGGGAGTCCCACCACAAACATACACCATTTCCGTGGGAAAAAGAAAACCCCCAGAAATGGTGTGCATGGCGATAACCCAGCGGTAATCCGGCATCACCACACGCTGCCCAGTTACCACCGGGTTAGTGAGGGAGCCCTTATCGCTACCTCAATGGGTGGCAGTAAGGACTCCCTGCCACATGGCCACATGATAAGAGTTCTCTCATTGCATGGCTATGCGTGTGCTGGGGGCATTTTTACCCACTGCAGTAAAAAGGGCCCTGGCACGGGGGAAAATGGCCCCTGATGGTAGCGCAGGGCCCTTTTCCCACAACTTGGTAAAAGGATCCCTTAGATTGTGAACCCTCTAGGGACAAAGTACCTCCATATATGTGTACAGTGCTGTGTACATCTAGTAGCGCTATAGAAATGATTAGTACTAGTAGTAGTGAATCAAGGCAGAACTGACACTATCTAGGTCTGCCTTGATTCATCATAAAAGTGAGGCCTGAACAATTTACTACTGCCAGCAGAACACCAAAATATCAATACCGGATACATATAGATAAGTGTCTTACAGACTGACTTGAACTGGAAGTGATAAGTGACAGCTGTGTCAGAAATCAGAGGACAAGCTGGGATGTTTTAGTCAAGGGTGTTACCGTGCAGGTCATTCTGAGGAATTACTATGCTAAACCACTGAAGGGAGGAAAAAGCCACAATAACGAACTGCTATTCAAAGTTATGAAACTAGTGAAACTGTGGCCAAATTGCCAAAAGGAGAGAGGACCCATACCTAAGAGCTGAATGATATCCAGAACTTTCTGGGACTTTGTCATTGATTTCTTAGATTGCTTACTTAGTGACTATGATTTTGTTTGAAAGATTAGTAGTTACTCTGTTTTATGATTACCTTTGATGTATTTTTATATGTTTTATGTAACCTTATTTTTATTGTAATATTCCTGCAATTCTTGGTCATTGCTCCTCTCTTTTTCTGCTTTCTAGTTCTGTATTAGACAGGCGATCAAGTATGATAATAATAAGTGAATAAATAAATAAATAAATAAATAAGATAACCATATAAGAAAAATCTAATGAGGAAGGAGCCATCACTGGGAGTTCCAAGGCAACAGAAGCCACAACTAGGAGTTGTGAGAAGGAGGAGCTGCAAAGAAAGAAGAATCATGGCCAGTGGCTGTGAAAAGAAACCCAGGAACAACCATGGATAGCCACCACAAGGAAAGAGGAACAGTAGCTGGGATCAAAGAAAGAGTGAGCAGCTGTGAGAAGAGAGGAACCATTGGCAGGAGCTACAAAGAAAGAACTAGGAACCAAAAATAGAGAGAAGCTATGACCAAAAGCACAGGAAGACAAGAGCATTGAGGTGATAGGAACCATGGACAGGAACCAGAACATGGAGCGAGAAGCCACTAGAGGATGTATGTGATGGGGACAGGATAGAGTATGCTGTCACAAGAGCGATGCCATAGATAATCAAATGTAATTACATCTGGTAGTAGGCAAGTGAAGGTTGTCAGATGTGATTATATTGTTTTGTCTTCATTATATAGCCCTTGTGTCAAGCAAGCTTGCAGTGTACTGGAATGATGAAGGACAAAAATTACTAAGTTGAACAGTTTTTTAAAAAATAATAAATATTTTAATTAATAAGTGCTTCCACATGCACGGCTAAAGCATTAAAACCTTCTCCTACACTATGCTAGCAATTGTCTCCACATATTGCAGTGACTAGATTGAGGAAAAGGCTAGCTGGGCAAAGTAACAATATCTACAGACTTTGCATCTGCCCTCAGACTTTTGAAAATTCCTCCCAATGACAAAAATTTGATTAAAGGACACTTAGGCCATCAAGGCACATATGTTGCACCTATTTTACAAAGGCAACATATGTGCCATTATAACATCATACTGAGGGTTCCTGCACACAATCACAACAACAACTCTACGGCAGAACTAACTGTGTGTGTTATATGTCTGTACGAATTGATACACAGGCACATCCTATATAATAATTCTCACCTCCAACGTTCTGACTTGCTGCCTTGGACCGTGGCTCTTTCTGAGTTGGTCTGCTAGGCTCTGTAGATTAGGCTGACATCACCATAGCCATTATGATGTCAACTTCAGAACCCGGGGGAAAAAAAAACATGCCTCACAGCTGATCCATGTCCAGAGGAGGGTTGCTGGACATGGGTGGCTGGAGGGGGGGCAGGGGAGAGAGGAGGGTCACTGGACATGGGTGGCTGGAGGGGGGGCAAGGGAGAGAGGAGGGTCGCTGGACATGAGTGGCTGCAGGGGGGGGCAGGGGGTCACTGGACATGGGTGGCAGGAGGGAGGGCAGGGGAGAGAGGAGGTTCGCTGGACATGGATGGTTGCAGGGGGAGAGGAGGGTCGCTGGACATGGGTGGCTGCAGGTGAGCCGAGGAAAACCTTGCTAGCGCCCGTTTCATTTGTGTCAGAAACGGGCCTTTTTTACTAGTAATTTATAAAATACACATACAAGGGCTGATCCTTTTCCTGCTCTGCCTGTTCTCCACCCCTCGGAATGCCTACTTTTATGTGCATATACCCTCTAGAAACTGTATAATGCCTACTTCAGCATGTAAAACACTGCTCTATTGTTGAAGTCACATAAAATTAGCCTCAATTGAGGATAATTTTATTACTAGGCACCGCTTTGCACATGTAAATGCTCAGAAAATTGCCCCAAAGCACTACTTTATAAGGGTGTGTGTGTCAAGTGCTTTAGCACGTAAGTGGGTGGAGCATGAGCAGGGCTCCCAGTTACATGTAGGCTGTAGTAGTTACATCATTTCTATGCCTGTTATAACTTTGATAACCTGAATGATAAGGTTACTCTAGTATTTTATAACAGAATCTGGATGCCCAGATGCCGTTGTAGAAGAGCACCTCACTGTATAGTTTCAAGACACCAACAAAGACGCCATTTACAGACATGCCTCCTAGTATCAGTATCTCACCTTTGGTTTACAGCAGGGGTTCTCAACCCAGTCCTCAGGTCATACCAAACTGGTCTGGTTTTCAACATATTCACAATGAATATGCATGAGCTAAATTTGCATGCACTGCCTCCACTGTGTGCAAATCTATCTCATGAATATTCATTATGGATATCCTGAAAACTTGACTGGTTGGGTGTGTCCTGAGGACTGGGTTGAGAACCCCTGGTTTAGAGGCTCTTTGGGTGTGATACTACAGAACTTCTAAACGAAAATGCTTCTCTGCTGTATTAAATTAACAATATGCCTCTTCTGAATAAAAGATAAAGCTATTTTCCCTATCTAGTGTATTTATAGTGGAAGATTTACAGCAAGCTATAGTTTGGCTTGGTTTTCTAAAATCCTGGTAATTAATGGATTTAAGAGTGACTTTTTTTTTTAATATAAACTGTGATGGTTTTACTTTGCTTGTTTAATGCAGTGCTAGCCATAAAAAAATCTTCATTTCATTAATAAAAGAACATGATTACACGTTTTGCCTCTTAGCGCATCCATTATTCATATTAGCTGGGAGACTGGACTGGAGATGCAGCTGTTCACACATTCATCTAAGAAAGTCTTTCCCTCACATTCTTCCTAGCACTGGAGGAATATTTACCATTTACCTGCCATTTGAAAGTCGTTGTGCAAACAAATATGGAAAATAAACTAACAAAGGCATTGTTTAAAGTATGTGTATTTTAATGTCTCATGCTGTCCACCATAAAGGAAGACTATCCCATCTCTGTGGGCCAATTTGGGCAAATTCCTACCCTGTAAAACTAAAATTTATTCAGACTACACTAAAAATCATGAGTTTTAATCTCATTTTGGGCAATATCCCAATTTACATATTTTTGCAATTGTTCCACTTTCTGAGTGTTCATTTTCATTTATGGATTTTGAAAACAAATGGAACTGCTTAGTGTATGGTCACCTCATAATAGGAAATAGTATTCTGATATCGTCCTTTGGGAGGCCTCTATGCCTCTTTCTAATCATATGCTGGATTCTACCACCTCACAACTGCACTTCTCATGTAGTTCCCTACCACCAACCATAGGAGCCAACTTTTCAAAATTATTGGGGTGCTAAACCCAATGGAAATAATCCTTCCCTGGACACATACAAAGAATTTTCTCAATATTGGGGGTGCTCGAGCACCTACAGCACCCACAAAGTCGGCTCCTATGCCACCAACAAACATCCCTTTTTGAGGTGACATCCAGGGAATTCTATATAGGATTAAATCTGGCTTTGATTTAATGGAATCCTGGGCCTTTGAATTTAGGATAAAATTAAATCGGGAGAAGACTAAATTTTTGGTAATAACTAATCTGTTTGACCATGATCCCTGCAGCAATTTTAGCACTGACTGTACTTCTTATCCTTTGGAGTCCACTCTTAAAAGTTTAGGAGTTTGTTGTTGATCAGCATTTAACCTTTTAATCTCAGGTGTCTTCGATGGTTACTAAATCTTTTAAATTACTTTGGAAGCCGAAGCATATTAGGTCCTTTTTTTCAATTGATATTTTCAGATTACTTGTCCAATCTCTTGTCTTGATCCAATTTAATTACTGTAATTCTATCTATGCAGGGTGAAAAGAATGTGTCTTAAGGAAACTGCAAACTGCCCAGAATACTGCAGCTAGACTTGTCATGCATGTACCCTACTTTGAGAGGACAATTTTGCATTGGCTTCCCATTAGGGCCAGGATTGTTTTCAAACTCTGTGCTCTCATATTTCAGATTTTGCATGGTATTGCCCCTGATTATATGTTGCCCTTTGTCTTCTTGTAATTCAATATTTGGTGTAAGAGATTACCTGTGTCTTCTTTTTCCTACCAACATCATTACTTGTTTTTTGTAAGTTTTTGAAATCTTTCTTTTTCAAAAAAGTTCTGTCAATTGATCCTGGTGCCTAGTCTCCCCCCTTCCATTCTCTCCAGTAGGCTTTATTATTGAATTTTATATATTTATGGTTCTTTCCTTATTAATAAGTGAGAGTTTATGAATTTTATTTCATATTTTGTAATAACTTCTTTGTTTAGCTTGTTAGCCGCATTGAATTCGAAATTGTGTGGGAAAATGTGGGGTGTAAATGTCATAAATAAAGACATAAATAAATTACTAAACATAGAAATCACTGGAATACCAAGAAATAATCAGGGCAAGCACAAGTATATTAAGTGCCCTAGGCAAACCTTCAACCTTGTGCTCTCCTTCAATTAAACTTTAGGCACTTTCTCTTGACCCCATCAACAATCAGGACCACCTCTCCCAATGTAATGTGGCTGAATGGAAGACCTGACAACTGAACAACTCTAACTGTGGGTAAAAATACACACTGATGCTTCATTGCGTTTGTTTGATTGCCAGCACCTATTATTTTGCTTTGACTGCAATTGCTATTTGGCGTCCCCCAGAAGCTGCTGCTTAAGGGCCCTTTTACTAAGCCACGTAAGCGTCTATGTGCACCCAAAGCAAGCCAAAATGGAGTTACTGCCCGGCTCATGCGGTAATTACATTTCTGGCACTCGTCCGAAAAATAATTTTTTGGGACATACATATCGGACACGCGCCAAGTGACATTTGACACATGTAGGTCATTACCATCCGGTTACCGTGTGAGTCTTTACCACTAGATCAATGGCTGGCGGTAAGGTCTCAGACCCAAAATGGATGCGTGGCAATTTTGATTTTGCCGCACGTTCCTTTTTTGGCAAAAATAAAAAAAAAGGTCTTTTTTACAGGCGTGCTGAAAAATGTATCGGTGCGTGCCCAAATTCCACGCCTACATTACCGCAAGCAATTTTTCAGTGCACCTTAGTAAAAGAACCCCTTAGGTGATTGCCAAGTCATGCCTACTGACCAGAGGCGTATCTGTGTGGGGCCACAGGGGCCTGGGCCCCTGCAGATTTCACCCCGGACCCCCCTACCGCCGTTAACCCTCCCTCCCTCCCCTGTCTACCGCTGTCACCTACCCCCGCGGTCCGCTTCCTCCTGCCAGCTTCTTTAAATATTGCTTCAGCTGGCGGGGGACCCCAACCCCCCGCCAGCCCAGCCGCGGTCTTCTTTAACTTCTTTATCCTCGTCGTGCTGTGAAAGCTGCATGCATCCTTAGTTCCAGTCGGACGGAGTCTGACGTCGCAGTACATTGACGTTACAACGTGCTGCGACGTCAGACTCCGTCCAACTGGAACTAAGGATGCATGCAGCTTTCACAGCACGACGAGGATGAAGAAGTTAAAGAAGACCGCAGCTGGGCTGGCGGGGGCTTGGGGTCCCCCGCCAGCTGAAGCAATATTTTAAAAAGCCGGCAGGAGGAAGCGGACCTCGGGGTAGGAGGGAGGGTTAACGGCGGTATGGGGGAGGGTTGACGGCAGTAGGGGGGCGGTGGCGGCGGCCGGGGGGGCTATAATGTGCCCCATCACTCTAGCCCCTGCCCCCCCCTACCGCCGAACCTCAGATACGCCCCTGCTACTGACTGGGCTGGCCCTGGTTACAAGGATCCATTAGCTGGATGGCCAGTTTGCAGTAGAATATAGGGAACCATAATCTCTAGCCTTGTTTTTTTTCCCCTTTCATTGTTCCTAGCCCTGATGCCTCATCCTACAGAAAACAGAGAACCTGAAGTGGTATTTTGAAAGTGCTTTTTAAAAAAATTTAGTGCACTGAATCCTAGCTTTCTTCCTTCTGCTGCCTGTTAATTTTCTAGCTGCAGTTCCATAGCTTTATGTGCTCCCTGAGAACAGTTCATCACCCCAGTTACTCACCAAGGGCTCTTTTACCAAGCTGCAGCAAAAGGGGGCCTGCGCTGGTGTCGGTGTGTGTTTTTCCTGCGCGTCGAGGCCCCCTTTTATCGCAGTGGCTAAAAGGAAAGTCTCTCTGTCCTGCAGGAAATGGTCGTGATGCGCAGCCATTTTGGGAGGAGCCCTTACCGCCACTTGAATGTGGCTAAATGGGTGACCTGACAATTGACCACCCTAACTGTGTGTAAAAATACACACTTATGCTCCCATGCTAACCCAACGGTAACCAGGCAGCGCACGGCACTGCCCAATTACTGTCGGGTACACTCCGGCGCTACAAAAATATATATATTTTGTAGCACCGGATATAACGGCGTGCTGGAGGTGGGAAGTACTGCTGGGGTGCTGCGGTAGCTTGACAGTACTTCCTGTTTAGCAAGCGGTAAGCCCGTGTTGGACTTACCGCCGCTTAGTAAAAGGGGCCCTTGGGCCTCAAGCAAGTTGCCAGCAGGGACAGAGAGGACCATTTGGCTGTATATTTACACCCAAACAAAACACAGAAAATTAAAGTTGTTGTAAGATTATGCAAACTGTCTATTTACTATTTGTTTGTATTTTATGGGTATATTTTTGCTCTCCCCCCCCCCTTAAAAAGCACCTTTGGCTATTTAAGTTTATTTTCAAAGATAAATCTCTGAAGAATTTCTTGTTCAAATGTCTTACCAGCAAGGATTACAATTACATAAATACCTGCAAAACTTGCAGGTACAAACTATGAGAGGGTGTTAAGGTGGGATTTGCACCTGGGTCTCTTTATTTGAAGTTCACTGCACTGATAGGCTATCCCTCAGCTCTTCTGGGATGTCTGTGTGGCTAATTTACTAGGAATGGCTTGTTTTTGTGAATTTTTCTCTAGGATGTTTTTTTTTAAAATGGTATCTAAAGATACATGTACTGAGCACAAAACACCTGGAAATAGCGGTTTTCGAACCCAAAAAAGCAGATGTTTAAAATTGCAATGTTTTTAGCAAAATGTTGAAATTCCCCTTCAAATGTCGTTTTAAAATAGGGCCAAAATAGGCACTTTCTTGCCAGCTAACCTAGCCCCCCTGTTTACTAAGCTGTGTTAGTGGCTGCCATGCGCTAATCCTGACACAGCCCATTCACAAATCATCTTTGAATGGGCTGTGTGGACATTGCCGTGCAGTTTAGTAAATTACTCTTCTAATGTCTTGTGAAAAGGTTTCCCTTGAAGTTAAGTTTATGTCCTTCATGAAGTACATGTGAGAAGACAGAGGTATTATCTACCCCTCTGCCTGACTGCAAAACAAGAAGTGAACTCAGGAACATGGACCACAAGCAGATGTAGCATTGGAAGAGGCAGAAAGCGCCAAACTGGAGCTTAATTAAAGGGAGAAAAGGTTGTGTGTGGACAAGGATTCCATAGTGAAGGGGAAACACCCTTGCATTGTAAAAGCTCAATCAAAGGGGCTAGGTTTACCCAGTACTCGGGGAAACCACCAATACAAAAGAATTGAGAATATGTGTAAAGGGATCACAGACATGGATGAAGGACTAGTATATTGTAGTAATATACTAAAACAGAGTTTAGTTAGTACTGTGTACTTCTGGAAAGAATATCTGAATCTCTATTTTGCACAAGTCTTCAGAAGGTTAGATGGAGAAAATCATAAGACATCCTATTTCTTTGGCAAAACATGAAAATATACACCTTGAGCTTTGAAGGACAATTCCTCCACCCTTCCTCCTATCAAAAAGGTGAGAGTACATGAACTGCGTAAATGGAGAGAAAGGACAAGGGAAAATAAATAGCTTTATAACATTCCCTTGGACATTATCCCCCTCATTCTATAACAGGTCACCTACATTTGAACACCATTTTGGTACTTAAATTTATAGAATATTGTTGTTCATGTGGGTAAATGTACACGTATGAACATAAATGGCAGTAGTGTGCTCAACCACTATTCTGTATTTATGTGCTCAAAAGGCTTAGTGCATACATGCAGGAGGGCATTCAGAGGGGAGGGGCATGGAGGTGTCCTATGCATTGCCAACATTTACATGGGCTACTTACAGAACACTGTTACATGCATAAATGCCAAATTTAGGTGCACACATTTAGACCAGCCATAGTCCTGACATAAATGCACAAGCCTACATTTAGGTATGCCAGTGCCAGTTTCTGCTAGTGTTCTTACAGAATAGGCTCACAGCCCATGGAAATTTGGTGCCTTCATTTTGGGTTCCTACTATAGAATTGTCCTCAATAAGGGCAATTTTATAAAAGGGTACCTAGTTTAACAGGGTAAGTAAGTGCCTACAGGCACAATTTTATAAAGATACATAGGTGCCGATGAGGGGCATTTTCAAAAACATGTCTAAGTCCAAAAGCAAACATCCTGCTCATAACATCCAAAACAAATGTCCATCTTATAGCCAAAATCAAACAGGAAAAACATCTAAATTTCCTGTTTGATTATGGCTGTGAGATGGATGTTTTTGCACTGAAAACATCCAAAATGAATAGCCATTTTTCAAAGTGAAGTGTCCAACTTTTGAATGACAAAAAACCAGAGACATGAACCTCTTTCTGGCATCATTTTCAAAATATGGCCACAAAGATCTCCTTACAGAACAGAGGAGTAGCGTAGTGGTTAATGCAGTGGACTATAAACCATGGGTCACAGGTTCAAACCAACAAAAAGAAGGCCCAAGTCTCCCGCAAAACGTATAAAACAACAAAGAAAGCGGGAGAAAAACCAAAATAGACCAGATAGAAACCACAAAGAGTAAAAGCACCAAAAACGTTTATTAAGACCCTACACGGTCCGTGTTTCAGCTAACCGGCCTTCTTCAGGGGTCTTCAAATTGACGTATACAGATGTGTCTCCAGAATTCTCATGGAGTGCAAGGCATAAACGCTGGTGCTGTGCTGTCTAAATGTGATCCCTCCAGAACCTGAAAAATACCTACTATACCTGAATGTACACCATTTCAATAGCCTTCAGGATTGCAGGTGTTCTACATATTAAGCTACAGTAGATATTTTTCTGTTTCTGGAAAGTTCTTAATTAGTTAAAAAGAAAGACGTTGAGAAAGAACGTTGAAGTAGGACTTGAACTCACAGCCCACCACACTAATCACTAGTCTACTCTTCCAACCTGCTTGCTATTTTGTTCAGAATGGCCATAATAGCTACAGCTGACATAGAGCCTGGTTTTCCTTTCCAGTTTCACTTCCAGAGGAGAGCGAGAGGGTCAGCAACCACTGGGGGATTAAGGGTGAGTTCTGGCTTAATCCCTCCAGTGGTCAGATGCTCAATTAAAGCACTTTTTATAACTTGGACATGACTGAAACAGGTCTAGATAAAAAAAAACAAACAAACCCTTTTTAGACAAGGATGTTTCTTCCCATTCGAAAATCCCTATTGGATGTCCTACATTTGGGCCCTTCCTAGTCCCGCCCAAAACACGCCCCCTTCCTATTTGGATGAACTGCAGTGTGAAACGTCCAAATTCTGACTTTCCAAAATCAGGATTTGGACGTTTTTAGAAGCTGGATGCTTTTTCAGGCAATTTAAGATGTGCATCTGTTTTGAAAATGAGCTCCTCTGTGTCTTTATAAAATACTAGCATAAGGAGTAGAAACAACACCTACCTTGTGGGCATGAACACTGATAACTCTTCATCTTGTCCCGGATGACCTCACCAGGTGTGTGGCTAACTTTTAGTGACAGGGGATGAGTCTAAAGTTAGGTATCTAATTAGGCACCTACTTTCAGTTGAAAAATTTCCTACAGTTTGTTACTTATTAATTAGGAGTCTAAATTTAAGCTTGCAAGTCAAGACTGAGTAAGGTTAGTCAGGTTAGTAACTCCCACAGTAAACTATAAAAGCTATATAACAAGATGAAGCTCAGATGGTCAACTGAGAGAGTAAGATACTTTTTAGAAAGTGTTGTAAATGAATGCACACTTAGCTAATGGTAAATGGCCTATTCTATATGACCTAATTATGGACTACTCTAATTATTTATTGTGTATTACATAAACTTAATTACAAACAATTGAGGGAGAAAATTTGACCTAACTGGGACAGACTGCCCTGTTATATAGGATCATGTGTTGCCTGCCCATGGTCCCTAGGCCAGAATATAAAGGGTTTGACTACTTGTTAGTAAAAATAGGCAGGAATAGACAGCTATGTTGCCAATTTATAGAGCTCCACAGAATGAGGAGTGTATTTTTGGCCATCTTTTGGAAATGCTTTTAAAGATGGATTTGAAATTCTCTAGTTTAATGATACTATGAACTGTTAACTTACATGTGAATGATCCTTTTTCCACTTCTTAGCTGTTGGATTACATGTTTTCCTTGAGCTTAAACCATTTAATCTGTGAACCTACATACAGGGCAAAAGATATACATACCTTGGCCTTGATTTTTACTTTTTTTTTTCATGGATGTATCATCAGTAACTTTATGTGGACTTTTATCTTAAAGTTCTGTATAATGGCTCTGAAAGTTAGTAGGAAGATTTAATAGATTTGTCCCTTAGATCTGTTACAGCCCTGTAAGTTTAATGAGGCATTGCAAAATTTGGATGCTGTTTTGGAGAATAAAAGTACTGATGAGCAGGTTGCTTTAGATAGTGCAATCCAATATAAAGTACAGGTATTTGAGGTCTCCAAAAGGAAATATGCTAAATGAGACTCTATTCCAAGGGTGACCAAAATAATTAAGGGCTTGAAACAACTCTCATATGAGGAAAGGCAAAAGAGGTTAGGGCTCTTCAACTTGGAGAAGAGACTGCTGAGGGGAAGTATGACAGAGGTCTATAAAATCCAGAGTGGAGTGGCATGGCTAAACCTAAATTGTTTATTCTTACAAAAAAAAAAAAAAAAGTAATACTAGGGGACTAGCCATGAAGTTACTCAATAATACATTTAAAACAAATTGGAAAAAAATATTTTTTCATTCAATCTTAAGTGTTCAGAAAACACAGGGGTCCTGCATGCAGTGGTGGTTCCCCTGGTATCTATCTATATAAGCACCTCGGCTTTAGTTCTTGAGGTCAAAATAGAGAATTATCCCCTAGCCCTTCTGGGAGACTACCAAGATGGTGTTTCAGGGAGTGGCAATAGGCTACACCATCAAAAGTGGAGGAACTAGTCTTAGACAAAATAACGCTTCAGTCAGAATGGCAAGTATGCAGAGAGAGGAAGAAGCTTGCAAATAACCCAAAAGCGGCACTTAGGCCAACCTTCTGGCCACTGAGTCAGCATTGAACATGGTACTGGATGGGTGGATAAAAAAGTCTCTAGTGTACTATAGATACAAATTATTCAGGTTTGGGGATCAACCAGACAAACCTCCTCAAGAATGGAGGAGGCAGTTGCCAGGGTATGAGCAATAAGAGATAGTCATGATAGAACTCAGAATGGGCAGGTACAAACTGTAAGGACTTAAAGGAGTTCTACCAAGCACTTTGCCAAACAGAGAAACATAGAAACACTGAACACAACATCAGATAACGACCAAATGGCCTATCCATATCATCTACTAATCTCTATTATCTCTTCATCTCCCTCAGGGATTCTCTATACTTGTACATGCTTTTTAAATTCAGATATAGTCTTTGTCTCCACCACCTCCAACCAAGAGACTGTTCAAATGCATTCACCACCCTTTCTGTAACAAAGTATTTCCTTAGATTACTCCTGAATCTATCCCTCTTCACCTCATTCCAAGTGACTTGAACTGAGCAAGTCAGTACTTGGAAGAGGACCAGGGATCTCATCAGGGCAGCTCAAAGCTTTGACTCAGCTTTGAGTGGAGTGGAGCAGTGGCCTAGTGGTTAGGGTGGTGGACTTTGGTCCTGGGGAACTGAGTTTGAGTCCCACTTCAGGCACAGGCAGCTCCTTGTGACTCTGGGCAAGTCCCTTAACCCTCCATTGCCCCATGTAAGCTGCATTGAGCCTGCCCTGAGTGGGAAAGCGCGGGGTACAAATGTAACAAAAATAAAAAAATAAATAAAATGCCACAAGAGAAGCACAAATGTGGAAGGCCCTTGGACCCAGTGGGTTTAGCAATGAAATCTACATGATGACACAGGACAAGGTCTGTGTGCTGCTCAGTACTGGGTTTGTGTAATTGATAAAACTGGGCAAATTCCTACACATTATCCCTAAGCCAGGGAAGGACTACTGAAAGTTGAAATCCTATTGGCCAAATTCCTTATTATATATTGACCATAATATATTGTCAAACATTTTGGCAGACAGATGGGCTTTGGTGGTGCTTTGCCTTTTCAGAATATACAAGCAGGTTTGTTTGTGGACAGCACCTGGTAGGAAACCTCAAAGAGATTATTGGCTCTCTGCACAAATTCCATTTCTGCTTATTAGTTTTGACTCTAAGAAGTCCTTCAATAGTTAATTGACAGTACATGTTTCTAGTACTTAAGAAATTTGGGTTTGAGGGGATCATTCTGAGCACAGCTCTTATATGCAGATCGTACAGGGCTAGTGTGCATCAGTGGGGAGAGGACAGATGATTCCATTATAAAGCATGGGAACAGGCAGTAGCACTCATTGTCCTCGCTGCTTTTCCTATTAACAGTGGAACTCTTGTTGTCTAGCATTTGGGACAATGAAGACATCAAGGGCATGAGGACATGCGGATTTTAAAACTGCAGCTTTTGCTGACGAAGTCTTGGTGCACTTGACGGACCTGGAGGTTGCTGATGGCCGAGTTTCTACATTTTGGTTGCTTCTTAGGATTAAAGTTAAATCATGAAAAATCTAAGGTGCAGATGAACCGATAGGAGGACTTTCCTTTGCAATGGGTGGAGTGCACTTTCAAATACTTCTTAATCTGCTATGATTCCAGAAATAGTGCTCAATATTACTCTGAAAAATGTGCACTACAAGATGTTGCACAAAACATTTTCCCCAGCTCTAGCATTTTGGGCAGAGTGCACAGCATCCCAACCTATGTGGGCAAGAAGAGATCCCTGGGACATATGGTTTTGGTGGACCCTATGATACAGCGGTTCTGGTGGAGGCTGTATGAATTTCTATATGAGGACAGTCACAGTTTGCACTGCAACTTCAGGTTTGATGAAGTATCTAGATTTGGAGTTTGGGGAGTGGGTGGCTGATTTTGGATTCGGAAAAAATGCATACTGGATAACAGAAGTATTCCCAGCCTCCCTCTTTTTTGGCAGCGGAGGAATGTCAACACTAGATTTTGCAGAAAGATCATAAATGAACAGAGGAAAGCAAAATCATTGGGTGTCTTATGAATGCTTGAGTTGGTTACTTCTAAATGCTTTCTCCATTAACCAGGTGCAAGGTACTTAATTGCCACTATAGTGCAAAGATTGGATGTGTGGTGGGTGTAGGAATGGTAATTGGACACATGTTAATTGAGAGAATGGAACTGAAGGGGAGAAGGGGGACTCGACAGATGTTGGGAGGGGTGGATGGATGATGAATACTTAGTTATTTGGGTGAGGAGAGACTGTGGCCCTGAGAGAGAGAGAGAGGTTAGGCTACACACTACATGCCTGTGCCTTTAACTGTTTAGGTCCATATTTCTGGAATAAGTTATCTTTGGAACTTAGGATTCTAGAGGACTGGCTGTTTTAGTAAACTTTAAACTTAGGTACTTTGCAAGTGGATTTATATTGGGCAGCTGGTAGGGTAACTCTTTTCTGCTACAGTAGAAAATGCGTAATTTTTACTGGGGACTCAGAAGGCCATTTTTAAATGTATCTTCACCAGGTTTAAGGCTGTTAATTAGGATTATAATTTTACAGGTCAATATTCAAAGCAATTTAACTGGGTAGGAGAGGCTCCTGCCTTGTTTTATTTATTTATTTATTTAAGCATTATTTAACATACCGCTGTTAACTGACATGCAAGGCACAGTGGTTTACAAGCTAATACATAAAAATAGAGAGGAAGTACAATTGTAAAATAGGAGCGAGAGAGACATT
Organism: Microcaecilia unicolor; assembly: GCF_901765095.1. NCBI lineage: Eukaryota > Metazoa > Chordata > Amphibia > Gymnophiona > Siphonopidae > Microcaecilia > Microcaecilia unicolor. The sequence continues at coordinate 82,481,978 of NC_044034.1, forward strand.
CATTCCAAACAAAATCATAATCAAAACCAGTAAAGAAACAATAAAGAAAAAATAACCACAAAGAGGTGCCAAAATACAACCCCCCTCCCCCCTCAACCAACAGGCTTCAAAAGCTTGCTTGAACGGCCATGTTTTCAGCACTATTTCAAAATGTTTTAGAGAAAGATCAGCTCAAATTTCTAGCAGCAATGAGTTCCAGAGGTGAGGAGTTGCAAAATAAAAGGCACATTTTCCAGTGCTCTCTAGTTGAGCAGAACAAGGACTAGGAGAAACATCCTATGGGCATTTATTGAATGGAGAGCATGAGGAGGGGAATATGGAATATTAAGGGAAGAGAGACAGGACGGGGTTCCCATCTAAAAAGCCTTAAAGGCCAGAAAAATAAGTTTAAACTTGTGCAGGGCTATCCGTGGATACTCAGTGGCATTTAACAGAATAGTGCCAGTGAATATCAGCACTAACTGCCAAACATGAAGCTGGCGATTTTGTGGGCGGTCTGAGGGCAAAGTCGGCCCTTACGCAGTTAAGTGCCAATATTTGGTACTTAACCACCTAAATTCATTTTCACTTAGGCAGTCATGTGCTAAATATCACACTTAACCAGGTAAGGGAAAGTTGGCTGCACAAATCTGGAAATTTGATGCCAGTGCCCAGATATAGCTCGGCATTGAATATCCAGGCATAATGCTGGCAGTGGCCAAAAAACACTGACTGCCATTGGCTGAATATTTACCCCTTAGTTTTCTAGACTGAACTGAAGAGATACATAAAATTTATGTATATTAACATGTTTCTTATGCCATGGCTTATTTATATTTTAACGTCTCTATCCTAGAGTGCTGTGGTATTAGGAGAAAGATAAATATAAATGCATACATACATAAAAGAGACATTTTTAATACAGTATAAAGTGATTAAGAAAGTCATTTTAGAACTATTATGTGGTATTTGCTCATATAAATAACAACCTTACAATATTGCTGTTTACATGTGTAGATGGCTAAGAATGCATGAAAGCAAGGAGGCCCTTATATAAAAACATGACCCCTGTAAGATTACCACTAGGTGTCGACAGCACCATTTTGAACCCAGTGCCAGTCAGGGCAGGATCCACTGGGCATCGCAGCTGCCTAACCCCAGTATAAATCAGTGGTGTTGACAGAAGGCCTGGGGGAGCCTGCAAGAGGTTGAAGAGGGATCAGTGATTGGGGGTTGTGATTGGGGAAGGGGATCTTGATAGTTGCGGTAAGCTGTGATTGGGGGGGGAATCTAGATGGGCGAGGGGTTTGTAATTGGGGGGGGGGCTTGACCTTGAGGTGCTGTATTATCATGGTGGGGGGGGGGGGGACAAATTTGTTGAGCACCAGTCTCTTTAAGATGTAGTCTAGGAACATTGGACCATGGCCTGGTGACTGAAAGCTACGGGTAGTACAGCAACACTACAAGGTGGCTCATAAACAGCGTTATTCATTTAACATGGGAGTCGGTAACCTGCCATACTGAGCTACTGCAGATTGGTAAGTCCTCTGATAAATCAAAGTGCAATAAAAGCTCAACTTTTACTGCCCCACCTACGTTTTAGTGGATGGAAGACTAACTAAGAAAAAATACTTTGCATCAAGAATGAAAGACTATGCTGCATCAGCTTCATGTCTCTCATCATAAATAGCAGTGGGTGAAGTTGGAGGGACCCCTACCGGCAGTACTGTGGCAGTACTGCTAAGGGGCAGATGTGCCATTTTGGATGCAGGCACTGACCCGAACAAATGTGGAGTGGAATTACTGCTGCTCATGACTGCTGAATCGAACATTGACCTCTGGATAGGCCCTGATAGGGTTGGGAGTAGGGGAAGGACAGGATTTTGGGCAGGGGGGGGGGGGTATTCAGTCAAACACTGGAATTTAACTATTGGGGAGCGGGGTTTGACTGTCAGAGGGGGTGATATGACTCCAGGGATAGGATTGGGGGGTATTTGAGGGGGTCTGATTTGCCAGGGAGGGGTGCAAAAGAGGAATCAGACTTCGGAGGGGGATTGGATATAGGGGGGACAGAATCAGAAGAATCAGAAGGTACGACTGAGGCACTTCACAGTCTGCAACTGCAATACCTGAGTGCTGGTAGTGTGGTTGCAATTAGCACCTCCTCAAGAGCTGGCTTTTAGTGCAGCAGTACTACTGGTAATCATTACAGCTAGAATGAGATACAGACCTGCATGCTACTTGTCACACCTGACTATGCCTCCAAGCTGCCTAGTCATACCCGGTTGCCGTTCCTACCTACATTAAGCAGTCAGTGCAGGATTTTGACCACACTGTGTGCTTACTGCAGCTTAAAATGGTGTACCACAGGGTGCAGTGAGGCATCCCGCGATATGCTGAAATCATGCGCACGCTACCCATGTGAAACCTGAGGGAGCATGTCTGGGGCCAAAGAATGGGTAAAAATTATGCATTTTCTCCTGTAGCAGGAAAGAGTTACCCTACCAGCTGCCCAATATAAACCCACTTGCGAAGTACCCAAGTTTAAATCAGTTAACGTGTTGGCATTGCTGTGTGCTAACTGATTAGCTCAGGTATAGCGCATGAGCCCTTACCACCTACAAAATAGGTGGTGGTCAGGGCTCATGCACTAATTTTTGTTAATGGTTGTGCACTAATGGCAACATTAGCACATGGCCATTAAATCAGAAAATGGAAAATTGGCTATTTTCAGGTTGCGGTAGAAATGGCCTTAGTACACGCACACTAAGGCCACTTTTTGCCACAGCTTTATAAAAAGGGCTCCTTGTATTTTTTTTTGTATAGGTTACTTGTTTAGTAATGTTTATGGGATATTTTTGATCTTGTGTTTGATGTGTATCAATTCCCTTTGCTACACATTTTTAGATGGTTTTCGTTTGCTGTTATTTTATAAAGGCAACACACTCATGTATGTACCTTTATAAAGTAGGTTCCTAGAATAATCTCCAGTAGTGCACATATGGTCATGAACAAAGTTATGCCTGCCTAAAGGAAGGTGTGGCTTAGTGCATATACTCTATATCTATATGCACGTATTAATCTACATACCCTTGCAACTCCATCCCAGCTCCACTCAAACACATGTATACCGCCGTGCAATTTTATAACAGCCGTTTCTCAGATGTAAAACATGCTTTGTAAGGGGAAAATGCTTTATAAAATTATTCTCTAAAATAAATGGGCACAATACGAGTCACAGACATTATATTGAAACCTCAGATTAGTATGCAAACCACACCTTGAGTAATGAGTTGAGGTCTGGCTGTGCCATCTCAAAAAAGAGATAGTGAAACCAGAAAAGGCACAGAGAAGGGTGGCCAAAATGATAAAAGGGTTAGAAAGACCCCCCTATGAGGAAAGACTAAAGATGTTACGGCTCTCTAGCTTGGAGATATGAAAGAGGTTTATAAAATCCTGAGTGCTTAGTAAGGAACCGTTAGTCACCCTTTCAAACAGCACTAGGAAGACAGCACATTCCATGAAACTAAATAACCCCCCCTGTTTACAAAGCTGTGCTAGTGGCCGTCATGCAGCAATGCCAACATAGCCCATTCTAAGTGACTGGGCTGTGTTGGCATTAGCGCACCAACAGCTGCTATCGCGGCTTTATAAACAGGGGGCTAAAACTTACATATACATACACTTAAAAGCATGCATGGACCATTACTCAAAAAGAATGGGGGCTCTTTTACTAAGCTGTGTTAGGTACTGAAGCACACCTAACTAATGGCATTTGCTTTCTCTTGGAAACATCATTTCATTACACCACAAGACTCCTGAGGCCGGCGCCTTGCCGCTGAAACACAGCAGCAAGTCGTTTGGTGTTTGTAATAAAGATCTACAATTGTACATACGTCTCCCTTGTTGTTTGGAAAGATCCAGTCTCCCTTACTCTTCTTTTGCTTGTTATTCTTCTTCTCCATTATTGGAGTATTCTCTAAAAGAATGTAAACCACTTTGAATCCATTAGGAACAATAGTGGTATAGGAAACGCCTGTAGTATAGAATAGTATAGTATTAGGGAGCAAGCCTCACACTGGCAGTGAGCAGGTTTGAGGATGCAAGTTCCCCCAACCTTATCTTGGCATGTCTCTTTCTCCAACCCCCTCAATCTGGCTGATTTATGGTTAAAAGCATTACTGTTCTTTTTGAGGTATTTAGCCTTAAAAGACTGCAGTGCAGAACCATCAACTAATGTTAAGTAGGAATGAATGAAAGTGGAAGCAGCCTGACTTTTATGGTGGCTTATGATACTGGCTCATTTCTCCATGGAGATAACAAATATCACAGTATCTTCTGAATGAAAAACAGCAAAGCCTGCAGCACATTCAACCATCTTTGAGTTTGCATATGTAATCAATTCAACCATGCCCTGCATATGGCAGATTTGTGGCAGGCAATAATTAGAAGCCTTCTAGAAGGAGCACTTAGTTCTTTAGTATCACTTTCCCAATATAGCCTTGCAACTAAAGTGCCCTGTTTATGCTTAGCACATCACTGACTATAAACATTGTTATTGCCCCCAGTTGGAAAACAAAGCAGTTTATTTTTGAATAAAAGAGATTATCACCCATCTGCTCTGGCCCATTATTCAAGGATGTGTCACTTCGTGCTGAAGGGAACCAGGGCTAGTATGTTTGCACCCTCTTTTTCCTTTATTCCTTTATCTGCTACGTTTTCTGACCCTGGTGTATGTTCATTATGATGTGTCAATTTTTGTTTTCAACATATAAGGTGAATTGTTATTCTGGCATCCCAGTGTACAATAGAAAGGCGTTTCTTCCTCGACTGAAAGAGTAGATTTCACAAACACCCATATAATTCAATTTAAATAATATTTTTCTTAAAAATTAGCATTGAAAATAAGGAAGAGAGCATGCCAGGGAATATGACCCGCAGAGTTTATGATGCCAAATGATTCAGAAGTCTGCAAGAATACCCAATATGGAACCCTTATGTTATTACCATTTTAATATATCAGGGGAATTATAATGCAATTTGAACAGTTTCACAGTGAAAAAGGCTAGATTCTGAGCCGTTGATGTCTAATTTAATTTACTAACCCTTTAACATTTTATATCTCTCTGCATATACATGCACATATCTATAAATCTATATGTATATGCATGCATATATGTGCTGACTTCACAGTACAGATGCAGACACGTGCTCATCAGGGATTCTCTTTCCATCTGTTAAACCCTCACAGGCCAAATTTTGCTAACAACAAACCAGTATTTAAGCCGCAGATGATCAAGATTCTCCTCCTTGATATATGAGCTGAAGTCAGTTCAGTACCAGCCCTTATAGCAGAATTTCACTGCTTACTTTGAGATCTCAGCTGGATGCTTCCATTTCATTTGTAGGTTGTTTGCAATAACCAGCCTAGCAGTTAAAGGTCTTTTACAACGGCATCTGTATATAATCACCGAACACTATTACTACATACAGCAAGTACGTGGGGGGAGGGGGAAACATTCATGCAATATTATAACATCTACTGCAATTAGGAAGTTTGAAGGAAAGGTAAAAATATAACGAGGAAATATGAAGATTTGGATAACACAGACTTACCAAGCATACAATGCATTATTCTGCTTCACTGTGAATGAAGAAGCTTCTAATGCTACATCACATAAAAATGCATTGTTTAATCTAAGGTAAGAACCGTGTTCAGTGGGTTTAAAATGACAGTATATATGCATCTATATAGCCCCATTTGTCACACAGAAAAAAACAATTGTGGTAAGATCCTGTTGCTTGCCCTCCATCTGTATAAAAACAACAGAATGCTGATACTATGGCAAGTACAACATGGAAAAGGCAGCAGCATCTGGATACCATCCACCTTTATATACTGTCCTTTTAACAGCAAGGAAAAGTGATACTGAGCATGTGCAATGGAAAGAAAGCCGGCAATGTCAGTGCGGATAATGGCTGAGGAAGGGGGATGAGGGGGGTGGGGGGAGGTGTGGTATTTCAATCAAGATTAAAATGAAACTGATAAAGCAGCATATGAACTGGATAACAAATCAAAAGCATGTTTATCCACTGAAGGAACTGGTTAATGGAGACTGCCAGCACGTTGCCATGGAAACACTGACTGTTGGCGCTGCACCATCTCATACCTTATCCAATACATTCCTGGTTGCTGGTAGTAGTCCAAAGACCCTGATCTCTTGATGGAAAACCCGTGGTCCAGCTGAGCAGAGAGAAATGGGGCATCTCAGTGGCTCGACATTGTGCTAAAGAATTAAGTCTCCATTCCAAAGCTGTTCTCATTCAGAATACATTATGACTGTTCTCAATTGCACAAGCTACTTAAATCTCACATCCTAAATCTGTATGTTGAAAACATAACACAGAGAAAAGGAAAAGAAAAAAACTCCACTGCTTTTATGTAGTGCTATAAAACAAGATCCATTTAATCTAAACTGAAACAGGATTTGGGAAGCAAATTTGTATTGTATCATTTCTACATCTAGAAATATCTTAAAACCTCCAAGAACATTGTCACTTTAAAATGCATCATTAAACCGACTGGTTGCACAGTATTAGGCTTTACATTTGGGAGGGTGGGGATGGGTGAGAGGGCAGGGGGCGGATACAATTTCTACAACCAAGGAGTTACCTTGTTAAGAATCATCTTTTATGCAGCTTTCGAAGCCAGAGTAAATCTTTATTAGCTATGAGACTCATGATGTGATGGAAATTGTTCTCCCTACTTCTCATTATTTCCAAACATATAGCTTCATTTTGCTTAAGACATGCAGGTCAGAAAAGAAACACTCAAGTCAGGACGTTCAAAATTTCCCAGGTGTTTTACAAAAGGCCCACTGTAGATGAAGCCTTTTGTAAAATATATATAAGGATATGCAGGAGTGCTAGTGTATTGTGCAGCCCATCCAGCAAGAACAGCCGTTTTATTAACACTTGCATAAAAGAACAGCATCACTCAGGGTTTTTTAACTTGTAAGTGCTAACATTTACATGTTTAAGTTGACCTGTAACTGTAAATGCTAGATTTTTTTTTACAAACGTGGCATTCAAGAAGTCAAGCAAAATAAGTTTTTATAGACATTTTCTGAGGTGGTGTCAAACACCAGAGAGATAACCACAATGACCTCCTCAATCAGGTCCAAACAAGCAGTTAGCAGACACGTCTGCCTCGGAGTAGGTGTAAAGTCTATTTATATATTTTTTGAAGTATATGGTGGTAATTCTATAAATTGGTGCCTTCAATATTGTGTTTTCAATAGCTGGGGACAGGCAGGTTCTCTGTAGTACTACAGAGCTTGCAGGTCCCTTACTATTGAAAATGTGATAGTGAAACAGCACCCCCCACTGGCAGAACAATAGGTGGAGGACTCCTGCTCAGCTTAAAGGGAACAGTGGTCAATTCTACAATGGATTCTTGTCATCAAGATTTCATTATAGATTACCAGCATAAGTCGGTAGGTGCCAGCAGTTACACCAAGTCAATGGCAGGTGTAAATGCTGGCACTTATCTCTGCCCTGAAGTGTTTGTAACTATTCTATAACTTATGCATATATCTCAGAGAGATGCACATACTTTGCCGCTGTTTAAGCCCTTTCGCACTTATGCACTAAGGTGTCCTTTTACAAAGCATCGGTAAGCCCAGTGCGGCGGTAGTTCCGGCTCGAGAACATGCCATTTATGGAGTGGTGGAAATTTTTTTTTTATATAGTGCAGCACTGACTTGGCAGTAATCAGGCATCGCTGCGTGCTGCCTGGTTACTGCTGGATTACTACATGAGCCCTTACCACTACTTCAATGGATGGCATTAAGTGTTCCCCGCTGCATGGCCACACAGTAAGAGTTATCTTGTTGCATGGCCATTTGGGGGGGGGGGGGCTTTTTACCTGCTGCGGTGGAAAAAAAGGTCCCTGGTGTATTGGAAAAATGGCCCCCACCGCTACTGCGAGGCTCTTTTTCCCGCAGCTACTCACCCATGTAAGTACTATTAATCTATAGCTTACATGCAAAATTTGCAACTCTCCTTAGGCACCAATTTGTGGAATTGCCCTTCACATGTATTGCCATTGTAAAATAGGAAATACATACTATTTTGGTCTGCCCAAATATGCCTCTTCACAAATTGTGCACACTGCGACTTTTACACATACAAGTAAGGGTGTACTATAATCACTGGGGTCATATTCAAACTGACCTATTCAAGCAGGCATAACACAACAATTCATCTTAAATACTAGACAACTAGACTTTACATGAAGTAGACAAAACCCGAATTCCCTACACTTGACTGACAACCTTGCTGCTACTAATGAAAGTTACGCAATACGCACTACCACTTTATTTCTCAATTCTGAATTGAACTTTTTATAGATGACTATCTAACTTATATTATAAGTTCTTCTACCACTCAGGAACCTCTACACAATACCATATTGTATTATACTTTACCATGTATGCGCCTTAATGTAATACCATTTGTAATTCTCTACCCGGAAATGGCGATCACAATTACGGCATAATGTAAGCCACATTGAGCTACATTTATTTGTAGCATTTGTATGTGGGATACAAATGCTACAAATAAATAAATAAATAAATAAATAAATAAATAAAAGTGATTTAACCAGCCAGAAATGGTTCCTGGACACTTAAGTCGCCTGTTCGGGGCTAGCTGCTACTTTTCAACAGTACTTAAGTGGATAATGCCGCTGAACATAACCGGTTAGCACTGAACTGAAAATCAGCTATTCTGGGGGCTTCCGGGTTAAGTGTTGCTATTCAGTACTTAACCGGCAAGGTGAACTGCATAAATAGGACCTTTCTCCTCATTTTATCATTGTCTCCTTTTTGAGAGTTAAATGCTAACAAATTGCCAAACTTATATCTGGTCACAATTTGGCTTCAGATCATCCCATAGTACAGAAACATTGCTGCTAGTTCTAACTACATATGTCAGACAACACCTATGGCAAAGGCGACCAAGTTATTCTTTTCAAATTCGAAATATTGGCAGCGTTCAATGCGGTTGACCACACATTGCTACTGGAATGCAGGATCAGATAGGAATAACAGGGACTGTGTTCAAATGGTTCAGAGAATTCCTTTCAAATCAAAGCTATTCTGTCAAGCAAAACAACCAACTTTACAACTTCTGGTCTCCTAACTGTGGGGTCCCGCAGGGTTCTCCCCTCTCACCTATCCTGTACTATCTCTTTATGTCATCCCTTGCCTCAATACACCTGAGACTTAATGAACTACTATTATCCTCTGCGGATGACATCCTGCTTCTCTTACCAGTGACAGCATCAAACATAGATCTAACTCAGTGTGTAGCTATGATTGCTGTTAGCACCCGGGCCCTGACCAATAAACTGAAATTGAATACGCAAAAAACCAAGATCCTGTGGATCCGAAGAGAGTTGAGGTCTCATCATCAATATCTTTGATCAATGGTCAAATCTTTACCGTCGAATCTGAAACCAGAGTTCTAGGGGTCTTGCTTGATTCTTCATTCACCTTCGCTTCCCATATTAACTAACTATGGAAGATATTCAAAATGAGACAGCTATGTCTAGTCAGATCATTCTTCAACCAAAAAGCCTTTGCACTACTAGGCCAAATGTTAGTTCTACCTCACTTGGATTACTGTAACATTCTATTTCTTGGTATTAAGTGTCAATATCAGAAAAAAATTGCTAATCATACAGAACACAGTTGCTAGACTTATATACAGTTTAAATAGATATACTTGTGTTTCATAATTACCTGTCACTATCACTTGCCTTTTGATGTTTAATTATTTTATATCTTATTCTCAATTTGTATAATTGTTTTTCTTGGACTCTAGCTTGCACTACAGACTTTGTAAGCCACTTTGAGCCTGCGATCAGTGGGAAAATGTGGAATTCAAATGTAATAATAAATAAATAAATAAATAACTCATCTAAACAAACTGCACTGCCTTCCCATAGCACAAAGACTCAGGTTCAAAGCTGCTTGTTTAGCTTTTCAAATCCTACAGGGCTTCACCTCTGAACTGGTAAGACTGCTTCGCTATGTCTGTTCCAGTCTAACAGACTGAAACAACAACTCATGCTAGCATCACCGTTCCAAAAGTCAATTCAAAATCAGAAGATTTTCAGCTCCCCATCCTTGGAGTCAAAATATGGAACTCTCTACCTATTCCCATCAGAACAGAAAACAGCTACCTCAACTTCAGGAAGAGGCTAAAAATCTTTCTCTTCCCAAAGACTGCTTCATAACAATCCAGCATGACTTCTATCTACCTCCTAATATCATCCATTATCCCTTCCTAAATGTTTTTAGTCTCATGCATTACACCAATGTAATGTAAACTGCACTGAACCCTGGAAAGGGGATATTAGCGGTATACAAGAATTGATTTGAATTAGATTTTCTGTATGTATTTACTCCAGAGCTTATATCAAATCTGATCATGTTATGATTGCTGTTATCAAGTGATCCCAGCAATATTACCTCCTGTATCAAATCATATGCTCCAATAAGGACTAGGTCTAGAATTGCTACTCCTCTTGTTAGTTCCTGAACCAGGTGCTCCATAAACAGTCCTTGATTTCATCAATAAATTTTACCTCCCTAGCACGACCTGATGTTACATTTACCCAGTCAATATCATGGTAATTTAAATCACCCATTATTATTGTGTTCCCCTCTCTAATTTCTGATAACGTTTCTGCATGTGTCTGTCCATCCTGGCCAAGTGGACGGTAGTACACTCCTATCACTATCCTTTTCCACTTTACACATTGAATTTTTATCCATAGGGATTCCAAGATGTATTTTGTGTCCTGCAGAATTTGTAGTCTATTCGATTCAAGGCTCTCCTTAATGTATAATGCTACCCCTCCACCAATTTGATCCACCCTATCACTTGAAAACAAGAAAATATACCTTTTCCATTTCTTGTTTTTATAAATTGTCTGTTCATTTGTTAGTACTCATATTGAAGCACAGTAAAGGAAGGAAGGAGAAAGATTTCTTCATCATTTCCATCCTGCACTAACAGGATTTGGTAGCTGATAACCAAGAGAAAGCAGTTATAGAAGAGAAAATGTTCAGATGGGAGAAAATTTTCTGCAGCTTATTATTGGATGTAGGTTTCTGAATTTTTTCCATTAAAGAAAAAAAAGAAAATCCATTTCATGTTCAAAGAGGTGTCCTGATATGCTATGAGAAATAACTTTTTCTGTCTAAATCAGTAAAGCGTTCAGCAGTCCGAACCTTTTCAGTTTTAATGGCCTTTTGTCTCAGCGCTGGTGCTACCAGCATCATTTCCCCATTTATTGTGTCTGACAAAGTAGTGCATGCACATTTCCCCTGACTTAGAATTATTATTCAAATGTATTTCTTGCTACCAAGGTGAAAGTTAACACCTTTAGGGGATTTCGTTGTATTATTTGTGAAGGTTAGATAGAGACTATGCATGGTTCACTAGTGCCATCTACTGGTACTCTGGAACAATGTATACATTTCAATAGAGCAACAAAGGTACTTTAAGGAGATTTTATTCAAGAAAGATTTTTTTCCCATAGGCACAGAATGGAGAAGGCCTTTAGAAGGTTGCTTTTCAGGATATAGTTACAGAATATGAGCTTTTTTTGTTGTAGCCATGGGTGTACAAAATCAATTCTCTCTAATCTGGCCCTTTATATTTTGTAGCAGGGGTTCTCAATCCAGTCCTCAGGACTCACCAAGCTAGTCTGGTTTTGAAGATATCCACAATGAATGTGCACGAGACAAATTAGCATTCATTGCCTCCATGTATGCAGATCGATCTTATGCATATTCATTGTGAGTATATTGGATGCCTGACTGACTAGGTGTGTCTCGAGGTCTGCATTGAGAATCCCTGTTGTAGAATACAGAGGACAGAAGTCAGATCACAGTGAGCCTGGCTATGCTTTCAGGATAGTCCTAACGAATATGCATTAGAGAGATTTGTGTACCATGAAGGTGGTAGTTGTGCAAATCTGTTTCATGCATGCTCATTAGGGATATCCTAAAAACTGGACACTGGGAGTGAATAGCATTGTTCTATAGACATAGCGTTTGTCAAAGTATGCAGTGACTCCCTCACTACCAGCCCTCAACTTTCTTGACCTGCATTAAATACTCTGGGGCAATTTGTAACTGGGGGCCCAAAGGACGTACGGTAGGTGCCTAGGTTCCATTATAGAATACTAGTGTAATTAGTGTAATCAGCCCATGATCTAAAATTTAGGCACTCACATTTACACCATTCATGGAGATGGTGGTGTGGCTGAGATGCATGTAACTTATAGTATTCTGTAAGTTATGTATGTATATGAGAGCCCTGTCTATGCCCCACCCCATGTACATCAAAATATGCACTATGGGGAAGATGCTCAAAACTCTGATGCTGTTCCGAATAGTGCCATAAAAATACCACCAGAACAGCGCAGAAGGACAATTCCCTAATGCTCAGCGCTAATGAGATGTAAATATAGATGCGCTCATAATGTTGAGCATTAGGGAGTTCGGCGGGAGGTTTGTGCTTGGCGCATGCGCAGTCAGTGGTTCCGTGGTGAACTCAGCTCCTGTGCGCATGCATCTGGCAAAACCCAAACGTGAAGCACACACTGATGTCTGTTTTCCATGGCCTAAATATAAGCGTTTTTTTTTTTTTTTTTTAGCTTGGACACTTATATTTGAGGAAACAGATGCCAATATATGCTTTCACTTTTGGGTCTGCTGTGACTCGCGCATATTTGTTTCTCATGAGCAGTGCTTAAGGGCTTGCACGGGATTCCTTCTGCTTCCAAAAGCAATCAAAACCAGCAGATCTTGAAGAAAGAATCATGAGAAATCCTCTCTTCCAACAACCTAATGCCTGCTCCAACCTGACATTATATTTTGCAGCGGTATGGCAGTTTTGTTTTTGGGTGCTCTTTTTCTGAGCATTGGGGAGGAATACAAAATACCCTCATTTACATGAGCTAAACTACATTAGCAGGCTACTTGTGCTGGCTCATCTGCACGTTCGTTCATTCCTGCTCTCTGGGCCTATGAACATTCTGTGTAGGTATGCATCGGGTCTATGTAATTTAAAGCAGGGATTTGCAGAACAGTACTTAGCCATACTGGCATTTATACAAGAAAGTGCACATATAGGGAAAGGGGGAAATGGGACTTGATATACCGCCTTTCTGAGGTTTTTGCAACTACATTCAAAGCAGTTTACATATATTCAGGTACTTATTTTGTACCAGGAGCAATGGAGGGTTTAAGTGACTTGCCCAGAGTCACAAGGAGCTGCAGTGGGAATCGAACTCAGTTCTCCAGGATCAAAGTCCACTGCACTAACCACTAGGCCACTTCTCTACTCCAAGTAAATGCTAGTACTTTAAACATTTACATGAATAATGCATGCATAAATATGAGTGCCTAGGTTACCAGCGAAAGGAGTAGTGTGACCAGCAGGACTCTCCCGTGAAGAAACAGCAGGACAAGGAATATAGTAAATATAACCTTTATTCTTCAGGACCCGACACAGAACTATGTTTCAATGTAAAGCCTACATCAGGGGTCTGTACACAAAATCACTGAAGAGTATAGGAAATTGATAATTGATAAAGACTTGATCCAAGAAAGTAGGGTCAGCGTATAACAGACAATAACAGCATCCTAACTTGGACACTGGGACTCCATTTTAACTTGTGTTTTCTTTTACCTCTCCCATTACACATTTCATGGCTCCGTTGCTTAATCCTCCTCTACCACTATCCCACTATCAGTCTGTTTCCTAGGTCCTCTTCTCTCTATATAACGTGCTTATGTTTATTACACTTGACTTGATATACCAGTCAATCTGACCAGTGGGTCCAAGCAGTGTACATTTTATAAAACAACTAAATAAGGAATCAAAAGAAAAGAACTCCAAGTTTCAAAAGGAAAGGTTACAATCACACTCGACTCACACAACCCAATAAGACAGTAGATAAAATACAGTGTGGAGGTTAATCACTCACACTGATGACTGCAAACCAAAGGCTATTTGAAAAAAAAAATGATCCCAACAGTTCTTTAAATACCTGAAATCTCTACTCCAAATGCAAGGAGGGTGGTAAACTATTCCAGAGCAAGTGACCCAAAAAAATAAAAAGCTGAGTGTGTCATAGACTCAAAATGGGCCCCCAAACCCACCTCCCCGCTCCCCCCGTTTTCTATTTCTGTTGATGGCTCTCTCATTCTCCCTGTCTCTTCAGCTCGAAACCTTGGGGTTATCTTTGACTCTTCTCTCTCCTTCTCTGCTCATATCCAGCAGATCGTCAAGACCTGTCGTTTCTTTCTTTACAACATCCGTAAAATCCACCCCTTTCTTTCTGAGCACTCTACCAAAACCCTCATCCACACCCTTGTCACCTCTCGTTTGGACAACTGCAATCTGCTTCTTGCTGGCCTCCCACTTAGTCACCTCTCCCCTCTCCAGTCAGTTCAAAACTCTGCTGCCCGTTTCGTCTTCTGCCAGGGTCGCTTTACTCATACTACCCCTCTCCTCAAGTCGCTTCCCTATCCGTTTTTGCATCCTGTTCAAACTTCTTCTACTAACTTATAAATGTACTCACTCTGCTGCTCCCCAGTATCTCTCCACACTCGTCCTTCCCTACACCCCTTCCCGTGCACTCTGTTCCCTGGATAAATCCTTCTTATCTGTTCCGTTCTCCGCTACTGCCAACTCCAGACTTCGCTCCTTCTGTCTTGCTGCGCCCTATGCCTGGAATAGATTTCCTGAGCCCCTACATCTTGCCCCATCCTTGACCATCTTTAAATCTAGATTGAAAGCCCACCTCTTTAACATTGCTTTTGACTCGTAACCACTTGTATCCACTCGCCTCCACCTACCCTCCTCTCCTCTTTCCTCTACACATTAATTGATTTGTTTGCTTTATTTTTTGTCTACTAGATTGTAAGCTCTTTGAGCAGGGACTGTCTTTCTTCTATGTTTGTGCAGCGCTGCGTACGCTTTGTAGCGCTATAGAAATGCTAAATAGTAGTAGTAGTAGTAAGTAGGACAAGGTTGTGAATATCAAGGGACCTCAGGATCCTGGATGGTGTATATGGTATTAGAGAGGCATGAAGAAAACAAGGGACATTGAGGTAATAAGCCTTGTGTGTTACACAAAAGATTTTAAACTAAATGCGATAAGTGACTGGAAACCAGTACAATTTTATGAAAAGGGACGTCAACGTGATCAAACTTTCTAGCATTACACAGAGGTTTTGCAGCAGTCTAATGAAGTGGTTGAGGACATTTTAACAGATGACCAGATATACCTGCATAGACAGAATTACAGTAATCCAAACGTGATATCAGAAGAGCATGAAGAAGCAACTGTAATTTTGAGAAGCCATGGTAGTTATGCAGATAATGCAGTTGGCGAAGAATAACAAAGCCCTGATCTCCCTTATATCTTTTCATACTATCTTCATGTCTAACTCCCAGATTTACCTCTCTGTACCAGAACTGTCACCAAGAATCCAGCTTCAAATCTTAGCCTACCTGTTTGACATTACCACTTTCTTATCCAGTTTATGTAAATGTAACATGGCCAAAACTGAAGTTCTTATTTTCCCTCGCAAACTCCTTTTTCCCTTTTCCCATCTCTGTGGATAACACTGTCATCATTCTAGACACCTCAGGCTGCAACACTAGCACCAGCTTTGATTTCTTTCTCATTTTTTTTTGGCACACATCACTGCTAAACTATGTTAACATCAACAAAACACATAGGGCCCGATATTCAGCGCAATTTAGCTGCCAAGGAATGGCTCCTGACCAGTTAAACAGCGCTTAGCCTGCAAACCGCTAATATTCAGCGCAAGATAGCTAGTTATTTTTGCTGAATATTAGCACTTACCCCCAGATTCTATATAGCGCGCCTAAAGATTGGCACCAAAATCGACACAGATTCTCTAACAATGCGCATAATTTAACAAGTTAACAAGCTAATGAGCCCTGATAACAGCACTTAACAAGCAATAATGAGCACTAATTGGCACTGGTTAGAATTACAAGCACAACTCACTAAGTGTATTCTGTAATGATCTGCGCCAAACTTCTAACGTGCGCAGGCAAAAAGGGGCACGGTTATGGGCAGGGAAATGGGCATTCCATGGGCATTCCAAAATTTACGCGCCTAGTTATAGAATATGGCCTAGTGCGCCTAAATCTACGCAGGGATTTACACCAAGTTTTTGCTGGTGTAAATGGATGAGTGTAGATTTAGGTGTTGAAATATGAACTACACGTATTCTGTAATTGGCGTCTAAATCTAGGCACCGATTATAGAATATGCTTAGTCAGCACTGATTTCAGCGTCAATTTTTTAGGCACCATATATAGAATCTCCTCCTTAGTGGCTAGCCGGTGAAGCACGAATATTCAAGCGTTAACCGGCTGTTTAGCGGGTAAGATAGGCCACATAAAGAGCAGGCCTATCTTTGACCACTAGCACTGAATATTGTCTTAACCAGTTAAGTTGCTGCGGGCAAAACTGAAACTGGATATTCACTGCTGGTCACTGGATATGGCCCGGCATTGAATATCCAGGGTCAGTGCTGGCGGCAGGAGGGAAAGGGCCCAATAGTCAGAAAAAGCTGAGCTCCTAAATTTGTGCCCTATTTTCAGTCAAACTTAGGAGCATAACTTTTCAGCTCAAAATTGAACTTAATTTAGGAACTTAAAAGTTATCTGGTCCATATTCAAAATGATTTAACCTGCCAGAAAAGGCCACTGACCGGTTAAATCGCTTGTTCTGGGCTATCCACTTATTTTCAGCAGCACTTAACCAATTACCGCCACTGAAAATTAGCAGCATCTAAGTGAAAGCTGGCTATTTTGGGGGCATTCTGGGGGCAGAGTCAGCACTTGGTTGCTTAAGTGCCAATATTCAGCACTTAACCAGCCAGGGTAACAGCATAAATAGGGTCTCATAAAACAGTCCTATCTTTATGTGGCAAACCATGGCTAGTTAAGTTCTGAATATCGACTTAACCAACTATGTGTTAACTGGCCTTGCGTAAACCAGATATCCAATGCTGAAATTCAACCTTGGCCTGTCATTGAATATATTATTACTATTAATCATAGCGCCACTACATGTACTTATTATATGCAGGTACTTTTTCTGTTCATGGAGGACTCACAATCTAAGGGGAGTCTTTTACAAAGCAGCAGTAAGTCCAACGCGGGCTTACCACTCGCTAAAATGGAAGTACCGCTAGGCTACCGCAAAAGCCCAGTGGTAGTTCCCACCCCCAGCGTGCACCATTTCTGGCGCCACAAACATATTTGCAGCAGGGCCATTTCTTTTTAAAAAAGAAAGACCTACTTTTTTACCCGCTGTGCTAAAAGGGGGCCTCGGCACGCATCAAAAACAGGCACCAATGCCAGGACCCTTAAGATTTTGTACCTGGGGCAATGGAGGGTTAAGTGACTTGCCCAAGTCACAAGGAGCTTACAGTGGAAATCAAACTCAGGTTGCCAGGATCAAAGCCTGCTGCACTAACCATTAAGCTACTCTGGGAATAACGCAAGTGGTGGTCAGCAAAATGGTCAATGCTGCTGGCTAAATATTGACCACTTTGTTCATAAATTTAGGACTGTCATTGTCTAGATTTATGAGCCTCATTTATGAGCCTGGAGCTGAAAATCAGTGTTAAGCTCCTAGCTTCTTTTTCCCCACCCTAAATTTGCCCCTTTACCACCCACTTCTTATGCTCCCAAATTTAAGAGCTTGCATACATTTTTACTCAAAATTTCACTACTCAGCCATAGTAAATTTTCAAAGAGGCCAATTTATGAGCACAACTCTCAAAGGGAGTCTTTTACAAAGGCATGCTAGCGTTTCTAGCGTGCTCTAATGATTAGTGTGTGCTAAATGCTAGAGACATCCATAATGGGTGTCTCTAACGTTTAGCGCACACTTATTTTTAGTGCATGCAAAAACGCTAGTGCGCCTTTGTAAAAGAGGCCCAAAGTTGGGAGCATAAATCCTTTGAATATTGGGCCCATTTATTCTTTTTGAATACACTAGTAAAACCCTTATGCACTCCTTCATCACCTCTTTTGCAAACTTTCTGATCACCTCTTATCTTCCTCCACTACAGATTATTCAAAGTTCCGCTAGACAACTTGTCTTCCTACAGTGTCATCATGACTATGGAACCTCTTTTCTCAACCATTACATTGGCTCCACATCTCCTGCCATGCATAGATTAAATAATTAGAATGCTGGCATATATGTGGTTATGTGAGCACATATACGAATAAGTGCTGAAAATCTGCCCGTACTATTTGGCAAATATGTGCATACCTTACAGAGTGCATATTTCACAGATAGGCATACACAAGGGTAGAGTCTACTACAGTCTGGGCAAATCATGGGTGGGACTCACACTTACACACGTAAGAATACTATAAGTTATCCCCCAGATTCTATATATCGTGCCTAGAGATCCGCGCCAAAATATAGCCTTATTCTATAACAATTGGTTTAACAAAGCTAATCAGTGTTGATAACAATACTTAACAAGCAAAAAAAATGAGCACTAATTGCCAATAAATAATGAAGTGCACCCAAATTCTAATACATGCAGTTCAAAAGGGTCATGGCTATGGGCAGGGAAACTGGAACTTCGTGGTGTTCCAAAATGTACATATGCAGTTATAAAATATGCACCACATATATTTAGACCACATTTTCATTGACCTAAATGGACGTGTATAGTTTTAGGCTCTAGGATTTCCACCTAAGCATATTCTATATACTATCAGGCTTATTTTCGAAAGAAGAAAAACGCCCATGTTCGGGAGATGGGCATCCGTTTCCCGTGGGCGGCCAAATCGGTATAATCGAAAGCCGATTTTGGTCATCTTCAACTGCACTCCGTCATGGGAACGAATAAAGTTGATGGGGGCATGTCGGAGGCGTGGTGAAGGTGGGACTGGGGCATGGTTATCGGCCGAGCAGAGATGGGCACGCTTGGCCGATAATGGAAAAAATAAAGGCGTTTTTAGCAAGAATTTAGGACACTTTTTTTGGACCCTTTTTTCTCATGAACAGGTCCCAAAAAAGTGCCCTAAATGACCAGATGACCACCGGAGGGAATCGGGAATCACCTCCCCTGACTCCCCCAGTGGTCACTAACCCCCTCCCACCAAAAAAACCCACTTGCAAAAACCTTATTTCCCAGCCTCTATGCCACCCTCAAATTCCATACCCACCTCCATGACAGCAGAATGTGTTCGATTCTCTCACAGCCTTTCCCTGGGTCAGATGTGGCTCTCGGGTGCACTGCAGGGTCACATCAGCGCTGTGGTGGGTGTAGGGTATTGGGTTCCGTGATTTCACTAGCTTGTGTTACAGTCTCACGATGTTGGTAGTTGGTAGGCTCTTCTTCCATAGTGCTTTTCCCTCTGCTTACTGGGTCAGTGTGTGCCCTGTTTTGTTTCCGGTAGTCCACGAAGTAGTGGCCATTTTTGTAAGTCCGTTTTAGATCCCTTTCGTGTGTTAGCCACGTTGCAGAACTTAATTCTTACCTTGAATGTTGCTGAAAGAGGGCATTGTACACCATTCTGCCAGCTCTGACCTACTGCTAATCTTAATACCAGGGAGACTCGTTGCCAGTGGGGCACAACCTCTGATCTGCAGTTAACTGTGAGTAAACGCGGTTATTGAAATAAAGGACGTTTTCAGCGAGATTAGTCTTACGGTGTGAACTGCTGTGCCAAGGTTATACAGCAGCAACAAGTCCTGTCCCTGGAGCAGTTTTAGTGGGTAATGCAGTGCACTTCAGGCAGGCGGACCCAGGCCCATCCCCCCCTACCTGTATCACTTGTGGTGGTAAATGGGAGCCCTCTAACCCCCCTCCAAACAAACCCACTGTACCCACATGTAGGTGCCCCCCTTCACCAATAAGTGCTATGGTAATGGTGTTGAGTTGTGGGGAGTGGGTTTTGGGGGGGATTTGGGGGTCTCAGCACCCAAGGTAAAGGAGCTATGCACCTGGGAGGTAATTTAATGTTTTTTCCTATTTTTTAAATGTGCCCCCTAGGGTGCCCGGTTGGCATGTGAGGGGGACCAGTACTCTACGAATCCTGGCCCCTCCCACGACCCAAAGCCTTGGATTTGATCGTTTTTGAGCTGGGACGCTTCGGTTTCGATTATCGCTGAAAAACGAAAATGCCCAGCTCAAACAAATGCCCACATCTCAAAAACGCCCACATCCAATGCATTTGCCTGGCACAAACCATATTTTCAAAACTAAAGATAAACGTCCATCTTTTTCGAAAATATGATTCAGCCCACCCCTTCACGGACCCATTCTCGGAGATGGGCGTTCTTACACATGGGCGTTTGCGTTTGATTATGCCCCTCTATGTCTAAATCTAGGCACTGCTGATAGAATAAGTTTAGGTGGAAATCGTTACTGCCTGGATTTTTTTAGGCGCCATATATACAGTGGGGGAAATAAGTATTTGATCCCTTGCTGATTTTGTAAGTTTGCCTACTGACAAAGACATGAGCAGCCCATAATTGAAGGGTAGGTTATTGGTAACAGTGAGAGATAGCACATCACAAATTAAATCCGGAAAATCACATTGTGGAAAGTATATGAATTTATTTGCATTCTGCAGAGGGAAATAAGTATTTAATCCCTCTGGCAAACAAGACCTAATACTTGGTGGCAAAACCCTTGTTGGCAAGCACAGTGGTCAGACGTCTTCTGTAGTTGATGATGAGGTTTGCACACATGTCAGGAGGAATTTTGGTCCACTCCTCTTTGCAGATCATCTCTAAATCATTAAGAGTTCTGGGCTGTCGCTTGGCAACTCGCATCTTCAGCTCCCTCCATAAGTTTTCAATGGGATTAAGGTCTGGTGACTGGCTAGGCCACTCCATGACCCTAATGTGCTTCTTCCTGAGCCACTCCTTTGTTGCCTTGGCTGTATGTTTTGGGTCATTGTCGTGCTGGAAGACCCAGCCACGACCCATTTTTAAGGCCCTGGCGGAGGGAAGGAGGTTGTCACTCAGAATTGTACGGTACATGGCCCCATCCATTCTCCCATTGATGCGGTGAAGTAGTCCTGTGCCCTTAGCAGAGAAACACCCCCAAAACATAACATTTCCACCTCCATGCTTGACAGTGGGGACGGTGTTCTTTGGGTCATAGGCAGCATTTCTCTTCCTCCAAACACGGCGAGTTGAGTTCATGCCAAAGAGCTCAATTTTTGTCTCATCTGACCACAGCACCTTCTCCCAATCACTCTCGGCATCATCCAGGTGTTCACTGGCAAACTTCAGACGGGCCGTCACATGTGCCTTCCGGAGCAGGGGGACCTTGCGGGCACTGCAGGATTGCAATCCGTTATGTCGTAATGTGTTACCAATGGTTTTCGTGGTGACAGTGGTCCCAGCTGCCTTGAGATCATTGACAAGTTCCCCCCTTGTAGTTGTAGGCTGATTTCTAACCTTCCTCATGATCAAGGATACCCCACGAGGTGAGATTTTGCGTGGAGCCCCAGATCTTTGTCGATTGACAGTCATTTTGTACTTCTTCCATTTTCTTACTATGGCACCAACAGTTGTCTCCTTCTCGCCCAGCGTCTTACTGATGGTTTTGTAGCCCATTCCAGCCTTGTGCAGGTGTATGATCTTGTCCCTGACATCCTTAGACAGCTCCTTGCTCTTGGCCATTTTGTAGAGGTTAGAGTCTGACTGATTCACTGAGTCTGTGGACAGGTGTCTTTCATACAGGTGACCATTGCCGACAGCTGTCTGTCATGCAGGTAACGAGTTGATTTGGAGCATCTACCTGGTCTGTAGGGGCCAGATCTCTTACTGGTTGGTGGGGGATCAAATACTTATTTCCCTCTGCAGAATGCAAATAAATTCATATACTTTCCACAATGTGATTTTCCGGATTTAATTTGTGATGTGCTATCTCTCACTGTTACCAATAACCTACCCTTCAATTATGGGCTGCTCATGTCTTTGTCAGTGGGCAAACTTACAAAATCTGCAAGGGATCAAATACTTATTTCCCCCACTGTATAATATCTCCTGCATTAGGGCACATATTGAATCTGCTATATTAGTATTCTATAAAGGAAAGTAGGGTCCTACTTTCCTTTACAGAATTGGCACCACATTGACACTCTCTAGGTACCTAAATACAGGCACATGGTTATAGAATTACTCCCTTAGTCTGCTGCCCTTCCCCCCTTATGCTCTCTCCTTGTGAACTCCATTCATCCGGAAAGCTGCTTTGAAGTGTGCAAAGTCTCTTCTATCGCCAGCTTGTGATCCTGTGCTTCCCATTTTGCTGCACTGGATGCCTGAAATTGTTGCATCCTGTGCCTTTTCATGTCATATTCAAATTCTGAACAAAAAGCCCACATTTTGGAGGCTGCTTCTAAAACTTGAATCCTGGCTCTCACTAATCATAGTTTTTTGTCAATTTAAACCATGTTTTCTAAAATACATGCTTATCTTGCAGCTTTTTTTTGTTTTTTTTTTGTTTTGTCTATGTGCCTTGACTACACTGAGCTCCATGGGGGCAAGGGTTATCCTTTATGTGTAACTGTACAGTGCTGTATAGAGTGAACACAGGGCAAAACATTTTGGCTTACTTTCAGTTCATTAGCATAAGACATAAGCATCGCCACACTGGGACAGACCAAAGGTCCATCTAGTCCAGCACCCTGTCTCCGACAGTGGCCAATCCAGATCACAATCACCCAAGATCCATGGAGCAAAGCATTTTGTACTGCTTGTCCCAGGAATAGTGGATTTTCCCTACGTCTATTTAATAACATTCTATGGCCTTTTCCTTCAGGAAGCCGTCTAAAACTTTCTTAAACTCTGCTAAGCTAACTGCCTTAACCACATTGTCTGGCAACGAATTCCAGAGTCGAATTACGCGCTGAGTAAAGAAAAAATGTATCTTATTTGTTTTAAACTTACTGCACTCCAGCTTCATCGCATGCTGGAGTTTATTCCTGAGTTTTGGACTTTAGTCAGCTTGCCTTCAATTAAACTTTGCAACATCCATGAGAATTTTGTAACATGTGTAAAATTGACTTAAAGTGTGTTAACTCCTACCTTAGCTAAGATAATATTCAAGCACCTTTCTGATCTCATTTCCCACTTTCTTTAAATTAGTACCTTATTTTCTTACTCCTGTTACTCTATCATATCTATCCATATGTTCCACCTTTGCTTATACCCTATGCTGTCTATTAAAATGTTTTGTTGTAGATGTGACAGAAAGGGCCACTCTTCTTGTGGTCTTTGTGTTTGAACAGGATTTGAACTCCATATTGCGTTTATATTTTCGAAATGCAAAAACTCCTTTTGGTGGAGCAAAGATAATGATGTTCCCAGACGTAACTAAACAAACGCAACAACGGAGGAAAGAATTTTTGAATTTAAAATCAAAGACTTTAGAGCTGGGAGGATCCTTTTTGTTAGTATACCCCTGTAAATGTATAGTGAAAATAGGGACGGTCAAACATGTTTTCTTTGTACCGGAGCAGCTCAAGTTTTTTCTGGATGCTAAACAACAGAACTGACGCTAGATAGAATAAACAGAGACATGCACTCGTCAAGTTTAGACATAGTTCTTTTTCTTTTCTTCTGAATCTTCCCTAAATTGAGTACGCCCCACACCTGTTGTGGTCTAAGGAAGCTAACTTTAAATGTATTAAACTTATGTATATGTATATAACAACAATGTTTTGTATATGGAGCTGTGTTTCTGTAGCAAGATTATTCTTGTGGACCTAGTTTATTTTGTTTAAATGATAAACCAATAAACAAATTTAAATATAAAATGTTTTGTTGCGTATTGTGTTGACATTGCAGTATAGCATACTATGCCATACTTTGTATTGTTGTTTGAATATTTTTACTGCTGTAATTTTCTACCGCTTATGTTTGACATTCTTGTTGTACACCACCTTGAGTGAATCCCTTCAAAAAGGCGGTAAATAAATCTTAATAAATAATCATAGCTTATCCTCTGTTAAATAGATTTAGTATGCACATTTTTTCAGACATGCAAATGAACGGAATGCATGCTAACCAATGTGCATCCTTGGCACTATGTATAACTAGCAGCAGTACAGAACTAAGTAAAGTAGTAGCAATTGTGCTAATCAAAGATATTTTTGTTTCAATGCTGAGACTGTGACACTGAACAACAGATGGTTAATAATGTGTTTACGAGATACAGGACATATGATTAGAAGGGTTATTGGAAACATACTCTCTTCCTTCAGCTGAGACTAAAATTAGACCGCATCTGTCCATCACTCAAAACAAAGGAGATTCAAAGGCAAACTGCCACTTGGGAAGTTACTTCTTAAGAGGAGTCAATAAATGGAAATAGCAGCATTTACATGTGTATATGACTGTATCAGAAAACCTGTTACTTACACATGTAGATACTGAGTCACAGAGCTTTCAAGGGAGTGTGGTTTGGGTGGGCCAAAATATTGTCTGTGTATGTTCCATTTTATAATAGGAATACAAGTATATTTTAAAATATCCCCATGTCGGCTTTCGCATCTTCTCCAAGGAATGCGCAAGTGCCAGCTATTTGCTCGTGTGGACCTGGGATCTCCACTAGAGACTTAGGGAATAATTTTGTTAAACTCTGTGGGGTCCAATAGCATCTCAATGACTCCCCCTTCCCCAAAAAGAGTTCTCCACTCAGCTCCTTAATTGGCTCCATTTGTATGTGCAGCTTTGTGAAATCTAGTACACACACAAGTAAAAACCAGCAAATATGCATGTATGTTGCAAAACTGGCACCTACATGTGTAATACTCCTATGCTCGATGATCAATTTCCCGTGCTGTTTTGAAACAGACCCATAAAAATAGTGCCAGAACAGCGAGGGATATTAACTCCCCAATGATCAGCGCTAATAACATGCAAATTTAAGCACATTATTAGCGTTGATCATCTGGAGAAAGTGCAGGAGCCCGGACCTGTCAAATGCAGGAGCTGGGACCCCCAGACCCCCCCCCGCCGAAAGTAAGGCCCTGATGGCCTAGTACCTCCACTAACCCCCCCCCCCAAGACAGCGATACAGGGGGCTGGAGGTCCTCAAACCCCCTGAGAAAGGGGCATGGGGGACTCAAGGTCCAGTGGATCTCCAGTCCCCCTAACCCCCAACACCAAAAAAAAAATCCCTGTTGGTCCAGTGGTCTACACAACCCACCCCTGGTTGTCTAGTGGTCCCTTCCCCCCCCCCCCCCCCGTACCTCTTTGTTTGATGGAGGAGGGAGCAGCACTTCCTCCTCTTCCAGCGCCACATCCAAAATGGTGGCTCCCTGCCCTGCCCAGTGCATCCTGGGATGCACTGGGCGGGGCTTCCCTACCATATAATTAAATGAGCTCTGCTGTTTTCCCTGCACCAGACACCCTCTGATCATCAGCAAATAGTAAAAGTGGGTGCTAGTCCGGCGCTAGTGGCCTCTACTGCCCGCATTTAATTTTGATCGTCAGGGCCCAGGTGAAGCTGCTCCTTTACAGAAACATAGGAAATGATGGCAGATAAAAACCATATGGCCTATGCAGTCTGCTCATTCATACTATATCTTCCTCTCCTTTAGAGATTCATTTTTTTCTTATGTTTTCTTCTGAAAAGGCAGCTCTTGCTGTACATGTATTTGCTGGTGTCCTTATACATATTTCACCAAAGGCTCCACATTCAGCAGGATACTGGGGGAATGTGAACATCCCAACTTCGATGTTCCAATTCCTACCTCAATGTTCTAGGTAAAATGGGGTTTTGGAGTCTTTATTTGCATTGCTATTGTAGCTCCTCTTGAATTATATTTTCTCACCCTGTCTTCTTTCTGGAACAGTACCAGATTTGAATCAGATTAGTAAAGGTGAGTTCCTGCTTACTCTATATTATCATCAGCAGACCACTGGACATGAGAATATTATTCCTGTCTATTTTTATGCTACAATTCCTGAGTCTCAAACTGAGGGTTATTAGTTTAGCTAAGTCAAAGACCTTGTATAACCCTAGCATAATGTTCAAATTAGTCCCTCCCATCACCCCCTTCTGTTTTAACACTGTCAAGAAACAGAGCAGGAAATGACTGAACACTGAGGGGGAAAAAAAAACCTGAAATCATACCACACTAACACTGTATGCTGAAAATCTGAAATGTTTCAGCATAGTTTCTTTTCTACCATTTAAAGTTCCCTTGATTCTTAAGAAACATCACAATATGGGGCCCTGGACTCATTTTCTCAACAGAAATAATCCAAAAATGTTGGAACCACTTGAAAGAACTTGGATATTTGCTGAATGTGCAGAATAGACGGACCTGTAATAAATTTCCCTCTTCTACCCCCAGACACTGAGTGTACTACAGAAATCAAAATAAGTAGTCTGCCACCAAACTGAATGTGCCCAGATGACTACATGATCTAGCTCTAAGTCCAAAAAAAGTCTAATCATAGCCCCCCAACTTCCAAAAAAATAAATTCCTGCAAGAAAAGGAATAAAATGTGCCTGTGCCGATGCAGAGCCTGTTTATCAGATATTCCTCATAAACAAAATGCATTAATTACAGTAGCAGTATCTAAATATATTTCTGGATTTTTAGCAAATAAGAAGGAGAAAACCACACCTTGGACCTCGGTGGTAACTGTCATAAGTATCTCAGATTTTCTGGGAGCCTCCTGAATCACTCGCTCTCCGTCCCAACACCTGGATCCTCTACCAGGCCTCCTGCTTCATGTGCTCGAAGCCCACACCATCTATAACAGAACTGCCCTCCTTTATTTTTCTTTCTGTTTTTACTTGGCAGTTTGCCTTCTGTTCCTTTGGACCTCTAGCCTACTGAGAACTAGCCTCTATTGAACAACAGAACCACGACACTTCATTCAGTTAAGTTTTCCTCAACCCCTTTTTCTCCAGCCCCCTCCCAGTACAACTTAGATGCTGCAATGACAGTGTTCAATAACACACCACAAACTGCAACTCTCTCTAGAATTCAGCTAACATAGGGCCCCTTTTACTAAGCGGCGGTAAGCCCAACATGGGCTTACTGCCCGCTAAACAGGAAGTACCACTGGGCTACCATAGCAGCCCGGCGGTACTTCCCATCCCCAGAGCGCCTTCATATTAGGCGCTACAAAATATTTTCATTTTTGTAGTGCCGGAGCGTACCTAGTGGTAATCATTGCCCAGTCAATGGGTGGCAGTAAAGACTCCCCTCAAAATGGTCGTGTGGCAAGTGCTTTACACAACCATTTCCTGTAGAGACTTTACCCGCTGCGGTAAAAGGGGGCCTCGGCGCACGTGAAAAGCATATGCCGACACCAGCACAGGCTCCGTTTTGCCTCAGCATGGTAAAAGGGGCCCATAGACACTAAGTCTAACCTCTAGGTGTCTCCATTGAGGAAAGGCTGAGAATTAGAGGTGTGCACGGGGACAGGGATGTGGGAAAATCCACGGGGATGGTAGTAATGTGATGGGGATGAAGTGGGAATGAAAAAGAATTGACTAGGGATGGAGACCAGATTATGTCCCCATGCACATCTCTACTTGGAACTTCTGTCACCAGCACATCACCAAAATCTTCGAAGAACATAGAATGTAACTGAACTCTGGCTATGTAGATGGTTTATTTTTTCTACATAGTTTGAAATGATGGACTATGAGAACATTATGGACTATGATATTTAAGAGAATTATGTTCTGGCATATTTAACAAAGTAACGCCTATTGTTTTGTGTTAAATTTTAACAAAATTATAGGATGCATTTTATGTTTTGTTTGAATTTGCAAGATCTTTTAAACACAAGTTGGACATGGGGATGGGAAAGAAGGTGAAGGTACAGTAGCAATATAATGGGAATGGGGTGGGGACAGAAAAGAATTGACTGGGGATGGGGACCAGATTATGTCCCCGTGCACACCTCTACTGAGAATCCCACATTTTCTCCTGCAGTACTGCCCCTACTCTCTCCCCCCCCCCCCCCCCAGCCTAGGAAGGAGAAGCCTAACCTGGGAATCAAATCCAAATCCTGGCATAGAAATGTACGATACTGCTACTGCGCCATCAGGCCAGCCCTCGACTGCCTATTTTCTAATAATTCTCCCCTGTCCTCACGGCATTTGCAGCAACAGCAGCAGCAGTGCATTCTGTTGGGAGAGCGATAGAAATTACACTATCACTACAGCTGCCCCTCCTTCTTTGATCCCCATTGTGTGTACACCAGGTTTTAACATTTAAGTTACTTTTATTGGGGGGGGGTGTTTTGTTTCTCTCAACTTTGTGTAATCTTGTCTCGCTTGTGAATTGTGGATTCAGTGTTTTGGTGTTAATGTATTTTGACATAAATGTCAGCAAACAGATATAGACATTAAAATGAAGTAGTGTGTACAGAGGTTGCAGGGAACTGCATGTTATTTCTGTCCCCATGGTGCAATCAGTTACCTTCATCATTCTGGATCTGCTGCAACAGCACTCCTTTGCATCTGTATAGTTGCACAATAGCACTCCACTGCCCCACTTTAACAACTATATCAGCACATTATATTGCACCTGTACTCCACTGCACCCACTCATGGAGTTGTTATACCAGTGCTACTCTGCATCACTCTTTGGTTGCTGCATCACATTCATCAAAGCCAGTCCAAAACCATATTAGGTTTAGGGCTCTACATCGAAGAATATTCAAAGCCTAGCAGGAAGAGGCAAAGAGTTGCCTCTGTGAGGAAAATGAAGATTGATTTAAAGGAGGCAGAGGATGTGGCCACTGATCTCTAGATATATGGTTGAGAAGGAAATTCAACCTGATTGTGGCCCCACCTACAGCAGTATAAGTGCTTTCAGTATGGCACTATACTCTGGGCTCTGTCATCACTTGACAGGGTTGGGGAGGATACCTGTCAACTCTAGAGTGATGGCTTCCCAAGACACTCACTGTGCTATGAAAGAGTTCCTGGGCTTGATGGTGTGCACATCATATTCAGGTCCATCTGGGAGCTTATATATTGTACAGTGCTGAGGAGTTTTCTCCCAGGGGCAGAGGCAATGGAGGAGAAGAATCTGACATCATTTTCTTTAACTCCATGATGGAAAAGGATGAACGTGGCTGCTATGTGACCCGTGATCTTATCAGTGTAGTTTGCCTTCTTACTTTTTTTTTTTGGGGGGGGGGGGGGGTCCAAAGAGTAAGTGTCGGTCCAGAAGGTGTCTAATAAAATAGTCAGTGGTCTTCATTATAAAGTGTATGAGGACAAAGGTACACTTTGAGAAGAGATATAGTAGAGATACTTAAATACTTCCCTGGTATGAATGCACAGCAGATGGGTCTCGGGAATTTCTGGAATGAGGGCACATAGGGTTAAGGTGGAAGGGGATAGACTCAGAAGTAATCTAAGGAAATACTTCTTTACAGAAAGGGTGGTAGATGCATTAAATGGCCTCCTGGTAGAGGTGGTGGAGACAAAGACCGTGTCTGACTTCAAGAAAGCATGGGACAAGAATGGAGGATCTCTACTGGAGGCGAAGGGATAGTACAGATTAGTAGATGGTATGGATGGGCAAAATAGACAGTCCATATGCTCTTTATCTGCCATCATTTTCTCTGTTTCCTTTAAATCATTAACAGTGTGTGTATGTGTGTGTGTGTAGGGGAGGGGAGTACAATTCAGCATTAACACCCACAACATTTGGATGGGGCTATCTCCCCATGCCCATCCCAAACTATACCTATGCTAGACCTCTTGAAGTAGATCTAGGAAGGAGGAAGAAAGAAGAAAAGAAATTGGAGTGATTGGGAGAAAGGAGGAAGGAAGCAGCAGCCTGCAAATGGAAAAAAAAAGAAATTAGACTGGGTTAGAGACTTAAGAAAGGGGGAAGAAGATGACAGACAAGCTCAACTGCAGGGCAGAAAGAAAGGTGCAAAGATAGGCTGGACTGGGGAGAAAACAGAAAGAAAGGCCAGACAGCAGATAAAGTAGGCAGGGGGAAGGCAATAGGTTGAAGAAAGAGGGATATAGGAAAAATCAGAAAAGCATGAAAAGAGAAGGATTAAGGTAAAGTCAGATGGAGAAAAACAAGATATGGAAGAAAAGAAGGCAATATCTATTTTTAATTTTGGCCAGGTAAGTGGTCTGATTTTTTTTGGCTAATTAATTTTGGTCAGTGTGGATATGATTTTAAGTACCAAGCTTAGCTCTGGCTCTGCTTGCTTATGAGGTTTTGTGCCTTGTGTCCCTCTACTAATGGCACCTAAGCTAGTGGTCCTCAATCTGGTCCTTCAGTCGCACCCAGCTGGTCAGATTTTCAAGATCATCAGTGTTTAATTTATATGAATGAGATATGAGATAGATATATTTGCACTGCCACTAATAAATGCAGCTCTATCACATGCACATTCAATATGGACATCTTGAAAGATACAGTAGAGGGTTTTGCCCAGAGGATTGGGTTGAGAACCACAGACCTGAAGAGATCTGACACCAGAAAAAAAAAACCAGAAACAGCCAAGTTAAATCAACTTTGTGTTTAACAAAATGCCTGTCAAACATGGCATAAAAATATTAAGGTTCATTTTCAGTGATCGCCCATTAGTTTTGGAAACTCCTCATCCATGAACATTGATAGGCAACTTTCAGTCCCTGTGGCACCAATCTGGTTAGGTATTCAGGGTTGCTGTAATGAATATGCATGAGAAAGATTTGTATGCACGCTTTCTGAACTGTATGCAAATCTATTGCAGGCATATTAATTACGGATATCCTGGAAACCTGAGTGGACTGTGTCCATGGCAATTAGAGATTGCCTATCCCTTTTCATTATTAATAAGAATAAAAGAAGCAATTCTGGAAAGGGCACCTAATGGACTGTCAGGAAACATGCACTAGAAATGATGGTGCAAACCAGTATTCCAAAAAAGGCACGTAAGCAGGTCTGTGCCATTATAGAATATGGGCCTAAGGCATGAATTACGTGCCACTATGTAGCAGTAAACACTTATGCCATGGCATTTGTGACACCACATTAGTGAATAACTTACACTATTATATAAGTTATGCACAAATCTAGTAAACCTGCCTATTGTTCACCCATGCTGTATCCATGTGTACACTCCCTTGAACGTATTTGTGAACAGAAATGTCCATGTATGTTACAAAATATCAACTATCATATATATGGGTATATGCCAATTAGTTGCATCTATTATCCGTGTATGTGCTAATATTCTGTGAGTATTTGGTGCTAACTCGGTGGAGTTTATTTATAGTATTGCCTTGAAAGCTTTTATCATACACAAAGCTTATGAAATTATTCATCAGTTCTTTTTTAAAAGACCTGACACAGGTTGTGTTTTGGCAACAGCCTTCATCAGGGTCTGTTAAAAATTATAACATGTACAAGTCCACATAAAAATGCATATACAAGCAGGACAGAACAAAAAAAGGCAACATTTCATGCTTCCATAGAATATACAGACATGCAAATGTATATGATTACAAGAAGGACTCAAAATAAAGCTACAACATATGAAAAAAAACATACAATGTGACGTTACCTAAAGATGAATAATTATCAATGTGGACGGTGACATAATATTGTATATAAAATTAAAAGTGGTAGAGTATATATTAAAACTTGGAATAAAAACTGTGATGAACCTAGTGCCAAAGTGATGCAGACAAACATTTGACTGAACATCCCATCAAAGTGACAAAATAGATTGCATAATAACAAAAATCCTACCAACCTGATAAGAATAGCTATCCAAGTTAAGGGAAGCAGGTATAAATGTTAGCCTATAAACTATTCATGTTCATGCATTTTTCATAAACAAAGAATGCAAATTACAATTCTTTCCAAATTCTACCCAAAATATGCCTACATCCGATGCATGTAAAATTACTCGTCATGCAAAACCCACAAGGTAATTTTATAAAAGGTCATTTATTCATGAAAACTCCTTTATAACATTAGCCTCAATGTTTGGAGAATTTAAAACTTCACCTGAATCATAGCCTCCCCAGTTTAACTCTACCCATGAGAACACCTTAACAGGGGAAAAAGTAAATCTGTTGTCAACATACTTTTACCCATATAGAGAGTTGGCAATGATTTCTGCAGGTGGAACCATGCCTTTAGCTATTGCTCTCATACTGTATAAATATATATCCAACGGCTTCAGGAAATATGAAAACTACTTTAAGCAACCAGCTAGGAATTTATAACAGAAGCAACGTTTGCCACGAGACGTGTTATGTGTACCATGGTTAACCAATAAACATATTTCTTCAATTTTCAATCTGGATATGCATTATCTTAACTATCCAATTTCCTTACTTTAAAACATTAACATTTGCCTTCATTCAGTTCCATGGTCATAGTAAACTAAAGAACTCATTACTATGGATGGAAATGCGCCCTTCCTCTTTTGTCACCATTTGCTCTAGCTTCTTCTCATAGTGCGGCAAATTTTAAGCTCCTTACCATGACCTTTACGCTCTTAAGATGTTATGGCCCAGCTTACTTGATGAATATGCTCAAATGGAATGTGCCAGGCAGGGTGATTAGATCAAATCATGGGCTTTGTTAAATGTTCCCTCATTGCTGGTGGTGTGGCAGGTGTGGTATTGGGCTAGGGCATTTTCAATGGCTGTTTGCTGTGCTTTGCAACAGTCTGCCTCTATGAATTAGGCACAAAGACAATTAACTATAGATCAGAAAGAAAATAAAATCTTCCCTAAGTCTGACCCCTTACAAAGTTTTGGGGTTCTGGGAAAACTGGAGTAGTGGAGGTGGGGATTGAGGACATTACAAGACATTGCATGCTGAGTTGATATCAGTTCCTTGTGGGGTATGGGATATATTTTAATTTTAATTGTATATTACAATGTTTCTTGGTTGCTGGTATTTTCAGAGAAGGTGGTCGATTGGATAAGTATCTTTTTCACTGCTTTCGGTTGATTACAACCTGTGCTGGGTCCATAATATTTTTCTTTCTGTTTCATATAGGTGATTTAAAAGAAGGATTAGGTGCCATTTACACCTGCAAAAAGTGATTTTGATGTGTAAAATGGCATAAATGTATAAGAGGTGCTGCTTATATGTGGAAGCAGGAGCACACAGAAGGAAAGACATGGTTCTTGGCATGTTTTGTGTGGATCCTTCAAAGTGTATGTGTATATGTATTTTATAGCTACAATGCTCTTATACCACAGAAAATTCCTACTTTGGCATTCACATCTGCTTCTTGTAATGCATAATCCCTGGTAAATTACTTATTTGGATCCGGGGCTTGGAAATGTGTGTGTGTGTGTGTGGGGGGGGGGGGGGGGGGGGGGGGGTTGGAGGGGGGAGGGGGTATTGTTAACCTTTCAAGAGTTTAAGACCATCTCAAAATATCAAAAGTTTGAGTTTCAGGGGTTAGCTCCTTAATTGTCTCCCCTTGGACTTGCAGTTTCACAAAATCCACTACTTACAAGCCCCAAGGGGCGCTTTTACTAAAGGGTTACTTTGTGGCAACCCGGAAATATCGCCAGCCCAACGCAGGTGCTGGAGGTAGTTCTACCCCCTGCGTGCGCCATTTCCGGTGTTAGTAGAAATATTTTAAAAATATTTCGGCAAGGGGTTACCTGGTGGTACATTACCACCGGGTTAGAGCTGGAGCCTTTACCATCACCTCAGTGGGTGGCGGTAAGTGCTTCCCCTGAAATGGCCATGCAGCAAGTGCAAACTTACCACATGGCCATTTCTTTTTTTGGCCCTTTTACCTGCTGCAGTAAAAGGGGCCCTGGCACGCAGCAAAAACGGCCGCCGACGCTAGCACAGGGCCCCTTTCACCGCAGCTTAGTAAAAGGGCCCCAAGTAATGCAGCTTTTTTGTTTGTTTGTTTAATTGTTTTCCTTTGTAAAATGGTTTCTTCTGATGTGTGTACAAATACATTGTTTTTTTCTTTTTTTTGAAGTACAAAATATATTTTATAAATAACCACTTATTTAGGGGGTCTTTTACTAATGTGCATTGTTTTAGCACTGAAAGTGCCTTAACAGCAAAAATTACAACATGATAAGTGCAAAGGCCGTGTGGTAATTGTTGAGAGCGTGCTTAGCATGTCCTCAACAATTATCTCATTGAAAACTATGCACTTAGGAGGAGATTCTATATATAGAGCCTAAAAAAATTGGCGCTGAACTCAGTGCACCTAGATTCAGGCGCTGATTATAGAATAAGCTTAGTTGATCTTTCAGCGCCTAAATCTGCGTGCATCCATTTACACCAACTAAAACATGGCGTAAATCCTGGCGCATCGATTTAAGCGCATTGGGCCATATTCTATAACTAGGAGCATAAATTTTGGAACACCCATGAAACGCCCATTTCCCTGCCCATAACCACGTCCCTTTTTGCTTGCACGCATTAGAAGTTTGGCACACATCTTTACAGAACATGCTTAGCGAGTTGTGTGCCTAAATTCTAATCAGTGCCAGCGGTGTTATAGAATCGGCACCGATTTTGGTGCCTAAATCTAAGCGCACTATATAGAATCCAGGGGTTAGAGCCTTCTACTGAAGAGGCGCTAAGGCCCTGATGCTCAAAACTCTAGTGCTGTAAAAACACGCCAGAACAGCGCAGAAGGACAACACCCTAATGCTCAATGCAAATGAGATATAAATATAGGCACACTCATTGCGTTGAGAATTAGGGAGTTCAGTGGGAGGATTGTGCTTTGGCATAGGAGGATTATGCTTGGTGCATGCGCATAAGAGTTCCGCAGTAAACTTGGCTCCTATGCGCATGCACTTGGTAAAACCAGAACATGATGCACACATT
Source organism: Microcaecilia unicolor (assembly GCF_901765095.1). Classification (NCBI taxonomy): domain Eukaryota; kingdom Metazoa; phylum Chordata; class Amphibia; order Gymnophiona; family Siphonopidae; genus Microcaecilia; species Microcaecilia unicolor. Next base: position 82,516,913 of record NC_044034.1, read on the forward strand.
GGCGCCTGTTTTCTGTGGCCAAAATGTAAGCATTTAAAATTATTTTTAGCTTGGATGCTTATATTTAGATGCAGGAAACAGATGCCAACGTATGCTTCTCTTTCGGCATTTTTAAAGTTTTTTTTTTAGAATGGATGCTAATATTTAGACGCAGGAAACGGACGCCAATGTGTGCTTTCGCATGGGCCTGCTGTTTCTCATGACCAGTGATTAAGGGCTTGCACAGGCTTCCTTCTGCTTCCAAAAGCAATCAAAACCGGCAGATTTCACAGAAAGAATCATGAGAAACATGAGAATCATGAGAAATCCTCTCTTTCAACACCCTAATGCATGCTCGGTCCTGGCGTTATTTTTTGCATTGGTAAGGCAGTTCTGTTTTGGGCGCTGTTATCTGAGCACTGTGGAGGAATACAAAATGACCTCATTAACATGAGCTTGACTATGTTAGCATGCTACTTGTTTCTTCCCACGCTCCAGGCCTCTGAATATTCTACACAGGTAAATTCAGGTGTTAGTTCAGTGCTAATGGCCTCTAGCACCCGCGTTTACTTTTCAGTATCAGGGCATAAGTGAATCTGTGCTAACCACACAAGTGATGGCAGTATCCAACGTGTTCATTCTCCACCTATATCCCACCTAGTTCCCACCCGCTAACACAACTTGCAGTGTATATATGCAAATTAGTGTATGCTAATCAGTATGCTACCACGATAACAGTTAATAATGTGTACTCCCATGCTAACCATGTAATTTGCAGCACAGCTGATCTATACAGTATGTAAATGAGGTGTGGCCTCAGTGGTGACTCTTTCCACATGACCGACACAGAGTTATGATTCACCTGCCTCATGTATTGTATAGATCAGCTGTGTTGTAAATTACATGGTTAGCATGGGAGTGCACATTGTTCACTGTTGAGTTTGAACTGTTTGAGTTTGTTATTATGACCCGACTTATTAGATTTACTATGGTAACAGTTGGCATGCTTGTGCAGAAGCAGTTAACACACGCAAATGTGGACATTAACTGCTCAGTGCTCTTTAGTATAATAAGGGCTTCTTAGAGAACCTTTTTATAAAATACGAGGAGTTTTTTTTTAATGTATGGACCTAAACATCCTTTTTACTACCTAAATGGCCTATGCAAAGTTATCCCTCTTATGAAATTTGCTGTTTTTTAGTATTTACATTCCATTGCTTTCAAAGGAAGTAATCGAGCCCAGGGCCGGTCTTAAGGCGAGGCGACCGAGGCGGCCACATAGGGCCCCGCGCTCAGTGGGGCCCCGCGCGCGCCTCAGGTCGCCCCGCCTGCCCGAGCTCCAGTCCGTCCTTCTGTCCTCCCTCCCAACGAATCCGATGCGCGACGGCGGCGTGGTGGGGGCGGTCCGCCCCCCCGATGTCAGCGGGTGGGGGGGGGGGTGCTCCGAGTCGCTGCTCCTGTCTCCTGCCTTTAAAAACGCAATTTGGAAGCGCCGAAGACAGTGACAGGCAGCGCCTCGCGTCTGCCCGCCCTGCTACAAAAATCTGTTTGACGTCATTGGGCCTTCCCACATTGAGTCCCGCCCTCCTCTGAGGTAACTTCCAATTACCGCGAGGGCGGGCAGGACTCAATGTGGGGAAGGCCCGAACAACATCAAAGAGATTTTTAGTAGCAGGGCAGACGCGAGGCGCTGCCTGTCACTGTCTCTCCGATGCTTCCAAATTGTTTTTTTAAAGGCAGTGAGGGTGGTGGGCGGCAGAATGGAGCTCAGCTTGTAGGTGGGTCGGGGGGGGGGGGGGAGGGACTCCGATGGGAGAAGGGTAGGGTGAGGGTTTTCAGGTGGGGGAAGGGTAGGGTGGGGGTTCTCAAATGGGGAGGTGGAGAGGGGGTTCACGGATGGGAGAAGGGGTGGGGAGGGGGTTCTTGGATGGTTGAAGGGGACAGGTAGGGAGGGGACTGGGGTTCTTGAATGGGATAAGGGGACTGAGGTGGGGGGGTATTCATGGATGGGAGAAGGGGGTGGGGAGGGGGTTATTGGATGGTTGAAGGGGACTGGGGTTGGGGAGGGGGTCACGGATGGGAGAAGGGGATGGGTGGGGAGGGGACTGGGGTTCTTGGATGGGATAAGGGGACTGAGGTGGGAGGGGTATTCACGGATGGGAGAAGGGGTGGAGAGGGGGTTCTTGTATGGTTGAAGGGGACTGGGGATGGGGAGGGGATCATGGATGGGAGAAGGGGGCAGGGAGGGGGTTCTTGGATGGTTGAAGGGGACGGGTGGGGAGGGGACTGGGTTCTTGGATGGGAGAAGGGGACTGTCACTGGGGTCTGAGAAGGGGTCATATGGGGCCTGGGGCTGGTGGGAAAATGGGGCATGCGTGGGTCAGGTGGGAGAATGGTTCTGAAAAGGGGGCCCTAATACAAGGCATGTAAATGAAGGGGGCTGGAACTGGGGCTGAAAAGGAGGGTAGGTGGGATAAGGGGGCTAGTACTGGGACTGGAGGCTGAAACTGGGGGCTGAAAAGGGGACAGGGAGAAGTGGCTGGGGGGCTGAAGCTCAGGACTGGTGGGATAGTGGGGCTGGAACTGGGGGCTGAAAAAAGGGGCAGAGAGAGGGGCATATCCTGGATGGGGAGCGAGAGGGAGGGCAAACCCTGGATGGATGGCAGAGGGAGGGCAAATTGTGGATTGAAGGAGCAGAGAGAAAGGGCAGACAGTGGATGGAAGGGATAGAAAGGGCAGACAGTGAATGGATGGGGGAGAGAAAGAAGGCAGACAGGGGCAGATGGTGGATGGATCATGGAAGGGGCAGAGATAGAGGGCAGATGTGGATGGAAGGAGCAGGGAGAGAGGGCAGACATTGGATGGAGGTGACAGCAGAGAGGGCAGACACTGGATGGCAGAGAGAGACCGAAGACAGATGCTGGATGGAAGGAAGACAGTGAAAAGAAGATGAGGAAAGGAGAAACCTGAGACAACAAACTGTAAATAAAATATATATTTTTTATTTTTTTGCTTTAGGATAAAGTAGTATTGTAGATGTGTTAATAAATGTTTATAATATAGAACATGTAAACAAGGTAATCTTTTGATTGGACTAATTTTAATACATTTTAATACATTTTGTCTAACTTTCGGAGAACAAAACCCCCTTCCTCAGGTCAGGATAGGATACTGTAACAGTACTATACTATATTGACCTGAGGAAGGATGTTTTGGCCTCTGAAAGCTAAATCTATTAGTCCAATAAAATGGTATTATTTTATTTTTTATATTTGTTTTATTTCTATTTGTTAATTTGTAAAGTGGTGATTGGTACTTGTTAGTTTTTTTCAAATTTACATCTTCTGTCTTTATATTTTGCACAGTACTAGGGGACAGTTTCTGTTTCTGTGGTGTTGCATTGTATGCAGAGTCTGGCATTGGGAGTTCAGTTTAATTTTTGTCTAAATAGAAAGTTTATTATTACTTATTCTATCGTGGATTAGGGTGTATCTGTGTTTGTGAAAAAGACATGGCTTTCACTTGGCATTGACTGTGTAGGATCGACGACGATCTGTACTATTCTGTCTGGTTTCATTTTACAATAGGTGAATTGATGCTCTAGTGCTCACTGTAGTGTTTTAAGATGTTTTCCTTTTCTTTGTGTGATTTAGTAGAAATGACTGCTTATGGTATGGTAGAATTGCTCTATAGGTCCTGAGTGTTTTGTATTCTCGGCATACCTAGTACTGGATTTTGGAGGGGGATGTTAAAAAATGACTGGGAGGGAGGGAGGGGGGCCTTGGAGCTGGGAGGGAGGGAGGCCCTGGAGCTGGGAGCCTTGGAGCTCGGAGAGAGCGGTCTGGGAGCTTGGAGGGAAGGGTGGCCGGCCCTGGAGCTAGGGAGGGGGTGGAGCTAGGGGGCGGGGCTAGGGTGGGGCCCCATCAAATTGGTCTGCATAGGGCCCCGCACTTGCTAAGACCGGCCCTGATCGAGCCAGCTGGGTTTTGCTTCCATTGCTTTCAATGGAAAGCAATGGAAGTAAAACCCGGCTGGCTCAATCCGTCCTCCTTTTTCTGGAGCCATATGGTAACCCTAGCTTTGAGAGAAGCTACGTAAGGAACCAGTGAAGTGATATATAAATATTTTTAAACAAATTCAGATATCAGGGTTCAGTTAAGATGAATTGTTATGACTTGGTGTAGGCAATAGATTCTGATATCACCAATGTTAAAATCACACTATTAGTACCAAATAGCAGGATGTGGTATATAAATAGCTAGTCTATGGTTAGAGTGGAGGAGTGGCCTAGTGGTTAGGGTGGTGGACTTTGGTCCTGAGGAACTGAGTTCAATTCCCAGCACAGGCAGCTCCTTGTGACTCTGGTCAAGTCACTTAACCCTCCATTGCCCACCGCATTGAGCCTGCCATGAGTGGGGAAAGTGCAGGGTACAAATGTAACAAAAAAAAATGGTGCTTCCTACAGGTCTGTAGTTTACTTTTGGTAATAAAATATTCCATAGTGTGACTATATATGATGGGCCTGTTAAAATAGTGAGAAATTATTCAACTCTGTATTAGTTGGGGAGATTTGCCACTGCATGGAGGCAGGGAATTGGGTCATGCCCTTGAACTACAAATCCCTGTAATCCTGTAGCTCCCTGTAATAGGCTCTTCCAGAGCACATGTCCAGCTCCCTGTGTCTTATGGGACTCTTTCTCTTGACTTGCCTTGCTCTCTGTACATGCTGGGCTAGTTGCCCCCTTTCTCTCCCTACTGGGTCTGCAAGAGTTAGTCTGCAGCATATCTCCTCTGTGAACTGAAACTGCCTATGCTGTATTTTGCTGTATGACCCCCATTCAAGTTACTGTGACACTATCTTAGATTTTACCAGTGTAAAAGTATAATTAACATCACTGTTGAATTACGCCTAGCTTCTCTCTTGCATGGAGAGACAGCTGGTGGAGAACAGACTTCCAGTTTGCAAGGCAAAACTCATGCCCAGCATATCTGTACTGTATATTATTTTTCCTTGTTTGAGTACTGCATTAAAGAACATTTTGGTTGAAGAGTTCTGAGTCTTCTTATAGTGATGTTCTACAAACTGGTTTAAGTTGCACGCTAATCACACCCAGTGAGACAGCAGAGCATTTATTGATTTATTTTATTTATTGGATGCTCTAGCATTCAAAGCATTCAAGGCATTGTTTATCATAAATTTAATTATGTTATCGTTCAGTAAAATTTAATGAAAAAGTTTGATAATTTCCTGTTCTGTTCTTGTGGATGGCCTAAAAGGACAATAGAAAATCAATCCATTTGCAGTTGATCTGACAATTTCAGAAGTGGTCTTTACAATATTCTAACAACAGTTTTGAATCCAGAAGGGATGGCTAAACCTCATTAGAAGCAGAACTGATCAGGCTGAGTTTTGGAGTAGCCAAGAAAACCTGCGCTAAAAATGCAAAGATTGAGTATTGAGAGCAGTACTGACTTGCAAAATCAAATTTTATGGATGTCAGAAAATCTAGCTGAACTGACTCAAAAGTTACACTCATCACTTCATCTGCTAGGACACCCAAATGCAGTGGTGAACTGCATGTGCGTTTCAGAATAAACTACTTTGTGCAATCAGTTTATAGTGCTTCTCTGACACAGTCAAAAAAGAAAAAGAACTGAGAAGACAGGGAGAGGAAGAATATGCCATTTCTCACATTTAAGTAACTAAGAAGCTGAGCAGTATCTCTCAGGAACAAGCGTGCTGGCAATCCATCAGAAAAGGAGCTCGGTCATTCACAATGCACCTCTATTTGGTATGAGCAGTGGGTACACATGGTCTGAGATGCTTTGTTAATGCAATAACTATAACAGGATTACTGGAGACAAAAAAACCCATGTGTGAATTAACACTGTGCATGAGCGGATGACACAGAAAGCTGAGAATTTACCAGAAGCATGAGGGACAGTTGTTTCCAGGCATTTTTATCTCATAGAAACTATTCTTTAAGGCACAGCATGGAATTTTAAAAAACCTACAACATTTGGCAGATTTCGAGACTATACACTTTTGCTGCACCAAAAGCCCACACCTGTGTACCACACTACGGCTATGAACCTGGGTGATGAATTTTATCCTGCACTGGAAAGCCAAGATCAAGCATGGAAAAAAAAACCTGAGTGAAATGAGTATGTGTCTATACAACTTGGATAAGAGCGGTTTACAGGGGTGCAACCCACCATGTTGGATTTTCCTATAATCAAACATAATGGGACTGCTATTTTTCTTTTATAAAAAGGGAATTGCGTAGACATGGAAGATCTGAAGGTTTAAAAAAAAAAACAACTGTGACATCAGAGTTTAATCTTAGTACCACACAGAAATACAGAGGATACACCATATGGAATTTCTGAGATGGTATAAGTTACCACATCGTAATTTTTACCACCTCAACAGTTTTGTTTTGGAGGACATAGCACCTATTTTACCCCAACGTGCCTGGGAGAGTTCCTCATGCAAATGCAGACAGATTGGGATGACCAGATATATTAATGAATCACATAGATGTAATGTGTTGATAAATGCCAACAATATTTACCCCCCTATTTACTAACCCACACAGCAATGCCAACATTCAAAGTGAAAGGGCTGTGTCATTATTAGTGCATGGCAGCCACTAGCATGTCTTAGTACACAGGAGGTGTTAATGTGTATAAAGCTTACTATCAGGGGCAAGATTGTAAGCTCTTTTGAGCAGGGACTGTCTCTTTGTATCAGGTGTTCAGTGCTACGTGCGTCTGGTAGCGCTATACAAATGCTAATAATAATAATAATCGAAAGAGAAGGGCGCCCATCTTTCGACACAAATCGGGAGATGGGCGTCCTTCTCTCAGGGTCGCCCAAATCGGCATAATCGAAAGCCAATTTTGGGTGTTCTCAACTGCTTTCCGTCGCGGGGACGACCAAAGTTCAGGGGGGGCGTGTCGGCAGTGTAGCGAAGGCGGGACGGGGGCATGGTTAAGAGATGGGCGTCCTCAGCTGATACTGGAAAAAAGAAGGGCGTCCCTGATGAGCATTTGGTCGACTTTACTTGGTCCCTTTTTTTTCACGACCAAGCCTTGAAAAAGGTGCCCGAACTGACCAGATGACCACCGAAGGGAATCGGGGATGACCTCCCCTTACTCCCCCAGTGGTCACCAACCCCCTCTCACCGCAAAAAAATTTTTTTTAAACATTTTTTGCCAGCCTCTATGTCAGCCTCAAATGTCATACCCAGTTCCATCACAGCAGTATGCAGGTCCCTGGAGCAGTTTTTAGTGGGTGCAGTGCACTTCAGACAGGCGGACCCAGGCCCATTCCCCCCCCCCCCATTTGTTACACTTGTGATGGTAAATGTGAGCCCTCCAAAACCCACCCGAAACCCACTGTACCCACATGTAGGTGCCCCCCTTCATCCCTAAGGGCTATGGTAGTGGTGTACAGTTGTGGGGAGTGGGTTTTGGGGGGCTCAGCACTGAAGGTATTGGAGCTATGCACCTGGGAGCAATTTGTGAAGTCCACTGCAGTGCCCCCTAGGGTGCCCGGTTGGTGTTCTGGCATGTGAGGAGGACCAGTGCACTATGAATTCTGGCTCCTCCCACAACCAAATTCCTTGGATTTGGTCGTTTTTGAGATGGGCGTCCTTGGTTTCCATTATCGGCGAAAACTGAGGTCGTCCATTTCTAAGGACGACCATCTCAACATTTAGGTCGACCATCTCTAAGGTCGACCTAAATGTTGAGACTGTACTATCAAATCAAAAGGTGGACGCCCATCTTGTTTCGATAATACCGGATGCCCCGCCCATTTGTGGGGACGTCCTCAGAGATGGGCGTCCTTAGAGATGGTCGTCCCCATTCGATTATGCCCCTCTACATATCAGGAAAGGTCCAATAGGAACTGTGGTAGCTAAATTATTGCCCAGTGAACACAAAGGTCAGTGACAATCAGGTACCACTTTTTTTTAATTTTTAGTATTTTAATAACAGTTTTTTTTTTTAAATAGGGCACTGATATTTTGGAAGTAATTTTAAAACTGACTACATTAGTGAAAAGTATCTGTGCCCTTTTTAATAGGCAGACCCTTCTGGATTTTCGAAATAAAAGTATGCATGTACTTCTACTTTGAAAATAACCTATGGAAAATTATGCATACATATTTACAACTGCAGTTTGATGCACATAATGTTTCAGGGTTAAAATTCACATCTGATGTACTTGAATGCAACTTGTCTTGAGTTACTAGGTGAAACACATGAGCTACATTCAAACAAATAAAAAAATAAAAAATGCTCACAGTAAAAAAAAAATAACATACATACTTCTGAATTTTAAAAACTATGCTAAGAGCAAACCCCATTCAAATCTCATCATCAGATGACCTCCTCGGGCAGTTAGTAAAGTCACACAGATACAGGCTGAATGCATGTAAGGCGAGTAGTTTTATAAAAGCCTATTTAGCAGCAGGGGTGCAGCCAGCCCTTCATTTTTGGGGGGAGGTTCAAGGGGTGAAGTGGGTGGGGGGACACCACATTTTCTCCGCCCCCCCTGCACATTAAAAATATATTACCTTTGCTGGCAGGGATACCGAAGTCCTGCCAGTCAAAGAAATTCTCTGCATGAGCTGCTCCCCTCCTCCTTGTGCTGCTGCAGTACAGAGAAAGTCATTGGCATGCCTCTGGCCACCAAAGCTGGGACTCCCCAAGCAAGTTCAGTTCAGGCAAGAGGGAAGCGGCTCAGACAGTGAGTTTCTATGGCTGGCAAAGCTTTGGCATCACTGCCTGCCATTTAACAGGTTTGGAAGGGGCCTGAGCTCAAAGTGTGTGTGTGTGTGTGGGGGGGGGGGGGGGGAGGCAGGCACCCCAAGGCCCCCTGATTATGCCACTGTTTAGCAGGTAAAACTCTGCTTCTTTGAGCAGGGACTGTTCTTCTATGTTAAATTGTACAGTGCTGCGTAACCCTAGTAGCGCTTTAGAAATGTTAAATAGTAGTAGTAGTAAATTAACATATCTGCTGTGAATCATTAGCTAAACAAACCCACCCTACAAGACTCTAGCTGCAACAAAGACAGATCTCTGTTTAAAATACACCTTTCAACCACCCAGTATAGCTGGTCTCATGTATGACAAACTGGAGGACCTGGGTTCATATCCCATTGTGGCTCTTTTGTGACCTTGGGTCCGTCACTATACTCGGAAACATATGTATCAGAGGTCGGTGACCCAACATCTCTACCCCTCCCCAGGAAAACACAAAATAAATGCTTCATCTGAGGCCACTGCTGTGTGTGTGTGTGTGTGTGTGGTGGGGGAGAGTTAAAGTCCTCAATAATTACCTGAGCCAGTACAATATAGATACCATGCTTCCCCCAACCCCCCACTGGATGATGGCAAGCAGATCAAGTTCCCATATCCTACTTTGAACAAAAACTGCAAATCGGCTTGCAGATACAAGGAAATTTGCCCTGGGGAACCCCCCCCCCCCCCCCAAAAGAAAAAAATATATATATAAATAAATAACTGAAACCTGCTGCTACAATGGCTGGACAAGGTTTGCTTCAAATCATTGATAATCAACTCCTGCAAAACTTCTAACAAGTGCATTTATCTTTGCTATACAAGCCCGCAAGTTCCAACTTACTCATATAACCTGCCTACCTCCATTCTGCTCAACCACCGATCCTCAGCCATGCTGGACAATGTCTTACTGGCAATCTGGCTAGCAATGCCCTCTTTAGAGTGCTGCCTCTCCTACACCCTTCTCATCCTGTGAATGATTCTGCCTCCTGATCTGTATAGTCCTGCAGTAGTTGAGTTAAACAGCCCCAGATAGGGCACAGAAGGCAAAAATCAATAAAATTCCTTCCTAATTTTACTCCTGGTTTTGTTTGTTTTCCTGATAAAAAAAAGAATACTAACTAAACAAACCCACCCTACTAGGATCTAGCTGCAAAGACAGATCTACAACCCCAGGGAGAACTGCTGCACCTGTTGCTGGGAAGAGCCAAAGGAGGCAAACCAACCATTCCCTCAGCCTTCTCTCTCTCACTATGAACCATAACACCTTAATGCACCCAACAAAACACCTACAGCCACCCAGCTACATTCAAAAGCTAAAATATAAACCTGTGAGCCAATCCCCACCAGACCCTTGGCACCACCCTCCCAATAACATACCCCCCCCCCCCCCAAAGTGAGAGAAGTGAAGGCCCATTTGAAAATAGGAGGGTCCTCCTCCCACCAAGCAAGCACCCTGTTATTCTTGGCAACAGGGACATAGCTTCATTGCCTGCCCACTTTTGATTGGATGGTTAAACATTCTTCTGGTGGGCATACATTCTGGGAGAAAACATATGAAAAAGCGCATCCCCTTTGGAAATTGGCCTTACAACATTCTTTTTATGCGTAGTGTTTGGAAATATTTTGATACCTCTATGTGGTTTTCTGATACAGTGCCTTTTGTTGCAGTCCTGCACGCAGCCAGAACTGCAATATCTGTGACTTACCTTGTAGGCAATACATCACATGCACACATCCTCCAGATCGGTCCATTTACAGACTTTGCATGGGCTTGGACCAAAAAGGAGAGACTGTATGTAGCAACCACTATATTCAGATGTCCTTGAGGACACCTTGTTACAATTGTCTGGGACAGGCATTTATAATTGTTTTTGTTTGTTTGTTTTTTGCAGTGACTTGCATTTCAGAGCTATCCAAAGAAACTTAATGGCAGCTATGGTGTGATTACACTACCTTTTTAAAGGGAGGGCAGGCACCTTTCCACAGCTACCCAGGGTCTCTCTGTCTCTTGTGGCAGCAACCCTAGTGCATGTTCCTTGAGCCACTCTCTGCCGGATTCTATATAGCACGCCTAGAGTTCCGTGACGAAATCCAAGTGTATACTATAACTATGTGCGTAACTTAATTGGCTTAAAAGTTCTTAACAAGCAATAATGAGCACTAATTGGCAATAATTAGAATTTACATGCACAAATCCCTAAACGCACTGTACCTATATTCTAATGTATGCAGTCAAAAAGGGGCATGGTTATGGGTGGGGAATTGGGCATTTTGTGGGTGTTCCGAAATTTGCTCGCGTAGTTACAGAATATGGCCCAGTGCATGTAGATTTATGCGCAGGAATTTATTCCACGTTTTCATTGGTGTAAATGGACATGCAGGGGAGGCTTATAGAATACGCTTAGTTGGAACTGTTTATCACACAGATTTTTTATACGCCATATATAGAATTTGGCCCCTTTGTGTACAGCTGCTAGGGAGGAAGGAAGGACAGAGGATCTTTGTCCAATAGAACCTCAGCTCTCTCTATAGCTAATGAGAAGGGAAGAGTTCCATAAAGCAAGGAAGTTGATTACTTGATGCTCACTGTAAACAAACTCTCAGTTATGGCAAGCTTAGCTGCTTTGGAGTAGATTCAGTAAATGGTGCCTACAGATTGCCACTAAGCATGAATTCTATAATAGAACTTCCGTGTATCACTGCCATTATAAAATACTAACTTGTCTGCACTCTCGTGCCTAACTTTACATATGAGTATTTACGCCAGCCAACTGGCATCTAGCTACTGGAATTTTGTTGCGTAAATGCAAGTATTCTATAAAACCACGCCTAAGTGCTGGGCACACCCATGACCTATTTATGCCCCTCCCATGGCCATACCCCCTTTAGGAATATAGAAATCAGGCGTGTTATTTATAGAATATGGGGGTCCACGTATAGAGATCATTCTATTTTGTTATGATAGTTGACGACTGGAATTTACAGGGTTACTATGGTTATTAAGACATTTTGATACTGGGAATTTTTGAATTTGATGATCTTAAATGCTCCTGTATGTTAAGACATTTGAGCCATTATAGTTTATAGAATAGGGGCACAGATCAGTAACACACGTAATCCCTAATTAGTGCCAATTAGCGCTTGTTAAGGCCAATTATGAATAGTAATACCCAATTAAGTGTCAATTGAGCCAATTAGTTTTCACGTGCATGGAACCCTATTCTATAAACTAGCACCCAATTGCAGCCTATCTTTGGGTGTCATTTATAGAATTAGGATGTTTCTGCACAACTGGTGGAGAGGAATGGGGAGAAGGTTCCTCTGAAGGACAGAGATGCTCTGACCCATATCAGTTTCATTGCATCAAACTTGCAGGCATGACTAGTTAAGTTACTCTGTACCCAAATGTTTGTCTGGAAAGCAAACTGTAGTGCAGGGAATTTGGAGCAGGAGAGCAAATGATAAAACTGCTAGACTTTTCCTAGCTGGGAGGAGCAGAATGAATCTACGCTGTTTCTTCTGACCTGAGACCCAAGAACAGAGGAAAGAGGATGAAATCTCTACTGTCACTGAGCCAACGAGGTAGGATTAGCTAAGAGTTATTATTGCAGGAGCACTGGAACAAAAAAGGCAAGGAGGCAGCAAAAAGTGGAGAGGAGGGGAACATGCAGGGTAAAGGGCAACCGAAGAGAGAAAAAGAGAGGGAGGTGGTGTGTGCACATTTGTACATAGGGGGTGGGGGCAACTCCATAATGTTGCATCACTGGTATTATTAAAAAGTATATTACTTGCTCTATATGGGTATAGCCCACTTCACAGATTAAGCCTTTTTCCACCATGTGTAGACATATATTGAAGATGCTTACTGCTATGACAGAAACTCCAGCTGCAGTACTGTTAACCTTAGGGCCTGTGTTGAAGTGCTTCTTTATCTTCCCAGCTACTGAGAGCTGATGTTCATTCTCTGGGAGGCCATCATCCTACAAAGAAAGAAAATGGAAAGAATTAACCAGACAGCCAAACTATGGACCATAGTTATAAGATAATTATTCCCTTGTGGAATGTAAATAATTTCTCGGGAAGGGGGGCCAATTTCTCTAAATGGATTAGTTTTGTGAGTACTATGACTGTGTGAATGTAGAGATATCCTAAGTTCACCAGTCTACGTTTTATGATTCAGACACTAAGCAACTCATGATGAATCTCTTTCCAAGAAATATGGTAGACTCTGAATTCACACATGCTAACTTTTAAAAGTTCTTCAGAGGCCCCTATTTACTAAACTGTGTTAAGGAAATAATGCAAATTATTTGCTAATTAAGTGTTAATTGCTGAATTTTAAACAAAATGAACAACACAGTTTACATTAAAATTCACAAGCTACGTTATTCATTGAAAGATAATACTACTATACCTCTGAGCAGACTGATGCTCCAGAGAGGTGTTTTTAACTTCCCCCTGGGGCACTGGCCCAATAATGCTAAGCAGTTACTCTTGGAATTGCTACGAAAGGTGACCCACAAAGAAAAGAGGAGAATGACTCTATAAATAATAGAACAAACAAAGGGAGCGGTGACTACCCAGAGAGAGATGTTGGACAGCAGAGTTCCACAAAAATGACGCTATTCTATTCCAAATGTATGATAAATTGACAGTATCCAAATGAAGATGACCTGACACGGCTGATATTTTGGTGCCATATATAGAATCCGGGGAACAGTGTCTAGATAGTGCCAAGGTGATCTGTAAAGATATTTAGCAGCACTATCCAGATAACACTACTAAACATCAGTGGACAGACCCAGCTAAGCCATTTAGGTGCTTAGGGACCCTGTTACTAAAGGGTTGGTGCACCAATCTGGAACTACCCCTGGGCTATCACAGGACCTGGTGGTAGTTCCCACTCCCAGCTTATTTCCATTTCTATTTTTTTAGCACCAGTGTTTAAGGTACTATGTAAACCATATTGAGCCTGCAAAGAGGTGGGAAAATGTGGGTACAAATGCAACAAATAAATAAATAAAATACTCAGCAGTAATCGGGCAGCAGTGCTGTCAGGTTACCGCTGGGTTAGCACGAGAAACCTTACCACCTCAATTGGTAATTCAAGGGAAGAAATAATTCAAGGGGAGAAATATAATGTGTAATTGGAAAATTTAACACTCAAATTTTGAGCTGTAGATGAATTTTCTAGAGCTTCCATCTGTACATGCAATAACAAATTATCCTGAGTTAGAGATGTCACAGCTGAGTGAATGATAGGCACCTGAGGATCAATTTTATTCATGTGCTCAACAGACAGAATTCATTTCTCATGCTCCAAAAATTGTAAAGAAGTTCCTTCTGTGAATTTTGAAAGTTGGACTAGATTATCTCGTAAAACCTTCTCCATTCCATGTATTGCCAAACACACATCATTTAAAGAGACTTCTTTAGAAAAAGAGGAAGCCATGGTAGCAAGATCAGAATCATTAGACTGTGATTTGCCCAGAGAAAATTTAACTGGGGCAGACACCAGTAATAAAGCTTGATAGAACTTTAAAAGAAATTTGGAGAAGAGCTCCCGGAGGATGTTGCACTGTGGCCAATATTACCGTCAGAATCTGAAAACAACATCTTCTGAGGCACTGCGGGAGGTGGGGGGCTTCACCTGGCAAGACTGAGACTTCGCTTGATGGTAAGAGCCTTGTAGCAGTTGCAGAATTAGTCTTATCTCCAGTACAAATGTGTTGCTCTTGCCACTGCTTCACTTTTTTGTTTCCCCGTTATAGAAGAGTCACATAAAAGTATACTACTCCTCACTCCTCAGTTGCTCTGAAGAGGTTTCAAAGGGGTGGGACCTGCCCCTTCAGGCATGTGCCCATGGCCTAATTTTGAGGAGTTTACATGGTTGGTGGCATATTATTATCTAACAGATTTATTGAGGCATACACTTTCAAGGACAGGTGTCTACTTTTGTCACTTGGAGGATTCAGCTCTTGAAAGCTCATGCCTCAATAAATCTGTTAGATTGTGAGGTGCCACCAGCCTTTGTGATGATTTTACTACTACCAGTCAATACTCTCTGAATGTTCTGTATCCAAAATATGTGCTTGCTCCCCTGGATGAAAATTAAATCTAGTTCCTGATACAGAATGAGTTTGCCTTTTGTTTGGACAGCAGCAGTTTGTGATTGTAAGATATTCAAGACCACAATAGGAAGAAAGGGGGGGGGGGCAGGGCATACAAATGGCATACAGATAGGTAGTTCTGGCATCTTAATCTTTTAATATTTTATCCTACATATGTGTTTGTCTTTTGTAATAGTAGTAATATATTCTGCTCTCTATACCAAACTAAGTGGCCCTTTTACTGAACTACAGTACACTTTCAGTAACCGTAGCTTAACACAGGACTTTACAGTATGGTAGCTGCAAATATAATGCAGCCTTGTTGGGGCGTTCCTGGTATTTTCTATTGCAGGTTATACGTGAACTTTCACATTAATGCATCGCACCTGGTCCCAGTTAACATAGAAGCACTTAGCACCTCATTTTTAAGAAGTAGTAAGCGACCCAACATTAACTCTTTGTTAGCATGTGGTAAGTGTAGCATATTAACTACCAAACACCTTCCATGCCCATTTTCTGCCCATGTCATGCCCCCTATCACAAAAAGCAGTTAATGCACAGAAACTGATAAATTGCTGCAAAGCCTCTTAATGTGGCTCTGCGCTAGCAGTTACCATGCCGTACACAACACATTAACACACTAATTCTAAACTTTTATTATGCATAACTTCTAGGGGGATGTGGATGTGGGTGGTGCATGCCTTGGAGTTAGGCATTCAAGTTATAGAATACTAGGAGTTACGCATCTAACTGCCAACAGTTAGGACTGAGCACTTACACAAGCCTTTGACATGGCGTAAGTGCTGGCGGCTTAAGTTAGGCACAGAACTACAGACCTTATATTACTATTCTATAATGGCAGTTCTGCATGGAACTGCTGTTATAGAATTCATGCTTACCCCAAATTCTATAAAAACTGCATGCACAAATTTGAGCGTGTGCCGCATTTCCGTGCTCAACTTAATTAAATAATGAGCCAATTGGTGCCATTAGTGCATAAATTTTATGCACAGTCTAAAAAAGGGGGCGCAGAAATGGGAGGGTCATGGGCATTTTGGGGTGGATCAGGAGTGTGATTTTCAGTTACATGTGTAATTATAGCATACAGGGGATCTGCACATAAATGTAGGCACAGGCATTTGCACCACTTTTCATTGCTGCAAATGGTTGCACCTAAATTTATGCGTGATCCCTGGGCGTACACGCTATTCTATAAACCGTGCATAATTTTAATTGCAATTTAAAGAATAGCACTTTTTTGGCACCAATTTTTTTGGGCAACATATATAGAATCTAGCCCTCAGTGTGTGCATCATCCTGGTTCCTTAACTTTCTCTCTCTTTCTTGAAATCACCCCTAACCCCCAGATTCTATATAGCTCACCTAGAGATCTGTGCCGAAATCCAGGCATATTCTATATCAATGTGCGTAACTTAATTGGCTTAACAAACTAATTAGCGTTGATAACAGCACTTAACAAGCAATAATGAGCACTAATTGGCAACAATTAGAATTTACATGCACAACTCGCTAAGCATATTCTGTAATGCAATGCGTCTAACTTCTAACACACGCAGGCGGGCATAGTTATAGTTGGGGAAATGGGCGTTTTGTGGGCGTTCTGAAATTTACGCGAGTTGTTATAAAATAAGGCCCTCTGTGCCTAAATTTACGTGCTGGAATTTACGCCAGGTTTTCATTGGGGTAAATGCAGACGTGTAGTTTTAGGAGCTGGGATATCAACTAAGCGTATTCTACATACCGCGCCTAAATATAGGTGGTGCTTATAGAATTCGCTTAGGTGGAAATGTTTTCCATGTGGAATTTTTAGGTGCTATATATAGAATCTGGCTCTAAGTGCTTAACATGGTTTAGTAAATGGATCACCCCAGTTCTGCCCCCTACTTTGAATTTTCTTTAGTGGAGAGGAGGAATAAACTAGGGTTCCAGCAGTGGGCTGAGAACAAGGGAAACCAGGATTCAAATTCTACTGCTGCTTCTTGTGATCTTGAACATGTCACATAACCCTCTATTGCCTTTGGTATAAACTTAGGGGCCCTTTTACTAAGCTGTGCTAAAAGGTGGCCTGCGCTATGACCAGCGCGTGGGATTCCCCATGCACTGAGTCCATTTTTAGTGCAGCTGTAAAATGGCCAAATTTCCAGTTTTTCTAGTCATGGCCAAGTGCTAATTTCCCAATTAGTGCATGGCCATTCGCGAATGAGCCCTTACCGACACCTATTTAGTAAGGGCTCACACACTAACCATGCACTAATTGATTGGCTACACTAACCAATTAGAGATGGACATGCCTATTCTCTGCCTCACAAACACACCTCCAGCTCTAAAAAATACAAAGCATGTTTTAGTACAGTGATGGGCAACCTTTTGAGCTTGGTGTGTCAAAATTCGCCAAAAAACCGAGCATAACTCGGGTGGTGTGTCACTTCGAGAAAAAAACCATAATTTCGCGATATTTATAGTTTAAATAACAAAAATGTATAATTGTAATATAAAACTGTATTTAATAAACCAAAAACTAATTATTTAACTTACCTACTTAGTGACTTCTTTGTTCATCTGTCAGTCGGTTTCTTTTGTTGGTCTTGATATTATTTAACTTGTGTGGGGTGCCGTGAACTAAGATAAGTGAGGGGGAGGGGGAATTCTTTAACTAATCTGCCTATTAGTGACTTTTTTTGTTGCTGAATTTCATTGGCTAAATCTTCAATTGATACTTCTACTGAGTGGTAACTCAGATATTCTCTTAATAATTGCATCTTTATTCTGCATATTGTGAAATAGAACTGGTGCACATCTTAGGAGAGTTTCTTTAATAAATTCTCCCTCACTGAGTGCTTTTCCATGCTGAGCTATGGAGTGAGCAATGCTCAAACTTGCAGATGTTAAATTTGTAGAACCTTTTACAAATTTAAGGATGGACTTAGATTGGCTCTTATAAAAGTGTAGCTGCCTGGAAATGTATTCCTTCCTTTCATCCTCACTTTTTTTCAAGAGCTGGGAATGATTAGTTTCAAAATGTCTATTTATATTCCACGTTCTGCTTACTACCGTTTCAGTACATAGAACGCAAAATGATCTGCCATTTTTTTCTATAATGCCATACATCTCGGTCCATGTCTCTTGAAAGGGTTGGCTACTGCTACTACCACTTCCTTTACTTAACCTTGGTTTTTTATTTTTTGGGTTCTCCATCAGGGGGGCAGAGACAGAAGATAGAATTATAGATAGCCTGTTAGCCCTGCAGGCAATTAGGGGTTAACTAGCCTAACTGACCACCTTATGTAAATTAAGATGGCTGCCGCTATTTCTAATGGCGGGAAACGGCACCCATAGCACATGCCCTCGCCTCTCCCAGCCTCCCCCTCGCCTATCTCAGTAATGATGGTCAATTACAAATCCACGACACCCCAGAACAGTAGATTGGATGATGGTTGCTGGTAATGGTGATCACAGGGCCCTCAGAGATGCGTCCCCCACGGCATTCTGCTGCTCTCTGCTCCGCCGGCCGGAAGTGAGGTCAAAGATCCCCTAACGGCCGTGCAGGAGCCGGGGCAGAGGGAGCAGCAGGGAGGGAGCCAATAGGAGCGCACACGGCACCCCCCCAGCGGGTAAACATGCACCGGGGGGGGGGGGTGATTTCGCCGGGGGGGGGGGGAGGTCGCGCTGCACCGGGGGGGGGGGGGGGGGGGCGCATCGGCGATCCGCCCCGGGTGTCAGCAAGGAACTCCGCTGCTTCTCTGTATGCGGCCACATGCGGCCGCGTGTCACCGAAAATGGCTACGCGTGTCAGTACTGACACGCGTGTCATAGGTTCGCCATCAGGGTTTTAGTACCTTGGAAGCATGCACAGGTGCCAGAACTCCTGCAGGAAGCCTGAGCGCACCCTACGGTAATGCATTTTGGCGTGCAGCAAGCAAGCGATAGTGCTTACAACCGCTTAGGAGAAGGACCCCTTAGATAAGTCCTCTGGAGACAGGGAGATACTTACTATACCTGAATGTGATTCACCTTGAGCTACTACTGAAAAGGCATGAGCTAATCCAAATCCCCTTATTGTTCTTTATGGCAAGAATATTTGAAGCCTGTAGGACAAGGCATGGTTGAATCTCAGTCTAGCTAATTATTTTTTTCTTTTACTAAGAATTATTTTTTTTCTCCACAAATGCAATGTACAATGAGTTTACCTCTTCTGTAAAACAAAAAGATGCATGCCTTCAATTGTGTTTAGGCTGCAATCAGGGATTCAGGTTTTGTTATTGTTAATTGTGAAATTTAGTAAGTTTGGACAGTGCCCCAGTTATAGTAGATAATAAAAAGAATTGCTCCTTCTTCCATTTGAAAGCAATCCAGCAGATGCAGCCAGGTCTCATTAAACAAATGGGTAGAATTAACCTCTTGATTTCTTCTCTTCTTTTTGAAGGCTGTATGCTTTTTGTTGAAAGTAAAGTAAATCCCAAGGTTGTTAACTAAAACCTCTGACTAAAAAAGAAAAACAAAACTGAGAAAACGTACATAACCCTAGGGCTCTGAGCAGTATCTTGAATTCACTTACATTAACCCAAGGGTGCTCTAGAACTTGCAAGGCTGAGAATCGCTGGTCAACATCTACCTGGAGCATCATTGTGATCAGTTCCTGTAAAGAAAAGGTTGGATACATTTTAGGTTGCGTAAAACTCGTTCGGGAGCATTTACTAACAGAGGGGTCCTTTTGCTAAGCTACAATTGGTGCTATTGTATGCCTAATGCAGCAGAAATGGCCTAATGTGGGACACACTAAAGCATTACACATTAGTTTTTGCATGTACATGCGCTAACCGTATGGTAAATATTTTTTGAATTTTTTTTAGAGGGTGTGTCAAGGGCGGAGAGTTTGTGTTCCTATGGTAACCAGTTAGTAAATCTACATTATCATGTGCTAACTGATTAGCACACAGATACACCTGAATTCTATAAAAGTCGCTATAAATTGCATGCACAATTTGCACGTCCAGTTTAATTGAATAACAAGCTAACAACTGATAACTGACTTCTTAACAAGCAATTATTGGTGCTAACTGGATTGAATCAAAATTTATATGCGTAAATTTTACACAAGGGTCCAAAAAGAGGGCATGGGCGGGTCATGGGTGGATCGGGGGCGTTCCTACAATTTATGGGGGTCCTTTTACTAACCTGCGGTAAACGGGGCCTGTGTTTGAATCAGTGCATGTTTTTGACGCGCACTGAGAACACCTTTTACCGCAGCAGATAAAAGGCTGTATTTTTTCCCCAAAAGAAATAGCCATGCGATAAGTGAACCACTTACCACTCAGCCATTTAAAGGGGGGGGGGCACTTACCACCATTCATTGAGGTTGAAGTAAGGGCTCACATGCTAACGTGGTGGAAACTGGATAAGCACCGGTGCTAAAAAAATAGAAAATATTTTTGTAGTGCTGGAAACAGTGCGCACTGGGGGTGGTGGTATTTCTGGATTGGTGCATGGCAAGCCTGTTGCCACACACCATCCCTTTAGTAAAAGGGCCCCCCTATGTGCTTTGCTATAGAATGAGGGGATCAATGCCTAATTTAGGCAAGGGGATTACACCAAGGTTTCAAAGGTTGCTCCTAAATATAAGGCCCTGTTTACTAAGCAGCGTTATAGGCACATTAATGTTTTTAACACATGTTAACCATGGACGTGCCTACAATATCCCTATAAGGTGCCTACAAAGTTAGCGTGCATGCTAAGTTTAGGCTTGCTAAACACACTAACGCACCTTAGTAGACCATGGTCATGGTTCCCGGCACTAAGCGCTCTTCTATAAACGGTGCCTAACTTTAGCACAATATTTTCAGCACCATTTATAGAATTTAGTCCATTGCGCACAAGCCCTTTCCACCTACGAAATAGGTGGCAGTAAGTGCTCCTACGATAATATTTAAAAATTGCTGCTTGCTAACGGCAACACTAATGCATGCCAAATGACAAAGGGGTATTTATTCAGTAATATAAATATAGTTTCACACTCACTCCAAAAGAATCTGAATTAATAATGTGCTTTCAAAAAGCAAAGTAACTAATGGAGGAAAAGACCTCACAACTCTACTGTGGACTCTTATCAGTAATTGATGGTTGTGGTCTCAACAGATGTTCATATAATCATTGGCCAAAAACCTCTATTTACCTTCCTCAAATTCTGTGTATTATTATTACCTACTTTTTAATTTTATTTTTTTTTATCAAGTTCTTTATCTTAAAGACAATATTGAATATAGCCAGTATGACAAAAGAACTTATCTTCAAAAAATCGCCTACGAGGTTCCCGTTTCACCATAGGCCTTCTTCAGGGGGGAGGTTTCCAAGCTTGTCAATTACAATCACATAGCTTATCTTGCTTCATGATGTTCTTTTTTTTTTTTTTTTTTTTAAGAATGAAACTCTTTACTTTTTGAAAGCATGCTATTCATTCTGATTCTACTGGAGTGAGTGTATAGGAGCACACTAAGGTCATTTGTTACTGCAGCTTAGTAAAAGGACCCCAGAGTGCACTAATGCCATTACCATGCATTACCTATTGGAGGGTCCATTGGAATAAAATGGGCCCCATGGTAGATAATGCATAGCAACAGTGTCAGTAAATTACACCTTTCATGAGGTAAAACTGTCTAGAACAATTTTTGTGCTTATTGCTTTCTTACAAAGCAACAGTATCAATTATAATCCTCAAAATAGGGTCTTATTCTTCATTATGCTTACTTTTTTGTCTGTTTTTACAATTTTTTAAAAATAAATACGCACATTTTAGCATAGAAAGACCTTCTCCTTTGCATATGTGGAAGCCTATTAACTAACTACTAAAATGTATCATTTCTATAACGCTGCAGTACAATGTTTTGTGTATTATTTTACCATGGGATTCACTAACCTATGGTTCCTTGGTTTTCTTGTCATTTATCTGCATTCTTGGTACCTATATGTTGGTGCACTATTTATAGAATTACCCCCTATGTACTATATTCTATATATCACACCTAATAAATCGGCGCTGAAACGAAATACACCTAGATGTATTCTATAAAGTATGCCTAAATTTATAGAATAAGCCTAAATTTCTACACAGTATATAGAATACACCAAGTGCTGGTCCACACAACTAAATTTAGTCACGGGCAGTTACACCAAGTAAAACCTGGTGTAAATGCCAATGCCTAAATTACACGTGGACTGGGTATATTCTGTAACAATGTGCATAGATTTTAGAAATGTCCATGACCCGCCCATTCCATGCCCAGGGACCTGCCCCCTTTTCAACTATGCAACTTAGAATTTACGCTCATCACATTATAGAATACGCTTAGACAGTTCTGCACATAAATTCTAAAGCCAATTAGTGTCAATAACTGCTTGCTAAGTGGCAATTATTGGCACTGATTGGCTTGTTAACTAATTAAGTTGCATGCACAAATCTAGAATATGACTGGATTTGCATGCGCAACTTAAGTCATGCTATACAGAATCTGGATGCATGTGACTATCTGGTGTGTTATTCTCTCCTCCAGCTTATAAAGTAGACCCTTTAGGTGAGTTTATAGAAGCTAGGATATGATTGTGAGGGCTCTTGTGGAAGAATTCCAGGACCAAACTGGAACATGTGGCTTTTCTTCTTTCTTAACTTTTATCACCCTCTACATTCTATACCAGTGCTCTTTAATGTAATGTCCAGAGGTCAGTGGTGGGTCCCACAATCTGAAATGTGGTTTGCTTGCTTTCCTCCTCAATACGTACTTTCCCACTACCATCTCCAGAGCAGGTGTTCTGTTTTCTTTGGCACAATGTGACTGTCAGTGGGTTCGAGTCACGGAGTGCCCAAAGTCCCCTGCAAGTCTATGGCTCAAAGTCACTGTATAATGTCAAAGCATAGCAACTGTTGTGAAAGCAATACCACGTGCAAGCCTCAGCAGAAAGTGAAGGGGTATTAATAAATTAGGACAGCCAGGTTTGAGGGGATGGAAGTGGGGGCAAGGTGATGGAGACTGACTGGAGGGACATACAGGAGGGGTTGAGACTGGCAGGGATGGGGATGAGAGGGTGTTTGGGGTAAGAAGGAAGGGAGGGGAACAGTAGGGTAGAGAAAGGTTGATGAGGGGAGATGAGCTATGGGAGAAATTGTCGGGGGAATACATGTCATTTTAGAGTCTAAGTATGCCTGCTGCTGGACCAGCCCCGTCAATGAAGGGCCAAATCACATTATCTAATGATTATCACATTGAAGTATCTTTTTTTTTTAACCATATCTTTTTTTTAACCACTCTGCCCTCTGACTGAAAGCTAATGTTCTATACAGCCTTTGTACATCCTACTTAGCATTGTTAGAGAAAGTCTGTACAGTATTATGTAGTTAAGATATGTTAGAGTGATATAAATTACACAGTGCTGCTCTTCTTCACCCCTCTCTTCTCCCTCAAAAGGGCCCTGTGTCTCAAAAATTGGAGAAAAGTCATCCATGTCATGCTTGACCCTCATGGATTAAAAAAAAAAAAGAGTTATCTAATTAGCTGAAGATGAAGTTTGGTCTAGTGAATCATAAGTCAGGAAACCTACTGAATTGTGTGAGTTCAAAAGATGCTCTTTTCGGCAAGTCACTTTATCTTCCTGTGGCTCAGCTTTATTGCTGGAAACTCTTTGGGTTTGACTCAGAATTTCCAGGTTTACAACTGGAAGCCGGGACTCTGGGACAGTTCCCAGCTTCTCTGGGTTCTAGCCAGATAACAGAAGAAAATGCAGCCACCGCCAGTAAAATCAGCTTGCTGGCATATAAGACAGAGGCAGCTGTCAATCTGTCTCATGCTGCTATGGTTCACTCCCATCACTCAAAGACAGTAGGGAATAGTGTGGGAGGCTGCCGGAAAAAGAGAAAGAAGAGTGTAGACATAGCAGCATGTGAAATATACCAGATATGCTTAAAGTTAGTCAACTAAAATTGGATAATAACAATAATTGCTCCTTCATCCCTCTGGAAGCTGTCAAGAGGATCTAGCACCAAATCTGAAAGGCAGTTTTTCTCTCTTAAACGTGCATCATGTTTCTGAGCTATTAAAGTTGTGTGCTGGTATCATCTTGCATGAAAGGTACTCTTGAATCTCTTGAAAGCAAAATATTCTTCTTAAAGTAATAATTATTGTTGTTAGTTTGAAGAATGGTATCAAAGCATTCAATCCAAGTTGTCTTCTCAATTTTAATTCTGACAGCATGGGGACTATAATAGCCCAGTTGTAATCTATGAAGCCCCCTCATCTCTTATTTGTCCTGTTTCTCTGTTTTGACTAGAATGTAAGCTCTGTCGAGCAGGTATGGTCTCTTATGTGTATTGTGAACATTGTAGTATACATTTAATGGTGTTACAGAAATGATGTAGTAGCAGTGGCGTAGGAAGGGGGGGCGGTGGGGCGGTCCGCCCCGGGTGCATGCCGCTGGGGGGGGGGGGGGGGTGTCGGCTCCGCTGGTTCACTGCTCTCTCTGCCCCGGAACAGGTTATTTCCTGTTCCGGGGCAGAGAGAGCAGGGAACCAGCGGAGCCGACGCAGCTCCCAGCGACGTGCACTTGGGGCGGAGCGGCCCTACCGCCCGCCCCTTTTGGTAATAATGCGCTCCGGGGGGGTGTGCGCGCACGCCGAGGGTGTGTGTACGTGAGTGCATATGCCGAGGGGGGTGCGCCGTGCTGCACCCGGGGGTGCGCAGCAGCGTACCACCCCGGGTGTCAGCCGCCATCGCTATGGCACTGTTAGTAGTAGTAGGAAGGGGAGCGGGGCAGCAATAGAAAATGGTGAAAAAAGAAAAGGAATGGAATAAAAAATGTTCAACTTTCTTATAAATATTAAATAGCAAGAAATTACCAAGAGGATGGTAAGTGCCTGGAATAATAATCCAGCAGAGACTGGGAACATCAGCGGTGTCAGAGTTTGGACATACAAAGCTTATTACACTGCCAGTACTACTAGGTGGTACCATCTGGAATGCAGTGGCTATCCTGCTTATTTTTGAAAGAGAAGGCCGGCCATCTTCCGACACAAATTGAGAGATGGCCGGCCATCTCTCAAGTCCGGCGAAATCGGCATAATTGAAAGCTGATTTTGGCCAACCTTAACTGCAGTCCGTCGCGGAGCCGGCCAAACTTCAAGGGGGCGTGTCGGAGGCGTACCGAAGGCAGAATTGGGGCGTTGTTAACACATGGCCGCCCTCAGCCGATAATGGAAAAAAGAAAGCCGGCCCTGATGAGCATTTGGCCGACTTTACTTGGTCCATTTATTTTCAGGACCAAGCTTCAAAAAAATTGTCCAAACTGACTAGATGACCACTGAAGGGAATTGGGGATGACCTCCCCATACTCCCCAAGTGGTCACCAATCCCCTCCCACCCTAAAAAAAAATTAAAAACATTTTTTTGCCAGCCTCAAATGTCATACCCAGCTCCATGACAGCAGTATGCTGGTCCCTGAAGCAATTTTAGTGGGTGAAGTGCACTTCAGCCAGGTGGACCCAGGTTCATCCTCCCCACTACCTGTTACATTTGTGGTGGTAAGTATTGAGCCCTCCAAACCCCCCCCAAACCCACTGTACCCACATGTAGGTGCCCCCTTCACCCCTAAGGGCTATGGTAGTGGTGTACAGTTGTGGGGCGTAGGTTTTGGGGGGATTTGGGGGGCTCAGCACCCAAGTAAGGGAGTTATGTACCTGGGAGCAATTTGTGAAGTCCACTGCAGTGCCCCCTAGGGTGTCCAGTTGGTGTCCTGGCATGTGAGGGGGACCAGGGCACTACAAATGCTGGCCCCTCCATGACCAAATGCCTTGGATTTGGCCGGTCTCGGTTTCCATTAACGGTGAATACCAATGCCGGCCATCTCAAACCCGGCCATCTCTGACATTTGGCCAGCCCCAACTGTAATATCGAAATGAAAGATGGCCGGCCATCTTTTTCGATAATACGGTTCGGGACCGTGTGGCACCAGCCATATAGATAGCCAGCGCCGTTCGATTATGCCCCTCTATGTCAAATATCTCCAGGCAACAAAGACCAGAATGGTTTTCCAGAAGAGTAAGTAGCCATTCCAGAAGGATGGAATAAAAGTGGAAGGGCCTATGTGTATGTGCATGTATGCAGGTGGCCCCTGGTTGAACTCTTGTGTTTGGCTAGGGAAACAAGAGGCTGGCCTCACAGATTCAGAAGGGGCTTTAAATAACACCTACCACATATGCTGATGCTATGTTTACAGTATCTTGACAGTATCTGAAAATTTCCTAGCCCTTCTAGACTTCAGAATATCAACAATGAATATATATACGATATAGATTTGAATGCATTGCTTCCATTATATGAAAATTTATCTCATGCATAGTCATCAAGGATATCCTGAAAACCTGACTAGTGGTTTGTGTTCTGAGATCCTTGTTGAGAACCAATGTACTAGGAAGATAAATAAGAATTCATACATTCATTGTCATTCTATCTGCGTAATGTGTTTGTTCTTGCATGTAGATTTCCAGTGTGAATCTATATACCCAGTTTCCACCCATGCAGAATTGTTGGTGACTATTTTCCTATTGAGTATGCATGCTCAGCAACGGTGGGCTTTAATGATGACTCTATAGTGTGACATCTGTGATAGCCTGTGTATAAGTTACCACAACATTCTGTAGCAAAATGATCTACTATAATAAAACTCACCCTCAACGTTCTGAAGACAACGTTCTGAAGTCACTCACTGAAGGGTTCATGGATTCATGGTGGTGAAGCCAGAACACTGACCATGTCTCTCTGCCCCGCCCTCGCATGACGGACCAATCAGAAAAAAACACCCTCAACATTCTGAAACACAAAGGACCATCACAACACCATTCCCAGGCAACACTAGGCAACGTAAGACGGACCAATCAGAGGAAACTACGTGACAATAAGGGAGGAGCATTCCCCAGCAGAATGGCTCATTATCTGTGCAGCACGGAGAGCACAGAACCACCGCTGGAACGAGAGAAGAATATTCCTGCTGTGGATATGTGCAAAAATAGACCGGGGGGGGGGGGGGGGGGGAGAAATTTTTAAATACCTAATGCCAGTACTGAAGAGTGCCAGAGGGCCTATAGCACAGACTATATTTGAGATCCCTTGACATGGAGTCAGAGGAGCCGGAAAACAACGTGCCCGTCACCATCTGGGACATGGGCGAACAGGACAAGCTGCGGCCCAGCTGGAAGGATTACCCGCGACCCAGCCAGCAGCAAACAGCGAGCAAGGAAGGGGGAGGAGTACTCCTTCCCTGCCTAGGAATTGCTGGAGACTGGCTGCCAAACTAACGAAACAACCGCACACCGACGCACCACCTCCATCATTCGAAAGGCATCCACTCTTTCTTCAACAGAAATGCAAACTAATAATACAAAACAAACAAAGAATATTGTTTCTTAGGCGGCTGCAGGTAACTCCCCACCCCCTTCCTCTTTCCCGTTTGCCGAAGCAGCCAAGGACGTGCCCAACCATCCCCAGCCTCAGGCAAGCTGTCTCTCACCTCGGGGATTCCCCGAGCACCCGGAAAAAGACGGTGCTGCTTCCCGCAGCGCATAAATGTTCCAGCATTCCCCTGCAGCCGTCAACAACCTGCACACACACCGCACCCTCACACACACACACACACACACACACAAAATAACTCTGTGACACATACACACACACAAAAAACCACATGCTAGCGCCCGTTTCATTGGTTTCGGAAACGGGCTTTTTTTTACTAGTCAGTAATAAATGCACTATGTCTACCTGTGTACTTATTGCAGTGGTATTTATTTCTAGTTTTTGAGAGCCACAAGCATGTCAGTTTTCAGGACATCCTAATAAATATGCATATGATAGATTTGCAAGAGAAGTAGTTTGCCTGTAAATCTATCTTTTGCATTTCCTTTAGGGGGTGAAACTCAACCTATTTGTGGTCCTTGAGGACAGGAACTTTTATGGAAAAGTCGTAACAAACCACCAAGAGCAACGTTATATATTTACCTTTGCAGAGTCAGACACATTGTCCCAGTATGGAGAAGGAAAATCTATTTGACCCATCAAAATCTGATCAAAAAGCACCTCCTGGTCATCTCCACTTCTGCAAAAATAATAATACATAAAACACACTGATCTTAATCTACTGAGCACTATTCATCTACTTATTTATACACTTTGTAGAGCTCAATCATTTAGAGAGAGCAAAATGAAATTAAAATTAAACTTTGTAAATGTTGATACAAAAAAAAAACCCTCAAAGCTATTTAGCAATAGAAAACCCTTGTATACATTATGCTTTTACTGAAAATTACATTTTCTATTAAAAAATATCAAACTGGGAAAAATGAATAGAAATAGGCTTTTTTTTTTCTACAAGCATACGGAATTGTGTAAATGACTCCAAACATGGTAAAAAAAATAGTCAGTGTAATATGTAAAGCTGTTTTTTTGCAGCAGGTTTCTTTGTGAGTGAAGCAGTGCAGACACATGAAGCATTCACGGAACAGAGGGGCATTGTGAAGGGTGAATAGAAGGGCAGGGCACACACCCACGGAATGGAGGAAAGCCACACAGCAGGATGTAAGTAATCACACCAGCTGCCCAGATGTCCACCTTCAGGCCATATCTGCAAGTGTACAACAGTTAGAAGTTAGGGCATGTGAAGTAAGACATTTTTTCTAAAGTAGTGCACACAACAAAACCACTTAAAATAATGGCATATAGAATCCTCACGTAAGTTCATCATTAAACAGTCTTTCTGATCGTTTTCTTTTTCTGTTCCTTCATTTTTTGTACATTGCACTCTCAGATCATGAAGGACAAATTAAAAAAAATAGTACACATAAACTGAGAAACAACCAGGAAAACTGGCATAAATATGGTAAGTACAACCAACATTATTAACAAAAATAAGACTAAAGCAATAGATTACTCAGTTTGATTTCAAGCAATATGATTGACTGAAATCCCCTAGAATGACCTGTTATAATGATTTAATGATTTAACAGTTTGGAATGCTGTTAAATGGTTTCTTTTGACTAATATGTTAAAAAAAACATCCTTCCAGAAAACATAAAATAAACCCTTTCATTTTAGAATTCAATGATGCTCAGTGAATAGGTCATTTGCTTTCAGTTAATGTCCTGTCTAGGTTAAAGACCTTGGCTTGCCCTCGAGCCTTCAGCTATTCCAGGCAAGGCATGAGCTGGCATCAAGGGACAGTGCCTTGATAAAAAAAAACCTTCCGGTCAATAGTGCAACTATAATGTCCCCAAAAAAATTTCCCAAAGAAAACATTGCGATTTTGCTTCCATTGAAAAGAATGGCTGAGTGTTATGCAGTACATACTTATTAAACATACTTTTCCTGATAAATATTGACTACCAATGTAACCATCTGAAAAATGGCAGAACATTGCAACCATTCTGCCTGGTCAGTAATTGTTGCTATGTCTAACATTTTGCTTTTTATGGCGTCAGTCTGGCTGTTTGTTAATTAATATTGGTATATTTAGATGTTCAAGTAAAGCAGTATAAAACATAAGGACTATAGCCTCAATACTCAGCACTTTTTAACCAGCCAAGAACAACTAACTCCTGGCCAGTTAAATAGCGCTTAGCCAGCCAACCGCTAATATTCAGTGCGAGATAGCTGGTTATCTCTGCTGAATATTAGTGCTTAGCAGCTAGCCGCTAACCAGCTATGCTGCCTGACTTAGCAAGTTAAGCATGAATATTGGCGCTAACAGTTAAGATAGACCTGCTATTTATGCGGCCTCTCTTTAACCGCTAACCTCTTGATTCTATGTAGCATGCCTAGAGATCCATACCGAAATCCAAGTGTATTCTAAAACAATGGGAACAACTTGATTGACTATCAAGCTAATCAGCATTGACAGCAGCTCTTAAAAAGGAATAAGGAACACTAATTGGCAATAATAAGAATTTACTCACACAACTCGCTAAGTGCGTTCTGTAATGCAGTGCGCCTAACTTCTAATGCGCACAGGCAAAGGGGGCATGGTTATGGGTGGAGAAATAGGCATTTCATGAGCATTCTGAAATTTATGCACATAGCTATAGAATATGGCCCAGTGCACCTAAATCTACACACCGGGATTTATGCCACATTGTTGTTGGTGTAAATGGATGTGCTTAGTTTCAGGCGCTAGGATGCCAACTAAGCATATTCTATATACCATGCCTAACTCTAGGTGCTGCTTATAGAATACGCTTAGTTGGCACTGATTTCTGCACCGATTTTTAAGGTACCATATATAGAATCTCCCCCAAAGCACTTAACCAGTTAGTGCTGTTAAGTTGCTGCGGACAAAATTGAAACTGGATATTCAATGCCAGTTGCTAGCCACGGCTCAGCATTGAATATCTGGGATCAGCGCCGCCACAGCTAACTGCACTACCTGCCACTAGCTGAATATCAGGGGCATTGGAGCCGACTCTGTGGGTGCTGTGGGTGCTTGAGCACCCCCAATATTGAGAAAATTCCTTGTATGTGTCCAGAGAGGGGTCATTTCCATTGGGCTTAGCACCCCCAATAATTTTGAAAAGTTGGCTCCTATGAGGGGGGAGGGGATATATGTTTTTCCTAACTAATCAATCATTTCTGTTGTAGGCTTTTTTCAGTTTAGTAAAATTAAAGTAACAGAAGTGTAATAACTGTCCATGGCAGACTTCAATTCTTTGAGTTGAACGATGTCCTGTGTCTCTTTTCTGTGGTGTACAGAAGCATCTCCCCTCAAAGCATGCCTTTTTGGAGTTGATAAATATCTCCCTGCTTTATTCTACAGTGGATAAACAAAGCCTAAGAAGCAGGGTGATTAGAAAACAGCAATAAACAATTCCCATAAATGATTATTTTAATTACATTTATACCTAAAGGACACAATGAGGTGAACTAAATATGATAACAATCCATTTCACTGCCAGTTAACTGAGAATTCTGTTTATAGCTCTGGGGCCGGAAGCCAATATGAACCCTTCTGCTCTAATAGAAAAGTTCAGCACAGCCACGGTGATGAAATAAAGGCCTTGTGAGAGAAATAGA
The DNA here is from genome assembly GCF_901765095.1 of Microcaecilia unicolor. Lineage (NCBI taxonomy): Eukaryota > Metazoa > Chordata > Amphibia > Gymnophiona > Siphonopidae > Microcaecilia > Microcaecilia unicolor. The sequence goes on from NC_044034.1 coordinate 82,547,925, forward strand.
TCCCTAACAAGTCATTAAGAAGAAACAGCAAACAGCACAGTCTTACCCAGTTTCTGCAACTATCTCAGGAGCAACATATGTAGGAGTCCCACAGACTGTGTAAAGGGGGCCATCCACTATTGTAGCCAGCCCAAAATCCCCCAACTTCAAAGATTTGCTGCCATCTTGATGCTCATAGACCTAAATGTAATAATACCACAATTCCATTAGATTAGATTGAAAAGGATCTTAGACATTTTTGAGCGGGTTATTAATAAACAAACGGGGCCTGCAGTAATGCATGTCTGAATGCGCCTACACGATAGCACACTTTTAGTATACCTCTGTGTTATCGGCCATAAAAGATGCCTGTGATGCCATCCTGTTCTTGAGGAACACTTAGAGCTCTGTTTACTAAGGTGTACTAGCGTTTTTAGTGTGTGCGCTAACAATTAGCGCACGCTAACTGTGTAGACGCCCATAAGAATATTATGGGCATCTACACGGTTAGCACACACTAAAAACACTAGTGTGCCTCTTGCGCAGCTTAGTAAACAGGGCTCTAAGTTCACCTAAACACACTGAATTCATACGACATAAAGAAATTATTCAAACTCTTTATGCATAAGTTGTGTAGGAAAAAAAAGCTATTTTAACAGCTATATCCATGTAGAAAGATTCCTGTGTTGTCTATTCGATGATATTGATACCCAAGACAATCTCCAGTCTGATCATGATCAGCTATGGATCAAATTAAGAGAGTCAGAGATGGCTGAGGCGGATTTGCTGGTAATACTGCACATCCAGATTGCACAAAACTTATGAATATTTTAACTGTTCCTTTTTAAGATAAGAATTCAAGATATTGGAAAGCTACAGATAGCACACATTTAAATTTTTTCCAAACATAACAATATAAACATAAAAACACGTTTCCAAACCGAGTTAAAATCCTGTCTCATTCAGTGGGAAGCAGTACACTTGTAGAGGGAATGATTTGGAAATAACATATATATGATTCTGAGTGAAATGTGGGACCAGAATTTGCAGTTTCTCGGCATAGATCCACTAATTCCTGAAGCCTCTCTGCCAGTCTGCCCACTATAGCATTCCCTCTTTCAGCTATGTATGGCCCATAGAAAAATATTACAGCTGCTGCTACCTTCTACCAGAGTCAAAGTCTAGGCTGCACAGGATCTTTGCTTGGCGAAAGACTTCACTGCTGCCTCCTCTCCTTGGCTCAGCCCAGAGAAAGATTTTCTGCTACCTCTTACCCTATGCATGGCCCAGGTTAAGACTCCACTGCTTCTTTACTGGTATACCCCAGTAGCGTCTCTAGACACAAGTATATGGGAAGGCATGAGTAGAGGAAGCAAGTCAGGTGTTGGAGATAAAGCAAAGTGTTAGTTCCACACATTACTCCTCTCCTCCCACAAAACCCTAATTTAATTTCCATCAGATCCCGTGGAACCCTTCAACTAAAACAAAACCCTAACTTAATTTCTACCCCCTGGCAAAGTAAATGAAGTACCTGTGCTGGTGGGGATCCCCACACCCCACCAGTTGAAGGCCTCCTTCTTGCTGAATAAACTTATCTCAGGCAGCTGCCGACCCTATCCCCAATCTGCAGCTGCCAGCGGGTGCCAGCTTCCGTGTATGCTCAGTTTCATGCATGTGTGAAAGCTGAGCATACATGGGGGGTGGGGGAGCGGGCTGTGGCTGCAAGTAGCACACTGGGGACAGTGCTAGCAGCCAACTAAAATGTAAATTTGTTCAGCGGAGAGGAAGTCTTTGGCTGGAGGGACTTGGGGATCCCTACCAACCACATTAAGGGAGAAGAAATGTTGGGTAGGCCTGAGCCTAAAGTTGGTGGGCCCCAGTCTACCTGTGGCTACGCCACCATCTAGCACTCCGTTATAGAATTGACCCCATTCTGCCTAATCATAACTCTGCAAATAGCCATTGAACTTACTTAGCATGTATCTGTAAGGGGGGAATACACAGGGTAGGAGTTTAATTGTTTAAGAATTCTTAATATACCACCTTTCACAACTGTCAGAGTGATTTACAATAAAAGTTAAAAAGAAAAGAACGCCCAAACAGCCCACCATCCAACCCTAACAATACATTAAAAAAACAAACATTCAATATTACTTAACACGCTCTGCATAATCCCTAAATGCCCACCTCAAGATAATCCAAAAGCCTTCTGAAAAAAATAAGCTTTCAAACACACCATAAACTGTCAGAGCAGCTTTTCCTCTCAAGTGGGACCACACCAAAAATAGGCACAATCCCTAGTAACCTTTAACGGGTTCTCGAATTAGCAGGGAGAGCCAATAGAGAGGAGGATCCTGATCTCAGCTTTCTTCTTGGCACATACAAACCAATCATTGGAACCAAATATGATGGACCACCTTCATTTAAAACCTTATGTACAATAATTAAAGTCTTTTACAAGACTCTATAATCTACCGGCAACCAATGATACTGCAAGTAAAGTGGGGCAACATATTCCCTAACCCCAATCCCCTAGTACAGGTGCCTAGATGTTACCAGATTATACTAGTGTTCTATAATGGAACATTGTAATTATTTGATAGTATCATTCAATAAATTTTTCTGCATGGGAGTGAAGTCTATACAGGGTGGAACAGAAACTCAATATAAACCCTGTACCTCTTGGTTCTATAATATACTCTCCACATTCACCCAACAATGGAGCAGGTACCTTTCCCCTTACAGCTCACCATACAAAAATATATAAATATTGAAATTGTGCTATCTCAGAAATAACACACTTACATTCCCCTGCCAGATACTTTGTGACGTAACAAACAACGCTGCAACAAGACACTCAGGATCCATATAGCAAACACCCTATCAAGACAACACTCACTTTTAGAACTCAAAGTGGTTGAGCAATGCCATGAAAGACTTGTCTGCGTAGTATTGCTGACTCTAATAATAAATGTACAAAAGTCTAAATATTGGCCTAGGATCTGCATAAGAGTTTCTGTCAAGGTATGGGTTCCCCCCCCCCAACTGATCCCCCTTCTACCCCTGGAACAGCACTCCCCCTTTGATCTCCTGTCCCCCAAGTCAGAAGACACATAAAAGGAGATTCAAACTTCCACCCCACCCGCATAGGCCCCTGGGGCCTATCTTGATGCTCCTAAGGACAAACAGGCAGCAGTGATGTCCACTCACTCCTGCCTGACAGGGCAGCCTGTTCAAAATTGCTACTATGACCTATAGCAGCAGCCTCACGGTACTTCCAGGTAGGCTTGGGGGCAGGGCTTACAGGAGTGGAGAGTGGTGTGGGGAGCTCCAGCCTACTTTTATGTTTCTTTGGAGAAAAGAGTAGGATGGGGGTTCAGAAAGGGGGCAGCCAGAGGTGCTCTGGCACTACCCGAAGGTTAACCAGGCACTGGCCAATATTCAGAACGGTGCCCAGTTACCTCAGCAGCCAAAGTTAGGACATCCTTTTTACTGTTCTAACTTTAGCCACTTCCTTAACCGGTTAGCTGTCTGAATATGGCTGCTAATTGGTTAAATCCTGGCTATTCCCAGTCTCCACCCACTGACACTAACTGGACAGTGCAGGGATCGTTTGTGCTGATTTTCAGTGGCACTGTCTAGTTAAGTGTCAGTGCCAGTGAATATCGGCAGTGAGCCCTTGGGAACATCTTGTAGGCCCAGAGGGGGGACACAGGTGTGAGAGCATAGGCGCCCGGTATAAGAGGCTTGGAGAGGCTAAGCCTCCCCCCTGCTGCAGCAGAATGGATCAGCTGTGGAGTCCAGCTGCTCTGAGGGGATTAAATTGTTGATTTACCTCCATCCTCACAGCAGGAGCTGCAGTGAAAGCCCTCTAGCAGTTGTAGAAATTGGTTTATGGTTTGTTTACCTTAATGCTGGGAAAGCAGGGGGGGTTGGCTGGAGGTGTCCTGGGTTGCCAGGGAGATATTTAACGAGGATGACTTCCTGACCTGCACTGAGGACAGAGAGCAGCAGAACGGATACTGGGCCACCATGATCAGAAAAAGTCACCAGACAACAAAGGTAGAAAAGATCATTTTATTTTCATTATAGTGTTTGGAATATGTCCACTTTGAGAATCAGGTGCTCAACATTAAAAGTTTATATTTATTTTCTTATTTATGGCATTTTATCCCACATTGAATATGAATTAGGGTGTTTTGTGGCTCTACATGAGAATTGTGATGATATGATCCCTTGTTTCATATTGTTGACGGTCTGCATTTTCCGTATGGGTGGTATATTGGTGTATTAGGTCTGCCCAGTGTAATATTTATGGTACAGTAAGGTTCTGAGTGTGTTTTTGGACAAAGTTGTGCATAGTGTTTTGCAGTTGAGCGATTGTGGTTAGAATATGCTTTGAGCAACCACTTTATTTTTTGACATATGATACATATCTAATATATAAATTTAATAAAAGGTATTGTGACTTTTATTTTTATTTATTTATTTTTTCTGCTTGTTATCAATTATGGATTTAAGCTCCACCCCTGGCCCCACCCCTAACCCCGCCCCCTTTAGCCTCCCCAAACAGTTGGGCCACCGACCGCCTATGAGTGAGAGGTGGGAGCTTCGGCCTACTTTTAAGTTTCTTTGGGGGTGGGTGGGAGGGGAGTTCAGAAGGGGGAGGGCAGCCAGAAGTGTTCTGCCACTACTTGCAGGTTAACCAGGCCCTGGCCAATATTCAGACTGGTGCCCAGTTACCTCAGCAACTATAAGTTAGAACAGCCTTTTTGCTGTCCTAACTTTAGCTGCTTCCTTAGTGGGCTGAATATGGCAACCAAAGCTCCTCCCACAGACTGCCCTGGCACTAGTCAAACAATGCAGGGATGGTCTATAGTGATATTAATTACATTGTCCAGCAGGTGCCACTGAATATCTGTGGTTAGCCCTAGCCAAGGCATTTGGTTCAGAAATCAGAGACAGCAATAGTACTCAGTTATATACAGAGTAGAGAGATGCTTTTCTTGAGCAAGGGGGTGGAGGAGGGTGCAGGAGATTTTCGCACAGCCTACTTAATCAACATAAATAGCCTTTTATCTGGGTAAACAGCTTTACAAAATTACATAGTAAGTGACAGCAGATAAAGACCTGAACAGGTTCATCCAGTCTACCCAAGTGTGAGATTATATACTTGATCATGGTCTTTCTTTGGTGTTTCTGGGACATAGACCATAGCAGTCCAGCCAGCTCTGTCTTTATGTTGCAACTACTGGAGTTGCTGTCAAAGCCCACTCCAGCCTATCTGAATCTGTCATGTCATTTGCCCTCAGGGAGTGTAATTTTACAAACGGGTGCCTAGGCTTTCAAGTCACATGGATGCATGTGTTGTATCTATTTCAAAACAATATAAACAGGATGGAGTCAGTCAACATGGCAGCTACTAAAATGGTCAGCGGTCTTCATCATAAAGCATACGGAGACAGACTTAAAGATATCAGTATGTTTACTTTGGTAGAATGGCGGGAAAGGGGAAATATGATAGTAATCTAAGGAAACACTTCTTCACAGACAGGGTGGTGGATATGTAGAACAGCCTCCCAGTGGAGGTGGTGGAGTCAAAGATTGTATCTTACTTCAAGAAGGGAGAGAGGCCTCAAACCAGCAAAGGTGAGGTGGCAGGAAAATACACCTACACCTCCTCACTATAGCAAGCCAGCACTGGGTTTCAGATCTGTCATTTGCCCCAGTCTCCGAATCCTTGCTCTTTGCAAGTGCCATAAATGTCTAACTGGTTGGGTATAGACTGGCTGATTCTCTCTCTCTCTCTCTCTCTCTCTCAAAAGCCAGCTGCTTGACAGGTCAGTAGTGGGAGAGGTTCCAAAAACATGTTTTTTGGCAGCAAAGTCAGAGTTTAAATCTTCTTTGGGAAAGTATACTAGTGCCACTAGCAACACCCCCTCAGAAGGTCCAACTCTTCCCTGCTTCCAGGTTCCCTTCTAGAAACTACCAGAAACTGCTATAACCAGTGGTGTGCTGGTAAATGTTTAACAACAGGCTCTCTCCCCGGTCCATCTCTGCGCCCTTCGTCCACCTCTGAGCCCCCCCCCCCATCCACCTCTGCGCCCCCCCCCCCCAAATTGCAGAGTTGGCTATAGCTGGGGAGAGAGCCTGGGGGGGGGGGCAATACATTACTCTCTCCAGGAAAAAAAAATTAAATGATCCCAGGTTCCAATCTAATTCATGTTTAATGTGGGATAAAATGCCATAAATAAGTAAATAAATAAATATAAACTTTTAACGTTGAGCACCTGATTCTCAAAGTGGACATATTCCAAACACCAAAATGAAAATAAAATGATTTTTTCTACCTTTGTTGTCTGGTGACTTTGTTTTTCTGATCATGCTGGCCCAGTATCTGATTCTGCTGCTATCTGTCCTCTTAACTCCATTTCCAGGGCTTCCTTTCCATTTATTTCTTTACTTTCCACCTTTCTTCTTCATTTCTTGCCCTACATCCGTAAGTAAAAGCTGGGTCCTCCGCAGACTTGACTGTCCAGTGGATCCAGCTTCTGCCTATTTTCTCCATCCATGTGCAGTTTTTCTCCTCGCTTCCTTTTCCCTCATCTCAACTCCTTCCTCTCTCTTCCCTCCCCTCCATCCATGTCCTGCATTTATTCTCTCTTCCTTCCCTCTCCTCAATCCATGTCCAGCATTTCTCCTCTCTCCCCTCCATTCATGTTCATCTCACTTCCTCTCTCTGCCCCCCTCCATCCAAGTCCAGCATTTCTTCTCTCTCCCTTCTCCTCCATCCATGTGCATCTCCTTCCTCTGTCTTCCCTCCCCTCCATCCATGTCCAGAATTTCTTCTCTCTCCCCTCCATCCATGTGCATCTCCTTCCTGTCTTCCCTTCCCTCTCCTCCATCCATTTCCAACAATTCTCTTCTCTCCCTGCCCTCCCCTCCATCCATCCATATCCAGCAACCCTCCTCTCTCCCCTGCCCTCCCCTCCATCCACCCATGTCCAGCAACCCTCCTCTCTCCCCTGCCATCCCCTCCATCCACCTATGTCCAGCAACTCTCCTCTCCCCTGCCCTCCCCTCCATCCACCCATGTCCAGTAACTCTCCTCTCCCCAGGAGTAGCCTAGTGGTTAGTGCAGTGGACTTTGATCCTGGGGAACTGAGTTCGATTCCCACTGCAGCTCCTTGTGACTCTGGGCAAGTCACTTAACCCTCCATTGCCCCTGGTACAAAATAAGTACCTGAATATATGTAAACCACTTTGAATATAGTTGCAAAACCCTTAGAAAGGCAGTATATCAAGTTCCATTTCCCTTTCCTTCCCCTGCCGCCTACATCCATCCATATCCAGCAATTCATTTATCTCCCCTGCCCCCTCCATCCATCCATACCTATCCATACTCATACCCTCGCAGAGAAAGGAAATGACGTCAGAAGGCGGGACTTTGAGGGAACAAACTCACGAAGGGAAGGCTAGAGACGGGCAGGGCTTTCAATGATGCAACCACTTCGACGGAGGTAATAAAAAAAATTTAAACCCCCCAGGCGGCGCAGGAAAATGAGGGCTGTGGGAGATGAGGTAAGCGGGGTAAGCATGGCTTGTGGCGCTCTCCTGCCATGCTTACCTCATTTACCGGAGCCGGCTCACCATGCAGAACAACCGGCTCGCAAGATCTTAAAAAATTTAACAACTGGCTCTTACGAGCCGGCTCCAGCACACCACTGGCTTTAACCCTGTGGCAGGATCTCATGCACAGAATAGGTGCAGGAAGCACAGAGGAAAAAACAGCAGGCCAGAAGTGCAGCCTAGAGAAGATAGATTAAAAAAAATCACTAACCATTCACTCTTATGGGCTGACAAAAAAGAAGGCTGCCTGCCACCAGCTAGATACCGACACTGAAGCACTATTATGAACAGCAAGGGGAAAATACATACAACCATTGTTCCTTTACTGTTACACTTATATAGGGTATCTAAGGGAGGACAGTGGAATATGCTGTTTTAGCTACACATAAAGAAATAATAAGTTATAGTCAGAGGTGTGCTGGAGCAGGCTCTCACAGGCTCGCAAGAGCCGGTTGTTAAGTTTTTAAGAATTTTGGGAGCCGATTGTTAAAGTAGGGCCCACCATGGCTACTTTAACAACTGGCTCCCAAAATGTGGGCTTGGGCCCCCTGCTGAATTATCTTTTACTTTGCTGGTGGGGATGCTGAGCCCTGCCAGCCAAGTAAATAGACTACTGCTGTTCCCCGTTCCTTGTTTCCAGCTCTGGGCAGCAGGCTGGGACTTCTCGTGCATGTGAGAGAAGTTCCTGCATGCTGCTCAAAGCAAGACGTTGGGAGTGGTGGCAATCCATTTATTGGCTGCCAGCAAAGGTATGCCTAGTGTGCCCACACGAAGGGAGGGAGGAGAGAGAGGCAAGTGTTGCTCCCCCACCCCACCCCGGCCACCCCTGGCCCTTCCAACTGCAGAGCTGGCTACGTCCAGAGAAAGAGCCTGTTGTTAAAAATTTACCAGCACACCCCTGGTTATAGTGGTTTGAAATGTTTCTACCAAAAGTACCCACACAGTGTATCAGGTGTATCAAACAAATTGGCAGTAAATGTATCAAAATAATCTGTGCCTTTTGCTATGTAAGTATAGACAATGAGGTCATATGAAGCTACAGAGTTGCTTAGAATAGTATAAAATTACTTGCTGACATAAGCCTCAGAAACAAAACTGAATCTGGAAGGAATGTACTTCCAACTCCCAGGATTACAAATTTCTATGGCTCAGGTCCCACCTTTCTGTCCCTTCCTTTTGTCAGTTGATCAAACTGCTGCATGGACAAGGTAAGGAATGTTCCTTTCATAGTTTAGACTTATTGTGTTTGCCTGGCTTGAATGTCATTTTCTAACTATAGCAATTCCTATCTCTCCCATATCTCTCCAGAGTGAGAACCAGCAGTCATTGATTTCTTCTGTTCCTCTTGCTGCTTTAACAAACTCATACAACTGGATTTCATCATCTGAAGGTTAAAGTCAGAGAGAGATTCACACTTTTTTTGTTACTGAGCCAGAAGATGGGCATAGGGAAGACTGTTTAAGAAATGCAATTACAATTTTTTTATTAAAACCATAGTTTGTTAAGTGCATTTGTTTCAGGAAACTAAAGAAAGTGTTTGCTGAAATGCCAGTGCTAACTTTTCTTTAATAACATTTTAAATTAGAACAGCAGTTTATATTACCAGGCTTTTTGTTTAATTCACAGTGAAAGTATAGGTGGTACTGGTCAACAGTCTACATATCACATTGATGTAGAAAAGGAAATGAAGACATGCTAATTAAAAAAAGTCTCAAGCCTTTTAATATGGCAGCAGCCTATTTTCATCTCCCTTTTACCTCCATGCTGCTTTCTGTCTTGGTAAATGGAGACAGAATAAATTAAGAACACAAGATTTCACTATTAGCCTTTTCCTTTATGGTCTGCTCCTCCTACAAGAAATTTTTAAATGTTTGACAAGAACAGGGCTTATGCTAAGCTTTTGACTGCTGCATAGTAAAGTTAAGATTTTTTTCTTAGGGCACAAAACATTGGTCAATACACAAAACCAAACTAACAATGAATGAGTAGAATTCAATCAAAAACATTGGCCAATACACAATACCCCATCTAATAAATTTTGACTTGGGTACCTAAAATGAAAGGCATCTGTGCACTTTTAGGACCACATAAAAGAAGCCAATTTGCAAGCACTGAGTATCTGCATGCACTGAGGTCAATATTTAAGGAGATGGGCACTAGATAATGTTTTTTGTTAAGTTATGCAGACTTTCCAAAATCCTAAATGTATACAAAGTTTACAGAAAATCCAATAAAATTTTAAACATTCAACTTACCTGCTTAAAACTGTGTGCGTTCAGAGTTAAATGGCTAAATTATTCAGAAATCCTGGATTCTATATATGGCGCTCCAATTTGCGCATGCAAATTTGGCCAAACACCCAATTTGTGAACGCAACTTAATTACAAAGGGGGTCCTTTTACTAAGGTGCACTGAAATATGGCCTGTGCTAGTGTAAGCGTGTGTTTTGGATGGAGGCAGTTCCATTTTTCAGTGCACCTGTAAAAATGCTTTTTTATATTTTGATCGAAAATGGATGTGCAGCAAAATGAAAATTAATGCGCGTTCATTTTGGGTCTGAGACCTTACCACCACCCATTGACTTTGCAGTAAGGTCTCATGCGTTAACCGGGCTTTAATGGCCTATGTGCGCCAAATGCCATTTATTTATTTATTACATTTGTATCCCACATTTTCCCATCTATTTACAGGCTCAATGTGGCTTACATAGTGCCGGAGATGTGTTTGCAGACTCCAGTGTTAACAAATACAGAGTGATGTTGAGATAAGAAAAAGTTCATGTGGTACATCCACACAAGGTCATCGTGCAGCGGGAGAATTGTGTTTTGTCCATTCTGTGTTTTAGTTTTGTTGTGTTGCAGAGATCATGCATTTATATAGGGTTGGTAGGGTATGCCTTTTTAAAAAGATAAGTTTTTAGTGTTCTTCGGAAGTGTAGGTGGTCGTACGTAGCTTTCAAGGCTTTTGGTACTGTGTTCCACTATTGAGTGCTTATGTAGGAAAAATTGAATGCTTAAGTTGATTTGTATTTGAGTCCTTTGCAGCTTGGGTAGTGCAAGTTTAGGTACGTTCGTGTTGATTCAGATGTGTGTCTCATTGGTAGGTCGATCAAGATTGTCATGTAACCCGGGGCTTCGCCGTAGATAATCTTGTGGACCAGTGTGCAGATCTGGAAAACAATGTGTTCTTTAATTGGGAGCCAATGTAGTTTTTCACAGAGGGGTTTTGCGCTATCAAATCGGGGTTTTCCAAAGATAAGTCTGGCTGCTGTATTCAGAGCGGTCTGAAGTTTCTTTAAGGATTGTTCTTTGCATCCCGCATAAATTCCATTGCAGTAGTCTAAATGGCTTAGTACCATTGATTGTATCATATTGCGAAATGTTTCTCTCGGGAAGTATTGTTTCACGTGTTTGAGTTTCCACATTGCGTGAAACATTTTCTTCGTTGTGGATGCCACTTGGTTCTCTAGTGTTAAGTTCTGGTCCAATGTAACGCCAAGGAGTTTCAGGCTCTCTGAGATAGGGAGGGTGTAGTCTGGGGTGTTGATAATTGTGGGGTTGTCCACGCTGTGTTGGGATGAGACAACGAGACAATGTGTTTTTTCTTTGTTGAGCTTTAGTTGGAATGCATTTGCCCAAGTGTCCATGATGTTGAAGCTGGTCTTGATTTCGTTGGTGATTTCTGTCAGATTAGTTTTCTAAGGAATGTATATTGTGACATTATCCACATAGATGAAAGGATTAAGGCCTTGGTGGGATAGGGTCTTGGCTAGTGGGGTCATCATTAGGTTGAAGAGGATTGGTGATAGTGGTGATCCTTGTGGTACTCCGCAGTCTGCTTTCCACGGTGATGATATGCTTGAATTTGATATTACTTGATATGTTCTTGTGGTTAGGCAACCTTTGATCCAGCTTAGTATATTACCACCAATCCCGGACTTATCTAGTAGTCTTAGTAGTATACCATGGTTCACCATGTCGAACGCACTACACATGTCGAATTGGGGTAGGAGGATGTTTTTGCCTATTGCTATTTCGTTCTTGAATTTGGAAAGGAGTGTGAGTAGTATTGTTTTGGTGCTGTGGAGGGGGCGAAAACCTGAGATTCATGTAAAATTGAAAATTTGTGTATATATTCTATGAGTTGTTTGGCTACCATATTTTCCATCAGTTTGACTGACATCGGGATGGATGCTACCGGATGGTAGTTAGTGATTTCATTCGGTTTTTTTCGTGGAGTCTTTTGGTAAAGGGGTGAGTAGAATATTGCCATTTTCCTTAGGGAAGAGACCTTGCTGAAGCATGTAATTTATGTGTGATGTGAGGTCTGTTATGAAGCGGTCAGGAGCGGATTTCATACGGTAGTTGGGACAGGTGTCTAGTTTGTAGTGAGTGTTGGAGAACCTGCTGATCGCCTGTGCAACTATTTCGATGGTAGGGAGGGCGAAGTTTAACTGGGTTCGGTCAGCCAGGTATTCTCCAGTAGTTGGGTCCAGTTCGTTAAGGACGTTTTCGATGTCAGTATTGTCATGGGGTAGTGTGTTGCGTAGGTTTATAACTTTTTCATTGAAGTACTTTGCAAGTTTGTCTGCAGATGGAATGTCTGTATTCATTGTAGTGACCAAGTTGGTGTCTAGGAGTTTGATCACGAGTTGGTATAATTTCTTCATGTCTTTGTAATCTGTCTCTATTTTAGTTTTATAGTATGATCTTTTGGTCTGTCTTATTGCGTATTTGTATTTTCTTTGTGATTGTTTCCATGTGTTGAGTGTGTGCTCATCGTTTGTTTTTTTCCATGCTCGTTCAAGTTTCCTGGATTGTGTTTTTAGTTTTTTGAGTTCATCATTGAACCATGGTATAGCGTTATGCTTATGTGATGTTCTTTTTTGTAGAGGTGCTATTTCATCTAGTGTATATTTGCATCTTTTGTCCCATTCCAAGAGATAGTGTATGGATTCTGTTTGTGTTGTCCATTCATTGTTGTATATCAGTTGCCAAAATGTTTTCATGTCTACATGACCTCTTGTTCTGTAGGAAGTGTGCTCTTGGGTTTGGCGTGATCTCTTCTTTCACCAGTGTAGGGATAGGTTTAGTTTGTACTGATCAGACCAGGGTGTTTCTGTTCATTTAATATATGTTATTATTAAGTTCTGGTCCGTTGAAAGTTTGTGTGAGATGAGATCCAGTGTGTGCCCTTTGATGTGGGTTGCTTGCATTTGCGGCCATTTAAGACCCCATAAGTGGAGGAATTCCTTACATTCTCATGTGCTGATTGAGTTTGGGTCTTCTAGGTGAAGGTTGATGTCTCCTAGCACTAGTACATTGGATTTGGCTACAGGTGTTTGAAATGAAGTCCATGAAGTTAGACTGAACTTCGTTCCAGTTGCTTGGAGGTCTGTAAAACAAGACACAGCTCAGATGGTTGTTTAGTGCTTTGCTGTGGATTCTAATTGATGCTATTTCAAGTTGGGGTGTCACGGACTCCACATTGATTTCGGTGGTGAAGTGGGATCTATAGATTAGTGCTATGCCTCCGCCTTTCTTTTCCTTTCTGGTCCAGTGTGTGATTTTGTATCCTGGAGGGCACAGGTCTAGGATTATGGGGTCCTTTTGGTCATGGATCCAGGTTTCGCTGATGAAGAGTAGGTCAAGGTTTTCTGTCATGATCCAGTCTGTTAATATTTCTGTTTTGTTTACTGTGGATCTGGCGTTGATGTAACCCACTTAGATTGTTTGGTATGGGTCTTCTGTGTTTGGTGTTGTGTGGACTTTTATTAGTTGTCATTTGTTTGTTGTGGTACGTTTACTGCCCGGTAGTGCCACGTGCCAGAAAATAAACATTATTTTCTGGCACTTGTAGTGGATGCGTGCCAAAAATGAAATTACTTTTCTGGGCCACACGGTAGCCAGGCAGTAACTCAGAATTTGCGTGCATTGGGCACATGCAGGCGCTTACGTGGCTTAGTAAAAGGGCCCCATAATGAGCCAATTAGTGACAATAATTGGGCTCTAACAATTATTGATGTCAATTGACAACAATCTGGATTTGCATGCTCACCTTGCTAAGATCTATTGTATAAAGATGTGCACGTAAAGTTTTGAGCATGCAACTGAAAAGGGGGCATAGTCATGGGAGGGGCATGCGTGGGTCAATTGGTGTAAATTTTCATACCCAAAGTTAGGTGTGGATCCTGGCGCTACGCGCTATTATTCTATAGACAGCGCCCAATTCGAAGCCCCATTTATAGAATAGTAATTGGCACACAATTTTTATCAGTGCCCAAATTTGGCTATTCACTGAAAAGTTGAAACTCAATCCAGAAAAATCTAGGGCTCTATTGTTTTCACAACTAGATCTCCTTCCCCGAAACTTTCAATCTAGCCAGCTCCTCAATTCCGTTCCAATCAACGCTGAAAATCTTGGGTGTCATTTTTTACTCTACCCTTTCTTATCATGCTTGCATTTCTAATGTGGTTCAACGCTGTTATTTCAAACTCAAAATGATCTCCTCTGTACACCATCTTCTCACACAGCAGGCCCTATGAGTATTCATATACGTTCTCATTATCTCTAACCTTGATTGCTGTAGTAGCTTAGTGTGCGGCAGCAGCCAAAAAAGCAAACAGTATGCTAGGAATTATTAAAGAGGGATTTAAAATAAGACCAAAAATATTATAATGCCTCTATATCGCTCCATGGTGAGACCTCACCTTGGGTACCATGTTCAATTTTGGTCGCAGTATCTCAAAAAAGGTATAGCGGAATTAGAAACGGTTCAAAGAATAGCAACCAAAATGATAGAGGGGATGGATCTGCTCCCATATGAGGAAAGACTAAATAGGATAGGGCTCTTCATCTTGGAAAAGAGACAGCTGAGGGGAGATATGATTGAGGTCTACAAAATCCTGAGTGGTGTGGAGGTGAATTGATTTTTCACTCATTCAAAAAGTACAAAGACTAGGGAATACTCAATGAAATTGCATGGAAATACATTTAAAACAAATAAGAGGAAATATTTTTTCACTCAAAAAATAGTTAAGCTCTGGAACTCGTTGCCAGAGGATGTGGTAATGGTGGTTAGCATAACTGGGTTGAAAAAAGGTTTGGACAAGTTCCTGGAGGAAAAGTCCATAGTTTGTTATTGAGATGGCCATGAGAAAGCCACTGCTTATTCTAGGATTGGTAGCATGAAATGCTGCTACTAATTGGGTTTCTGCCAGGTACTTGTGACCTAGATTGGCCACTGCTGGAAGCAGGATACTGGGCTAGATGGACCATTGATCTGATCCAGTATGGCTATTCTTATGTTCTTTAGTGTAACAAAGAGAGGGAACTAAGCACAAAACAAAGTCCTAGCAAAAAAAAAAAAACAGCACAAAGGGCCTTTAAAAACGAAAGGGACACAAAACTTATATTGAAAAACCTTTTAATGATCAAATTTGATTGGAGGAAGACCCAACACGGGCCGTGTTTCGGTGCTACCGCACCTGCATCAGGGGTCACACCAATGACAGGGAGGCTTATACAGACAAATTCAGAACATTCACTCTTAAGGTGTGTGCGCTCAATATTTCATGATATATGGAGGAATACATTTATAGACAACTTTGAAATTCAACAGATGTTCTGAATTTGTCTGTATTTTTCAGTCCCTGTAAATAGCGCTACTATACTTTTGATCCTCCTGGCTTGCATTCATGGGGTCTTCTTTCACGCTTTTGCCTTCTCTATACACACTCACAGCACCACAATCTGCTATAGCTACACCTGAGATAATGGGGGATTAAGTGGCTTGCCCCAGGTCACAAAAGGTGTCAGTGACAGAAGTGGGATTTGAATCCTAGCTTCACTAGTTCTCAACCCCTCTCTTCATTCACCAGATCTCGCCTATGTGCTTTCCAATTTGCTGCACCAAATGCCTGGAATTGCCTTCTGGAACACATGCATTGTGCTCCCTCTTACCATATTCAAATCCAGTCACAAACTCACCTCTTTGAAGTCACATTTAAACCTGAAAATAATAATTTCATTTTTATAGTGTTACTAGATGTATGCAGCGATGTACAAATGAATATTGAGGTACCAATGTGCCCTTGCCCCAGGGTCTATGTGGGTACCTAAGGTAATGAGGGGGTCTTTTATGAAGTTTGGTAAATGGACCCCTGAGAAAGAGAGTGACGTGCCCAATGTGACAAAGTGGCAGTGGTAGAATCAAACTCTTCCAATTGCTCTAACCACTAGACCACTCAGGGCTGTTCCAAGAGCTGTGTGGGAGGTGCAGGCACACATGGGACAAGGGAGACAAGAATGCAAAAACTTAGTCCCTGTCCACTGTCTCCCTGTGGGGGGTTGTGGCACAGTGGGCAGGTGTGGCACTAGGGGAGGTGTCACACAGGATGCAATTCTAGCTTGGGACACTCCTGAGGCCATTTCCTCTCATTGGCACTTTAATCGTCCTGCACATAGCTTTCTTGACTGGTACTATTGTCTAGATACCAGTGCTTGGATTCCATTTTCATTGACTTGCAGAACCCTCTCAATTGCTTCATCTTAAGTTAAAAACCTTTAAGTTTCCTTCTTAAAGGAGGATGGGGGAGTTCTATGGCTGCCCTTCAAGTCTACCTCATCAGTTCCTGGTTTTCTTACACAGATTGCTAGTACAGTGACACAGTAAATGATGGCAGATAAAGACTTGCCTGGTCTATCCAGTCTGCCTAACAAGGTGGCCACAGTCAAATCCGCCACTCTGTGCAGGTTACACTCCTTCATGATTGAATACTAGCCTCACAGTATTCAATTGCCAGGGAGGTTGGCAATTTGCTGCCATACCTATCATATATATATATATATACACAATTCTGTTTGATTCTGCAATACCACACCACCATGCCAATAGACTGAAGAGTAGTTTTATTACTATGGCTACAGCATAATCATATTCATTGTGGTAATGATTAAACCAACAATCCCATCATATTGCTAATTTACAATATTTTACTCTGTAATTTCAACCTTATAATGTCTTCCCCTCCCCCACAGAGATACACAACATCCATACTAATAGCCTATGATATAAATGTGATATAAAATACACATACTGGATCCTGACCTGTCTTTGCCATTTTTGGAACAAACTACAGAAGTCTGCCTGGCACTTGCCCAACCTTCCAACTACTGGTGTTGCTGTCGAAGCCCATCCTGATCTGTCATTGCAGATTTTGGGGCATAAACTGTAGAAATCTGCCCAGCACTGCTTCCCAACTACTGCCCAGTACAAAGGCCTTACTTTAAGCAATCCCCCCCCCCCAAAAAAAAAACATTTTGGGAAGGATGTAAGAGGCCCAATTTAAAAAGGCCTCCCTAATAGCAGATTTTCTCAGTTGAACTGTTCCTTCCTCAACTAATCCCACATATAACTCATCTAGCTTAGTTCCTCCCATTTGTGACCTTAATATTTAACCAAAAGCCTCTTAATTGCATTTTTTTTGTCTTTGAGTCTTGTCTGTCCATCTTACCTAGACTGTAAGTTCCAAAGACCATGGACTGCACTTTATGTGTCTCTGTACAGTGCCATGTATACTTGTTTGTGCTACACAATCATGGGTCATGCATTTGGATCTGCTCTCGTATGAGGAAAGGCTAAAGAAGTTAAGGTTCTTCAGCTTGGAAAAGAGACAGATGAGGGGAGATATGATTCAGGTCTACAAAATCCTGAGTGGTGTAGAACAAGTAGAAATAAATTAATTTTTTACTCGTTCCAAGACCAGGGGACACTCAAGGAAGTTACATGGAAATACTTTTAAAACAAATAGGAGGAAATATTTTTTCACTCAACAAATAGTTAAGCTCTGAAACTCTTTGCCGGAGGATGTGGTAACAGCGGTTAGCGTATCTGGGTTTAAAAAAGGTTTGGACAAGTTTCTGGAGGAAAACTCCATAGTCTGCTATTGAGACAGACATGGGGAAGCAACTGCTTGCCTGGGATTTGTAGCATGGAATAATGCCACAATTTGGGTTGGAAACAGGATACTGGGCTAGATGGACCATTGGTCTGACCCGTTATGGCTACTCTTTAATTCTTTGGATAATCACATTATCATATTGATGGTTGAAGATATTAAGAAACAATAATGTCAACAGGTGTTGTGGCTTTATGCTGTATTTAAATTGCAATCGAAGTTTGCTGATATATGATAAGTGCGATATAAGTGTTTTATATAGTGAGCGAGTTGAGTTGAGAACCAGGAGTGAAAGGCGTGTGATTGGGAGTTCTGAGGATTAGGACAATTAAGGTATATGTAATGTAATAATAAAAAAAGTTCAAAATAAAGATGATGTAAAGGAGTACTTTTGTATACAATGCTTGAGTTTGTACTCTATTTATAACACGTATCACCTCAAGAAAATGGAAAGGCTCACCCTTAAAGGGGAGCCGATTACAACCGGGCTGAAGGCTCAGGAAGAATCTGGGGTGGGGGGGGGGGAGAGGGAGGGAGGAGTGGGAGTGGATAGGAAGGATAAGAGATTGAAGGGTGATGGGTAAAGGGGCGGGTAGGGAGGAGGGGTGAAGAAGGGCTGTGAAGGGAAACACAGCGCCATAGGGCAATGTCGGCAACAAAGAGACAGGAAGCAGCAGCCAGGGTACTCGACTATGCCGTCGGGATACACTGGTCAGTAGTTGGGGTCAGCTGGCGCCTTCGCCAATTAAGTTAGAGTGTATGCAGGTATGGCTGGCACGTTACTATGATAGGGTAAGTGCGGAGGCCATCACATCCGGTTTTACTTTGGGTTATGTTATTCCTTATCAGGGCCCTTTATTGCATTCTACACATTACCCCAGAAATGCTGTCTCAATACATGCTCATCATCAGATTGCAGCAGAGAAAATTCAGAAGGAGTTGCTTAAGGGTAGAATAGCAGGGCCGTTTCGTGAGCCACCTTTTGAAGCCATGATAGTTTCGCCAATTGGGATTGTTCCAAAAAAGGAGCCCGGGAAGTTTCGATTAATACATAATCTTTCTTATCCCGTGGGGCAGTCGGTTAATGATTTTATCGATCCTATAACTTGTTCGGTGCACTATGCTTCTGTGGATAAGGCAATAGAAGTAATCAGGGGTCATGGGAGTCAGGCTTCTTTAGCTAAGGCTGATGTGGAGTCGGCTTTTCGCTTGTTACCGGTGCATCCAGATTCTTTTCCGCTGCTGGGGTTTCGTTTCAATCAGTGGCGTAGCTACGTGGGGCCTGAGGGGGCCCGGGCCCCCGCAGATTCGCCCCTGGCCCCCTGCCGACGACCCCCCTCCCGCCACCAACCCTCCCCCACCATCGCCGCCAGCCCCGCTACCGCATGATTTACCTTGATTGCTGGCGGGGATGCCCAAACCCCGCCAGCCAAGAGTGTTCTTCAGCGCTGGAGTTAGTAAACTCCGGCGCCTTCATTCAAGAAAGTTCGTCTGAAGGATCCTGGATCAGCTGGTTTTGACGCCTTACGTCCTGCACCGTGCATGTAGCCCCGTGCAGGACGTAAATGCGTCAAAACCAGCTGATCCTTCAGACGAACTTCCTTGAATGAAGGCGCTGGAGTTTACTAACTCCAGCGCTGAAGAACACTCTTGGCTGGCGGGGTTTGGGCATCCCCGCCAGCAATCAAGGTAAATCATGCGGTAGCGGGGCTGGCGGCGATGGTGGGGGAGGGTTGGTGGTGGGAGGGGGGGGAGTTTAAGAGTGTCGGCGCGATCGAGCGGGGGAAGGGGGGTTGCCGGAGGGGGGGAGGCGGCTTAACAGTGCCCCCCCATCTCGGGCTCTGGCCCCCCCTCCTGGCAAGGTCTGGCTACGCCCCTGGTTTCAATGAGCACTTTTACTTTGATAAATGTGTCCCAATGGGCTGTTCTATTTCCTGTGCCTTTTTTGAGCAATTTAGTTCCTTTGTACATTGGGTGGTTGAGCAGGTCGCTTCAGCAGGGGCGGTAGTCCATTATTTGGATGATTTCTTGTTAGTGGGTAAGGATGCGTGAGACTGCGCGGTTTTGTTGAGCACTTTCAAGCGACTGGCGGCTCATTTTGGGATACCTTTGGCTGAGGATAAGACCGTTGGACCAGTTAATGTTATAACGTTCCTAGGTATAGAGTTGGATGTGCCGGCCCAGTGTTCTCGTTTGCCAGCGGATAAAATTAGACGCTTGCTTGAGGCAGTGCGGGCGATGCAACAAGTTAAAAAAGCTACTCTTAAACAGTTTCAGGAGCTGTTAGGTTTGTTATGTTTTGCTACCAGGGTAATGCCAATGGGCCGCATTTTTGCCAGAAAGCTGGCTTTAGCGACAAGAGGGGTACTGAAAGCTCACTATCATATTCGAGTGACACAAAGTATTAGGCAGGATCTAGAGGTCTGGGGTGTATTCTTAGAGCAGTTTAATGGTAGAACGTTTTGGCACGACCTTCCGCAGCCCGCAGATGCATTGGAACTGTTTACAGATGCGGCAGGGGGTGAAGGTTTTGGTATATATTTTCAAGGAGCGTGGTGTGCTGAAAAGTGGCCGGAGTCATGGATTCAGGCAGGGATTGTACGGGATATAACCTTTTTGGAGTTATTCCCCATATTGGTGGCTTTACATATTTGGGGGTCGGGTTTGGCAAATAAAGCTATTGTTTTTAATTCAGATAATATGGCAGTAGTAGAGAGTTTGAACAGATTATCTGCCAATACAGTGCCAGTTATTAATTTGATAAGAGCGATAGTTTTGCAGTGTCTGCGTTGGAATATATCCTTAAAGGCGAAGCATATTCCTGGGAAGCAGAATATTATAGCGGATGCTCTTTCTCGCTTTAAGTTTGCAGATTTCAGATCCAAGGCTCCCATGGCAGACAACAGGCCGACACCGGTGCCAGACATCGTTTGGACTTATGGCCCCGTGAAGTGTGGGAGTTAGCTCTTCAGGCATTGTCGGCGGCAACAAGGAAGAAGTATATCTCAGCTTTTCTGCTTTATATGCAGCACATGATGGAGTCTGGTAATGGAGGATTGTTCACCACTGACGCATTAGTGGGCTTCATATCAGCTGCTCGAAGGGAGGGTCGCAGTAGGGCACAGGTGGCTATTACAATTGCTAGTATTAATTTTTTCTCCAAATTATTTGGCTGGGAGAATCCCACCAAGGCCTTTGTAGTGTCAAGGATGATGAAAGGGTGGCACAGGGTGGTAGGTTCCTCAGTGGATAAGCATCAGCCTATTTTACATGATGATCTGTATGCCTTGTTTGCAGTTATGGATGACGTGTGTGATTCACCATTTGAGGTACGGCTATTCCGCTGTGCCTTCGCATTGGCTTTTCATGGGGCCCTTAGGGTGAGTGAGTTGGTGGCCCAGTCTAAGTCGGCGGGGGCTGACAAGGGTTTGTTAATGCGGGATGTGACTATTACACAGACGGGGATTGATTTACTCATATGGAGCTCAAAAACTGACCAGTTGGCTAGAGGTACACACATGTGCATTAGACCGCACTTACCGGAAACTACATGTCCGTTATATAATCTTCAACAGTACCTGCGCATTAGACCAATGGGGGGTGTCTGGCTGCTGCTTCATGCTAATGCGTCCCCATTGACGCGATTCCAATTCATCAAAGTATTGCAGTTGTGTGTTACTCGGGCGGGCTTGGAATCTGCAACATTTAGTTCGCACTCATTCAGGATTGGGGCGGCGACTTCGGCTGCTCTGCATGGAGTTCCATGCGAACAAATTAAACGGTTAGGCCGGTGGGGATCGAATGCGTACAAAAGATACATTCGGCCTCCACGTTAGCGGCCCTGTTAGGGTGGGTGGTCTTTTGCAGTGGGGTTTTTATTTTGGTTGGCTTTTCTGTTGTTGCCATAATTGATAATATGTTAATTGCATGTGACTTGCCATAATTGATAATATGTTTAATTGCATGTGACTTGCAGGTGACGTGGTGGAACAGTACCAGATATGGATCTGTGGTCACTCTTTTGTGCATTGGGCACATAAGAGGGCAGCTGTACGACCTGATGGGGTGAATTTGGGCTTTCCGAGGGGGAAGGTGGCTGTACGATGGTTGGGTAAGAGAGGCATGCTGTGGGCTCAATTGTTGCCAACCATAGAGTGGGAGTTGATGGCTTCAAGGGCGCCACAGGTTCTCATCCTGCATTTAGGGGGCAATGATTTAGCGGGGATGAATAGTGTGTTATTAGTGAAAACAATACAGAATGATTTATTAAAGCTGGCCTGTTTGCTGCCCCGGACCAGACTCGTCTGGTCGGATATTATTCCACGACGAGTTTGGAGGGGCGAGAGGTCGCATAGAGCAATTGATGACACACGCAAAAAAATTAATAGGTGGATGGGTAAATTTATGGGGTCAGTTAAAGGGCAAGTGATTGTGCATGAGTTCCTTAAAGAATCTTGTGCGGGTTTGTATAGATCGGATGGGGTCCACCTGTCTGATGTGGGTCTTGATATATTCAACTTTGATTTGCAGAATTTTATTGAAGCCTTTACGCTGGTGGTAGGTCGCAGCCAGGGTTTGGGGGGAGCCCGCGGCGAACGAGGAGTCGTTGCCGTGGGCTGTGGCATAAGCTATGGAACTTAGGTAACATTAGCGACGAGTACACAGCACCTCAGCGGATAATATGGCAAAGTGAGTTACTATGTATATGTTAATGACCTGTTGAAAGTTACAATACTGAGCGAAATGTTATGCCTGCATGCGGGCAGGATTACAGAACAAGATGGACACGGCTAGTCTCCTGGCTTGGACGGCCAGGGGGCCAATAGCTTTGGTTAAAGTGGTAAATGCATCCTTGTACGGGATGCATTTGATTGGACAGCGTGCTATAGCAGACAGCACTGAGGAGGAACAGGGTGCTTGGACGGCACAGCCTGTAGTAATATAAGCAAGAAGGGCTGTGTACTCGGAGGGAGATGTTTATCAATGATGTTTACCAATGATTGTTTATGTGAAGGTTTACGGTAAATAAATTTTTGCGGACCTGGCTGCGGCCTAAATAAATCCACATTCGTTAAAGAAATTGGCTTCTGGTGTGGTGTTTGGATAGAAGGGGGTGACTGAGTGAATGCCGAATGCCCGTGTTGTAGAATACTACTCTTATGTTTAACCACCTTTCTGTGTTACAATCAAAGAAGTTTACATATTATATACAGGTACTTTCTCTGTCTGTAGTAGGCTCACAATCTAAGTTTTTTTGTACCTGGGTCACAAGATGCTACAGTGGGAATCAAACCTGGTTCCTCTGGTTTGCAGCCTACTGTGCTAACCATTAGGCTACTCCTCCACTCCATCATCATAAAACTAATTCATAAGGCACAGCACCTGTCAATTTCAGGATTGTCTACCACTCTGTGACTAAAGGAGAATCTCCTGATGCGCCTATCTCAAAGAACTTGATTCAGATGTTTATATGTAAAGTACTGGGCCTAATACCTATAAATTGTTAAAAGCACCCAAGCTTGTGGCCTTTCATTTCAAATACATCTTAGGTAAGGGTACTTCTTGTAAACATTGTCACCTGACTCAAAGCTTGGAAGACCTAGAGCCAGATGCACTAACTCCATGGAAAGAGCCCTTCCCTTACCGATCCCTTAGCAAATCGGTAAAAAACGGGCATGCATGAAGGAAATCGCATGCAAATGAGCTGCTCGCTGTTAGCTCATTTGCATGTGATTTCCTTCTTAAGGAGGAGAAGCCAATTGGCCAGCTGAGCATGCGCAGAGCAGCCAAGCATTATGCTGGCTGCTCTATGCATGCCAAAGACGGCTTCATACTTGTCACTCAAAAAAGGACGTCCCTGACGAGCACTTGGATGTTTTTTTCTTCAGATTTTGTGATGGGCGTCCTTCTCTTGGATGTGTTTTTCTTAAGTGCCCGAAATGACCACGCCGGAGAGAATCAGTGTCAGCTAAATGCGCTGACTGGCTGAGAGAGACCTGGAGGGGCATAATCAAAAGGGACGTCCAAATAGTTTTGATTTGGGCGTCCTTGCATGTCCCGATCCCCGATTCTCGGCGGTGGTCATTTCAGGCATGTAAGAAAAACACGTCCAAGAGAAGGACGCCCATCACAAAATCTGAAGGGAAAAGTCCAAATGCTCGTCAGGGACGTCCTTTTTTTTTTTTGAGTGAAGGACGTCCAAGTATTAGGCACTTGAAAGGACGTCCCTGACAAGCACTTGGACGTTTTTTTTTCTTCCAATATTTGCGATGAGCATCCTTCTCTGCATGGGTCCCGCGCAGCCCCAACAAGAGGCGCAGGTGCGTGGGGTCGGAAAATGGCTGTGCCTCTGCCTTGCATGCGCATTATAATACCCTGTAGATCATTTGCATTCTGTTTTCGTTAGCTGCTACCGTGACAGGAAAATGTCTCGGAGAACCCTTTTGTGCATGTCTTGTTTTACTACTTGCTCGCTAGACTGGCTAGAACTGATTTAAAAACCACGTTGCTGGCTTGTTAAGTTTAGTGTATCTGGCCCCTAGTAAGTTAACTTTCTTTTACTTTGATAGATACACATCTATAGCCCTATTGCATTCCTGCATATATACATATGAAACTGTACTTCATTAATTTCCCTATCAAAGACCAAATGGTGAAGCTGATAATGTATTCACAATAAACACTCTGAAAATGTCTCTGCATTTTAAATACCAGAGGGCAATTAAAGAGTCTAGGGAATTTGTGCAAATTGTCTACAATGTAGTGCATTCACTGTTTTAATGAAGCAATAAAACAGTGTAATTGAACAACAGTAATTGAAGGCAGCCACACATAATTGTGTGCCACCATATGTAACCTATTATCATAAAGACCCGGTATTTTGTAAGCTACTCTTGTGATCACTGCAGATGGCAGCAGTCAGAGAAGTTGTTCTCTGGGGTTTATTATATTGCCGTAAAGACATACCAGAGATTGACAGAATAAATGTGGTAAATAGGAGTAATTATGAAAAATGTTCTAATTAACACATGAAAACAAAAGTATATATACAAACCTTTAACACAATATGTCGCTGTTTCAAGGGCTTTCTGCTGAACAAAATAAGATAAACTCTACAATATTTATAAACATATGACTTAGAGTTGGGAGAGAAAAGTAAAACGTTTCCAGTTGGGTAGTGAACAGTGAGCGCATTTTTCTAATTTCCAGATAGAGGATCATTTGCCCTATAGGGTTAAGTTAAAATGAGTTTCCTGCACTTTGTACTAGACACTTGCATACTTCACAAAGTTTTTTTCAGGATCAGACAGCTGAATTCATGACCTTATGATCAGAAACATTCAGGAACTAAGATATGGGAGAGCCAATGCAATAAAGTGTGCTAGGCTTTTGGGCTCATTTTCGAAAGAGAAGGGCGCCCATCTTTTGACACAAATCGGGAGATGGGCGTCCTTCTCCCAGGGTCGCCCAAATTGGCATAATTGAAAGCTGATTTTGGGCGCCCTCAACTGCTTTCCGTCACGGGGACAACCAAAGTTCACGGGGGCGTGTCGGAAGCGTAGCGAAGGCGGGACTGGGGCGTGCTTAGCACATGTGCATGTGCTATCTAATTATACACCAATTTCTCATCTTCCATTTTTCGGTAAAACACTAGAAAAAGATGGTGTTTTTCCCAGCTAATTGATTTTCTCAATTAAAATATTTATTTGGCTAGTTACCAGTCAGAATTTTGTAATGGGTATATACTGGGTATGCTTGATGACATAAGGAGGGGCATGGAAATAGATTATACATTTTTTTAATATCATTGAATCTCACAGTAGCTTTCAACATGGTGGACCATGTTTATCTCTTAGACAGACTGTGGGCACATGGAGTTAGAGGTGTGGTTTATGGTTGGTTTACATCTACAGAATGGTATGGTGTCAATATAAACTTTTGAAGCCTCAGGAGTTATCCTCTTCTTTTGTTTAATTTTTAGCCTACAACCTATCAGCTGTTATAACTATAGCAGATTTCAATTATATCATGAATTCAGATGGTCTTCCAGTTATTGTAAGCAGTGGAAAAATCGGGAAAGACAAACTAAACGCTGAACTCTGGGAGGTAGTAGCTTGGCTGAGTGATAATAAACTTAGTCTGAATTGTTCTTAATCACTGACCTTCCTAAAAATAAATCTATAGAAATCAAGTAGATCTTTTATTAAAGTGTGTAAGTTTTGCAATTATCGCATGTTGACAGAAGAAAAATAATGTGCAAAGCCTGTTCAGTAAATGCAGGGGGCATTTAACAGACAGGGCAGAAACTTGCTGTAAAGCAACACATTACACGCAGTGAAACATAGACATAGCACTGGTTCTCCCACTCTTCCAGGCACTGCAATTAACACAAGCAAGCCCACTGAAAATAAATAAAAAAGAAATGTCATGGTGGTGCACTGCTCCCCCCCCCCCCCCTCCATCTCTCCCTCTGATTTTATCACTCCCAAGTCAAGGTCCCATACCCCGGGCCCATCATGATCCAATACTCCAGACCCCTCCTCCCACATTCCGATCCACTCAATCACACAATCCTGGCACCCCTGATTGTAACACAAAAAAGAGGGTGGAAAAGAACCAAGTCCAAGAGATCAGCCCAAACACAAGAATAAGATGCTCCAAATACAACTTTATTTGGACTCTACACGGTCCGAGTTTCGGCTACGAGAGCCTTCCTCAGGGGTCAGTCAATGAGTGCTCAGCTTTATATTGATTGACGGTGGAGCATATAGATATCTTGGTCAAAAAATATGTAGTGTCTGACCAGGGGCGTAGCTACGGGTGGGCCTGGGTGGGCCCAGGCCCACCCAATCTCAGTTCAGGCCCACCTAATTTTACGCGCCGAAAAGTGCAGACACCAGTTCAGCAGCCGCTGCCAAAGCCTTCGTTTTTTCAGCCGCAGCAACCCACTCAACCACCACCTACCTGCTTTTTTTTGGCCGTCGGCACTCTCACTGGCAGGCGGCAGCTCTTTGGACAGTCCCAGTCCTCCCCTCTTCATCCCTCCGACGCTGCATGCCTGCATTACCGCTATCAACCAAGCGGCGCAGCTCTTCAATCTCGTGGCGCACTAAAGTCTAGCAGCCGCTCTGGGGTTGCACGCGCCATGCTGCTATACTACTGCTTGCTCCCCCCCCCCGGCCTGGGTGGCCCGCAGCACACAGCACGATGGCGCCACACGCAGTGCCGCATTGGAAAGCTGCCAGCCTGAATGTGTTGCAGCACAGGTGCGGCTCCTTAGTCCACACTGTGCCTGCCAGTCTGTGCTTGCAGTGGGGTCTATGATTTTCAGTGGGTCAATCACAGCAGCAGCAGTAGAACTTCCCCCGCGGCCCCACAACAATGCTACAAGAGCCAGGTAATAAATACATGTATTTTTAAAATATGTAATTGTACTCATAAATGCTGGCTGGTGGTGGTGGGCTTCTGGGTGGGTTAAGCACTTCATTGCCGTGGGCAAAAAGGTATATTTAATGATTAAAATATACCTTTTTTGCTGTAGGCAGTGAAGAGCCCACTCCCACCCAGAAGCCCTCCACCAGCCAGCATTTTGATTACTCTTGATTACCCTAGCATTTTGCCTTGGGCAAAAAAGGTATATTTTAATCATTAAATATACCTTTGTAATCAAAATGATGGCTCTGGTGGTGGGCTTCTGGGTGGGGGTGGACTCTTCACTGACTAGGGCAAAAAAAAAAAAAAGGTATATTTAATCATTAAACATATCTCTTTTGCCCTAGGCAATGGAGCCCATCCCCACCCAGAAATTCACCAATAATACATTTTAATAGTGCCCAGGTTAATTTTAAAAAAGTTGTCTATTTCTCTCATTTTGGTGGGTTTTTGGGTGGGGATTGTCTCTACAGTGCCTAAGGTAAAATAAGAAAAAAAAGTGTAGGTGGTTTGATATGGCATAATGTAACTATATTTTAAAATGATGTTTTTTTTACATTAAGGGTATATTTACTAAGGTGCATTAGCATTTTTAACGTGCCTGTAAATTTAAGCCACGTTAAATGCTAACACGCCTATACATTTCTTGGGGCACATTAGTGTTTAACACGTGTAAAACATTTAAGTGCGTTGAAAACACTAACGTGCTCATAGCACTGCTTAGTAAACCTAGCCCTAAGTATGTATGTGGTTTATGTTGGTGCAGGCAAGAAACACTACTCATATATAGTGCCCACCCATATTAGCTCTGGGCCCACCCAAAATGTCAGGTCTGGTTACGCCACTGTCTGACTCGAACAAAATCAAGTATAAAATTTTATACTTGATTGTAGCTCCACCGTCAATCAATATAAAGCTGAGTACTCATTGATTCACCCCTGAGAGAGGCTCTCGTAGCCGAAACTCGGATCGTGTAGGGTCCAAATAAAGTTGTATTTGGAGAATCTTATCCTGTGTTTGGACTGATCTCTTGGACTTGGTTCTTTTCCACCCTCGTTTTTTGTGTTTCATTGTTGTGGAGAGTGTGAACCCCATTTGCCTTCTGCGACCCCTGATTGTAACCCCGATACTCCTGACAAAACAACTCTGCCCCCCAACATACGGAACAGGTGGATGTGAAGCATCTGTTCACGCTTTCCAAAAATACTAGGACTAGGGGGCATGCGATGAAACTACAGTGTAGTAAATTTAAAACAAATCGGAGAAACTTTTTCTTCACCCAACGTATAATTAAACTCTGGAATTCGTTGCCAGATAAAGTGGTGAAGGCAGTTAGCTTAGCAGAGTTTAAAAAGGGGTTGGACGGTTTCCTAAAGGACAAGTCCATAAACCGCTACTAAATGGACTTGGGAAAAATCCACAATTCCAGGAATAACATGTATAGAATGTTTATACGTTTGGGAAGCTTGCCAGGTGCCCTTGGCCTGGATTGGCCGCTGTCGTGGACAGGATGCTGGGCTCGATGGACCCTTGGTCTTTTTCCAGTATGGCATTACTTATGTACTTATGTAACAGAAAAAAGCTTGTCCTGCCAGTGCTTTACCCTCTCCCACATGGCTGATTCCGCCGGGGTCCACACTGGTAGTTCAAGGAGTTCATCTCCAGTGGCAGCAGTCACCCATCATTACTGCCCAGGTCAGCGCTGTCATCCAAAATGCACTTCTGCCCTCTAGCGGTAGTCCATATATGGAAGGATGAACCCTAGCAGCAGTACAGTAAGACTACTGCAAGGGGAAAAGGGGAAGAAGCAACATTTTCGATAATGGTGCCAAGTTGTTCAGCACTGGAGGGTGACCGCTGCCACCAGGAACCTCCTAAACTACCACTACAAACCCCAGGTAGGTGCTAGGAGAGTTGGGGATGGAGGGAAGGTAGGGCTCTGGGGTTGGGGATTTTCTGTTGGGAGATGCGGTTTATATATTGGGAGTTCAGGCTTTTGATCAGGATATTCAGGATTAATTACTGCTTGAATCAATTTCATAGAATTATATATCTTGTAAAAGTGATGTTTTTATTAAAAGAAAGGAGGGGCCCTATTTAAAAAACATTTGGTCTCCTTTATTACTCCAACTGGAAAAATATCCGGTTGAACTACATGACATGACTTTCTTTAAAAATCATAATTAAATTACCCTTTGCTGGTAATGGAAAACCTGATAATTTGTACTACATGTGTCCCATTCTTTCCTTCCCCATTCCTACTGCCCTATAATAGACCCAAATAAAAAAAAACAACAACAACTAAACTCCTAAATTTAGGCTCCTAAATTTGTGCCCTATTTTTGGCCAAACTTAGGACCCTAAGTAAGTTTTCAACTGAAAATTCAGCACAATTTGTGAGATTACAAGTTATGGGCTTTATATTCAAAGTGATTTAAGTAGGCAGGATTTACATCATACTGAGCAGGCCAGTTGCCAATATTTAGTGGCAATTAAGTGGACAGTGCTGCTGACCCTTAGCAGTGGTAGTAGTATTAGTGACCGGGGACTGTTCCTGCCTGAAGACCACTGAACCACCAGAGAAAACGCTGGTAGGGCCCATAGGGATGGTGGTGGGGGCCCTTTGAGGGGAGTTTGATTGGGGTAGGGGTAACATAACCAGTCCTTTAGGCTCTAGCCTGAGAGCATTTGGGGCCCAGGTTGAGGCCCGAGCTCCCAGTCTGCTGGAATAACACTACTTCCGAGGTGGCTCGCAACCAGCATTATTCATTTACCACAGGAGTCAGCAACCTGCGGGACTATTATACCACAGGTTGCTGAATCCTGTTGTAAATCAAGGTAGGGTAAAAGCTCCTTGATAACTTCCCCCCCTAATAGCGCCATATTGAGTCGGACTAAAGGTCAGATGAGCCCAGCATCTTGTCTCCGACAGACATTAGGACGAATCCATCAGATTCCAAACAGCAGATCCATTTCTTGCTGCTCATTTCCAGGGTAACTGGTGACTTTCTTAAATCTACTTGGCTACTAATTATTGAGAACAGCACACTATACTGTTCTGTCCATTTAATTTACAGGCATGTATGTCTACATGCTAATGTGCTGAAGGACTGATGTACTGTAGTACGTATGTTAAATCCTCTCTATATCTCACAAAGTGGAAGTGGAATTGAAATCCCAAGTAACAAGTTTCTTGGGTACATATGTTAAAGCCATTTCTATATAGTGAATATCTAGAGAGTAATTCTATAAAGTAGGAGCTAACACTTAAGGGTCAATTTTGTGCATAAATATTTAGAATACCAGAATATACATGTCTACTTGCACACATATGCACAGATACACCAATACAAACCTATGTGCTCTGTCTTGGACATCCCTTCATAAAAAATCAGCATGAGCAGCATAAAATAGAATATCCTGAATGACGCCAGATAGACAATGAATAGCCTGCTAACGAAGGCTATTCATTGTCTATCTGGCGTCATTCAGGATATTCTATTTTATGAAGAAGGTTCCTTATATCCTTGTTTTGACATATAATTTGATACCGATCTTAATTAAGAAAGATACTAGCTCCTGACGCAGCCCTATTGTTGGGCGAAACACGGCCTGTGTCGGGCATTTGTTTCATACACGGAATCCTCAATAAAGTCTTTTTGGATATTATACTGATCTGCTGGTTTGTTTTCCATGTTGGATTTTGCAGATCGTTTGCTTTGTTGCTTTCTGGCAAGCTCATTAATGCTTCCATGTTATTCTCCACCCAAGACATGCCCCCTCCCCAAAAATATTTTTTTTAATCTGTAATGCGTGTTAGCATGCGTAAACAGGCAAAGTACCCCAAAATGCTTTAATGCATCTTCTGCATTACCTGTTTGTGCACACTAACTGTGCATTAACCCCCAAATACTATAAACGGTGCTTTAAATTACGTGTGCAAATTTGGGTGTGCACCCGATTTGCAAATACAATTTAATTGAATGAGCCAATTAGCGCTGATAATTTGGCCCTATCAATTATCAATGCTAATTGCCATAAATTAAAATCCACATGCATAACTTTATACACTTGGATCAAAAAAAGGGGGCATGGCCATGGGAAGGTCATGGGGATCCTTGCAATTTAGGTGCATTGTTATAGAATAAGGGAGATCCACATTTAATTTAGGTGTAGGGATTTACACCAAGGTTTCACTGGTGTAAATGGTTGCGCCTAAATGTAGTCGAAGTTCCTAGCACTTATAACTAGCCTATAAATGGCACCTAATTTTCAATGCTGTTTATAGAACAGCATTTTCTTGGGGGGGGGGGGGGGGTGGAACAGATTTATCAGTGCTATTTATAACATTTAGTCCTAAAGGATTAATGTTCTTTAATAAAAAAAAAGGACCCTAGACTATATGTTTTACTTACTTGTAGCCTGAGCTGCACAACACAATTACCAACAATTGAAATACATTGAAAAATAATTTTTAACAATATTCAATGATGATCTGGAGAACATTACCATACAAGCATGAAACTCCCTCCCCCCATACTTTAGAGGTCAGCTGTCAAACTTTGGGAATTTAGAGAGGTTTGCTAATAAAAGCAGCGTAAGCTCGATTCCCATCAGGCCATTATGCACAATCTCCTAACAGCATTAATGATTATTGGCATGTTGTTGCTTCAGTTCATGCACGCGTCTATGAAGATTAACATTTTGTCTGACTGCAGCAGGGGCAGGGATCTGTGTGTCTATTGAGAATCATAGCCCACATTCTTTCACAGGTCATGAATGAAAAGAGAAAGGCCAACACTGGGCCAAAACTTGGTAGCTTACTGTCACTGTTAATCTCCTGCACAAAGCAAGTCCAAACTCAACAATGCTTATTCCAGTCAACTGCTCCCTTAATTGACATTCCCAGTGCCAACTGATATGAAGCACAACAACAGCAGATATGAAATATCTAATAAGAATTGTATTAGGATGCAACATGAGGACACTGGCCTTCAAAAACAAAGCTGAGGCCCAAAATGAAATACTTTGATTTATTGTAAGATTTCTGTGGTCAAACACATTTATTGAAATTAATATGGATGTAAAATACAGATAGTTATACTATAATAGAAAATAGACATTTTTGTGTAGGGAAAACAGAGCGAGATCCATAAACTCTTTTGTGATATTTCATGCAATGAGTTGTACGGTTGTCACATATGGTGTTTTTTATCATGATATACGAAGGTAGAAAAAACATCTGTTTGAGATTCTACATTTTGTTCATCACCTTCTCAATACGTTTTCTCTTACCAGTAAGTTTTCTGGTTTGATGTCCCTGTGGACGATATTCAAGCTGTGTAGATATTTGATAGCACTACTCAGATTGTACAGCATTCCACTGGCATCTCGCTCTGTATACTTGTTGGTGGAGGTAATGGCGTCAAAGAGATCTCCTCCCTGGGGGTTAGAATAACAGCAACAATTATGCACCACTCTGCAATGGAAAAGGGTACGCAGAAAAAAGGAATCATCATAGAAACTGTACCAATTAAGTATGAAAAACCATGTCTTGAAACAGAGCAAAGATCTGGTAATTTTTATGATAAAATTTGAGAAAGCTGATTAGAAAGACATAACATGTGGAGGGGCATTATCAATATGTCTAAATCTGACTTTGGACCTTTTGCTGAAAACATCCAAAAATCAAGTAGTGAAAATGACCATTTTCAAAACAGAAAAATGTCTATCTGTTTTCTTTGAAAGTGACCATTTTCTAGACATTGTTGTGCTTAGTATGTCTATCTTTTTGGACCACTTAAAAATAGTCAAATTGAAAACCACACAAAATTAAGTCATTGGGACATAGGAGGAGCCAGCTTTCCTAGTAGACTGGCCACATATATGCGTAGGGCTATATATGCGTAGGGCTATACTACTGTCCACAGGCCAGAACGATCAGACAGATGAAGATATGTTAACAGAAATTAGAAAAGCTAGCAAATTTGGCAACAGTATAATAATGGATGATTTCAATTTCCCTAGTATTGACTGGTTAAATGTCACATCAGAGAGTGCTACGGAAGTAAAATTCCTACACATAATAAATGACTGCTTTTTGGAACAATTGGTCCAGGAACCAACAAGAGGGTGAGCTATTTTAGATCTAGTCCTTAGTAGAATACAGTAGAAGCGGTAACGTTGGGTATACTGGGAAACCGCGATCATAACATGATCAGTCACTAAGGAAATCTACTGTAGCAGCATTTAATTTTCAGAAAAGTAACTATGATAAAATGGTTTTTAAAAAAGCTGAAAGGCTCAGCTGCAAAGTTTAGGGCTTTAAGTCTGGCATGGATGTTGTTTAAAAATACCATTTTAGAAGCCCAGACCAGATGAATTCCACATAAAGGGAGAAGTGAAAAAGGCTATTAGAGACAAAAGAATATCTTTCAGAATATGTAAAAAAGATCCAAATGAAGAAAACAAGAAGCAACATAAGCACTGGCAAGTTAGATACAAAGCATTGATAAAGAAGGATAAAAGAAAATACAAAGAGAAACTTGCCTTGGAGGCAAAAAACTCAACAATAACTTTTTCAAGTATATCAAAAACAGAAAGCCTGTGAGGGAATCCGTGGGACTGTTAGATCGTCAAGGAGTACAAGGGCACTCAGGAAGGACAGGGCCATATCAGAGAGGCTGAATGAATTCTTTGCCTCAGTCTTTACTGAAGAAGATGTAAGAGATCTACCTGTACCAGAGATGGTTTTCAAGGGTGACGATGCAGAGGACCTGGAAGAAATCTCGGTGAACCTGGAAAATATACTGAGCCAAATCGACATATTACAGAGTAGTAAATCACCTAGACTGGATGTTATACACCCCAGGGTACTGAAAGAAGTCACATGTGAAATTGTAGATTTTCTGTTAATGATCTGTAACCTCTCACTAAAATTGTCCCTAGTGCCCAAAGATTGGAAGGTGGCCAATGTAACGCCTATTTCTAAAAAGGGATCCAAGGGTGATCTGGGAAATCACAGACTGGTAAGCCTGATATCAATGCCAGACAAAATAGTGGAAACTATTATAAAGAATAAAATCACTGAACACATAGATAAACATGGTTTAATAGGACAGAGTCAACATGGATTCAGCCAAGGGAAGTCTTGCCTCACTAATTTGCTTCATTTCTATGAAGGTGTGAATAAACATGTGGATAAAGGTGAGCCAGTTGATGCAGCATATCTAAATTTTCAGAAAGCATTTGACAAAGTCCATCATGAGAGATGCCTGGGAAAATTAAAGAGTCATGGGATAGGAAGTAAAGTTCTGTCGTGGATTAGGAATTGGTTGATGAATAGAAAACAGAGGTTAGGTTTAAATGGTCAATTCTTTCAGTGGAGGAGGGTGAATTATGGAGTGCCCCAGGGATCTGCACTGGAACTGGTGCTATTTAACATATGTATTAATGATCTGGAAATGGGAAAGATAAGCGAAGTGATTAAATTTGCAGAAAACACAAAACTATTCAAAGTTGAATGCGACAAAACAGTGTGACAAGGCGGTGGCCGTAGCCAGAAGGATGCTAGGCTGTATAGAAAGAGGTGTAACCAGCAGAAGAAAGGAGAAATTGATGCCCCTGTACAAGTTGTTGGTGAGGCCCCACCTGGAGTATTGTGTTCAGTTTTGGAGGCCATATCAAGCTAAAGATGTAAGAAGGCTTGAAGTGGTCCAGAGGAAGGAGACAAGAATGTTATGGGGCTTGCACCAAAAGATGTATGAGAAGAGACTGGAAAACCTAAATATGTATACCCTAGAGAAGAGGAGGGACAGGGGAGATATGATACAGACATTTAAATACTTGAAAGGTATTAATATAGAAACTAGGTGATAGACTTAGGAGTAATGTCAGAAAATTCTTTTCATGGAGAGGATGGTTGATGCCTTTAATGCCCTCCCAAGGGAGGTGATGGAAAAAAGAAAACTGTGGTGGAATTCAAAAAGGCTTAGGATGAACACAGAGGATCTCTAATTTAGAAAATGAATGATATGCAACCCTCTAAATTTTGTTTTTTAAATATGTGTTTGTATGTCAAGTGGTGCTTAGATGGCAACTCTGGCTGCATCAGCTAAAGGCCGGTGCTCGGATAGCTTGTAAGGTCTGAATCCCACATATAGTGATCCGGTTTAGGATGGACTGCAGAGAGCTTCAACTGAAACTCCAATTATTTGGAATGTGAGGACAGTGCCGGGCTAACTTTTACAGTCTGTGTCCCGCAAATGACAAGACGGATTCAGATAGGTTGGCATGATGGCAACTCCAGTAGTTGGAACATAAGGGCAGAGGAAGGCTTCTACGGTCTATGTCCCAGAAAACACCAAAGAGACCATGATTAAGTATATAATATCACGTTCATTGTTGATTTAATCTTAGATTGATAATGAATGTGACTGCTTTGCAGACTGAATGGACAGTTCAGGTCTTTATCTGCCGTCACTTACTATGTTTGTTAAAACACATGTGGATTGTGAAAAATTGCAGGAAGACCTTAGAAAGTTGGAAAACTGGGCATCCAAATGGCAGATGAGATTTAAAGTGGACAAGTGTAAAGTGTTGCACATTGGGAAGAGTAATCGAAATCATAGTTATTTGATGCTAGGTTTCACCCTAGGAGTCAGCATCCAAGAAAAAGATCTAGGTGTCAATGTGGACAATATGCTGAAATATTCTGCCCAGTATGTGGTGGCAGTCAAAAAAACAAACAGAATGCTAGGAAGTATTAAGAAAGGGACAGAAAATCGTCTAATGGTTAGTGAGGCAGGCTTTGATCCTGGTGACCTGGGTTTGATTCCCATTGCAGCTCCTTGAGACCTTAGGCAAGTCACTTAACCCTCCATTGTCCCAGGTACAAAAACTTGGATTATGAGTCCTATAGGGACAGAGAAAGTACCTGCATATAATATGTACCACACTGACTATGTCTAGTAGTGCTATAGAAATGATTAGTAGTAGTATTATAATGCCACTGTATTGCTCCATGGTGAGACCACACCTTGAGTATTGTGTGCAATTTTGGTTGCCTTATCTTAAAAATGATATAGCAGAATTAGAAATGGCCCACAAAAGGGAAACCGAAATGATTAAGGGGGTGGAACTCCTCTCATATGGGGAACAATTTAAGAGATTAGGCCTCTTCAGCTTGGAAAAGAGCTGGCTGAGGGGGCAATTTGATAGAGGTCTACAAAATACAGAGTGGTGTAGAATGGATAAACGTAAATCAATTCTTTACTCTTTCAAAAAGTACAAAGACTAGGGGACACTCAAGAAAGTTACATGCTACTACTTTAAAAACAAACAGGAAGAAATATTTTTCACTCAATGAATAGTTAAGCTGTAGAATTCATTTCCAGAGGATGTGGTATCAGTGGTTATTGTATGTAGGTTTAAAAAAAGGTTTGGACAAGTTCCTGGAGGAAAGGTCCATAGTCTGCTATTAAGATAAACATGGAAAAGCCACTGCTTGTCTCTAGGATCAGTAGCATGAATCTCGTTACTATTTGAGATTATGAAATGAAAAAGAAAAAAAGGAAAACAATATATCCCCACAAATATACTCAAAAAGAAAAAAAGTCGGAATAGCAAACTTGTGACAACAAAATTGTGGTTAGCCATTGGATCTCCTATAGCGCCAGCTATTCCAGACCCTAGCCAATGAATAAAATCAATCACCTGCCACAAATTGCCTCTGTCAAACAGTAAAAACTGCCCAAAGGCAAATAAGCCAAAATGGCTCTATAAACTTTATTCAACTCAAAAAAGTTAATGCTTGCAGTCAATGTGCTTCTGACGTGCTATATAGAGGGTTGTGTCTTCTTAAGCCTCACCCTGAGCTGTCATTTTTTGAACGCAGTTGTGCCGCCAGTTAACTTGCAGCAACCATAGCAACTACCCCAGCCGCAGGTCTGACCAAAGCACCCGAAGTATAAGGGTTCGCATCAGGTACATAAGAACATAAGAGTAGCTATACTGGATCAGACCAATGGACCTCTAACCCAGTATCCCATTCACAAGTACCTGGAAGAAACCCAGTTATTAGCAACATTCCATGCTATCAATCAAGGGGCAAGCAGTTGCTTCCCCAAGTCTGTCTCAATAACAGACTATGGACATTTCCTCCAGGAAGTTGTCCAAACCTTTCTTAAACCCAGATACACTAACCATTGGTACCACATTCTCTGGCAAAGAGTCCCAGAGCTCAACTATTCGTTGAGTGAAAAATTATTTCCTCCTATTTGTTTTAGAAGTATTTCCATGTAACTTCGAGTGTCCCCTAGTCTTTGTACTTTTGGAACGAGAAAAAAATGGATTTACTTCTACTTGTTCTACTCCACTCAGGATTTTGTAAACCTCAATCATATCTCCCCTCACCCTTCTCTTTCCCAAGCTGAGAACTCTATCCTCTTTAACCTTCCCTCTTACAAGAGGAGTTCTATCCCCTTTATCATTTTAGTCGCTCTTCTTTGAACCTTTTCTAATTCTACTATATCTTATTTGAGATATGGTGACCAGAAATGAAAGCAATACTCAAACAGTGGTTGCACGATGGAGCGATACAAAGGCATTATAGTATTTTCGGTCTTATTCACCGTCCCTTTCCTAATAATTCCTAGCATCCTGTTTGCTTTTTTGGCAACTGCCATACACTGAGCAGGTGTTAAAGTATGCTTCAGCGCTGTGACTGCAAGTGCAGATAAGCGGTCACTTTGTTTTGTTTTATATACAATTTTGTGTGTCATACATAAAGAATTTCTCAACGTGCTTCGTTAGCACTAACTTTTTTGAGTTGAATAAAGTTTATAGAGCCATTTTTGGCTTATTTAGCCTTTCAGCAGTTTTTACTGTTTGACAGAGGGAATTTGTGGCAGGTGATTGATTTCATTCATTGCCTGGGGTCTGGAATAGCTGGTGCTTTAGGAGACCCAATGGCCAACCACAATTGAATATCTAATATCATTTTGTCCTCTATTTTTGATCTGGTATTTAAGCTGAAACAGTATTTTTAATGATGTCACAGGTTTTGCTGTTCCCCCTTTTTTTCTTTTTGGCTATTTGAGATTCTGTCAGATACTTGTGACCTGAATTTGCCACTGTTGGAAGGAGGATATTCTGTTAGATGGAATATTAGTCTGACCCAGTATGGCTATTCTTAAGTTATGTTCATATAACTATAAAGTAACACATGTACAATCTACTTTGCATGTCAAAAGTTCTTATGAAAAATGCACACCTAAAATTTAAATAGGTGAAACAAACACATACAAAAAAATGCCTGACCATTGAGAAAACTTTATTTTAAACAAAGGGGAGCCATATGTTTTTGGCCATGTACACCCCATTACTTACATACACACACACACACACACACACATTGGAACTCCACCCAGACTATCTCCATGGGGCTGCCTACAAGCAGAATGTGTAAAAGGGGAAGGGAAAGGGGAAGGGATCTGATATATTGCCTGTGATTACAATCAAAGTGGTTTACATAATATATACAGGTATTTGAGCAATGGAGAGTTAAGTGACTTGCCCAGAGTCACAAGGAGGTATAGTGGGAACGGAACCCAGTTCCCCTAGTTCTCAGGCCACTGTACTAACAATTAGACTACTCCTCCACTCCTTAGGGTACTTGTGCCATAGGATTGTACCTAAAAGTAGGTACAATCCTGTGGAGTGCCTGTTTTGTATACTTGTGTGCCTGCATGCAAGTTTATAACAGCCATTTTCCAAGTGGAAAACATGCTCTATATAATTAAATCATTATTATATAGGCCCCATATGAGCCAAGATCCTATGGCTAGTATCTGGATGAAGGTTATGTGCAGTGCCTAATAAGAACTTTCACATTATATCCCACCCTCACTCCACCCACTTTATAAAGCAAAACTTCTAAACTACTTCTTAAGTTGTCATTGTGACATGTACATCACCACTTGGGGAGCAAAGGTAATACAGAGGGGCATAATTGAACGGGGCACCCAAGTTTTCCTGAGGACGTCCTTGCAGGACGTCCCTGCGAAGGGGCGGGGAAACCCGTATTATCAAAACAAGATGGGCGCCCATCTTTCGTTTCGATAATACGGTTGGAGACGCCCAAATCTCAAAATTTAGGTTGACCTTAGAGATGGTCGTCCCCGATTTTCGGCGATAATGGAAACCGAGGACGCCCGTCTCAGAAATGACCAAATCCAAGCCATTTGGTCGTGGGAGGAGCCAGCATTCGTAGTGCACTGGTCCCCCTCACATGCCAGGACATCAACCCTAGGGGGCACTGCAGTGGATTTCAGAAAAAGCTCCCAGGTGCATAGCTCCCTTACCTTGTGTGCTGAGCCCCCCCAAAACCAACTTCCCACAACTGTACACCACTACCACAGCCCTTAGGGATGAAGGTGGCACCTAGATATGGGTACAGTGGGTTTGTGGTGGGTTTTGGAGGGCTCACATTTACCACCACAAATATAACAGGTAGGAGGGGCATGGACCTGGGTCCGACTGCCTGAAGTGCACTGCAGTACCCACTAAAACTGCTCCAGGGACCTGCATACTGCTGTCATGGAGCTGGGTATGATATTTGAGGCTGGCATAGAGGCTGGAAAAATATTTTAATTTTTTTTTTAGGGTGGGAGGGGGTTAAGTAACCACTGGGGGAGTAGCGGGAGGTCATCCCCGATTCCCTACAGTAGTCATCTGGTCATTTAGGGCACTTTTTGTGGCTTGGTTGTAAAAAACAAAAGACCAAGTAAAAGTCGGCCAAGTGTTTGTCAGGGATGCACTTCTTTTTTCCATTATTGGCTGAGGACGCCCATGTGTTAAGCACACCCCAGTCCCGACTTCGCTATGCTTTTGACACGCCCCCGTGAACTTTGGTTGTCCTCGCGACGGAAAGCAGTTGAGGATACCCAAAATCGGCTTTCGATTATGCCGATTTTGGCGACCCTGGGAGGAAATCATGTTGAGCTGAAATCTAAACAATTAGCAAACTGAAACCTCAATAGTCCAGGGGAGCAGTCAAAGACTTCTAAGCAAGACCCACAATAGGGCACACTATCACTGGTTTCAGATTCTAACTGGAAAAATAAAGAGTAGTAGAAAACAACTCCCCAAAAAACACTTATCACAAGAGAAAAAACTAGTGTTCTTCCTCCTGATGCAGCTTGAAATAAAACAAGGGTGCCCTCTGATGGGGATTAATGACTATGTGACAGAAGTTCATCTTGGCACATTTATCTGCTGGGTATTAAAGATTATTAATTTGATGTATTTTGGGCTCACACAGATAAGTAGTGGAGCATGCACATAAGCACATAAGCACCGCCATGCTGGGGAAAGACCAAAGGTCCATCAAGCCCAGCACTCTGTCTCCGACAGCAGCCAATCCAGGCCCCAAGAACCTGGCAAAAAACCCAAAATTTAATAACGATCAATGGACTTTTCCTTCAGGAATTTGTCCAGACCCCCTTTGAAATCAGCAAGGCCAGCTGCCGTCACTACCTTCTCCAGCAATGAGTTCCAGAGTCTAACTACACGCTGAGTAAAGAAAAACTTTCTCCGATTTATTTTAAACCTACCACATTCTATTTTCATCTTGTGTCCCCTGGTTCTATTATTGTTAGAAAGTGTAAACAAAGGCTTCACATCTGTCCGCTCTACCCCACTCATTATTTTGTAGACCTCTATCATATCACCCCTCAGCCACCTTTTCTCCAGGCTAAAGAGTCCTAGCCTTCTTAACCTCTCCTCATAGGGTAGTCGTCCCATCCCTTTTATCATTTTTGTCGCCCTTCTCTGCACCTCCAATTCCTTTATATCTTTTTTGAGATGAGGCGACCAGAACAGCAAGTGTAAACTGTTTTGTATATTTTTGCCTAAATATAGAGTTTTGTCAGTTTGAGAGCAAATTATGCTGAATATTGATTATGATTAAGATACCACTTTTTGGAGCAGTAGCTTTACCTTCCCTTAAAAAGTTTCTTTTTCGATTTTTGCAAGGTACTTATGACTTGGATTGGCCACTGCCGGACACAGGATTCTGGGCTTGATAGACGTTTGATCTGACCTGGTATGGTAATTCTTATGACAAGAGCAATCACTCCCCCCACACCCTTCAGACCACTTGAGTAAGTTGGGGTAATGTGGAATGGGGGTTAGGCCATTCCTCAGTTTTGGTAGATTTAAAAGATGAGTTTTGGGAGGGCAGAACTTCTTGGGCATAGTCTTTTTCAATTTTACCTCACATTGGGATATTAGATCACCAGAAGTGTGAGTCTTTGGAAGGTGGGGAGGTAGAGTATCTGATGGACTCTATTTAATCCATGGCATGGCATGACATGTTGGGGCTGGAGAGGGTTAGCTCTGAGGTTGATAGCTTACCAGGATGTGAAGGCCCCTTGGAGGACCTTCAGCTCAGGACACTGCTATGCAAAGCTGAGCTTGTTTTGCATACTAATTCATGAACATTTTTGTGGGTTAGCACATGAGGCCCTAATTCAGAGTTTTAGTAAATTTTGAGAAATTTTACTGCCTGAAAAGTGGCAAACTTGTAAGTTTTATTTCCAAGCAGAGCTTCATAAGGAAAAATGCATGAAAACCTTGAAGCTTTGTCATGTTTGTGCTTTTTGGGACATTTTTGCATGATTTTCTACATGAACCCTTGCTTGCTTGGAAGTTAGTAGATCAGTCTCCATGAAAATAAAATATAAAGTATGCAATGCTGTTTCAATAAATCTGCCTAAGTGATAAGACAAATACTAAAGAATGGCTTCTTTATTTGAAGCACTTACCTTGACAAGCTCCATTACAAGGTACAATTCTAATGGCATGTCCATCTCTTCAATCAAAAGAACAATATTAGGATGTTTGACCCTTCTCAAAATAGATACTTCATTCTGGATCATGTGCTCCTGATCAAGGATAAGAACCACAAGAAATAACAGTTCAGTAACTAAAATAAAATTTTGCATATGAATATTTTTGCATTCTACCACTATCTCCACCAACAAAAGAATAGTGGTACAACCTGGGTAATAGAACTTTTTAGATCAAAATAGTTCAAGCCATTATAATTGAAAGGAGGATTAATAAATAAAGGACAGTTGATGGAATAGAAACAAAGAATGAGACATGCAGTAAACAGATTAGAAAATAAGATGTTCCTCATTGTATAGTTATATTTGCATCACATGCCTCCTTTGAACACCAACATTTTTATTTTGTTGGTTAGGAGCTTGTCTGATGATGACAATGGTCAGCCTATTAATTTCAATGCTGGCAGATGGATTCTAACACCTCTCCCCTTCCCATGTCTGACTAAAGCCTTTGTAATAATCGAAACAGCCAACAATTACATGGCTGTTGCCTGAGCATTTGGCCTCCTAGGTTTCCATGACCTTTCTGGATCGTACTCTTGCCACCACCTACCTGGCTGCACAGTCTTGTGTGCAGTCCTCATGGTTCTATATCAAGAAAGTTATAGAGGAACTGCAAAAGGTGCAGAGAAGGGCAACAAAATGATAAAGGAGATGAAACAGCTACTGAACAGATTAAGGCTCTTCATCTTGAATAGATGACTTAGCAGACATATAGAACAGCTTCTAAAATCATGAATAGAATGGAACAGCTTAATAGGGAATGGCTATACTAAGACTAGGGAGCACTCCATGAAACTAACAGCACATTAAGGCTTCTACCCATTGATGCAGTGTGTTAGGTTGTAACTGGCCATCAATGGTCTATTATTTCGTTCTTATTTGCATCTTATTTGTGCTACTCTGCTCTTACTTGATATTTTGTTTATGGTATTATAAACATTGCCCG
Source organism: Microcaecilia unicolor (assembly GCF_901765095.1). NCBI lineage: Eukaryota > Metazoa > Chordata > Amphibia > Gymnophiona > Siphonopidae > Microcaecilia > Microcaecilia unicolor. The sequence goes on from NC_044034.1 coordinate 82,590,782, forward strand.
TTGTTTCTTTTATTGTAAGCCACATTGAACTCGAGTATGTTAATGATAATGTGGGGTATAAATGTCAAAATAAATAAACGTGTTCACTTAGGGGCCCTTTTATTAAGCCACAGCAAAAAGTGGCCTGCGGCAGTGCAAGCACGTCTACTGAGAGCTGCCGGGCCAGTTTTTACCACGTCCTGGAAAAAGGACCTTTTTTTAAAGGGTCGGAAAATGGATGTGCGGCAAAATAAGAACCAGCACGTGTCCATTTTCGGCCTGAGACCTTGCCGCTACCCATTCACTTAGCGGTAAGGTCTCACGCGCTACACGGGCGGTAAGCATGCAGCACGTGCCCACTGCCGTTTACCACTGGGTAAGCACCACACAGTAGAAAATAGAACATATTTTGTACCGCGTGTTTTCGGCATGTGCCAAATTCAGAATTACTGCACGGGCCACAGTAATGCCGATTTAGTGCACGCTGTATGTGCATAGCCCTTTCCAAACTTTTCAAAAAGGGCCCCTTAAAGAACAATTTGTTAGATATTAAATAGAGGTAAACCTTGAAGTTTCCAGTCTCAGGTTCAATGGTAAAGTACTCCACAAATTTGGTGCATCTTTACTAAAAGCTGTTTTATTAGGAGAATAAATAGACATAAACCAAAACAAAAGAAAGGACAATAAGGCGATACCTTTTATTATTGGACTAAATGAATATCAGGCTTATTTTCGAAAGAGAAGGGGCCCATCTTTTGACACAAATCGGGAGATGGGCGTACTTCTCTCAGGGTCGCCCAAATCGGCATAATCGAAAGCAGATTTTGGGCGTCCTCAACTGCTTCCCGTCGCAGGGAACGACCAAAGATTCCGGGGGGGGGGGGGGATGTGTGTCGGAGGCGTAGCGAAGGCGGGACTGGGGCGTGCCTAACAGATGGGCGTCCTTGAGCGATAATGGGAACAAAGAAGGGCGCCCCTGATGAGCATTTGGCTGACTCTACTTGGTCCATTTTTTCTTACGACCAAGCCTCAAAAAGCTGCATGAACTGACCAGATGACCACCGGAGGGAATCGGGGATGACCTCCCCTGACTCCCCCAGTGGTGACTAACCCCCTCCCACCCTGAAAAAAAAAACTTTAAAAACTTTTTTGCCAGCCTGAAATGTCATACTCAGGTCCATCGCAGCAGTATGCAGGTCCCTGGGGGGGGGGGGGGGGGGGGGGGGAGGTATGTGTGTGTCAGCGGAGGCATAGCGAATGCGTGGACATCCTTCTTTCAAACATTTTGGATGTCCTGAACTGCCCCCCCCAACAGCCAAATTTGAAGGGAGTGGAGCGGCCTAGTGGTTAGAGCACTGGTCTTGCAATCCAGAGGTGACCAGTTCAAATCCCACTGCTGCTACTTGTGATCCAAAATCCAAATAAATAAAGGAGGTGTTGGAGGCATAGCAGGCATGGACGTCCTTCTCACAGAAACATCCAGGCATGGACATCCTTCTCACAGAAACATCCACATTTTGGACATCCTCAACTGCCATTGCACTTAACCCTCCATTGCCCCTGGTACAAAATATGTACCTGAATATATGTAAACCACTTTGAATGTAGTTGCAGAAACCTAAGAAAGGCGGTATATCAAGTGAAACATAAAAAGCATTCTAATGACAGTCTTGAGGGAGAGATGGGGGGGGGGGGGGGGGTAAGTGACTGGGAAAAACAGAGAGAGTTGGATGGGTAATCAGAAGGTGACAAAGGAGTATTATTTTATGGTTTTTAATGTGAGAGGAAACCCAGATCCTTCCTAAGTCCTGACTGGTGGATATCAAAATATTTAATCATTTTAACTTCAAAGGTCTTACGTTCCTGGGTTGTTTTAAAGTTACCTCTTAGTATTGTGACCATAAGGTCATTGGTGCAGAGTCCAGGTTTTGAGAAATGCTCACCCACAGAGGTGTCACCTTTATTTGCTTTGTGGTTTTTTTTTTAATGTGGGGCCTGTGTGAGTTGATTCTTGACCTTAGCATCTGTCCTCTCTCCCCAGTATAGCACCCTTCTTCACAATTTCTGCATTGAATAATATATACAACATTTGAGGATGAGCATGAGTAGAATTCTTTTATGCTGAATGTTTTTCCCTTGTGGGAAATAGTGGGATCTTGTGATATGTGCTGGAACAATTTACAGCTTGCTAGACACAGGATTGTGCCTTCAAAAACTTGTCAAAAATGTGTTGTTAGTGCAATAACAGAGGTGTCACCTTATTTGCCTTTCTTTGTTTTGCATTATTTCTATTTATTAATTGGACTAACAAGGCAACCACACTATCCAAGATGGTAGTATTTGTTGTCAGAGGATGTTGTTGAGGCATCTAACATAGCTGCGCTTATAAGCAGTTTGGATAAATTCCTAGAGGAAAAGCCCATAAACAATTATTAGCTGAGTGGACCCTAGAAGGCTACCAATTATGCCACTGGTTGGCCTATCAGAGATAGGATGCTGGGCTTAATGGACCTTTGGTCTTATGTTCTAATAATCATATGTTACATTAGATTTCTATATGCAGAGGTCAGACTCCACTTTAGAGCTTGTTATTGTTGATTCTACAAAGTCTAAGTCAGGGGCGTAGCCACAGGCGGGCCCGGGTGGGCCTGGACCCACCCAATTTCGGGTCAGGCCCACCCAGCAGCAAAGTTCCTGACGGCGATTCCAGTCGCAGGCTCCGCTCGCAGTCGCAGCGATTCCCACACGCTGCCTGCCAGTGCTGGCTGCCGCTCAATCTCCTTGCGCTACTAAGCGCTAACCCGGAAGTCTCTCCTCTGCAGAAGAGACTTCCGGGTTAGCGCTTAGTAGTGCAAGGAGATTGTTGAGCGGCAGCCGGCAGGCAGCGTGTGGGAATCGCTGCGACTGCGAGCGGAGCCTGCGAGTAGAATCGCCGTCAGGAACACTGCTGCTGGGCGGGCCTGCAAGGAGGGTTTGATGCTGCAGCTGCACGGGGGGGAGGGATGATGGAGGAAAGATGTCGCATGGGGGAGGGAAGACAGGGGACACAGCAGCTGCACAGGGGGAAGGGAAGATGGAAAGAAAGATGCTGCACAGGGGGAGGGAAGATGGAAAGATGAGGCTTGGTTGGTGGGTGAGGGAGATGCACGGGGAAAAAGGGATAGATGCAGCAAAGGGGTGGAGGGGTGAGTAAGGGAGAAGTCTTGGCTGTGTATGAGGTGGAGGGGAGGGACACATGCTGCATACAGAAGGGATAGGTGGGGAGGGGGAGAAATGGTAGGCATAGGGGTGGAGAGGAGGAAGAAATGGTGAGTATAGTGGTGGAGGGAGGGCGGAGCAGAGAAAATTTTGTGCTCACCCACTTTGGGCTCAGGCCCACCCAAAACTGGCTGTCTGGCTACGCCACTGGTCTAAGTCCTGTTGACTGCTGCTAATTCAATGCTGGCTGGCAGAGAGAAAGAGAGAGAGGTGGAGGGGCATAATCGAAAGGGACACCCATGTTTTCCTGGGGAAGTCCTCGCAGGACGGCTACGGCAAGGGGCAGGGAAACCCGTATTATCGAAACAAGAAGGGCATCCATCTTTTGTTTCGATAATACAGTCGCAGATGCCCAAATCAGCAAATTTAGGTCAACCTTAGAGATGGTCGTCCCCAGCAGAGATGGTCGTCCCCAGGACTTGGCCATTTCTGATTTTCAGTGATAATGGAAAGCGAGGATGCCCATCTCATAAATGACCAAATCCAAGCCATTTGGTCATGGGAGGAGCCAGCATTCGTAGTGCACTGGTCCCCCTGACATGCCAGGACACCAACCGAGCACTCTAGGGGGCAATGCAGTGGACTTCACAAATTGCTCCCAGGTACATAGCTCCCTTATCTTCAGCCAGATGCACTAATTGAATGGAAAAGGCCCTTCCCTTACCGATCCCTTAGCGATTCGGAAAGGAACGGGCATGCATGAAGGAAATTGCATGCAAATAAGCTGCTCGCTGTTAGCTCATTTGCACACGATTTCCTTCCTAAGGAGGGGAAGCCAGTGCAGAGCAGCCAAGCATTATGCCTGGCTGCTCTGCGCATGCCAAGGACGGCTTCATATATACAGACAAGATGCGTGTATAATAGCCATCTACAACCTTAAATAAATTGCCGTCTACAACCTTAGAAAAACACGTCCAGGTGAAAACGTCTAAGTGCTCATCAGGGATGACTTTTTTTTTTTAAGAGTATGGGTGAAGGACATCCTTCACTATGCCTCCGTCCCTGCGACAGCAGTTGAGGACGATGTCCAAAATGTGGATGTTTCTGTGAGAAGGACATCCTTGCCTTTGCTATGCCTCTGATATCCCCTTTATTTATTTATTTGGATTTTGGATCACAAGTAGCAGCAGTGGGATTTGAAATGGCCACCTCTGGATTGCAAGACCAGTGCTCTAACCACTAGGCCACTCCTCCATGCCCCAGTCCTGCCTTCGCTACACCTCCGACACGCCCCTGGGAACTTTGGTCGTCCCCGCGACGGGAAGCAGTTTTGAATGCCCAAAATCTGCTTTTGATTATGCCGATTTGGGGGACCATGAGAGGAGGACGCCCATCTCCCGATTTGTGTCGAAAGATGGGCGCCCATCTCTTTCGAAAATAAGCCTGAGAGTGTCAAGAAGCAAAGCAAGGGTGGAAGTGGGAATGTACCAAATGTCCAAGGCAAACCAGGGACTGAGAGCATCCAAAAGTTTATTTGCTGGTGTAGAGAACTTTCCACAAGTGTCATCATCACTTCAAGAGTCTTTTTGTTCTAAATGTTTTTATGATTCTGTGAAGTTGATTGATTTCAACTATTTCAACCCCTGAGGAAGGCTCTTCAGGTGAAACATGGCCCGTGTTAGGTCTTTTCTTTGGATCAGGTTTACCACTGGCAAATAAACTTTTGGACGCTCTCAATCCATAGTTTGCCTTGGTGATTTGGTACATTCCTACTTCCACCCTTGCTTTGTTTCTTGACTTTCCCTGTGGAAGGTGTGTGGGCCCCTTCTGCTCTTTTTCAGAGAGAAAGAGACAACACTTCCATTGTGAGGCTAGAATGTCTGCTCCTTAAAACAGTTCCTGGATGAGTGGATTAGCACTAAAGGAAACGGAAATGTTGAGTTGCTCTCCACTGAGCTTTTATACTTACTTTGCCTCTACATTTGCTTTTGTTGATTATTTTCAAAGCATATTCTCTACCAGTAGATCTGCAAAAAAAACAAAAACAAAGGCAGAATGGGTGACAGAGGATAGTAACTGTTGTATACAGTGGTACGGTGGTGGTGGTGGTGGTGGTGGTGGTGGTAAAAAAAATTGTCATTTTAAAGTATGTTAGAAAATGATCACATCTTTCACTCTAACCTGACAGAATAATTTCCCCATGACATTTCATGTGTACGCCTTAGATGCCCATTGCCAAAATAAAAGGACTATGTTTTACAGTAATCTTTTTTATTAAGATTCATATAATGTATGCAACATGTACACAGTGCTGTACAGAGATATGTGGAGCATTTTACAGTATATCGAGGCACCTAGGCATGAAAAACATATAGACACATGTTACACATATCTTATGAAGGGAACGGATGCACCTTTATAAAATTATCCCAGGGAAAGTAGATGTCATATAAACACCTGCTCCAAGGCAGGAGTAAATATGTGCCGGTAAGAACAGAAAAAGAAAAATGTACAACAAGGCCTTCATAAAGACCCGACAGCGGCTGTATTTCGGTGTGAACAACACTTGCTTCAGGGATCCAGTTATTCAAATGCTCTTGAAAGCTGGCACCTATGTCTCAAGCTGCAAGAAATCAGAACTCTGCCACAAAAAGGACACTATTTTATTACATAACACCGTAAAGCACAAATCAAAGAATAAATATGGTCAATCAAAACTGGGGGTTTTGGCGAGTAAACTGTTTTATCTACAGAAAAGAGCTTTTATAAAATTACTCTAGGGCTTATGGACATACAGAACAGGCATGGAGGATGTTTGCGTCTACTTTTATACGACCCAAATGTAAGAGATTTTTCAGTGAAGTGCAAGCGAAATTGCAAAGTACATACATTTTTCATCAAATGCATGTATACATGTGCGTTTCACACATATGAATTTACAACTCCTAAGCAGGTGCAGTGCACTCCATTTAAGTGCACGTCGGATAAGCGCATGCTCTGTTTAACTGCATGCCGTACTTCGGTCCCGTTTTTGGTGCCATCAATTTCTTTGGGGACAAACTTCAGTTTAGCGCACAACTGATAAGTGCAAGATTCACTTACATGCATGGTTTAAGACCGCTCCTCTGCAGGGAAGACTCCGCATAAGCGCACGCACGGAATATGGAAGCCGATTGGCACGTGACAATCAATGAGATTTCAAATTTACTGCCCCTTTAGCTGCCACAGGCAGAATAAGAGAAAGAATGTTGTTAGAGTGTACACTGGGGTTGTCGTCATTGTGGTGGAACTTTAAGGCTTTAACACTGGCTGAACGAATAGAAGTTCTTAAAAATTAGAAAACAAAGTCAAGCATCTATTGCTAAAGAATATGGTGTCAATCCCAGTCAAATTTCAATTATCTTGAAGCAGAAAGATCAGCTTCTGGAAGACTGGCAAAACAATACAAATCCACACCGGAAACGTAAACGGGTGGGAAAAGCTGAGGATGTAGAAGATGCTTTTCTTCGGTGGTTTTCTCAAGTCAGTTTCCTGTCAGTGGTCCACTGCTTATGGAGAAAGCTAATCAGCTAGCTGAAAGTCTTGGACTAACTGAATTCAAAGCCACTGTTGGATGGTTGGAAAGATGGAAGGAGGGGAACAACATAAAATTCAAGAAACAGCATGGTGAAAAACAAGACGCTGATGAATTTGGTGCTGAAAATTGGGTTGTTTCAGTTCTTATTACCATCTTGAACGAGTTTGCACCTTGTGACATTTTCAATGCTGACGAAAACGGTCTCTACTGGCGAATGATTCCTGATGGAACACTTGCATTCAAACAAGCTGAAACTACAGGAAGTAAAACGTCAAAGGACCGACTGACAATCCTCCTTTGCTGCAATATGGATGGGAATGAGAAGTTGGAACCACTCGTCATTGGAAAGAGCAAACAGCCCTGTTGTTTCAAGAATGTTAAGAGACTACCTGTGTCATACCAGGCTAACGCAAATTCATGGATGACTGGATAAATTTGGAAGTAGTGGCTAAAGAAGTTAGACACTATAATGCAGGCACAAAAGTGTCAGATTTTGTTGCTTTGTGATAATTGCACTGCACACAGTGATGATGTCAGGCTCTCTAACGTCAAGGTGGTCTTCCTGCCACCAAACACTACCTCTCTGATCCAACCTATGGATCAGGGCATAATAGCCAATTTCAAACAACATTATCAGGCTCTTGTGCTACGTCGACTGATGAGCATTATGGATGCCCAGACTGGCAAGGATAAACGTGCTGTTGAACTGGCTCGTAATCTATCACTGTTGGATTCCCTACATATGCAGAAAGAAGCCTGGAATCATGTTACACAGGCAACCATTGTGAACTGCTACAAGCGGGCAAGCTTTGTTAAGGATGTGGAGAGGGACGAAACAGATGCAGCTGTTGCAAATGCGTCAGATGAACAGGCTATTGACATCCCAGCCGGTGTTACTGAAGAGGAGTTTCATCGCTACGTAGCTGTTGATTACGATCTACAAACAGCTGACGACAGCACTGATGTCGAGATATGCGCCTACACGCAGGCAATGGCTGATGATGAAACAGATGATGAAATGAGCAGCGAGGCACATGCTGATGAAATTCAAAAACCTCCTGTCACTTTTGCAAGAGCGCTGGAAAGTCTGAACACCGTGCGGGCCTATCTGGAGGCCACTGGATTACAGTGCTATGACAGTTTTTACCATCTGGCAGACGTAGTCTATGGAACTCACAGACACAATAGTGTACAGAGGACTATCACTGATTACTTCAAGTAAGCCTAACGTAAGTTAACGGAGACAGTATAATGTCAGTTAACGGAGACTGTATACTGTACGTATAATAAACAGTACTGTACATATGTTTATCAGATGTTAAGCTTCTTTGGGTCACAACGGTTAAGTGCACGCTCCGGTTAACTGCATGTATTTCTTTGGTCCCAGACCCTTGCACTTAAGCGGATTGCACTATATACTGTATGTATATATATATATATATATATATATATATATATATATATATATATATATATATATACATACATGGGTGCAGAAAACTGTTTCCCACCAGCAAGACAGTCTAATTTTAAAAATATCTGCACAATAAAAATAATAATGTATGAAGATGAAGGATAATTCATTCCATGATCATTCAAATACTACAAAAACCGGTTGGCAGCTACAGCAATGTTGAACTTGGCAGGCTGTAATTTAACAAGGAATTTATAGACTATTGTACATTACCATCATATCCAGTCTTTTATTCGGCACTGTGCAACTGCGGGGGAGCTAGGAATCATCCAGGTTCTTTGTGGTTTTCAGATCCCAGCAAGAAAACTGGAAGCATTTTAGCTTTTTCTAACCAGCCATAAATGGACCACCTTTCACAGCTAGTGAAGCATACAAGCTTACTGAAATGATATGCCATAGTGCTTTCTTGCTGTTCAAAACTGTGACAATATAGTTATCTTAAAGCAACAGTGCTACCAACATACTAGAACAAGGCTTCCCAAACTGTAAGGGATAACATCAAATGGAGGTTGCAAAATCTGTATTGCGGGGGCAGGGGGGGGGGGGGGGTCGCACCTGGGCGGGCTGTCCATACAAATATCATTAGCTCGCAACTCTAGGGGGCCGCATGATTTCCATGGTCACAATAATGGGCTGGGGGAGGCACAAACACTATTCTACATTATTATTGAGAGATTAGACCCACAAAATCATTTGGTTTTCTTTTTTTCACTCAGATTTTGACCTTTTTTCTGAATGGGTACATGTTTTACAGTTTTCAAATGTTTTTCCAGCATTTCTACAGTACATCTGTACTCATCTTTCTGAAGAGTCTCACGCAGACATGACAGTGATCTATGTAAAGTATGAGCAATGAATGAAGAGATAAAACAAGGGAGTAGGCCACTGTACATAGTGCAAGTTTTCATATTTATTTTCTAAAAGAATCCCAGAAGATAGAAAATAAAATATATGAAGAGAAAAGCAAAGGAGAAGCTGGACCATTTAAAAGCAGATGTCAAGGAACCAAGTAAACACGTAACAAACAATTATTGGCACTAATTAGATTTAATTGGAATATGTGTGTAAATTTTGGTGCAGGATTCGCGCTTAAATTTTACACGTGAAAAAAGTGGGCGCAGAAATGGGAGGGTCATGGGCAAAATGGAGGCTTTCCTAAAATAATTGCACATAATTATAGAATAAGGGGGAAACATGCCTAATATAGGCACAAAGATTTGCACCATGTTTCAGCTGGTGCAAATGGCCATGCGTAAAGTTAGGCATGATTCCCAGGCATAAGCATTATTCTATAACCATGCAACAACAACAACAACCATTTCTAAAGCGCTACTAGGGTTACGCAGCGCTGTACAAGTTAAACATAGAAGGACAGTCCCTGCTCAAAGAGCTTACAATCTAAAAGACAAGAGAACAAACTAAAGACAAGTGAACAATCTAGAGGACGAGTGAACAGTTAATCTGATAGGGTGGATAGATTGGGGTATTTTATATTTCTCGAGCGGTTAGTCGCCGAAGGCAGCATTGAAGAGGTGAGTTTTAAGCAGAGATTTGAAGATGGGTAAGGAGGGGGCATGGCGTATGGGTAAAGGAAGATTATTCCAGGCATAGGGTGAGGCAAGGCAGAATGAACGGAGCCTGGAGTTGGCAGTAGTGGAGAAGGGAACTGAGAGAAGGGCTTTGTCCTGTGAGCGGAGGTTGCGGGCGGGAACATAGGGGGAGATGAGGGTGGAGAGGTAGTGAGGAGCCACAGACTGAGTGCATTTGTAGGTAAGGAGGAGGAGCTTGAATTGTATGCGATATCTGATCGGAAGCCAATGAAGTGATTTAAGGAGAGGGGTGATATGAGTATATCGGTTTTGGCGGAATATAAGACATGCAGCAGCGTTCTGATCGGATTGAAGTGGGGATAGATGGCCGAGTGGGAGGCCGGTGAGGAGTAAGTTGCAGTAATCGAGGCGAGAGGTAATGAGAGCATGGACGAGAGTTCTGGTGGTATGCTCAGAGAGGAAAGGGCGAATTTTGCTGATATTGAGGAGGAAGAAGCGACAGGTCTTGGCAGTCTGTTGGATATGCGCAGAGAAGGAGAGGGAGGAGTCGAAGGTGACTCCGAGGTTGCGGGCAGATGGGACGGGGAGGATGAGGGTGTTATCAACAGAGATAGAGAGTGGAGGAAGAGGAGAAGTGGGTTTAGGAGGAAAGACAAGGAGCTCGGTCTTGGACATGTTCAGCTTCAGGTGGCGGTTGGACATCCATGCCGCAATGTCGGATAAACAGGCCGATACCTTGGCCTGAGTCTCCGCAGTGATGTCAGGTGTGGAGAGGTATAGCTGGGTGTCATCAGCATAAAGATGATACTGAAAACCATGAGACGAGATCAGCGAGCCCAGGGAAGAGGTGTAGATTGAGAAGAGAAGGGGTCCAAGGACAGATCCCTGGGGAACTCCAACAGATAGTGGGATGGGAGTGGAGAAAGATCCATGGGAGTGTACCCTGAAGGTGTGGTGGGAGAGATAAGAGGAGAACCAGGAGAGGACAGGGCCTTGGAACCCAAAAGAGGACAGCGTGGCAAGAAGTAAATCATGATTGACAGTGTCAAACGCAGCGGAAAGATCAAGGAGGATGAGGATGGAGTAGTGACCTCTGGATTTGGCCAGGAGCAGGTCATTGCAAACTTTAGAGAGTGCCGTTTCAGTCGAGTGCAGAGGGCGAAAACCGGATTGAAGTGGATCGAGGATGGCGTGAGAGGAGAGAAAATCAAGACAGCGGCTATGAACGGCGCGCTCAAGTATTTTGGAAAGGAAGGGTAAAAGAGAAATGGGGCGGTAGTTGGAGGGGCAGGTAGGGTCAAGTGAAGGTTTTTTGAGGAGAGGTGTGACAATGGCGTGCTTGAAGGTGTCAGGGACAGTTGCAGTGGAGAGAGAGAGGTTGAGGATGCAACAGATGGCGGGGGTGACAGTATGGGAGATGGTGTTGAGAAGGTTGGTGGGGATGGGATCAGAGGAACAGGTGGTGCATTTCGAGGAGGAAAGAAGGCGGGAAGTTTCATCCTCGGTGATCTCAGGGAAGGAGGAGAAAGAGACCTGGGTAGGTTGGATGAGGGAGAGGGTTAAAGGGTGAAGAGGAGGTGGTGGCTTGGTCATGAACTCAAGGTTGATCTTTTGTACTTTGTCGCGGAAATAGTCGGCCAGTGATTGAGGAGAGAGAGAAGGGGGAGTAGGAGCGGGGGGCACTTTTAGGAGGGAGTTAAGGGTGGTGAAGAGACGACGAGGGTTGGAGCTGAGAGAATTGGTCAATTGGGTGTAATAGTCCTGTTTTGCACGGAATAGGGAGGAGTGGAGGGAGGATAGCATGAATTTGTAGTGGAGGAAGTCTGAAAGGGTACGAGATTTCCTCCAGAGGCACTCAGCGGATTGGGTGCAGGAGCGAAGGTAACGGATGCAAGGAGTCAGTCAGGGCTGGGGATTGGTGCGTTTTGTGGGACGGGAGATTGATGGTGCGAGGGTATCCAATGCAGAGGAGAGAGCGGTATTGTAAGCGGAGACCGCTTTGTCGACAGTTGCGGAGGACGTGATGGAGGGGAGGAGATTAGAGATAGTAGATGATAAGGTGGAGGGGTCAATAGCCTGGAGGTTCCTGGAGGTGGTGGTTAAAGTTGGACGGGGTGAAGGGGGGGGGGGTGAAGAAGTGTGAATGTGATCAGGTAATGGTCGGAGAGAGGAAGAGCTGAGACGTGGAAATTGGAGGGTGAGCCGGAGGAGGAGAGGACGAGGTCAAGACAATGGCCGTCACGGTGAGTAGGGGTGGTGGAGCACAGCTGGAGGTTGAAGGAGGATGTTAGGGTGAGGAACTTAGAAGCATGGGGGTCGGATAGGTCATCAGCATGTACATTAAAGTCTCCGAGAATGAGGGACGGAGATGAGGGGTCAAGAAAGACAGAGAGCCAAGCATCAAAGTTGGTAAGGAAGGAAGGGAAGGATTTATCAGGGGGGCGGTAAATGACTGCCACTCTCTGAGTGGTTATGGGTAGAATAGCCGGATGGAATGGGCTTCAAAGGATGAGAAGCAGTGAGACTGCGGAAGGTGGAGGGGTTGGAAACTACAGGAGGGTGAGAGTAGTAGCCCAACGCCTCCGCCACAGCCAACTGGGCGGGGCATGTGGGAGAAGAGATAGACTCCATGGCAGAGGGCTGCAACTGAGGCAGAGTCTTCCGGGGAGATCCAGGTTTCAGTTAGGGCCAGCAGTTGAAGGGAGTGAGAGATAAAGAGATCGTGGGTGAGAGGCAGTTTGTTGCAGACTGAGTGGGCATTCCACAAAGCGCATGAGAAGGGGAGGGAGGAGGGGGGAAGGAGGGGAATAGAGACGAGATTGAGATCGTTCACAGGGATAGGACGGGGACAGGTGAGGGGGACCTGGATTAGGGTTAATGTCTCCCGTGGATAGCAGGAGGAGGAGCAGCAAGAGAGTGCGGAGGAGGGTGGGGGAGGTCGGGCGACGGAGGCGACGAAGACGGGGTGTACTTAGGAGGAAAGGGGATGGGTTAATGGCAGGAAGGAAGTGCCGAAGGTTGAGAGCTAGGAAGGAGGAGGGGGACAAGAGGGATGGTGAGGTGAGGTATGGAGGTGAATAGGGTATTGCGGTGGCGGGCAGGGTGGGAGGGCAGCAGGTAGTTCTAATGGTAGACAGTGGGAGTGGGGGGGAAAGAAGATTAGGAAGGGACAGGGCAAGGAAGAGAACATGGACAGGGGCCATAGGTGGTGACTGAGGTGTAACAGGTGACTGTATAGTGAATGAGGTGTTAAGCAGTTAACAGGTGTTAATGGGTGCCTATGTAATGATTGAGATGTTAAGCAGATAGATAGGGCTTGATGCTAGGTTTTGGGTTGGCGATTAGGTAAGTCAATGGCTGATAGGCTAGCAGGCAGGTAGGTAAGTCAATGGCTGAGAGGCTCGCAAGCAGGCAGGCAGGTTACTCGATTTGTTAACAGGCAGATGGATTGGAGCAAGCCGGAACAAGCTGAGGCAAGCAGGAACAAGCTGGAATAGGCAGGAACAGATGGACAGGCTGGAATGAGCAGGAACAGATGAACTGAGTCAGGATGAGCAGACGGACAAGCTGGGATCAGGAAGACTGGAACGAGCTGGAACACGCTGGAGCAGAAGAATCGGAGTAAGCAAGGAGAGGCTGGGTCAGGCAGGCTGGAACACACTGGAGCTGATGGACAGCAGGGGGAAGGCTGGATCGGCGGCTGGAACTAGCTGGACACGCTGGATCCGGTGGACTGGGGCAAGCCGGAAGAAGCTGAATCAGGCGGACTGGAACACACTGGAACCGATAGACTGGAAGGATCAGGCGGGCTGGAACAAGCTGGGCTCAGGAGAACTGGAACGAGCTGGAACACGCTGGCTGGATCAGGCGGGCTGGAACACGCTGGAGCTGATGGACTGGAACAGGCGGGGGAAGCTGGGTCAGGCGAACTGGAACAAACTGGGATCAGGAGGACTGGAACAAGCTTGAACACGCTGGAGCGGATTGACTGGAGCAAGCAGGGAGAAGCTGGATCAGGCGGACTGGAACAAACTGGGATCAGGAGGACTGGAACAAGCTTGAACACGCTGGAGCGGATTGACTGGAGCAAGCAGGGAGAAGCTGGGTCAGGCGGACCGGGACATGCTGGAGCCGATGGACTGGAACAGGCAGGGGGAAGGCTGGAACGGCGGACTGGAACAAGGTGGATCAGGAGCACTGGAATGAGCTGGATCCTGCTGGAGCCAGTGGACTGGAGCAAACACGGAGAAGCTGGATCAGGCGGACTGGAATGAGCTGGAACATGCTGAAGCCAGTGGACTGGAGCAAACAGCGAGAAGCTGGATCAGGCAGACTGGAACACGCTGGAGTCGATGGACTGGAACACGCTGGATCTGCAGACTGGAACACACTGGAGTCGAAGGACTGGAACACGCAGGGAGAAAGCTGGATCTGCGGACTGGACAGCAGAGGGAAGGCTGGATCTGTGGACTAGGACAAGCTGGGATCAGATGGATAGGAGGACTGGAACAAGCTGGAACACGCTGGTGCAGATGGACAGGAGCAAGCAAGGAGGAGCCGGATCAGGCGGGCTGGAAGACACTGGAGCAGATGAGCAGCCCGGAGCCAGCAGGGGGAAAGCTGGAGCCGGTGGACTGGAGCAGCAAGCAGGGAGAAGCCGGGGAGGGTGGACCGGGGCAAACTGGAGCAGCTGGGCAGCCGCACTCAGTGCCCACAAAGCAGCAGAGCAGCAAGGCACACGGAAGTCAGGCCCGCCGTGGAAGCACAGTACCCCGCCCCGAGGACTCAGCACCGCGATGGGGGCAGGCCGCGGGAGGACGGGCAGCGTGGGCGTCGGGCCGCTGGAAGATCAAGAGATCCTCAGCCAGTGTGGGCAACACTGAAAGCAAGCGCCAGAGGCAACCCCAAACCAGGCCCGCAGCCTGCAACCACACAGTCACCAGAGGCACCGCGGTGGGCCCCCTGGACCGCCGGGTCGGGTTGGGCCACACCACGAGGTCGGGTGCGCACCACGAGGCCGCGGGTGAGCTTGCTCCAGCTCACCCGGGTCACACGGTGCTCTCACCCGACACGGCCCGGGCAGTTCCTGCCGGGGAGCGGGCGGCCGGACTCGCCCCAGACTCGGCGAACTCGGCACCCGACAGCACGCGGCTGCCTCACAGCCGCAGCCGAGCCGCAGCGATGAAGAGCCCAAACCGTCCCCCGACGCGGTTCCCGGAGTCGGCAAACCCTGGGCAGTGCCGGATCCTCTGGGGGGGGGGGGGACCGGAGCGGAGCACTGGGGAATCAACCCCGGAGTCCAAAGGAATCGACTCTGGATCGATCCACGGCGGAGCTCCCCACGGCACGTCCTACCAGTCGGCCATCTTGGGTCTGCTACAGTAACTTTAAGCGCAGCTTATAGAATAGCACTTTTTTCTGAGCTGATATTTTCGGTGCCATATATAGAATTCATTCCTAGTCTCCTTATCAGCTGAGGTCCATGTTTGTCCTCCAATTTTAACACTGATACATTATCTTACTCCACATTTCCCAGTCTCTGCAAATCAAGACTCAAAACACACAGAAACAAGATAAGTAAATAGTTTCAGGGTAATTCTCCTCACCTTTCTATACACTCTTTTACAATTGCAAAATTTCCATCTCCTATTGTTCTTCCGACTTTGTATCTTTCTGCTATTGAGGCTGGAACCTGGAACCCTTCTTCTGAGACTTCTGAAAGAATTATTGATACACAGTTTACTAACACACAAGGAAATATAGATATTATGCAAAGCATGGTCAGTGCAGGTGAGAACAATCAGAACAACTGTCAGTCTTCTCTACCATGAGGCAACTGCTGTAGAAATCATAGAGCTTATTTCTAACTACAGACACCATGATGTCTTATGGAGGTAAAGATGAGTGATGAGACAGTGAAAATAGCATTGAAGATATTTAAAAAGAAAAGGCATTATAATTATATTCAGTGCCACTGCAGAACTATTTAAGAAGAGGTGGGTCCAAGGTACCATTGCTTCTGCTCAACTCTCTCTCTAAATAGGAAGTCCATAAACTTTTACAGTGTACGGCAATCTTCAAACTTTGAATACAAGTGTTTTGCAGACTGAAATTTCTTTTAAGCATTGGAATGAAAATTGTCTCTGCTTTTCATCAGTGGTAAATGGGAGAGCAAAATATTCTTTATAGGTAGTCTGATTCGTAAGGGAAATTCTCAAAGTGATTAATGCAGGTAAACATCATTCTACTTGTGTTAATAAGATGTGGGGGAAATTCCTCTCCATAAATGGAACTAAAAGCAGATCCTCGTGGTGAAATAAAAAAAAATGTATTCAGCACAGATTCATAAAATCAGCATACAACATTCCTCCAACTGCCCACCATGGCCATGTTTTGCCCTTTCAAGGGCTGCATCAGGGGCTTAGCATAACACTGTAACATAAATACATAAAAGTTTTTTTAAATGCCCACAACTCACTCATTCTACGTCAATGGTCACACCCCCTTTTGGACTGCATGCATTAGAATTTATGTGCACCGAACTATAGAATATGCCTAGAAGTTGCGCATGTGCATTCTAATTAAAGCCAATTACTGCTGCTAATTGGTTGAGTACCAATTATCCATGCTGATTGGCTTGTTAACCAATTAAGTTGTGTGTGCAATTTGGCCATGCGACCAAATTAGCACACTCAACTTAAGGCACCATGTACAGAATTTGGGGGTTAGCAGCTCCTAAATATGAGGTAGTATGCACTCCTGCATTAAGTTTTTGCAGGTAACAAGCGCTAATGGGAACATTAGTGAATGAGCTGCAAATAAAGAAAAAGCTCTAAAAAGTGCCACAATAAATCTGGGCTTAGCGCATAGGAATGTCCCACATTATAACACATTGTGCGGAAGTTTTAGAAAGAATGTCCATTACAAAATAAGGATGTCCACGTCTGAACATCAGTTATGTATTTCCATTTCTCGTGTATTTCAGAACAGGAAAGCCTGTTCTATACAAATAAGAAGTGGAGGTCCAAGCGCTGGCTATATCTGGTATGAACATCCATTTTATAAACTGAAATGTCCAAACTATGAATGGGGCAAAACAAGGGACATGGATGGCTGTGTGGTAGCAGAGGAACATCCATATGATAAAATGGCGACAGAGACCTCCCTGTGAAAGAATAGCATAATAGAGCAGCCCCTTGAGAAGAAGGGTAGACATCCAGAGGTGGCCAGCTCAAGTCCCACGGCAGCTTTTGCAAATTTTGTTGTTGTTGTTTTTTTTTTTTTTCAATTGTGAGCCCTCCAGTACAAAAAAATCTACTGTAACTTCCCTTACTCCATTCAGTGGAGAACTGCTCAATCACAGTACCTTTCTGTGAACTGAACGTGCCAAGTACCAGGTCTAAATACAAATGATCATCTTTTTGAACATGGTCATGCCTTCCCCTTCTGCAACTAGAACTGGACATCTATCTTTTGGCTCCTCCCTAGTCCCACTCAAATCATGCCCAGACCATGCCCTTTGCCATATGGACATATTGCAGTTTCAGATGTCCATATCCTGGCTTTATAAATTCAGGATTTGGCCTTCAATGGAATATGGACATCTAAATGCTGGTTTTCAGACATCCAAAAGAGGAATAGAGCTTCTACAATATCCACCATTAAGCCTAGATTTTGCCACAATTTTGTAAAAGGAACCCTTTGTTATGACTGCTATTTGTGCAGTTCTACTCAAAGGGTAACATTATCTGGATAAGTTCTGGGCTTGTACCTAGGACAACCTGGCTCCTCCTCAGCTTGGATAAATTTGGACAAATATCAAGATGTCCACTCAGAACGTAGCATCTGATGCACTTGAATACCGACCTGCACAATTTCAGTTTTTAGGTTGAGCTGTTGCATGAGTACTGGCATAAATGAGTAGTAAATGAGCCTCCATGTATTCTATACTGACTTCGCACAGCTACATAATGAAATAACAAATGCTAGTGGTTATAACCTCACTGTAGTTCTCATACTGAGAAATCAAAAGAAATCAAATCCGATTCATATATTGCCACCTAAAGCTGCCTGCTTCACCCACTTTATTAATATCATTATAAGTGTTCCTGAAGTCTTGATACTTTTATAATTAGTCCAGCATTAAAGAATTGATTGAAGCCATACATTTGCCATTTGGCTATTGCAGAAATAAAGTGTACAGTGGAGAGGGTCAAGGTACACAGCACAAAGCAGCAGACAAAGAGCACAAAGGCAGTAGCGTTCCTACCCTCGATGACACCCGGGGCGGATCGCCGATGCGCCCCCCCCCCCCAGGTGCAGCACGTCCCCCCCCCCACCACGAAATGACACTTCCTCCCCGGGTGCACGCCGCTGGGGGGGGGGTTCTGCGGCGTGCGCCTGTGGGCTCCAAGTTCGCTGGTTCGCTGCAGCTCCCTCTGTATGGGCTCCTGCGCTAACCCAGTGCTAACTGGGCAGCATGTGGCAATCCCCAATTACCATTGGGTAAGCCCCTGGTGCTAAAAATAAAAATGATTTCCTGTCACATCAGAAATGGCACATGCTGGGGGTGGAATTACCACTGGCTCCCGTGGTAGGCCAGCAGTAGTGCCAGATTGGCTCATGCCAATGCAGCTCTACCATGGTGCTGAAAATGGGCACCATAATCACTATACCCTTAATTAGTACAATGTGCTAAGATTTTGCACCTAACATGCATTAGCAGCCTAAACTAACATGTCCTAGGTGCATAAAACCTGTTGCAATAACTGATGAGGGCATTCCTAGCACTTTTGGGGGCTTGCCATACAGTTAAAGCAAAGTTCGTTATCACGCATTAACTACATGGCAGATAATATAGAATGCAGTTAGCTACACCTCTGAAGATGTAGCTACCACCTCCATGTTATTTGCCACACTAATAGTTAACAAAAAGTAATGACCACTGTATTAACTGCAAGACCCAATCTATGCCTATTCCATGTCCCAAAATGGTGATTTCCATATTAACCTCCACATTCTAGAAAGGTCGCCTAAGGTTAGGTGCCAATTACGTGCATGATTGTTACAGTTACACGTATAAATGCTAGCCACAAACTCAGTGGTATTGTATAACATAGATTCACAACTTGCTTAGTATGTAAGTACAAGAGAGTATACACATGGGAGGGTCTTGGGCGGGCTATGAGCTGGTCCAACATCCAGGAACAGCAAACTGGAAGATCCTCCACGTAGCAAATATGTCCAAACAGGAGCAGAGGATGGCCAATGGACACTCCAACACAGGAAATAGTGCTTAAAACATAGAAACATGACGGCAGATAAAGGCCATATGAGCCATCCAGTCTGCCCATCCTCTGTAACCCCTGATTCCTAACCTCTTCCTGTTCCTAAGTGATCACACATGCTTACCGCATGCCTTTTTAAATTCTGGAACAGTCCTAGAGCCCACCACCTCCTCCGGGAGGCCATTCCACACCTCCACCACCCTTTCTGTGAAATAATACTTCCTTAGGTTACTCCTCAGCCCTCTTAACTTTGTCATATGCCCCCTCATTCCAGAGCTCTCCTTCATTTGAAAAAGGCTCTCTTCCTGTACATAAATGCACTTGAGATATTTAAATGTTTCTATCATGTCTCCTCTCTCCCTCCTCTATTCCAGCATATACATGTTGAGGTTCATAAGCCTGTCCCTATAATTTTTGCATTCAAGACCACTTACAAATTTCGTAGCTGCCCTCTGGACCGACTCCATCCTGTTTATATCTTTCCATAGGTGCGGTCTCCAGAACTGCACGCAGTACTCCAAATGGGGCCTCACTAGAGACTTATACAACGGCACTATCACCTCCTGGTCATGCCTCTCTTTATGCACCTAAGCATCCTTCTGGCTTTGACCGTCGCTATTTCTACCTGTTTGGAAGCTTTAAGGTCATCAGACACAATCACCCCCAAGTCCCGCTCTTCCTTCGTACACTGAAGCACTTCACCCCCTATACTGTACCGTTCCCTCGGACTTTTGCGACCCAAGTGCATGACCCTGCATCAGGGGCGTAGCTACGGGTGGGCCTGGGTGGGCCCAGGCCCACCCAGTTTTGCCTCAGGCCCGCCCCACCCAGAAGCAGAGTCCGTCAGCTCCCGGACCCCGAACAGTTTGCCACCACCGATCGCGATTCGGACTCCACCCCTCTCTTCCTCCCTCCCTCGGCGCTGCAGTAATGTACCTGGGATCCCGGCAGCATTAGCGTTGTATCCACACTGCCTTCGCTCTGCCCCGGAAGCCTTAAAGCTTCCGGGGCAGTGCGAAGGCAGCGTGGATACATCGCTAGTGCTGCCGGGATCCCAGGTACATTACTGCAGCGCTGAGGGAGGGAGGGAGGGAGGAAGAGAGGGGTAGAGTCGGAATCGCGCGATTCTGGACCTCGCAGGCGGGCGCCTTCGCACTGCCCCGGAAGCCTTCTCTTAAAGATAGGGCTTCCGGGGCAGTGCGAAGGCAGCGTGGATACATAGCTAATGCTGCCGGCCCGGGATCCCAGGTAGAAGCGCCGGAGGAAGAGAGGGGTAGACATTCATGGAATCGGTGATCCTGGACCTCGCGGGCGGGCGGGGCATAACTTAATCTTGGAGAAGTGGGGTACAGCAGAGGGAGAGATGGTGAGCAGAGTGAGGGAAGGAGCAGGAGATGGATGGGACTGGGAGGGGTGGTGAGCAGAGGGAAGGATGGGACTGGGAGGGTGGATAGGACTGGGAGAAATGGGGCACAGCAGAGGGAAGGAGCAGGAGATGGATGGGAGGGCAGGGCCCAGGGAGAGAGGAGAAATTGCTGGACATGGAGGGAAGGGTAGGGGAGAGAGAATTGCTGGGTATGGATGAATGGAGGGAAGGGCAGGGGAGAGAGGAGAATTGCTGGGTATGGATGAATGGAGGGGGGCAGGGGAGAGAAGAGAATTGCTGGGTATGGATGGATGGAGGGGACAGGGGAGAGAAGAGAATTGCTGGGTATGGATGGATGGAGGGGACGGGAGAGAAGAGAATTGCTGGGTATGGATGGAGGGGAGAGGAGAGTTGCTGGACATGGGTGGATTGAGCAGAGGGAAGAGGAGAGAGGAAGGTTGCTGGACATGGGTGGATGGAGGAGAGGGCAGGGGAGAGGAGGGTTGCTGGACATGGATGGAGGAGAGGGAAGGAAGAGAGAAGAAATGCTGGACATGGATGGAGGGAATGGAACAATGAGGAAGGAGATGAGGGAAAAGGAAGAGAGGAGAAAAACTGCACATGGATGAAGAAAATAGGCAGAAGCTGGATCCACTGGACAGTCAAGTCTGCGGAGGACCCAGCTTTTACTTACGGATGTAGGGCAAGAAATGAAGAAGAAAGGCGGAAAGTAAAGAAATAAATGGAAAGGAAGCCCTGGAAATGGAGTTAAGAGGACAGATAGCAGCAGAATCGGATACTGGGCCAGCATGATCAGAAAAAGAAAGTCACCAGACAACAAAGGTAGAAAAAAATCATTTTATTTTCATTATAGTGTTTGGAATATGTCCACTTTGAGAATCAGGTGCTCAACATTAAAAGTTTATATTTATTTACTTATTTATGGCATTTTATCCCACATTAAACATGAATTAGATTGGAACCTGGGATCATTTAATGTTTTTTTTTTTCCTGGAGAGAGTAATGCATTGCCTCCCCTCCCCGGCTATAGCCAGCTCTGCAATTTTGAAGGGAGGTGGACGGGGGGGGGGGGGGGGGGGGGGGGGGGGGGGGGGGGCGCAGAGGTGGACCGGGGAGAGAGAGCCTGTTGTTAAACATTTACCAGCACACCACTGTCTAGTGCCCACCCATCCAACCTGTTGGCCCACCCAAAAATTGACTTCTGGCTACGCCACTGCCCTGCATTTTTGGGATTAAACCTTAGTTGCCAAATATCGGTCCATTCCTCCAGCTTCGCTAGGTCCTTCCTCATGTCATTCACACCCTCCAGGGTGTTCACCCTGTTGCAGAGTTTAGTATCATCCACAAAGAGACAAACCTTACCAGACAGCCCTTCCACAATATCGCTCATGAAGATGTTAAAAAGAGCCGGCCCTAGGACCGATCCCTGCGGTACTCCACTGATGACATCCTTTTCTTCAGAGCAAGTCCATTTACCACTACCCTCTGTCTCCTACCATTCATCCAATTTTTAACCCAATCAGTTACTCTAGGTCCCATACCGAGGGCACTCAATTTATTTATCAGTCGCCTGTGCAGAACCGTGTCAAAGGCTTTGCTGAAATCCAAGTATACCACAAGATGCTTTATTCACACCTTGGACAGAAGGACCTGACATGGTCTGTGTTTCGGCATGATCGAACATCTAATTTTTGATGCCCTTTATAGAATTGTTGCCTAATTGTTTAATGTGGAAATTATCAAGCACTGAAAGTCAATATGCTGCACTAACAATGCACACTAATTTCCGTGTTAAACAGCTAACACAATATCCTAAATCAAGGTCTTAATCTTTACTATGTTTCACTCAACAAATACAAATTTATTTATTTATTTATTGGGGATTATTAACCACTTTAAGGGCTTCTTTTACAAAGTTGTGCTACCAATAGCAGCGTGCTGAATGTGAAGAAGCCCATGGGAATAGAATGGGCTCCTTTGCATTTAGTGCGCTGCTAATCGTTAACGCAGCTTTGTAAAAGGAGTCCTTAACGTTAAGCAATAAAGATGAAAATGTACTCTTTGTCTCTGTGACAAAAGTAGTATTACAAATGTCTACACTTTAAATATAAAATAGGTAGAGAGAATATTCACATGTTTTTACTTTGCATGATGGTAGTAGGGGGCTATGGATTTCAAACTAAAACCCTCAAATGTATTTCAAGTTGGCGATTCATTCACAGTAACGAGTGGTTATTCTTAATAGTTTACCCTTCTTTCAGTGCCCATTATCTTAAACATGTACAATTAATCCTGTATTAAAAATCTATTTACAAATTGAAACCATTAACCATTTGTCTTTTTTTTTCTCAGAACATAAGAATGTCATAAGTGTAACGTATCCAAGCCCACTCTCCCACCTCACATCTTAAGCCAAGAGTGAAAATGCCCTATTGCCTAAATACCTAGAGGGAACTTTTTCAAAGGCTTAGTCACAAATTATGGAGGTAGAATCTGGAATTATGCTGAATCTGTCTATTTCCTGACACCTACAGGTCCTCGTTTGCTTTTACAATGCATGTGCCTTTAATTGCAGTAGTTTGAGTTGAAGATGAGGTGCTCTGTTAGAGGCCCTTTTAACTAAGCTGCATAGGCACCTATGCGTGCCGAATGCGGCTTAGTAAAAGGTCATAAGAACATAAGCACCGCCATACTGGGAAAAGACCAAGGGTCCATCAAGCCCAGTATCCTGTCTCCGACAGCGGCCAATCCAGGCTTCAAGAACCCGGCAAACCCCCCCCCCCCCCCAAAAAAAATAATGTTCAATGGACTTTTCCCTCAGGAATCTGTCCAAACCCCCTTTAAACTCCGTAAGGCCAGCTGCTGTCACTACATTTTCCGGCAATGAGTTCCAGAGTCCAACTACACGCTGAGTAAAGAAAAACTTTCTCCTGTTTGTTTTAAATCTGCCATATTCTAACTTCATCTTGTGTCCCCTGGTTCTATTGTTGTTTGAAAGTATAAACAAACGCTTCATATCTGTCCACTCTACTCCGCTCATTATCTTGTAGACTTCTATCATATCACCACTCAGACGCCTTTTCTCCAAGCTGAAGAGCTCTAACCTTCTCAGTCTTTCCTCATAAGGAAGTCGTTCCATCCCTTTTATCATTTTTGTCGCCCTTCTCTACACCTTCTCCAATTCCTTTATATCTTTTTTGAGATGTGGCGACCAGAATTGGACACAATATTCGAGGTGCGGTCGCACCATGGAGGGATACAACGGCATTATAACATCCTTGTGTTTGTTTTCCATCCCTTTCCTAATAATACCCAACATTCTGTGCGTTTTCTTAGCCGCCGCAGCACAGAAGTTTTTTACGTCTTATCAACAATGACTTCCAGATCCCTTTCTAGGTCTGTGACTCCTAACGTGGAACCTTGCATGACCTAGCTGTAATTCGGGTTCCTCTTACCCACATGCATCACTTTGCATTTGTCAACATTGAACTTCATCCCCTAACAGAGTATGGCCCTTGCAGTAATTTCAATTTTGGCACGCGTCCACTACGCGCGTCTGAAAATATATTTTCTGGCGCATGTAATGGACGCGAGCAGGTCATTACTGCCAAGATTATTTACTGCTAGGCCAATGGCTGGTAGTAAGGTCTCAGACCCAGAATGGACACGCAGCAATTTTGATTTTGCTGCATGTCCATTTTTGGGGAAAATTTTTAAAAAGAGGCCTTTTTTACAGGCACGCTAAAAAATGGATCGGTGCGCACCCAAAAACTGCGCCTACACTACTGCAAGCCATTTTTCAGTGCGCCTTTGTAAAAGGACCCCTTAGTTGGGTAGCTTATTGAATATATACCCTCAAATTGAGTTAATATTAATTTACTAGTAAAAAAGGCCCGTTTCTGACACAAATGAAACGGGCGCTAGCAAGGTTTTCCTCGGAGTGTGTATGTTTGAGAGAGTGTATGTGAGAGTGACTGTGTGTGAGAGAGAGAGAGTGAATGTGCAAGTGTGTGTGTGTTTGAGAGAGTGAGTGAGTCTGGGTGCGAGTGTGTCTGTGAGAGAGAGTGTGTGTGTGTGTGAGAATGAGAGTGTGTGCGAGTGCGTATGTGAGACAGTGTGAGAGAGAGAGTGTGTGTTTCACACAGATACAGTGTGCACGAGAGAGAGTGCGTGAGACAAAGACTCTCTGTGAGACTGAGTGTATGAGACCAAGAGTGTGTGTGAGTGACTGTGTGACACACAGAGAGTGAATGTGATAAAGTGTGAGACAGAGTGTGTGAGAGACAGTGTGTGAGAGTGAGAGAGAGAAAGACATTGACTATGAGAGAGAGAGTGTGTGTGTGTGTGACAGAGATACCTCTCCCCCCCCTCTGGTGTCAGGCCCCCCCTCCCTCCCTCTGGAGTCAGCCCCCCCCCCTCTCTCTCTGGTGTCTGAGCGTTACTGTGCAGGACGCTGAGTTCTGGCTGTGCTTCAAGGAACTGACCAATCCTATTTAATAGAATGCACCTCCAACATTCTGAAGCCGAGAAATCTCATGTGGTTGGTCACTTCTGCTTGTGACGAACCCGGAAGTACGTGATGTCAATTCAGGAGATGGATACAGAGAGCAGGAATGCCTCAGCCATGCAGTCAGCTTCAGAATGTTGGAGGTGAATTTTATTATATAGGATTACAAAGTATTATCATGGCCATTTGGCAGCTTTTAGAAAAAATACAGCAGCATTAAATTTTACCTTCTCCTGGCCCATCATTTTCATCCATAGAGCTGCAGACTTTGGTGGATGCTAATGAGGTAGAGGAACCACTGTGCTGAGAGCTCTGAAAATGAAATTAGACAAAAAGAAGAGAGAAAAAGGTACAGGTTAAGAGGTTGGTGTCAGGTATCAAACGAAGACAGAAAGGACGAGGTACTGAACAGTGTGATGCTTATTTTATTTATTTATTTTGACATTTATACCCCACATTATCCTGAACATACTCGAGTTCAATGTGGCTAACAGTAAATAAACAACAGACAAGGTTTACAAAGCCATAAACAAAATATCAAATATAGACCATTGATGGCCTGTTGCAATCTAAGATTCTCCATCAATGGATAGAAACCTCTCAAACAGGAGTCTTTTGCGAAATATCAAGTAATCAGGCTGACCCTTGACTGCCATTGGCAGTGAATTCCACCACTTAGCACCCTGGTATTAAAATCAGCAAAGTGAACTGACTTAGAACGTACTCTCTTGCAATCTGGAAGATGAAGTCTAAGGTAGTCCCTAGAACCAGAATGGTTGGGGATTTTAGCAATATGGCATAATTAAAGAGAGAAAGAACCTTTACTTTATTTTACAAATGGTGAACACACTGAACTGTCCATTCTAGGAGTCAAACAGCCTGGTCAGTGCATATTTTGGGGTCAATATTCAAAGTGATTTAACTGGCCAGAAATGGCTCCTGGCCAGTTAAACACACAGCAAAGGTAACAAGGAAGATGATGGTAAAAAAATGTCTAATGGACGTACCGCTGAAAACAACCAGTTAGCACAGAACTGAAAAACAGCTATTTGGGGGGGGGGGGGGGGGGGGGGGGGGGGGGGGTGGGAGGGGGGGCTGGAATTGGCACTTAGCCAGTTAAGTGTCCATATTCAGCACTTCACCGGCCAGGTTAACTGCATCAATAGTACCACATAACAGTCAGTCCTATCTTTATGCAGTAACCCATAGACATTTAAGTGCTAAATATCGAACTTAACCAGATAAATTAGTTGGATCCGGAAATCTGGAAATTTAATGCCAGTGCCTGGACATGAGCAGGCATTGAATTTCCAGCTTTATAGCTGGCGGCGGTCAATATCAGGCCCTTTCTCAGTTTGTTCATTTTGCTCTCTTGAAAGATGCTGCATGGAGTTTACTTATTGTTATGATTTATTTGAAAGCATTCACCCAAGGTGATCTAGGCAATAGACAATTTCATCATCTTCTGATTTGTGACTGTACTGCAGGTCTCCAAGTGCTTACCTAGAACAAGTGTGTAAAATTCCAAACGCATGTGAAACTGTGAGATAAAATCTGAGAATTGCCAGTGGTTTTCCTTCTGGGTTGTGATTTATATATTCTCAGCCTACGTGAAGCCATCGGTGCAAGATGTACCAATTACTGTTTGAAAGGGCTACAAGCAACAGTGGGTGAGAGTGACAGCTGCCCATGGCACTAACCCTTTTGGGGTTGGAAAAAAATGACTGAAGAACGTTTGATCTGGTAAAAGCTAAAAAGATAGTAAGTGTGCCATTGTCCTTCTACCATCCAGGCTGTGGGGAGAGGGGAGAGATTAAAAATAGAGTGATTGGAGTGCAGTGATAGAGGGAAAAAGGAGCAGAGATCATGGGGAAGGTAGGAGTGGGTGTGGAGGGAGGACACAAATACACTTGCCTATCCCAGAGCTAAAACTCCTAATTTTGGCGCTACTATGAGGAGACCTTTCATTGTTATTCTTCTTATCACTTAAAATGTTTAAACCACTATATCTTGACAGATTTCATTTTGTAACAGCCTTTCCATCAGACAAGACAAAATAGTGCAAATATATAAGGAAAAGAGGAATGCTCCAATACATAGTTGTGTATTTTGGTTTTTTTTTTTTTTCATTCAAGTAGACACCATGTTATACCTCTGTCAGTGGAGTTCAGTTGTCTCAGGTAACAACAACTCCTCTCTCCTGCTACTTTCAACTCAATTATTTCTTCAGGATTCTCCTGTTCCAAAGTTGATTTCTCCCTGAAAACTTCACTTATCTCAGGATTTTCAACTCAAGTTACTAAAAAAAACAAACCTGATGATACATTGAAATCCTCTGCTCAGTGTGCTGCAGCAGCTAAGAAAGTAAATAGAATGTTAGGTGTTATGAGGGAAGGAATGGAAAACAAAAGTGAGGACGTTATAATGCCTTTGTATCAGTCCATGGTGCGACTGCACCTCAAATATTGTGTTCAATTCTGGTCACCGCATCTCAAAAAAGATATAGTGGAATTAGAAAAGGTACAGAGAAGGGTGACGGAAATGATAAAGGGGATGGGACGACTTCCCTATGAGGAAAGGCTGAAGCATCTAGGGCTCTTCAGCTTAGAGAAGAAACAGCTGAGAGGAGATATGATAGAGGTCTATAAAATAATGAGTGGAGTGGAACAGGTAGACATGAATCATTTGTTTACTCTTTCCAAAAATACTAGGACTAGGGGGCATGCGATGAAGCTACAAAGTAGTAAATTTAAAACGAATTTGAGAAAATGTTTCTTCACTCAACGTGTAATTAAACTCTGGAATTTGTTGCCAGAGAATGTGGTAAAGGTGGTTAGCTTAGCGAGGTTTAAAAAGGGTCTGGCTGGCTTCCTAAAGGAAAAATCCATAGACTATTATTAAATTGGAGAAAATTCACTGCTTATTTCTGGAATAAGCAGCATAAAATGTATTGAGCTTTTTTGGGATCTTGCCAGGTATTTGTGACCTGGATTGGCCACTGTTGGAAGCAGGATGCTGGGCTTGATGGACCTTTGGTCTGTCTCAGTATGTCAATACTTATATACTTATTTACTAATTGCTTTCCTTTTTGCTTAAAAGATCCAAAGTGAGCAGTGGCATTATCCTGAATTTATTTAGCCTACCCTGAACACATCTGTGAAGGAAAACAGAAATTGTACGTATACATATATTTATTTTCAAGGAACTGCATAATTTTCCCCATGTCTTTATCTGTGTGTGACTATATTCTCTCAGCTCCCAGTAATCAGGTGTATCTCATTCTATTTTCTGCCTGCTAAAGGCGACAAACCAGTATTGGTTTGCTTTGTTACATAACAGAGGGCATTATGGTTCTTTCTAAAGGATTAGGGCTTGATTACCTAAATATAAAGGATTTTAATTCTAAACTCTGAAAGGCTTGCTATTTATAAACTTATATTATAACCTGATGAAATGTCAGCACAAACAGGCAGCCAATAGTCATTATACAGGAAAAATAAAATTGTAATTCTCAGTGAAGGTGTGTGTGTGTGTGTGTGGGGGGGGGGGGGGGGGGGGTTAGTTATCAAGCTGTGTTATGGCTATATCACGAGTTATTTTCCCCTTAATGCATATTAAAGGGCTATAACTCAAGTTTTGGTGTCCTAACACAGTTTTTTTAGGTCACTGCATGATACATAGTAATGAGATGCCAAGAATGCAAATGCATGCAAAACACCTCATTACTATATATAATCCAGATGTGGTTTCGAGTGAACACCAATAGCTGTGCTAAAGCTAGAAAAATAACCTCAAGAAAAAGTTGACTATTTTACCATCCCGGGAACAATGAGCAGAAAAGCCACAGCTTGATGCTACTGGTCTGCATCTTAGAAGCCAGTCAGAGTTAACATAAGATGTCCCCAAGCCCCCTTCATATCATAAACCTTCTCCTGAAGCGTACTCCCCAATGTAAGGCTCCCTTCTGATATCCTCCTAAGTCATAGTCCCCCTCCTCCAGACATGTCTCCTGATTAATATTTTGTTTATACAAAGAAAAAAAAAGAAAAATGAAAAAATAAGAATTCAAATAAAGATAAGTGACTTTATAATTAAGTCTATGCCAGAGGATTGAAATATGCGTGTATGACAGATCCAACAATATTATAGAGTTATTTATAACAGCATTCATAATTTCTGTGGAGTTAGGTGTTTTATAAGGTGGATATTATTTACCTCCTCCATCATTAGAACTTAGTGTAGTATATCTTCTGTATTCTAAGCCAGGGAGGGACCCAGAGCAGGTGCAGTCTTATCGCCCTCTCTCTTTCTGATAAACCAAGACATAAAGTTGTAAACAAAGATCCTGGTGTTATGACTGAATCACATCCTCCCTAAGCTGATCCATATGGATCAGATTAACTTTGTACCAGGTTGCTACGCTTCAGTGAATATCATCCAGGTTGTCACGGCACTACGCTTGATGGGGGATAGCCAGGCAGCTCTTTTGAGCTTGGATGCAATTGATAGGGTGCACTGGTGTTGTTGGAGAGGTT
Organism: Microcaecilia unicolor; assembly: GCF_901765095.1. NCBI lineage: Eukaryota > Metazoa > Chordata > Amphibia > Gymnophiona > Siphonopidae > Microcaecilia > Microcaecilia unicolor. The sequence continues at coordinate 82,620,276 of NC_044034.1, forward strand.
TTACATGGATCCCTCCTTTTGCTCCTGGATTAGGCTTCTATGTGCTCAATTGGAGGCCCAGTTACTGTTCAATGGAATTTCTATGGACAGTTTCTTGCTGCGGCAGGACATGCGACAGGGATGTCTTCTTTCCCCCTTGCTCTTCATTCTCATCTTAGAACCATTAGCTCAGAAGATTCAGTCTTAGCTGGACATGGAGAGCATTCAATTGGGAAATTACAAGCAACGTATCCATGTTTTGCAGATGATATGCTAATTTTTCTGGCACAGCAGACCAGGATTTAAGACAACTCATTGCTCTGATTAATTTATTTGGGAGTTTTTTCTAGTATTCATGTTAATGATGTTAATGATGACAAATCAGAGTATTTAGGAGGTAGAGGGCTGAACATAGAGGCTCTGGCAATGCTGTTGAGGAGAGCAACAGTGAGTATGCAATATCTCGGTATCCAGTTAGACCTGGATATGCGTTGTATATATCACCTTATTGTCCGTCTCCCATTAGAAAAGATTAAGGTACTTTGTGAGTGGTGGAAGGATCTTCTCTTATCTTTCTTGGGTAGGTGTGCCCTTTTGAAAATGGTAATGCTTTCCAAAATGTTGCACCTCCTATGAATGGTACCTTTTGGGTACTCCTGAAGAAGGAGTGGTTTTATAAGGGAATTTTGCAGAAGTCTTTTTGGTGAGGCAAACCTCCTCAGCTGAGCTATACTAAATTAACCCTGGACAAGTCTAGAGGGGGTATCGGGGCGCCTGATCTTCACATGTATACATGTAAATGCGCTGGTTTATTGGATTACAGAATTATATGCAGGACCCTCACAATATGCCTCTAGTGAGTTGTCAGAACTGCTCATGCACTCCTTGGATTTTCTCATGCAGCTCCATCTCCCATATAAAGGTGAATTGGATCGCACCAAAGGCTGTTGGGTGTATTTTATAGGGCCTGGGGCTGGTGACGATCTCGTTGGCATTTATCCCAGCATGTTTCCCCCTTTTTGTCACTCACTGGTAATCCTTATTTTCAGGCTGAAATGGGGGCTTCTAGGTTAAAATTATGGGTGCAGCATGGTTATACCACCTTGGGGGTCCATTTGCTGCTCTCAGAGGGGGTGTTTCCTACTTTTCAGCTTATTACAAGGAAGTGGCAGCTTCCAAATTCTAATATTTTCTATTTTCTTCAAATTCATCATTATTGGGAGCTTTTGTGTAGGAAGGCACCCTCTAGTATGCAGTGGAATGAATGTGATGAGGATTTCAAGGCACTGTCTTTCAAATTTAATACAGTTTCCATCTGGTATCAAGATCTTCTTGTGGCCCGAGATATTAAGCATGTGGAAGCCCTGGCCCATCAGTGGTCTGATGAGTTAGGGGTGGATGTTAATTCTGAGAATCTATGTAAATATTGGGAGGAGAGCTATTAATTGATACTCATTGTGTTATTACAAGAGTTAAACTTCAAATTTGCGCATAGGGTGTATATTGCTAGGGTGAAAGGCTGTCAGATTAAGCTGTGGACAGAGGACACTTGCCTGTGTTGCAAGCAGAGTAGGAGCAAGTGGCTTCATACTTTTTTGGAGTGTCCTTCTTTTGGACCACTTTGGACCCATGTGTTTCGTGTCATAGCGGGAGTCCTGGGACATTCCCCTCCATACACATACACTCTGCTTCTGTTGGAAGATTGGTAGCAGGATCCCGATAGAGAGAGGGACTGCATTAAATTCCTTACCCAGAAAAAACATATTCTTTCTGCCCTATAATTGGCTAAGAAGCTGATTTTGAAGGACTGGATCAAGGACATCCCGCCTGCTTTATCTATCTGGACTCATTGGATGTCAGACATGGAGACATTTGAATTGTGCGTTTATGCTTGACATATCAAACCCTGGGTTAAGACATATGTTCTCTTGTGGAAAATGTTTTTGAGATTGTTTGGGCTTCAGGATGATGATACTTGAATGGTCATGTCTCCCCGGATGTTCTTTCACTGTGATTACTTCTTTGAGGCCTGCTGGGGAGGGGTGGGAGGAGAGAGGGATGGAGTGTGGATGTTTGGTGTGTGTGGGTTTGTCTGTTGTCTTCTTGGGGTACTGCCAGCAGGATAACTGATGCATTGAGCCACATTGAGCCTACAAATAGCTGGGAAAATGTGGGATACAAATGTAACAAATAAATAAGTAAATAAATAAATAAATTTACGGTGGTGGAACCCCTTGGATAAGAACTCAGTAAGGGTTTCTGGTGTGCTGACCTAGCCCTTGAGGATTTTATTGTTGTTTGTAACTGTTATCTCTACTGTGGATAAATAAAGTTATTAAAAAAAAAAGAAAAGGGATAACACAGACAGAAATCAGACTACATATGTCTGACCCCAGGACAGGCATCCAAGTGTGATCATCCAGGGGTAAGGAAGGGGAATGTCTGGAAAAATAAATGGGTCTTAAGGAGCACTTGGAAACGGGAAAGAGATAGCTCATGATGGAGATCCATAGGAAGGGCATTCCAAAGGTAAAGGGCAGCACAAAAGAAAACTAAGTGATGGGTTGACTCTAAACGGGAACAGTGGATGGGAGAAGGGTTAATTGGGAAGCTAGGGCAGAACGTAAAGACCTATGGGGAACATAAAGGAAGATGAGGGCAGAGAGATAGGAGGGGGTCCCAGTGTGTAGAACCTTGTGAGCTAAAGTGAGAATCTTAAATTGGATACAGAATGGCACAGGGAGGCAGTGGTGACGGGCAAGGAGGGTAGAGATATGATCAGATCTGTGTGCATGAGAGAGCAGACAGCAGCGTTCTGGATCGTTTGGAGTCACCTGACAAGAATTGTTGCAATTAAATCAAGGTGTGGTACATTAGTTGTTAATATAGCAATTAATGAATGCTAACAGTTCCTCAGCAGTTAGGGGACTAAATTCAGTAAATGGTGCCCACATTTGGGCTGAAACAAATGAGTGCTGAGCACTATTGTGCTAAGGTTTAAGTGCCAATAATGTGCATAAATGTTTAGGAAAAAATCCGCCTATGTGAGGCTGCCATCTTGTGGCACAGACTGCTTTTTACCAAGGAGGTGAAGTGGCTTGTAAACACCGCTTAGTTACTTTAACCCCTGATGTAGCCCTTGCGTGGGAAAAACACGGCCAGTGTCGGGCTTTTTTATAGACCTCACATGAATAAAGAATTTCTCAAAGAACCTTTTCCTGTGTGATCTGCTCCTTTCATACCACTAATATGTGCATGTCTTACATAGTGCATATTTTACAGGTATGTGTACATGTGAGCAGAGTCTGGACAGAGCATGGGTAGGGCTCACATAACTTATAGAATAGTACAGTATAAGTTACATGCATATCACCAGCATGAATGCTTATACCTGCTCTTTGAGTGGCTTATGCTCTCACTCCTACTTGTGCCTAACTGCCAGTTATTCTATAAAGGATAGTATGCTCATCCTTTCCTTAATAGCATAGGTGCTATTTAAATGTCCTACGGGCACCTAAGTATAGGTGCAATGTTACAGAATTGTCTCCTATATGTCTGCCTGCCACAAAATGAAATAAAATTTATCTAGAAACTGTTACACACAATCAAAAATATAAGGGCCCTCCTTACTAAGGTGCGCTAGCATTTTTATAGTGTGCTAAAAATTAGTGTGAGCTAACAGTGTAGACACCCATAAGAATATTATGGGCATTTACATGGCTAGCACGCATTAATGCTTAGCGTGCACTAAAAATGCTAGCACACCTCTAGCACAGCTTAGTAAACAGGACCCTTAGTTAGAAAACAAGCAAGTTTTAAAGGGCTCTTCGGAAAAATAGATAGGACGGAAATTCTCTTAACTGTCAAGGGCAAGGCAATGAATCACAAATCCTAGCCCCCTGAAAAGGAAAATAAAGTCCAATCATTCTCTATTTTGGAGCATAGAGTATGCTCCTAATTTAGGATCATAAATGCTCCTAAATTAGGAGCATAAATTCTAGGAGCATAACCTTTATAGAATAAGGCTCTACTCGGGTAGAAGAAAGATTAGAAGGAATATTCAAAAGCCGAACTACACTTTCAGCATTTAATCCATAAAAAGATTTAAAAATCAAGCAGGAGACGTTAAAAATAACGCATGATTTAATTGGGAGCCAATGTAAGAAGCTTAAAAGAGAGGAAGCTCTTTCAAATCTGCCTTTATCATAAATAAGTCTAGTGGTTTTACAGTTGGCATACTTAAGAAGCACCCAGTTGTAATGGTTCTCATTTATCTACTTGGTTTTATCTTTACTCCATGTTTTCATGCAGCAAACTGTGCTAGAGGAGTACCTTCTCTGAGATATACTCTCAGCACCACAGTAATTGCACTGGTCTTCATTCTGTTCATGGACCCGAGCACACAGCTCCTATTGCACAACCAGACCCAAATGGCCCTGCTGGACAGGGGTTCCAAACAGAGATCCGCTATGCCAAGGCCCACAACATATGCGCATATATGCCATAATTATTTTTATTGAAATTTTCAAATATCTATGTTACACAAACATTAAAGAAAAGAAAGATCAAAAATTGGCAATAAGTAAAGAAATTACATTCAAGAAACAAGGAACTCAAACTTTCTATAGCCCATGTAATGATTTTCTTTGGGGGGGGGGGGTCGGAGAATAAAATATCATATCCATATTTCTCAAAATAAATTATTAAAGTAAATTAGATGGTGCCCAGCATTCCTTACTATCACAGTTCTTTAAACCCCAAACAAAATAATATTTAAGAAGTAATCTTAGAAGCACGAAATGACTCTAAGGGCCCTGTTTACTAAGGTGTGTTAGTGTTTTTAACGTGCCTACAATTACCCCGCGCACCAACCGTGTTTCCAGTTCTGGGGTCCTTTTCTGCTTTTTTAGTATCTATTTTATAGAATGACCTGCTTAATATGAAGTAATGATATTTTATTTATGTTAACTGAAAGGGAACTTGTTGAGAAGCCCTTGACAGTTAAAACTGAGATCTTGCAATTATTGTATGTTACTTTAGGCAATCAATGTGCAGTAACTGCAAAATCTTGCCTCACTTTAGTAAATAGGGTCCTAGGTAATTAAAAATTCAACAATATTCTCTTTCCTGCTGCAAAAATATAGGAATTATTAAAACATATATTATAATGCCTCTGCATAGCTTCATGGTGTGACCTCACTTGAGTATTATTGGCAATTCTGGTCACCACATCTCAGAAAAGGTATAACTGAATTAGAAAAGGTAGAAAGAAGGATGAACAAAATGATTAAAGGGGTGGAACGCCTTTCATACGAGGGCAGGCTTAATAGGTTAGGGCTCTTCAGCTTAGAGAAGACGGCTCAGGGCAATATGATAAGAGATCTATAAAATCCTGAGTATAGTAGAACAGGTAAACGTGAATCGATTGTTTACTTTTTCAAAAATTACAATGACTGGGAGACACTCAATGAACTTACATGGTAATACTTTTAAAATTAATAGGAGAAAATATTTTTTTACTCCATGAATAGTTAAGCTCTATATCATTGCTGGAGGATGTGATAAAAGCAGTTAGCATATCTTGGTTTAAAAAAAGTTTGGACAAGCAGTGGCGTACCTAGGGTAGTTGACACCCGGGGCCGGTCATTTTTTAACACCCCCCCCCCCCCCCCCACCAAATCCAGTACTAGGCAGACCGAGAATACAAAACACTCAGGACCTATAGAGCAATTCAACCATACCATAAGCAGTAATTTCTATGAGTCACACAAGGAAAAGGAAAGCATCTTAAACACTACAGTGAGCACTAGAACATCAATTCACCTATTGTAAAATGAAAACAGACAGATTAGTACAGATCGTCGATCCTGCACAGTCAATGCCAACCAAAAGCCATGTCTTTTTCACAAACACAGATACACCCTAATCCACTATAGAATAAGTAATCATAAACTTTCTATTTAGACAAAAATTAAACTGAACCCCCGATGCCAGACTCTGCATAAAATGCAACACCACAGAAACAGAAAATGTCCCCTAGTACTGTGCAAAATATAAAGACAGCAGATGTAAATTTGAAAAAAAACTAACAAATACCAATCACCACTTTACAAATTAACAAATAGAAATAAAACAAATACAGAAAATAAAATAATACCATTTTACTGGACTAATACATTTAGCTTCCAGAGGCCAAAATCTCCTTCCTCAGGTCAGTACAGTATAGTGCTGTTACAGTATCTTATCCTGACCTGAGGAAGGGGGTTTTGTTCTCTGAAAGTTAAGTCAAAATGTATTAAAATTAGTCCAATAAAAAGATTACCTTATTTACATGTTCTATTTCTAAACAACACAGCTACAATACTATATCCTAAAGCAAAATAATAAAAATATATATTTACAGTTTGTTGTCTCTGGTTTCTGCTTTTCTCATCTTCTTTTCACTGTCTTCCTTCCATCCAGGATCTGTCTTTGCTCTCTCTCTCTGCCATCCAGTGTCTGCCCTCTCTAATGTCCCTTCCATCCACTGTCTGCCCTCTCTCTCTCTCTCTGCCCCTTCCATCCACTGTCTGCCCTCTCTCTCCCTTCCATCCACCATTTGCCCCAGTCTGCCCTCTTTCTCTCTCCTCCTTCCACCCACCATCCGCCCTTTCTCTCTGCCCCTTCAATCCGTCTGCCCTCCCTCTCCCATCCATCCAGGGTCTGCCCTCCCTCACGCTCCCCACTTCCATCCACGGTCTGTTGTCCCCTCTCTCTGCCCCCCCCCTTTTCAGCCCCCAGTTCCACCTGCCCCTAGTTCCAGCCCCAGCCCACATCTCCCACCTGCCCCCCTTTTCAGCCTCACTATCCCACCAGTCCCCAGCCCTTTTCTCCCATCAGTCCTGAGCTTCAGACCCCAGCCACTTCTCCCTGTCCCCTTTTCAGCCCCTAGTTTCAACCCCAGCCCTTTTCTCTCACCAGTCCTGAGCTTCAGCCCCAGCCAGTTATCCCTGTCCCCTTTAAAGCCCCCAGTTTCAGCCCCTGCCCCGTTTCAGCCCACAGTTCCAGCACTAGCCCCCTTATCCCAAATACCCTCCTTTTCAGCCCCAAGTTCCAGCCCCCTTCATCCATCACATGCTTTGCATCCCCCCTTTTCAGCCCCAGACCCATTCTCCCTCCTGCCCCCTTGTCAGACCCCAGTTCCATCTTCAGACCCCTTCTCCCCTCTGAGCACCCCCACCCCTCCACAATCCCCTTTCTCCCCTCTCAGCTCCCCTACCCCTCCCCAGTTCCCTTCTCCCCTCTGAGAACCCCTCTCAGCTCCCCCACCCCTCCCCAGTTCCCTTCTCCCTTCTGAGAACCCCTCTGAGCTCCCTCCACCCCTCCCCAGTTCCCTTCTCCCCTCTACGAACCCCTCTGAGCTCCCCCACCCCTCCCCAATTCCCTTCTCCCCTCTGCGAATCCCTCTGAGCTCCCCCACCCCTCCCCAAATTCTCTTCTCCCCTCTGCGAACCCCTCTGAGCTCCCCTACCCCTCCCCAAATTCCCTTCTCCCCTCTGCGAACCCCTCTGAACTCCCCCACCCCTCCCCAGTTCCCTTCTCCCTTCTGAGAACCCCTCTCAGCTCCCCCCCCCCAATTCCCTTCTCCCCTCTGCGAACCCCTCTGAGCTCCCCCACCCCTCCCCAATTCCCTTCTCCCCTCTGCGAACCCCTCTGAGCTCCCCCACCCCTCCCCAATTCCCTTCTCCCCTCTGCGAACCCCTCTGAGCTCCCCCACCCCTCCCCAGTTCCCTTCTCCCTTCTGAGAACCCCTCTCAGCTCCCCCCACCCCTCCCCAATTCCCTTCTCCCCTCTGAGCTCCCCCACCTCCTTCTCCCATCTGAGCCCCCCCCCCCCCCCCCGTGGAGAGCGACAGAGCCCTCTTCTCCTGCCACCATCCTGAATTTTTTTAAAATCCATTCAGCGAGGGACGCAGGCAGCGCCTCGTGTCTGCCCTGCTGTGTGCTTTGAAAAAAGAAAATCGCTTCGCTGGCGTTGGGCCGGCCTTCTTTCGCTATGTCCCGCCCACTTTTGAGGTAACTTCCTATTTCCTCGAGGGCGGGACATAGCGAAAGAAGGCCGGCCCGACGCCAGCGAAGCGATTTTCTTTTTTCAAAGCACACAGCAGGGCAGACACGAGGCGCTGCCTGCGTCCCTCGCTGAATGGATTAAAAAAAAAAAACGCAGGGTGGTGGCAGGAGACGGCGGAGCACCCCCCACCCGCCGACACCCGGGGCGGACCGCCACCACCGCCCCCCCCCCTTGGTACGCCACTGTGGACAAGTTCCTGGAGGAATAATCTATAAACTGATATTTAAGGTAGACACAGGGAAAGCCACTACTTATCCCTGGGATTGGTAGCATGGAATCTTGCACTCTTTGGAATTCAGCCAGGTACTTGTCATCTAGATAGGACACTTTTGGAAGCAGGATGCTAGGCTACATGGACTTTTGGTCTGACCCAGTATAGCAACTCTTATGATCTTATGCAATCATTAATGTTCATTTTTAGTAAATACAAATGCAGTAATAAATTTTCTACAGTATTTGTCATCTCAGTTTGATTATGTTATAACAAATCCTCTGTAATAAAAATGAACTATACACACATATACCTATACATGAAATCAGCTTTCCTTTTTTACATATTTGTCCTAGTTAAGCTATTTAGTGGAACACATATAGGGGTCCTTTTACTAAGGTGTGCCGAAAAATGGTCTGCGGTAGTGCGCGCAGAATCATTTTTCAGCGCACCTGTGAAAAAGTCCTTTTTAAAATTTTTGCTGAAAATGGACATGCGGCAGAATGAAAATTGCCATGCGTCCATTTTGGGTCTGAGACTTTACCGCCAGCCATTGACCTAGTGATACAGTCTCATACAGTAACCGGGTGGTAACAACCTACCTGTGCCAAATGGCACTTGACACACGTCCAATATGCGTGGCAGAAAATAAGAATAATTTTTTGGCCACACGTATCGGATGCGCACCAAAAATGAAATTACCACAAGAGCCACATGGTAGCCATGCGGTAACTCCATTTTGGCGTGCATTGGGCACACATAAACACTTACGTGGCTTAGTAAAAGGGCCCCATATTTTGCAACAGTATACGCCCTACTTTTTAAATCATGAACTAAAACTTTTCCTCTAATAAAATCCAATGTGACATTACAAAGGAGTGAAACTGTGAAGAAAATTAATGCTGGAACTTTTTACTTTATTTTGAAATGTTTTCTCTTCAGCACTTCATAGCACAATGATCCCACAATTTTTTACACTTGCCTTAGCTTTAGGGAGTCAACACCGCTGCCTTTCAAGGTTGAGGTTATTAAGGTTACTCACTTGCCAAAGAGGAAAGCCAAAGTTTTAAAATCATGAGCTATTTAGAAATAAGAATCTACCCTGCTCAACAATTTAGAAAGAACACTCAATTTATACCTCACATAAGCAGTAGTTCAGTATTTAAATGGTATGTCACGAACTAAGTGGCATTAAGATGATGTATTTCAAGATTATAGTAATTATACCACCTGAGAGACACCCACAAAAATGGCTTCTAACAAAAGGTCAGTATTAATCTTCATATATTTCCTTTGTATACATAAATTGATACAACATACAGTGAACATGTTTATCTACAAAATAGTTTATCTCATGTTATCATCAGTGCACACTTCTAGTAGTCGTGAGTGTCCTAGAGAAATCTGGATTATACAAAAATGATATATATGAATTTTTGAGGCAACTTATGTTCATTCAGATGGTCACATCTGAAAGTAAGTCCTATGTGGTACAAACAAAGCAAAGGAAGACTTACTTTAGGTAGCTGAATCCAATACACTGGTTTTGGTTCAATGCAAGCATAATGAATCCTTCAGTTGAACTGATGACTGAATAATTGCCAGCTAATTATATCAATGTTGATTTGGTAAAAAAAAACCCAAAGCCAATGCTGTTTATATGGGCATCGAGGGAAAAGAAGAGCAGCAATGTGGCTTGCTTCATATAACAGCCCTCTGCCTCAAAGGGAGGGGCAAACAGATTATCCACAAGGACTAGAGGACCCTTGAGATGACTAATACATTCTAAGGTTACATCTTGGAGTAGGGCAAAAAGCTAAGAATTTCACGAGACAGGAAGGAATGGGTCACATGCAATATTCAACCTATAAGAAGAAGGGAGGCCTTCTCAATTGTGAAGATCAGAGAACCATTGTCTTTTAGATATTCCATCTTTTCACTATATTCGGTTAGAGAAGACTTGAGCAAGTGTGTTTTCAGCAGGGCTATTTGCAGTATGAAGATAATGTCCCTTTAGACAGTTATATAAATGTCCTGTTTTATCAAGACAGCATGAATGTACTGGTAGTACCCGAAGGGGAGAAGGAAGTGTGATCCTGGGAATATTTTGTTCATTTTATTGTTGCAGTTTTATTTTATTACTTATGCCAGTTAGATTTTAGGCCCTCTTCCTCAACCCTCTTTTCTTCTTACCCTGTTCGATATCGTAATCATCCCAGTTACAACGTTTTGGTACCTGGGTGTCATATTGGTTTCATCTTTGTCTTTTCAAGATCAATCCTCTGCTGTTATCAAATCCGGTTTTGTCACTTTGTATATATTGCGCTACTTACGTAACTATATTGATTTTCCCAGATTACAGTTACTTATCCATGCTTTCTTAATCTCATGTCTTGATTATTGTAACACTGTTTATGCAGGTATTTCTGGTAATTTATTAAAGCATCTACAATCCGTACACAACACTGTTACCAAGCTTCTTCTTAATGCTAGAAAATTTGACAGTGTCACTCCTCTTTTCATTAAATTACATTGGCTCCCCATCCTTTTTCATGTTCCATTTAAAATTCTCTGCTTATCTCACAGAGGATATCATCTTAATCATCTTTTCTTTTCTCTCTTGTTATCCCATATACACCTTCTAGGAATTTGAGGTCTTTAGATGCTCACCACCTTTTGCTTCCTGCCCCAGGACAGCTCATTATGAGTCCACCAGGCAATCTGCCTTACATTTCTTTGCCCCCAAACTTTGGAATAGCTTTCCACCCGTTATTCACTCAGAGCAGTCATTCCAGAAATTCAAGACTGCTGAAAACTCATTTTTTTTCAATCAGCTTTTGGATGGCAAATAGGGAGCTGAGTGACTGGCCGTACACTGAAATTGCTTTATTTGAGTGATTCTGTCTAGAGTGTTTGTATATCCTTTCTTTTTATGATTTGGAGTTCCTTTCCTCACACCGGATTTTGTTAATTTTATTGTACACCATTCAGACCTGCTTGACAGCTTGAGTGGTATATCAAATACAATACACATAAACGTAAAAATATGTTAGTTGTTACCTGCCTAGATTTTTAGATACTGTGGGCCATAACATTTCCAAATAAATAAATACATTGGCTTGTTCTAGCTTATAATAATGTAAGTGTGAGCAGAAACATAAACATGTTATGCATTTGGCTGCCTATCAGCAAATGTATAGCTTACTTTGAATATTGGGCCCATCTTTACTAGACAATTAAAAATCAGAATGCACAGACTGACAGAAAAGAAAAAAGACAAAACCGGGTAGACACTTCAAATGGCTTCTTCTCTTCCTCCTCTTCCTAAGATGTCTCCTCTCCTAGGCATTTCCATCTAGATATCCTCATCCACTCTACTCTCAAAGGGGCCCTTTTACTAAGCCGCATAAGCGTCTACACGCACCCAACACGTGCCAAAATGGAGTTACCGCCTGGTTCTTGCGGTAATTTCAATTTTGGCGTGTGTCTGATACGTATGTATGAAAAATAATTTTTATTTTCAGATGTGGCATTTGATCACCCGGTTACCGCGGTCATTACTGCCCAGTTACTGCATGAGAAGTTACCGCTAGGTAAATGACTGGCAGTAAGGTCTCAGACCCAAAATGGATGCACAGCAATTTTCATTTTGCAACATGTCCAATTTCGGCAAAAAATTTAAAAAGGCATTTTTTTTGCAGGTGTGCCAAAAAATGATTCTGTGCACACCCAAAACACGCACCTACACTACCACTGGCCATTTTTCAGCGCTCCTTAGTAAAAGGACCCCAAAGTCAGCAAGTTCCCCTTCTGACCAGCAAGAGACTTCTACAAAACCAGAGACTTCTTTAATACACACAGTTCCATCCTTGGAAGAAGGAAGGCACTCAGCTCCTCTTCCAAAGTGAACTTAACCACACGAGTTATAAAACTCCAACAATCCCTCTAGATCTCTAAGCTGAAAACAAGCAAAAGCACACCATCTCAACGTTTGTGCAGGAATTCAGCCCTTATCCAGGATCCAGTCTCTCAGGAGCCTCTGCTTCCTCTTGGCAGCTTGTCAGAAAGAAGGCTACAACAATTTTTCCTCCAAAATATCTCCCCTCATAATCTAAGTAATGTCACAAACTCGTCCTCTAGCACTGCTAGAGTGGGAAAGTTCACTAGAAAGTCACTCCCTCATATGACTGTATTATGTATTTTATTTATTTATTTTAACACATTTATACCCCGCATTTTCCTACTAGTGATAGGCTCAATATGGCTTACACAAGACCGTAGGGCAAACTACAGTTCAGTAAAATACAATTAAACAGTGTAATAGTAAAATAGTAAATGTATAGGTAACGTGTAAAAAAACAGAGATAATAAGAGTGAGTAAAAAAATGATAAGGTCCATGGATTTTGCTATAGCAAAAAAAAAAGAGGTAAATTAGGTTGAGTTAGGAAGGTAGGCCTTCTTGAACAGGGTGGTCTTCAGTAATTTCCTGAAATTTAGATGGTTCTGAGTTGATTTTAATGTTTTGGGTAGTGCATTCCATAGCTGTGTTCCTATGAAGGAGAAGCTGGATGCGTAGGTAGACTTGTATTTGAGGCCTTTGCAGTCTGAATAATGTAAATTTAGGAAGGATCGGGAATGACTGGAACTGTTTCTGGGTGGTAAGTCAATTAGATTTAGCATGTATCCAGGAACTTCTCCATAAATTATCCTATGAATCAAGGTGCAGACCTTGAAGGCAATACGTTCCTTAATGGGGAGCCAATGTAGTTTTTCACGAAGGGGTATGGCAGATTCGAATTTTGATTTACCAAAAATCAGTCTCGCTGCTGTGTTCTGGGCGGTCTGAAGTCTCTTGATTTTCTGATCTCTACAACCTGCATAGATTCCGTTGCAATAATCTAAATGACTCAAAACCATTGATTGTATTAATTTGCGGAAAACATCTCTGGGGAAAAAAGGTTTAATACGTTTAAGTTTCCACATTGAGTAAAACATTGCAAGTGATACCCCTGCAGTATACTTATACATTAGGCAAGCCTTCAGTAATAGAGATAACATGAACAGAAACATCTCTTACTAAGCCGCGTGAGCGTCTAAAGGCACCCAACGAGTGCAAAATGGAGTTACCGCCCAGCTACTATGTGGCTCTTGCAGTAATTTTATTTTTGGTGCATGTCTGATATGCGTGTCCAAAAAAATTATTTTCAGACACGTGTATTGGGCGCGCGCCAAGTGGCATTTGATGCACGTAGGTTATTACCGCCTGGTTACCACGTGAGATTTTACCGCTAGGTCAATGGCTGGTGGTAAGATCTCAGATCCAAAATAGACGTATGGCAATTTTCATTTTGCCGCATGTCCATTTTCGGCAAAACTTTTTAAAAAGGCATTTTTTTGCAGGTGCGCTGAAAAATGATTCTGCGCGTGCCCAAAACACGTCTACAGTACCACAGGCCATTTTTCAGCGCACCTTAGTAAAAGGATCCCTCAATAGGGCATCCCATGACCTGGATCATAATTTTCTACTTATGACTGATGTTACTGAAACATGTTTAAGCTGATTATTTATAATTATTTGAACCATTGTACCCCATTTTGGTCATTTTTTAATGGAAGATGGGTAACAAAATTGAATATCTAGATAAGAAATAAATTGTCTTCATGTTACGCCCCCCTCCCCCACACACAAAAAAAATAAAAAATAAAAAAAGAGCTATCACAACTTATAAGGTATCATCCAGCTCTTTCATTTTCCTTTTGACAGAATTGATTTCCATCTTATGCTTCTGTCATTTGGAATATACCAAGGCTGTGCTCTGAGTTTATAAACAACAAAAAATGACTTTGTTCATTAGTTTTTCTGACCAGTGTATAAATTCTATGAGCTTAGAGCACTTTGGTGTTTCTTGCCAGTTGTGCTGATCTATTTACAGGTGTTTCTCTGTAAAACATGTGGCTGATCCAGCTGGGCTTATCATTAGAGACATTAGAGGAAAATTATGCACGAAAGAAAAAATAATCAAAACCAGCAGGTCTTTACACAATTAGCTGTTTGGGGAAAAGCTCCATCATCACTTCCTAACAGATTTCGTCAGAAACCTGCTGCACAGGTTTCCAACACCTGGTTGTTGTTAATGTTAAGAGAAGGCAATCACTTTTGAAGGAAAAAAAGACATAAAGAGGAAAATCACATGATTTGGCTATGGTATTTCAGATCTCATTTCAGCATAATAGTGCCACAGGTGGTCAGCACACCCGTTTACATTGATATGAATGGGCAGATTAGCAGTATACTGCAGCATTTCAGACACACCTGGCTATATGTGCAGTCAACTGTATGCCCATAAGTGTTAAAAACATCAGCTCTGTTCTATGTTTCTGGAGGGTTACTTTATACTCTGTTGCTCAAAGAATGCGGATTTATACACGTAAATGGGCACTGATATTAAATCACACCTAAATACAGATGTCCATCTTTTTGTGCATGGATGTCCTTTCCCCTTCTGAAATCATAGTTGGATGTCTATATTTTGGCCCCTTCCTAGTCCTGCCCAAAACATGCCCCTTGCCATATGGACATACTGCAATATTAAACATCCATATCCTGACTTTATAAAATTGGGATTTGGACATCCAGTTTTCAGACATCCAAAACACAACTAGAGCTTCTAAAATAAGTCAATAAGGCACAGATTCAACTTTTTGGGGCTCATTTGCTAATAACTGCATTAGCACACACTAACCGTTAGCAAATGACCCTCTCCATTTCATTCGCATTCTTCTGCTTACATTACCTTCTTTTAATTACACTATAATTCAAGCTTTGCAAGAATAAAAGGAAAGTAGTCTAGCTTTCTTTCATGATCTGGTATTTTTCAGATTTCTGTATCTATTCATAATTTGCTATGAAAATGTTCTCCAAACTGCACCATAAATATTCCAAGCACACAACATTTTTGTTAGTGCATAAATAGATTTTTTTAAAAAAGGTGTAACAAAATTACAATAAATAAATAAATAAATATATATATATATATATATATATATATATATATATATATATATATATATATATAATGAAATAATAAGTAAAATGTTAGGGGCCCCTTTACTAAGCTGCATAGGTGCCTATGCGTGCCCAATGAGTGCCAATTTGGAACTACCGCCTGGCTAACACGGTAGCCAGGCGGTAATTTCATTTTTTTATGTGCGCCCACTATGCACGCCAGAAAATATATTTTACTTTCCGGCATGTGGCGCTAACTGGGCGGTAATTGGCGCTGTACACACGCTGATGATTACCACCCGGTTAACGCGTGAGACCTTACCGCTAAGTGAATGGATGGCAGTAAGGTCTCAGGCCCAAAGTGGATATGCACCAATATTCATTTTGCCACACGTCCATTTTCGGCCAAAAAAAAAAGGCCTTTTTTGCAGGTGCGCTGAAAAATGGCCCTGCATGTGTCCAATACACATGTCTACACCAGTGAAGGCCACTTTTTGACGCACCTTAGTAAAAGGACCCCATATTTAGTAGCAGCAAAATCTTCACCAACCAGCTAAAAACACAAATATCAACATAATTTTTAATTAGACTATCAGGTGAATTTTCGAAAGAGAAGGGCACCCATCTTCTGACACAAATCGGGAGATGGGCATCCTTCTCGCAAGGTCACCCAAATTGGCATAATTGAAAGCCGATTTTGGGCACCGTCAACTGCTTTCCGTCACGGGGACGACCAAAGTTCACAGGGGCGTGTCGGCAGTGTAGCGAAGGCGGGACTGGAGCATGCTTAGGAGATGGGCATCCTCGGCCAATAATGGAAAAAAGAAGGGCGTCCCTGACGAACACCTGGGCGACTTTACTTGGTCCATTATTTTCACAACCAAGCATCAAAAAGGTGCCCGAACTGACTAGATGACCACGGAGGGAATCGGGGATAACCTCCCCTTACTCTCCCAGTGGTCAGTAACCCCCTCCCACCCTCAAAAAAATCTTTAAAAATACTTTTTTGCCAGCCTCAAATGCCATACTCAGATCCATCGCAGCAGTATGCAGGTACCTGGAGCAGTTGTAGTGGGTGCAGTGTACTTCAGGCGGACCCAGGCCCATCCCCCCCCCCACCTGTTATACTTGTAGTGGTAAATGTGAGCCCTCCAAAACCCACCAGAAACCCACTGTACCCACATGTAGGTGCTCCTCTTCATCCTTAAGGGCTATGGTAGTGGTGTACAGTTGTGAGGTTTTTTTTTTTTGGGGGGGGGGGTTGGGGGGCTCAGCACACAAGGTAAGGGAGCTATGCACCTGGGACCTTTTTCTGAAGTCCACTGCAGTGCCCCCTAGGGTGCCCGGTTGGTGTCCTGGCATGTGAGTGGGACCAGTGCACTATGAATGCTGGCTCCTCCCATGACCAAATGGCTTGGATAAAGCCATTTTTGAGATGGGCGTCCTCAGTTTCCATTATCGCCGAAAACCAGGGACGACCATCTCTAAGGTCAACCTAAATTTCATGATTTGGGTGTCCCCGACCATATTATCGAAATAAAAGATGGACGCCCATCTTGTTTCGATAATACGGGTTGCCCCGCCCCTTTACGGGGCCATCCTGCGACGACGCCCTCATGAAAACTTGGGTGCCCCATTCGTTTATGCCCCTCCATGTATTAGATGATCTAAAAGAACTTAAATAATACACATAACAATCTTGGGCAACTGGAAAAATATATACAGTGGGGGAAATAAGTATTTGATCCCTTGCTGATTTTGTAAGTTTGCCCACTGACAAAGACATGAGCAGCCCATAATTGAAGGGTAGGTTATTGGTAACAGTGAGAGATAGCACATCACAAATTAAATCCGGAAAATCACATTGTGGAAAGTATATGAATTTATTTGCATTCTGCAGAGGGAAATAAGTATTTAATCCCTCTGGCAAACAAGACCTAATACTTGGTGGCAAAACCCTTGTTGGCAAGCACAGCGGTCAGACGTCTTCTGTAGTTGATGATGAGGTTTGCACACATGTCAGGAGGAATTTTGGTCCACTCCTCTTTGCAGATCATCTCTAAATCATTAAGAGTTCTGGGCTGTCGCTTGGCAACTCGCAGCTTCAGCTCCCTCCATAAGTTTTCAATGGGATTAAGGTCTGGTGACTGGCTAGGCCACTCCATGACCCTAATGTGCTTCTTCCTGAGCCACTCCTTTGTTGCCTTGGCTGTATGTTTTGGGTCATTGTCGTGCTGGAAGACCCAGCCACGACCCATTTTTAAGGCCCTGGCGGAGGGAAGGAGGTTGTCACTCAGAATTGTACGGTACATGGCCCCATCCATTCTCCCATTGATGCGGTGAAGTAGTCCTGTGCCCTTAGCAGAGAAACACCCCCAAAACATAACATTTCCACCTCCATGCTTGACAGTGGGGACGGTGTTCTTTGGGTCATAGGCAGCATTTCTCTTCCTCCAAACACGGCGAGTTGAGTTCATGCCAAAGAGCTCAATTTTTGTCTCATCTGACCACAGCACCTTCTCCCAATCACTCTCGGCATCATCCAGGTGTTCACTGGCAAACTTCAGACGGGCCGTCACATGTGCCTTCCGGAGCAGGGGGACCTTGCGGGCACTGCAGGATTGCAATCCGTTATGTCGTAATGTGTTACCAATGGTTTTTGTGGTGACAGTGGTCCCAGCTGCCTTGAGATCATTGACAAGTTCCCCCCTTGTAGTTGTAGGCTGATTTCTAACCTTCTTCATGATCAAGGATACCCCACGAGGTGAGATTTTGCGTGGAGCCCCAGATCTTTGTCGATTGACAGTCATTTTGTACTTCTTCCATTTTCTTACTATGGCACCCACAGTTGTCTCCTTCTCGCCCAGCGTCTTACTGATGGTTTTGTAGCCCATTCCAGCCTTGTGCAGGTGTATGATCTTGTCCCTGACATCCTTAGACAGCTCCTTGCTCTTGGCCATTTTGTAGAGGTTAGAGTCTGACTGATTCACTGAGTCTGTGGACAGGTGTCTTTCATACAGGTGACCATTGCCGACAGCTGTCTGTCATGCAGGTAACGAGTTGATTTGGAGCATCTACCTGGTCTGTAGGGGCCAGATCTCTTACTGGTTGGTGGGGGATCAAATACTTATTTCCCTCTGCAGAATGCAAATAAATTCATATACTTTCCACAATGTGATTTTCCGGATTTAATTTGTGATGTGCTATCTCTCACTGTTACCAATAACCTACCCTTCAATTATGGGCTGCTCATGTCTTTGTCAGTGGGCAAACTTACAAAATCAGCAAGGGATCAAATACTTATTTCCCCCACTGTACTTAGATCAGTGTGTAACTAGGCATGCACCAGATCTGGCTCAATTCTATTAGATGAACCAACATAAATCTTACCTCCCTACTTACAAAGCCGCACTAGCAGGTGCCAGTGCAATAACACAGACACAGCCCATTCACTTTGAATGGGCTGTGTTGGCATTGCCGCATAGCTTTGTAAACAGGAGGGTTAGTTTTATTAAAAAATGTTTCAAAAATGCAGAAGAGAGCACGAGTCAAATACAAAATGGACAAAGTACTCACGTGGAAGGGCATAATCGAACGCGAACGTCTATCTCCATGGGCATCTATGTCCGAAAACAGGTACGTGAAGAGGCGGGACAGACCGTATTTTCGAAAAAATGGACGTTTTTCAGCTGGGCGTTTGGTTTTTTTGGCGATAATGGAAACTAAAAACGCCCAGCTCAAAAACGTCCTAATCCGAGCCATTTGGTCGTGGGAGGGGCCACGATTTTTAGTACACTCGCCCCCCTGACATGCCAGGACACCAACTGGGCACCCTAGAGGTCAGTGCGGTGGACTTCAGACAACGCTCCCACATGCATAGCTCCCTTACCACGGGTGCTAAGTACCCAACCCCCCTCCCCCAAAACCCACTACCCACAAATGTACAACACTACCATAGCTCTTAGGGGTGAAGGGGGCACCTATATGTGGGTACAGTGGGTTTTGCAGGCCTCCCATTTACCAGCACAAGTGTTACAGGTAGGGGGGGGGATGGGCCTGGGTCCACCTGGCTGAAGTGCACTGCGGTACCTACTAAAAGTGCTCCAGGGACCTGCATACACGCAGGCCTTTAGGACTGGTTGCTGCTATATAACATTGGTACAGCAGTTGACACCTGAAGACTAATCTCTCAGAAAACGTCCTTTATTGGAATAAGCACGCTTACTCACAGTTAACTGCAGATCAGAGGTTGTGCCCCACTGGCAATGAGTCTCCCTGGTACTGAGATGAGCAGTAGGTCAGAGCTGGCAGAATGCTGTACAATGCCCTCTTTCAGCCACATTCAAGGGAAGAACTAATTTCTGTAAAGTAGCTAACACGTGAAAGGGATCTAAAACTGGCTTACAAAAATGGCCACTACCTCATGGACTACCGAAAACAAAACAGGGCACACTCTGACCCAGTAAGCAGGGGGAAAAGCACCATGGGAGTAGAGCCTACCAACTACCATCGTGAGCATTTAACATAAGCTAGTGGAATCACGGAGCCCAATACCCTACACCCACCACAATGCATTGCTGATGTGACTCTGCAGTGCGCATAACAGAAAAGGTGTCACACTCACCCGAGAGCCACATCAGAACCAGGGAAAGGCTGTCACAGGATAGAACACATTCTGCTGTCATAGAGGTGGGTACGGCATTTGAGGCTGGAAAAAAAGTTTGTAAAGTGGGGTTTTTTTTGGTGGGAGGGGGTTAGTGACCACTGGGGGAGTCCGGGGAGGTCATCCCCGATTCCCTCCAGTGGTAATCTGGTCAGTTGGGGCACTTTTTTGGGACCTGTTCGTGAAAAAAAGGGTCCAAAAAAGTGACCCAAAATCGCGGTAAAAATGCCTTTTTTTTTTGATTATCAGCTAAAGACGCCCATCTCTCCTCGGCCGATAACCACATCCCAGTTCCGCCTTCACCACGCCTCCAACACACCCCCATCAACTTTACCCGTTTCCGCGACGGATTGCAGTTGGAAACGCCCAAAATCGGCTTTCGATTATACCGATTTGGGCGCCCATGGGAGAAAGACGTCCATCTCACGATTTGGGTCGTAATATAGGCGTTTTTCTCTTTCGATTATAAGCTGGATAGTCTTTCCCTCTCAAACACTCGAGTCATTGCTATAGGAGCCAAATCCTACCCTCCTGCCAGCCCTATAAGCATTCACCATGGTCACATGACCTTGCTTCCTGTAAATTAAAAAGCTTAAAAAAACATTATGAACATTGTCTTTTAATTTGATTCATAGGTTTTTATATTACCATTATATTACCATTTTAAAGACTTTTTCTGTGCAGTTTGTCTGCAGTATGGGATTTAGGCATTCCTAAAACTTGGATGTTTTTCTGCCATGATAAAACAAAGCAAAATTTAGATGCTTTAGTCTAGACCTTCAGTCACAAAATGATGAAATGACCACTGGAGGAATTAAGGCATGACTCCCCCTTACTCCCCCAGTGGTCACTAACTCCATCCTGCCCCCCGCCCCCCAAATATGTGAATGAAACAGTACATACCAGCCTCTATGACAGCTTCAGATGTTATGGCCAGTCCTATTAGAGCAGCAAGCAAGTCCCTGGAGTACCCTAGTGGTCGGTGCAGTGCACTGTAGAGAAGGAAACCCAGGCCCATATCCCATTCTAACTGTTACACTTGTGGTGGAAAGTGTGTGCCCTGCAAAGCCTGCCAAAAACCTACTGTACCCAAATATAGGTGACACCTGCAGCCATGAGGAGTATTGTAGCAGAGTACAGTTGGGTACAGTAGGTTTTTGGTAGGTTTTGGAGGGCTCATCATATAATATAAGGGGGTAACAGTGAGATGTGTACCTGGGACCTTTTATATGAAGTTGACTGCAGTGCCCCATAGGGTGCCCCACTGCTCTGCTGGGATGTCTGTCTGCCCAGTCTACTAAGAATGCTGGCACCCCATACATCCCAGTGGCTTGTTTTTGTGCATTTTTCCCTTGATTTTTTTTCCAATAATGGTCACATAAGAAAAACATATTGAGCACAAAACATCTTGGAAATGGTGATTTTCAAAACAAAAAGATATATATTTTTCTGGTTTGAAAATCATTGTATTCGCCGCTTGGTTTTTGGGAGAATCCAGCTGGGGGTATTTTTTTTTCTGTATATCTCACATGATGGACTGGATCATCCCATCTTGACCCCTGGAAAATCCAGTCTGATTATGAGTGATTGAACCCTGGTTCACCCCTAATGCACAGGAAGGAGTGTTAAGAAGTCTTTTGAGATATTTTGAGTATATATTTTGGGGATGAAAAGTACTTTCCCCTATCATGTATTTCTCTAAATGAAGTATTTTTGAGGAGTATTTTGAGATTTTTCAAATTGAAGGTCCAAGAAGGAAATATTGTGATTTTTGGAAAGGGTTTCTGTGAAAGTGTTGGAGTCTTTGGTAACCAGTCTGTGTCCCATAAAGACAGAAATATGAAAAAAAGGGGGGGTGTCCACTGTAGGACCCCAGAAGAGAGATCAGATGAGAATATCGGGAACCTGTGTCAGGTCTTTCCAGTAAAGAACTCTCTTTATTGTCCTGTTTCTGGAGGTCAACATGTGCTTTTGTTTTTGTTTGTTCTAGGAATTACCATAAAACGGGGGTTTGGGCCCCTTCCTCTCACCCCTCATCCATGAGAATTCTTTTATTTTCAGTTTCATCCATTGTTTTTTGTGTACCCTATGTGGCAGCCCTAACCCCATAATAAAAAGCGAATATAATTAAATTACAGCCTTACTCACTGTGGACTTAAATGGATTGAGAAATGCATTGCACAAGGATGAGCATAAAATAACTCCCCACAGTAGTTTGCTGTTTTAGCTGAGATGAAGCAGGTTTTGGATCTTAGCAGGGGTCCCCAGTTATTTCTATTAGAAACAGATTTGAATCTGAACTTTAAAGTGGGTAGCTTGAAGATGGATTTGACTCATTAATTTACCTGCCACTGAAGAACACGTCTGTCTCCACAGAGTAGATAATCAATATACAGTAACAGACATTTGAGAAGACTGGTGCTGCAGCTAAAATACAGTCCTGGAACACTATTTATTTTAATTGAATTTGAAGATGTCTTTGTTCCGTTGACTGAATAATACCAAATCCCATGGCTATACACAGTCACACTAGAGAAAAATTGCCAAAAGGTGGGTTTATATGCTTTTATCAATATGCCCTCATCTCATAACTTCTCTTCAAATGTGTTAACTTCTTACTAAGAGACCTTTACAATGATAGAGAGGAGGAGTGAAATAGAACTTAGGACACGGAATCATAAGAATATAAGAAATGTCATACTCAGACCAAAAAGGTATCAAGCGCTTTATCTTGTCTCTACTACTACTACTACTACTATTTAGCATTTCTATAGTGCTACAAAGCGTACGCAGCGCTTCACAAACATAGAAGAAAGACAGTCCCTGCTCAAAGAGCTTACAATCTAATAGACAAAAATAAAGCTCCAGCTGTGGCCGATCCAGGTCACAACCACCTGTCAGGATCCTAAGAGTAGATCCAAATTCCTTGTTAATTTATTTTTTATTTATTTAAAAATAGGCTTTCCCAAGTCTACCTGGCTAATAATAGTTTATGGACCTTTCTTCCAGGAATTTGTCTAAAGCCTTTTAAAACCCAACTATGTTCACTTACATTTTCCAGGAACAAATTGCACAACTTAATTATGTGTCATGTGGAATAAATACTTTCTTCGGTTAGTTTTAAGAGTGGTGAAGTATTCAACCCACAGTGGTCAGCGGTTTTTATGCCTCTTACAACTACAACCCCAGATGAATATTCAACGTTAGCTCGGTAGATATCTCACTTTCATGTGATATATTTACTTGTTTTGCAGACACTACCATCAATGTATATAACCCCTGAAGGGGGTGTTTGTGTTGAAACAAGGCCATATCAGTTTTTATGTCTTTTTCAATAAATTATTTAGGGCTCCTTTTACTAAGCGGTGGTAAGCCCAATGTGGGTTTACCTCGCTGTACAGAAAGTACCGCTGGGCTACCGCAGCAGCCCAGTGGTACTTCCCACCCCTAGTGTGTCGTCATTTCCGGTACTACAAAAAAGTTATTTATTTTTGTATCACTGGAGTCTACCCGGCGGTAATCGGGCAGTGCTACACACTGCCTGGTTACAGCCAGGTTAATGCAATGGGTGGCAGCAAGGGCTCCCCCCAAAATGGCTGCGCAGCAAGTGCTTTACTTGCCGCCCGGCCATTTGCAGTAGGAAGACGAGACAACCAGCTGTGGTAAAAGGGGGCCTCGGCGTGCATGTTAAACACGTGCCGATGCCAGTGTCAGTCCCCATTTTTCCGCAGCTTGGTAACAGGGGCCCATAGTTTGGACCTTAGGATTTATTTTCTTTGACTGATCATACATACGTAAGACCTTACACCTCTCTGCTTGGAGATAGATTCAGTAAATGGCACTCAAAAATTGGCACTGAATGTCATTCTATAAAGGGTGCTGTGGGATGGGCACCTGTTATAGAATAGAATGCAGAGCCAGAATCTGTGCCAATCCTTGGGCATGAACATTTACACCAACTGAAACCAGGTGTAAATCCTGGAGTACAAGTTGGGTGTGGATCCTCCAAATTCTTTAACACTGCATGCATTTTAAAGGAATGCCCCTGACCCACCCATATCCCTCCAATTATTATGCCCCCTTTTCAGATCTACACAGAAACACTTAGGAGCTATTTTATAACTGGGCGGGTAAGTGTAGTTCCGTGCCGATCTTCCATTTTTGGGCCACTTTGGCACCTTGCTTCCATTTTAACGCTTTTCTGCAGGAAAAAAGATTGCCACTGAAATAGTGCATAACTATATTAAAAAATTCCTTAGAATATGACTTAACGTATATTTTAAAATGCAATTTAGATAGTACTGAGGAATTTAAATCACTGCGAGGCCCTTTTACTAAAGTGTGTTAAGTTGTCATCCTAATTCATTTATTCATTCGTTCATTTATTTCACTTTCTATACAGCCCTTACTAACTGGCAGACCAGGGCGGTGTGCAGACTAAATATTACAAATGAATAGTAGGAAAGGAACTACAATTTTGGATAGAAAATAAAACTCATACATTGAGACAGAATTTTATTGTGTTACAAG
The DNA here is from genome assembly GCF_901765095.1 of Microcaecilia unicolor. Lineage (NCBI taxonomy): Eukaryota > Metazoa > Chordata > Amphibia > Gymnophiona > Siphonopidae > Microcaecilia > Microcaecilia unicolor. Next base: position 82,644,775 of record NC_044034.1, read on the forward strand.
CTCTAAACCAACGTTCCCAGTATTTCTTTTATTGCAGGTCATGCGTTAACATTCAGATTAACATGTGATACCTGCTCCCGGTTAACGTGGAAGCACTTAGTATTAACTCTGCATTAGCCAGTTAGCACACAGTAACTGTATTGCACTAGCTGGCTAGTGCTTCTATGCCCATGCCATGCTCCCTGCCATAAAAATTCAGAAACATACAGTTTAATGAGCTGAAACAGGCATACTATCACAAAACCCCTTAGCGTGGTCACACAGTAGCCTGTTTCCACATGTTAACCTCACATTAAGTACTAACACTCTTTAGTAAAACGGCCCTTAAATTGCTTGATCTTATCCAGATAAAAGTGGGTCGAGAGTTAAGGGAGGAATAAGGATGGTCTAAAAAAGTATCTGGATAGGTCTAAACTATACGGATAGTGCTAGCACAGTCATGGGGGTAAACCCCAAGGGTCTATACTCTCTCCTCTTCTTAACCTCTTCTTTATTTCCCTCGCTGCTCTCATACAATCCTTCGGAATCTCCATTTATCTTTATGCTGATGACATTCTGCTGTTCTTTCCTATCATCTCTTTCTTTCCTTCCCTTACTCCTTTACAGAGCTGTCTTGACTCAGTTGCTAGCTGGCTAAGCGATCATCAATTAGTGCTAAATCTGGGTAAAACAATTGCCTGTTGGTTCTTTGGTTCAACTCTCCGTCCTCCATCCCCCATCACTCTATTTGGCACATCTATAATACCAGTACCTACCTTTCATTATTTAGGTATCATTCTTGATTTTTCACTTTCTTTTTTGCCACAGAGGTAGGCTTTTTTAATTGCAGATTTAGGGTATCCCCTAGCCTCAAATCTTAAACCTAGCTCATGTGCTTTTTAAAAAAAAATACCTTCTTTCCTATTTAGATTTTGGATGTTTTGTGCAAAATGTCCAAAATTGGACTTAGACGTCATACTGAAAAAGCCCCTCTATGCCTCTTAACTTAACATCCTGATTTTCTATATATTAATGGAGTTCTTTTCTTGTTTCCTATTTTTAGCCTGTACACCGCTCTGTTCTGCCCGTCAGCTACAGCAATATAGAAAGTTATTGCAAATAAATAAGTCAGCTAATACTTACACTCAGTGCTAATACCTATGCAAATAAGAAAGTTAAACACTGGTGCCAGAGACTTAAGTTGACGACCATATCAACTGAATACTGACACCAGGGAGGAAATGAGAGGCAGAAATTGATGAGGCCTGGGAGGTGATGAATATATAAACTGGACATGGACTGGAAAGTGAGTGAAATTCAGGGAATAGAAGGCTGGAGAAAGGAGGAAAGTGTAGGAATTGGAAAGCTGAAAAGTAGGTGAAAGAGGAGACTGAGGACTGTGGGGAGAAGGAGAGATGAAATATAGTTACAGGTTCATAAAAAGGCAGATGACAGAAATGGAGATGTAATCCCCCATTATGTGGGGATTACTGAGTGGTGACAGCTTTTCCCTAGAGTAACTGGGAGGAGAGTGTGGGATGTCCCTGGGTGAGAAGGAAGCCCAAACCAAAGGGAAGTAGTGGTGAAATAAGTTGCAAAAAGAAAGTGGGTTTAAGGATTGATTGATATGAGAGGAGGAGCTGAAGCTGATAAAGGCATACTCTATAAAGTACGCATAAATTTCCATCCAGTTTATAGAATATGCCGAGCACACGTATACATAATAAAATTTAGTCAAGGGCAGCAACGCCAAGTAAAACTTGGTATCAATCAAGACACCTACATTAGGCGCAAACCAGGTGAATTCTATAACAATGTGCATAGATTTTAGAAATGTCCATGACCTGCCCATTCCATGCACATGGCCATATCCCCTTTTCAATTACGCAACTTAGAATTTACATGTATCACTTTACAAAATGTGCTTACCAAGTTGTGTGTGTAAATTCTAATTTAGGCCAGTTAGTGTCAATAATTGCTTAAGTGACAATTATCGGCACTGATTGGCTTGCTAAGATAATTAAGTTGCACACGCTAATCAGAATATGACCTGATTTGCATGTGCAACTCGAGTCACACTATACAGAATCTGGGGGAATATGCAGTTACAGTGTACTATGCCTTTCCTTACATTTTTAAAAAAAATATGTGTGAATATTTAACTACATGCAGATATTAAGTTACATACAGGCTTATTTTCGAAAGAGAAGGGCGCTCATCTTCCAACATAAATCGGGAGATGGGCGTCCTTCTCCCAGGGTCGCCCAAACCGGGATAATTGAAAGCAGATTTTGGGCGCCCTCAACTGCTTTCAGTCGAGGGGACGACCAAAGTTCACAGGGGTGTATCGGCAGCGTAGCGAAGGCAGGACTGGGGCATGCTTAAGAGATGGGCGTCCTCGGCCGATAATGGAAAAAAGAAAGGCGTCCCTGACAAGCACTTAGCCGACTTTACTTTGTCCATTTTTTCTTCCGACCAAGCCTCAAAAAGGTACCCGAACTGACCAGATGACCACTGGAGGGAACCGGGGATGACCTCCCCTTACTCCCCTAGTGGTCACCAACCCCCTCCCACCCAAAAAAAAAAGCCTAAACATTTTTTTTTTTTGCCAGCCTCAAATGTCATACCCAGCTTGGGCGCCCCGTTCGATTATGCCCCTCAATGCCTATTTTTCAAATTGTGGGTACTTTATGCTTGAATATCAGCTTGTTTTGTACTGGCATAATAATTAGGCACCCTATAGAAATTACATTCAATATTGTGTACAATTTGATTTCCTTCTGGTCTGCTTCTACGTGACTTAGCCATGAAGGAATATTAGACTGAATGATACTAATGACAGTCAGTGTAAGGAATTCAGTGATAAGGAGGCTGCAGTATATCTTGGATGCCTCAAAACAACCCCTGGTAGAAATATTTTGGATGATGTGCAGCCTGTATATGACCGTCTCAGGGATACTCATCACAGGTCATTACAATAATCAGGGGTGTGCATCGGTTTTAAAGGGCTGAAGGTCCAAAAAAATAGCACAGACTCCAGACTGCTCTGTTTGAAGAAGGCAGTGTGTGCAATTCTAATTCTGTGGTTCCATAATTAATCCATCTACAATAAATCAGGTTACTCTCTAAGCCTAACTTAGGGATAAATTCTTGGTCGCAGACTTTGTAACTTGTATTCTGAAACTTAAAAGAAGCAAGGTACTTTAACCTACTGTGACAGCAGGGGTCCTCACTTGAAGTAGGCAACAATGAAAACAAGCAGCAGTTGGAACTTGAGTAGAGTGGGAAAAACACAGTAGATAAAAGGAATTTTTTTTTTGGCTGTGGTTTTAAAAGCAGACAATTTATACTAAGAGCCAGATGTATTAAATATTTTTCCCACAGAAAGAAAAATAGAACAGTCTATACATACCTCACACCTGCTGAGAGAGTGCCGATACATGTGACTTTTAAAAGAACAGTTTCCAAAAGCATTTTTATGGACAACTATTTATTTATCACCTTTTTGAAGAAATTCATCCAAAGTGTGTAGAGTAAGAATACGTTAAATATAAACAATAGGCAATTACAGCAGTACATATATTCAAATAACAAAACACTTATGGCATTATATGCTATTTATAATGTCAATACAATATCAAATAAAACATCTTAATATACCACTTGGAGGAGTATTTTTTATATGGCGTCTAAATCCAACTTTGGGCATTTTGCTAAAAACATCCAAAATTCAAGTGGGGGAATATAGCCATTTTCAAAACAGAAAATGTCTCTTTTTTGTTTTTTTGAAAATAGCTATTTGCTAGATATTTTTATGCTCTGTGAGTTTGTTTTTGGTCCATTTTCGAAAAAAAACCCTGTCCAAGTCAAAAACATACAAAATCAAGCCACTGGGATGTAGGAGGAGCCAGCAATCTTAGTAAACTGACCACATAGACATCCCAGGAGAGCAATAGAGCACCCTAGGGGACACTGCAGTGGACTTCAAATAAATGACCCCAGGTACACATCTCACCATTGCTCCCTTATCTTGTCTGCTGAGCCCCCCCAAAATCCACCCAAAACCCACTACCCCCAACTATACACCACTACAATAGCCCATATGGTTGAAGGGGACACCTATATATGGGTACAGTGGATTTCTGGTGAGTTTTAGAGGGCTCATAGTTTCCACCACAAGTATAATAGGTAGGAGGACGTATGGGACTGAGTCCACCTGTCTGCAGTGCACTGCACCCACCACTACACTACTCCAGGGACCTGCATGCTGCTGTAATAGACCCAAGTATAAGATCTGAGGCTGGTATAGAAGCCAGTAAGTAATCTTTTTAATCACATTTTTGGGGGGTGAGAGGGGGTCAGTGACCACTGGGGGGGGTATGGGAAGGTCATCCCCAATCCCCTCCAGTGGTCAACTGGTCATTTAGGGCAGTTTTTGTGCCCTATTCTTTATAAAATAGGTCTAGCTCAAAATGTCTTAGTTTTAGTACTGGACGGTTATAGCTGAAAAACACACTTCTGACGGACTTCATAGAAAAATGTCTCAAAATTGACTTTGAAAATACTAATTTGGCCGGTTTTGTGGGGAAAATGATCAAATGCAGATTTATGCTACTTTTGGGATGTGTTTCTCTTTTGAAAATGAGCCCCATAGGGTGTAAAGCAAAGGTGGAACATAAAGACAGATAAGATAGAATATAAGGGTGATTCTCAAACTCTGGTCCCTCTAACTTAAGGGAAAAAAATCATATGTGGAGTCAGAAAAGGTGCAGGAAAATGATTTCAACTAGACCAGGAGTGGATAAGAAAGTCCTGCTACAGTATGTGCAGCTGGTGTTAGTCCTTGCGTATGACTAGCTAATTAGTTTCTTCTTCCATTAAATACAAATACAGCTCACATGAAAAGCGGGCACAAAGTCCTCTAGCCTGGTGTATCCTTGGGCAATTTTTAAAAGGAAGGCATGCACTGGGCCTTCTCTTGGTGGACTCTGCACCTGCACTGGATGTTTTGAAAATTGACCCTTTATTGTTTCTGATTTGGGTGACATCTAACCAAATATATCCTCCAGGCAACATACAGAACACTAAACAATATGTTAAAATGAATAAAACAACAAATAACATTCAAACTTAGAACGAATTTAAAAAAATGAAAAACATTGGACACAGTCGGGTCAATTTTCAAAGGGGCCCTTTTACTAAGCTGCGTAGGCCCCGAATGTGTGCAAATTCAAGTTACCGTCTGGTTACCACGTGGCCCTTGTAGTAATTTAAATTTTGGTGTGCGTTCACTACGTGCATCTGAAAAATATTTTTTATTTTCTGGCGCACATAATAGATGCGCGCCAAGTGGCATTTGACGTGCTTAGGTCATTACCACCAGGATTCTGTACTACTAGGTCAATGGCTGGCGGTAGGGTCTCAAACCCAAAATGGATGCGCAGCAATTTTGATTTTGCCGCACGTCCATTTTCGGCAAAAAAGGCCTTTTTTCAGGCGCACTAAAAAATGGATTGTTGCACGCCCCAAACCCGTGCCTACACTACCCACAAGACATATTTCAGCACACCTTTGTAAAAGGACCCCAAAGTGATTTAACTGGCCAAACGCAGCTCCTGGCTAGGTAGACCACCAGTTCAGAGCTAACGGGTCCTTTCCAAGGACATTTAACTAGCTAGTGCTGCTGAAAATGTCCAGTTAATGCTTAACTGAAAACCAGCTATTTTGGGGGCAATCCAGGGGACTGGCTAAGGTCACCACATAAATAGGGACACATAAATGTCAGTCCTATCTTTATTCCATGCCCCATAGCCAGTTAAGTGTTGAATATTGCATTTAACTGGTTATGCTTTAGCCAGCTCCGTAAACCTGGAAATTAAATGCCAAAAACACAGACATGACCCGGCATTGAATTTCTGGGAATAATGCCGCCACCGGCAAGCAAAATGCTGAGTATCACCAGCTGAATATTAGACCCAGTGTAAATTAACTCCAAATCTAAACATGTTAACTGAAGAAAATGTTTGAGCAAATAACTCCTTTACTGCTCATGATTGTTCATTTTTTTAAAAGTACTAAGACTGAGGATTTAATGACATCATTTGATAGTACCCATTTTTTAAGATGCTGATGTCTATGTTTTTACTGCTCAAACCTGATCAGCATTTGAATTTGTCTCAGAGAGTGAAATATGCTTTATTTTGGAATCCTTGTACCCTTCTACACCCTTGCATGATCACTGTTTGCTTCTTGTTTTTAGACAGGTTGAATATATTATTGCTTCACCAATGTGTTTTTTGGTGAATGCCTCTCTCACAACTGGAATTTTGCCAGGGACCTTAAGTAGAGAGGTGTGGTAGCCGTGTTAGTCCACTCTTAAGGTTATCAATAGAAATCAATGGAAAAGAAAATAAGATGATACCTTTTTTATTGGACATACCTTAATACATTTCTTGATTAGCTTTTGAAGGTTGCCTTTCTTCGCCAGGGACCTTAAAATCTGCAACTGTTCATCCACTATTGAAGAAAATTTCAAGGAACCCAAGAATCTTAATCAGCTTTTGACCTATCTCATTATCGCCAATTTTAGCTAAAGTCATTGAAAGAGCCCTTACGACCTAATTAAAAAATTTTGGTGAAAAATCTGCAGTTTTGATTTATTCTTGATTTGACTTTAGGAAGTTGCATAAGAACATAAGCGCTGCCATACTGAGACAGACCGACAGTCCATCAAGCCCAGTATCCTGTTTCCAATAGTGGCCAATCAAGGTCACAAGTACCTGGCAAGATCCCACAACAGTAAAACAGATTTTATGCTGCTTACCCTAGAAATAAGCAGTGGATTTTCCCAAGTCCATCTTAATAATGGCTTATGGATTTTACTTTTAGGAAATTATCCAAACCTTTTTTTAAACCCTGCTAAGCTAACTGCTTTTACCACATTCTCTGGCAATGAATTCCAGCATTTAATTACACATTACTTAATAGCTTCATTATGTGCGCCCTGGCCCTAGTATTTTTGGAAAGTGTAAACAAGTGATTCATGCCTACCCATTCCATTCCACTCAGTGTTCTATAGGTGTAACATTTTCGTTTTTCATTCTTTTCCTAAGAATTCCTAACATTCTATTTGCTTTCATAGCTGCCGCTGCACACTGAGCAGAGGGTTTCAACATATCACCAACAATGACAGCTAGATCCTTTTCCTAGGCAGTGATTGCTAATGTGAAATCTTGCATAGTGCAGAAAGTTTTTTGCTTTTCAGTGTTGATGTTATTCAGCAGGGATTAAATCACTGATGAATAACAGCTAGTTAATGCCAACTCATACTAATTATTGCCAGTTACCCTTCATTATTGTTAAAGCTAATTATCCTCTAATTATTCTATTAAGTTATGCACAAAACTGACCTTATTCTATAACTTGGATGCACATTTTAAAAGGCTGGTGCTGTAAATAAGAAGCTACCCTTCTTCCCCTCCCCCCCTTGCCACAAAGACACTCACTTCCAGACTCGGGAATAATGTCGGGAAATATTTTTTTCACTGAGAGGGTAGTAAGTACCTGAAATACCCTCCCGCTGGAGGTGGTGGAGATGAAAACAGTAACAGAATTCAAAAATGTGTTAAACAAGCACAAAGGAATCCTGTTTAGAAGGATTGAATCCAAAGAAGCTTAGGGGAGATTAGGTAGGAAAACCGGTGCTGGGCTGACTTCTATGGTCTGCGCCCTGATGGAAACTGAGTGGATTTGGATGGGCTGGAGTGCAGGTTTTTGGGTGCTTTGACAACAACTTCAGAAACTTTAGAACTAGGCTGGGTAGACTTCTATGGTCTGTGCCCTAAAAATGGCAAGGATAAATCAAGAGCTATGACATAAAAGCAATCCATAAAAATAACTAAGAAATACCAACAAGTGAAAAAATAAAGTTAATGGAAGGAAAAGCCTCAAAGACGCTCAAACCCTGCTGGTTTACACACCCTGCTGGGCTACAAAGAGCGGTAGTGATCTAAACAGATCTGGTCTTCATCATTGGCAAACCAACAGGGTTTGAGCGTCTTTGAGGTTTTTCCTTCCTTTAACTTTATTTTTTCACTTTTTGGTATTTCTTAGTTATTTTTGTGGATTGCTTTTATGTCATAGCTGTTGCTTTTGTTATTCCACACCCCCTTTCAGTTTCTAAGGATAAATCAAGAATGAGTATACATATGATGTAACACTTCATACCACATGTAATGAGTTTATATTGTTGGGCAGACTGGATGGACCATACAGTTCTTTATCTGCCACCAAGTACTATGTTACTATCAGGCTCATTTTCGAAAGAGATGGACGTCCAAAAAGTGACATAAATCGGCATTTGGACATTCATCTCACAGTAACGTCAAAAACGGTATAATCGAAACCGCATTTTGGACAATTTTCTCAGAAGTCCGTCAGAAGGACGTCCAAATCTCAAGGGGGCGTATCGCGCGCATGTTCAAGGCGGGACTTGGATGTTCCTAAGACTTGGATGTCTTTGAGCCATAATGGAACAAAGCAAAAACGTCCAGCACTAAAACTTGGATGTTTTGAGCTAGATCTGTTTTTCTTATGAATAAGGCACAAAAAGGTGCCCCAAATGACCAGATGACCACTGGAGGGAATCAGAGATGACCTCCCCTTACTCCCCCAGTGGTCACTAACCCCCTCCACCCTCAAAAATTGTGTTGAAGAACATTACTTGCCAGCCTCTATGCCAGCCTCAGATGTCATACTCAGGACCATGACAGCAGCATGCAGGTCTCGGGAGTAGTTCAGTGAATTTCAGACAAGTGGACCCAGGCCCATACCCCCACTACCTGTGCAGGAAGCTATGAGCCCTCCAAAACCCACCAGAAACCTACTTTACCCACATATAGGTGCTCCCTTCACCTGTAAGGGCTATGGTAGTGATGTACAGTTGGGGGTAGTGGGGTTTGGGGGGGCTCAGCACACAAGGTAAGGGAGCTGTGTACCTGGGAGCATTTTATTAAGTCCACTGCAGTTCCCCCTAGGGTGCCCGATTGCTGTCCTGGCATGTCAGGGAGACCAGTCTACTAAAAATGCTGGCTCCTCCCAAGTCCCAATGGCATGACTTTGGATGTTTTAGACTTGGACGTCTTTTTTGCGAAAATGGCCAAAATCAAAGGCGTGCAAATTGCAAAAAGTCCAAATCACGGGACGTCCATGGTATTTTCGAACACAAAAGCTGGACATCCATCTTTTTAAAAAATGACCTTCTCCCCACTTTGGAATTTGGACGTCTTTGTAAATGCCTCTCTATGTCACTCCCCACACTTTTGAACCTTTAGTAATCCGTGGAGCCCTTCTGTGAGACTAACGCTAGTGTTCGCAGGTGCCATGTTGAGCCTGAAGCCAAAAAGGGGCAGGAGCAACTCGGGATCATTTTTGCCTTGACCCCAATAGACACCAGGTAGGCCTGAGGAGAGGGGAGGGGGTGATTCTGTGGATGGAGGGCTCTTCAGGGCAGGGGGAGTGTTTTCAAGGCAGAGGGAGTATTGCCTATATGGCTAGCACCTTTAAGAAGCAGTTCAGTAATATTAGGCCATGACCTAGTGGCCTAATGCTCTTGGGCAGTGTAAATACCGCTGCTTGTGAGATTGATTGCAAGCAGCATTTTTCAAATACCATAGGACTGAATAACCTGCAGTACTGATCTACCACAGGTCAGGCACTCCCACGTGAAACTATGGTGTGGTAAAAGCCCCTTTTATCACACCTTAATAAATACCTTCCTTAATGTTTCTCAGTCACTGATAGGCACATATGAAGATTTTATAAATGTATGCCTTGCTATAATCACACAACTAGACTGGTAAGAATGCATCACTTACAGCTATACCATTGTCTTAATATAGCTTTTCCAAGGGAATATCAGTTACTGAATGTCCAACACTGCTACCTCCAACCTTTAAGCCCTAGCACACCTCCCTGACTTTTCTGTGTGGTTTTGCTTTCAAAAGGTGACACAGAACATGGCAGTTTTATTGGTCATGGCTCTTCAATCTGGTAGCCAACACAAGAACACCGGCAGAGAAGAGATGAAATAAATCTGGTCCTTCTGACATCAAGTACACACTTCAGCCCTGAAGCATGCAACTGTGAGTTGTCTTACATAGATGAGCCAGCACCATGGGAAGCTATTAAAGTGGTGGTAGGTCACATAAACTTTATGCAAATTGTCGTGGCTGCAATTTTCTTATGAGAAATATAAATGTTGCAGAATATCACCGACATTTTGAGACAAAAAAAATTACTACTGTGCCTTTCTGAGGTATAGCTTAGTTTCACCGAAAATCATGGCTTTGTAAAATTTTCTGCTATATTATCTTTTGTGAATGATTAATGAGCTCTTCTTGATGTTTTTAAGTACATTAGACAATTTTGTGTAACATTTGCAAGAAGTACAAGCTTTTTTTTCACAAATATGGCACTATCTGCTATTCTGCATTTGTGTAATATAGTACATGCTATTTGATATTTAATATATGGTATTGCATCTGCGACCCCATTTGCAGCTTGGAGCATTAGTCCTTTACACCGTTAAAAAATCTGGATAAGTATTAAGATAGTATGTTAACAGTTTTGACCCGAAAAAAAGGCTGGCATTGCACTTGCCTTCTGTATGCACCTTAATATAAGCAATAAGACAGCACATTCCAGTCAGCCTTAACCCAGATCAAGAAAAGAATGCTCAATACCTCCCTGCTGCTGTCTGGAATGTACATCAAGTGGGAGCCAACACAGAACAAAAATGATTGTGGATTACTTTTCCTATAAGCATCTGAACAACTATAAAGTATAAAGTATGGAACGACCCTAAGCTATAAGTGATTGGATTTTTATCCGCCAAAGAGCAATACTTACTTTTTCTCTCCGCCTGATTCACCATCTCCCAAAAATCTTTGTGAGTGTGAGGAAAAACTGTTTCAGCTTATCGGAAAACAGGTTTTGGAAGAAGACATGGCTTGGTGTTAGCAAGGCAAGCCGTGGCAAATGAGGGCCCTGTGGGTCAATATTAAACTACCACGGTCAACATTTTTGTAAAATGCTGTCTGCTGTGGCTAATTAAAACATGGATATCCAGTGCCAGCAAACAGGGAGAGAGAGGGGGACAGCAACTACTGGGGATTAAGGAGGGGTCATGCCTTAATCCCTCCAGTGGACAGCTGTTCAATCAGAGCACCTTTCTGTAACCTGGACATGACAAACACCAACCAGCTTATTTTCGAAAGAGAAGGCTGGCCATCTTCCGACACAAATCAGGAGATGGCCGGCCATCTCTCAAGGCCGGTGAAATCGGCATAATCGAAAGACGATTTTGGCCGGCCTCAACTGCAGTCCGTCGCGGAGCCAGCCAAACTACAAGGGGGCGTGTCAGCAGGGTACAGAAGGCGGGACGGGGGCGTAGTACGAGATGGCCAGCTTCGTCCGATAATGGAAAAAAGAAAGCCGGCTCTGACGAGCATTTGGCCGACTTTACTTGGTCACTTTTTTTTCAGGTCCAAGTCCCAACAAAGTGCCCCAACTGACCAGATGACCACTGGAGGGAATGGGGGATGACCTCCCCTGACTCCTCCAGTGGTCACTAACCCCCTCCCACCCTCAAAAAAACAACTTTAAAAACTTTTTTTGCCAGCCTGTTTGCCAGCCTCAAATGTCATACCCAGCTCCCTGACAGCAGCATGCAGGTCCCTGGAGCAGTTTTTAGTGGGTGCAGTGCACTTCAGGCAGGCAGACCCAGGCCCATCCCCCCACACTTGTTACACTTGTGGTGGTAAATGGGAGCCCTCCAACTCCCCCCCAAAACCCATTGTACCCATATGTAGGTGCCCCCCTACATATAAGGGCTATGGTAATGGTGTAGAGTTGTGGGAGTGGGTTTGGGGGGGATTTGGGGGGCTCAGCACCCAAGCTAAGGGAGCTATGCACCTGGGAGCTATTTTAATGGTTTTATTTTAATTTTTAGAAGTGCCCCCTAGGGTGCCCGGTTGGTGTCCTGGCATGTGAGGGGGACCAGTGCACTACAAATGCTGGCTCCTCCCACGACCAAATACCTTAATGCAGATTAACACTAGAAAAATGGAAATGAAGAGCATAGCATGCAAATGCATGTGCTTCTTCAGGTATAATTAAGGTGTAATATTAGCCTCAGTAGGTTAACACAACTATCAATGTAGCCAGTTCCCTTTCCCCACCCTCCACCCCAGGTTTGGATCAAGTGCCCTCCAAGCCCTGTTGTTTCTCCCCTCACATCCTTACCCTCTGAGTGGGGGTACTCTCTGTGTCCTCAAGGACCTTCTGCCACCTCACTCTCCCCTTTGTGTCAGTTCAAGGAAACTCCATTCTCTACTGTACCTAGGGTTGGGCGGTGAAGGCGGTGCACCCCGGGTGCCGGCAGTAAGGGGGTGAACAGAGAAGGCATGCAATGTCAGCTCTACTGGTCCCCTGCCCTGAAACAGGAAGTTGATGTCTGAGACAGAGGTGTAGCTAGATGGGTTGCCAAGGGAGTGGCAACTCCCCTAAATAGACCTCTGACGGTGCCAGCGCCTATTTTTTATGCGATCTGTCATGTTTAAAATACACGCCGGCGCCGTTGGCAGTCCACTCTGCACTCCCCCAATGCACTCAACCTGGCTACATTACTGTTCTGAGGGGGCAGGGGACCAAAGCATAACGGGTAAAAAGGCCAAAAAAATGGCATAGCCATGTGGTAAGATTTCACCTACTACATGACCATGCAGGGAGGAGCACTTAATGCTATCCACTGAGGTGGCGTTAAGGGCTCCTACGCTAACCCAGTGGTAATCAGGTAGCGTGCGACGCTGCCCGATTACAACCGGGTTATCACTGTGCTAGAAGATAGCTAGCTATTTTCCCCAGTGTGGCAAATGGCGCACGCCTGAGCTGGATCTACCCCCCAGCGCCTGAACTGGGCTTACTGCTGCTCTCTAAAAAGGGCCCTCAAGAGACTTGGGCATGTACTTTATAGAATAGTGTCTAGCACTTACCCACCAATCTGCCAATTATTGACACCAATGACGCATGTAAGTGTTAGTATTCTATAACCAACACACATATATGGCACCTAACATTAGGGCAAAAAAAAAAAAGAAAAGACAAGCAATCCCACAAAAGTCAGCAAGGACAAGCCACAAGGTGGGAAAGACCAAGGCGATGCTCCAAAAACAGATAAAAAGTCTTTATTAAACCAGCCTATTAAGCCAAATATGGACAATCACTGGAGTATGGGGCTCTACATGGAGCGTGTTTCAGCTGGAGCCTTCTGCCTGGAAAGAGGCAGCCAAAACAAATGAACTCGCTTAGTGATGTCAATACTGAGTGGTACTAAATCGCAGAGAAGGCACAGACAAAGGCAATGATAACTGCATAATGTGTTGGCATTAAAGATATAACCCAAAGCAAATGGGTGCTATACCAATGTCACCTTCTTCTGGCACTGCAGTGACTTCGGTATAGCGGCCATTTGCTTTTTGTCTGTGCCTTGTCTGCTACTTAATAACACTCAGTACTGACATCACTTGGCAAGTTTACTTATTTTGACTGCCTCTTTCCAGGCAGTTGTCTAGACTCCTGAAGAAGGTTCCGGCTGAAACATGGTCAATGTAGAGTCCCATATTCCAGTGATTGTCTATATTTGGCCTAATAGGCTGGTTTAAAAAAGAATCTGTTTTTGGAGCATAGCCATGGTCTTTCCCACCCTGTGAGTTGACCTAACATTAGGCACCAGCTTAAATAATTGCCCTTTTTATGTCCCAAGGATCCTATATATGGTGCCAAAAGATTGGAGCCTAAATTATCTAAATTAGTTAATGCGCTATCAACAATGAAGTAATAGGCCTTTATCAATCAAGAATAGCTCTTAATTGGCACTAATTTTGATTTGTGCACTATTCTATAACACTCCGCGTCTAAATCCTCTAGCATGGAACTGAAAAGTGGGCATGGTAAGGGAAGAGACATGGGCATTCCAAAATGTTGTGCACATTTTTATAGTATAATGCCATTTACATGCTGAAATGCTATGAGTTCCATGCCAGCTTTTATACCAGGTTTCAGCTGGCAAATATTTCAGCACTTAGCTTTAGGCATGGGAATCAGCTCTGCACATTAGCACTTAGGGCGATTTTAGAGCACCATTTACTGAATCTAGCCCTGTATGCTAAATTCTCATATAACACCCACATTAAAAATATCATGTTAACAGCCAATTTTTACACAGCTTTCTGATTATGCATCTAAACTTTTCTATGTTGTGCTCTTTCAAGTGAATGGGTTTCAGAGGGATCATTCAAGGGGGCAATAACTGCCCCTTAAGTGGACAAATACGTGTTTATCTTTGTACACACGAATTTAGATTATTTTGTCCCCTTCTCACCATGCTCAAACAAGAAGTGGAAACAAGTCAGGTAAATAAAAGTATGTGGAGGAGACTGCATTTTCATCTCTCTTGAGCATTCTTTCCAGTGCGTATTTCTCAAGTTCTCTCACAGAGGTGCAAAGTACATGGGAACTTTAGCTCTGCATGCCACCCAAATTTTCAATGGGGAACTTGAAAAGGAGCCTCCCTTTGAAAATGAGCTTACAGCCTCCACCAGAACTTTGTACAAATCCCATGGGAAGTTTAAGCCTTGCCCGCCTTCCCTTCAATTCACAGATCACAAAGGCAATGATAACTGCATAATGTGTTAGTATGAAAGATATAACCCAAAGCAAATGGCTACTATACCAAAGTCACCTTCTTTTACTAAGCAGCGCCAAAAAGTGGCCAGCGCTATGATCAGCTAATTTCCCCATCAGCACATGGCCATTAGTGCTTCAGCCCTTACCGCCACCTATTTTGTAGGTGGTAACCACAGGCTAATCGGTTCCCCAGACACGCCCTGAGCACTATAAATTAAATTCTATTTTTTAGTGCGTGGGTAGCGTGCGCTGATCCCAAAACTACCATGGGACGCCTGAGCGGAACTGCTGTTTAACCTGCAGTAGGCATGTGTTAGTGTTTACTGCAGCTTAGTAAAAGGACCCCAAAGACTGCTCCATTTTCTTCTTTATGCTAAAACTTGTGAAAGCTAGTAGTTGTCCACAGAGAACGGAAGCTGTAAAGGTCCAGTAAGGCAAAGTGTACTACAGTTGTGCTTGGTTTTGTTTCTGCTCTTGTTTTTAATTTTTTCATACAATCGCTTTGAATTTCTGCAAGAAAAATGGAAATCACAAACAGTATTCTAGCTGAGCAACTGGAAGCTGCATGGGATTGTGCTGCCTGATCCAAGGCCATAGGCACCGACTCCTTGGGTGCTCGAGCACCCCAATATTTTAACCTGCTGTCGGTTCCGGTTCCAACCCGACCTCTTCTTTCTCAACAGTCCTCCGTCCTCGCCTTCCTGCCGCCCAGAATTTAAAACTCATCTTACCTCGGGTCACGGCAGCAGTGCGAGCAGGCTCGGCTTCAGCCTTCCCTTCTCTCTCAGCTCTGGTCCCGCCCTCATTTCCTGTTTCCGCGAGGGTGGGACCAGGGCTGAGAGAGAAGGGAAGGCTGAAGGCGAGCCTGCTAACCTTTCACTGCTGCTGGGACCGAGGTAAAATGAGTTTTAAGTTCTGGGCGGGAGGAAGGCGAGGACGGAGGGCTGTTGTGGGAGAAAAGGTCAGGCTGGGGTTGGGACTGGCACTCAGAGGAGAGGGGGGTCTGCAACCAGGAGAGGGGGGCCTGGAACTTGGAGGACAGGGGGGCCTGGAACTCGGAGGAGAAGGGGGGACGACTGAAAAGGGGCAGGTGGTGTTTGGGGCGAGTTACTGGACATGGAGGGGAGGGGAGAGAGGAGAAATTGCTGGACATGGAGGGGAGGAGAGGGGAGAGAGGAGAAATGCTGGACATGGAGGGGAGGGCTGGGGAGAGATGAGACTTGTTGGACATGGAGGGAGGGAGGGGAGGGCAGGGGAGAGAGGAGAATTGGCTGGACATGGATGAGAGGGGAGGGTAGGGTAGGGTAGGGGAGAGAGGTGAATTGCTGGATATGAATGGAGGAGAGGGCAGGGGAGAGAGGAGAATTGCTGGATATGAATGGGGGGGGGGGAGGATTGAGGGAGAGGAGGGGGGGAAATGCACCACCGATATAAAAATAAAAAATTTCAGCACCCCTAATCATTTTGAAAAGTTGGCCCAAGGCCATACATAACAAATAATGCCACCCTCAGATCTACTTTATAAAGACAAGTGGTACAGCAGAATCAAAATGGGAACACTCTTGCCCACAGACTAATGTAATTGGTAAGAAGGGGGAATAAAGGGTAAATGGGGGCCTAAGGAAGGTCTCAGAGGGGAGGTGTTAATAGTCCAATTGAGAGTGGACCAAAACATTCAGAGCGGATGGAAGAATAAGTGAATATATAGAACGAATTTGACGGAGTTTGTAAAAGCATCCCCGCACAGCTTTGGCAATCTGCTCACTTCCCCCATTAATACCAGAGTTGAGACGCATTGGTGGCATCCTGTGATTTCTGATCTTAAGACAGATGGAGGCACTAGAATATTAGTCACAGACTTAACAATTATGGGTCCAATATTCAGACAGCAGCAGTGAGAGTTTTGCTCATCATCGATGGAATTACATAGTAACATAGTAGATGACGGCAGAAAAAGACCTGCACGGTCCATCCAGTCTGCCCAACAAGATAAATTCATATGTGCTACTTTTTATTTGTACCTGTCCCCTTCAACGCACAAACCGTATAAGTCTGGCCAGCACTATCCCCGTCTCCCAACCACCAGCCCCGCCTCCCACCACCAGCTCTGGCACAGACCGTATAAGTCTGCCCAGCACTATCCCCGCCTCCCAACTACAAGTCCCACCTCCCACCACCAGCTCTGGCACAGACCGTATAAGTCTGCCCAGCCAGGGCCGTGCCTAGGGTCTCCGGCGCCCCCCTGCAGTTGGCCCCGTGCCTGCCCGCCCCCACGAAACGATCGCTACACTACCCACCCCCCCCAAAAAAACAATCGCTACACTACCCACCCTCTTCTCCCCAGATCCTTTTCTTTTTGTTTAAATTTACCTCTGTCCGGCGGCAGCGTAGCGTGAGAAGGAGGCGGCGCTCCCCCGCCCCGACGTCAGTCTTCCCTTCGCTCAGTTCCCGCCTTCTTCTGACGTCATTTCTGATGTCAGAAGAAGGCGGAACTGAGCGAAGGGAAGACTGACACGTCGGGGCGGGGGAGCGCCGCCTCCTTCTCACGCTACGCTGCCGCCGGACAGAGGTAAATTTAAACAAAAAAAAAAAGGAAAAGGATCTGGGGAGAAGAGGGTGAGGTAAGCATGGTGCGGCGGGGCGCCCCCCAGAGGATGGCGCCCTCCTGCCATGCTTACCTTGCTTACCGTGTTGGCACAGCCCTGTGCCCAGCACTATCTCCGCCTCCCAACCACCAGCCCCGCCTCCCACCACTGGCTCTGGCACAGACCGTATAAGTCTGCCCAGCACTATCCCCACCTCCCAACCAGCCCCGCCTCCCACCACCGGCTCTGGTACAGACCGTATAAGTCTGCCCAGCACTATCCCTGCCTCCCAACCACTAGCCCCGCCTCCCACCACCGGCTCTGCCACCTAAACTTGGCTAAGCTCCCAAGGATACATTCCTTCTGAACAGCATTTCTTTATGTTTATCCCATGCATGTTTGAATTCTGTTACCGTTTTCATCTCCACCACCTCCCGCGGGAGGGCATTCCAAGCATCCACCACTCTCTCCATGAAAAAGTACTTCCTGACATTTTTCCTGAGTCTGCCCCCCATCAATCTCATTTCATGTCCTCTCGTTCTACTGCCTTCGCATCTCCGGAAAAGATTCGTTTGCGGATTAATACCTTTCAAATATTTGAACATCTGTATCATATCACCCCTGTTTCTCCTTTCCTCCAGAGTATACATGTTCAGGTCTGCAAGTCTCCCCTCATATGTCTTGTAACGCAAATCCCATACCATTCTTGTAGCTTTCCTTTGCACCGCTTCAATTCTTTTTACATCCTTCGCAAGATATGGCTTCCAAAACTGAACACAATACTCCAGGTGGGGCCTCACCAATGATTTGTACAGGGGCATCAACACCTCCTTTCTTCTGCTGGTCACACCTCTCTCTATACAGCCTAGCAACCTTCTCGCTACGGCCACCGCCTTGTCACACTGTTTCGTCGCCTTCAGATCCTCGGATACTATCACCCCAAGATCCCTCTCCCCTTCCGTACCTATCAGACTCTCACCGCTTATCACATACGTCTCCCGTGGATTTCTCTTCCCTAAGTGCATCACTTTGCATTTTTTCACATTGAATTTTAATTGCCAAACCTTAGACCATTCTTCAAGCTTCCACAGATCCTTTTTCATGTTTTCCACTCCCTCCTGGGTGTCCACTCTGTTACAAATCTTAGTATCGTCCGCAAATAGGCAAACTTTACCTTCTAACCCTTCGGCAATGTCACTCACAAATATATTGAACAGAAAAGCTGGGACCTGTGCGGGCTTCAGCTTTGAATATATGTTTATTTTTAAGCCGACAAACACGTGGAGGTGCATTTTCGAAAGAAATGTCGGAATTTGGACGTTTTATAAAGATGGCCAAATTCCGAGGCAGGGAGAAGGTCATTTTCGAAAAAGATGGGCGTCCAGCTTTTGTGTTCGAAAATACCATGGACGTCCCGTGATCTGAATGTCTTTGATTTTCGTCCATTTTCGAAACAAAGACGTCCAAGTTTAAAATGTCCAAAGTCAAGCCAAATGGATGTGGGAGGACCCAGCATTTTTAGTAGACTGGTCCCCCTGACATGCAAGGACAGCAATCGGGCACCCTAGGGGGCACTGCAGTGGACTTCATAAAATGCTCCCAGGTACACAGCTCCCTTACCTTGTGTGCTAAGCCCCCCAATCCCCCCCCAAAACCCACTACCCCCAACTGTACACCACTACTATAGCCCTTACGGGTGAAGGGGGGATCTATATGTGGGTACAGTGGGTTTCTGGTGGGTGTTGGAGGGCTCACAGTATCCTGCACAAGTGTAACAGGTAGTGGGGGGATGGGCCTGGGTCCACCTGTCTGAAGTGCACTAAAATACTCCAGGGACCTGCATACTGCTGTCAGGGACCTGAATGTGACATCTGAGGCTGCCAAGTAATGTTCTTCAACACACAATTTGGGGGTGGAAGGGGGGTTAGTGACCACTGGGGGAGTAAGGGGAGGTCATCCCTGATTCCCTCCAGTGGTCATCTGGTCATTTGGGGCACCTTTTGTGCCTTATTTGTAATAAAAACAGGTCCAGCTCAAAACATCCAAGTTTTAGTGCTGGGCGTTTTTGCTTTGTTACATTATGGCTCAAAGACGTCTTAGGAACGCCCAAGTCCCGCCTTGAACATGCCTCCGACATGCCCCTTGAGATTTGAATGTCCTTGCAACAGACTTCCGAGAAAGACATCCAAAATGCGGTTTCTATTATACCGATTTGGACGTTTCTGTGAGATGGACGTCCAAGTGCCGATTTATGTCTGTTTTTGGATGTCCATCTTTTTCGAAAATGAGCCTGATAGTCACTTAAGTTGATATTCAGCCCTTAAGCAGCATTGGGGTAGTGCATAAAAATAGGACAGACTTTTATGTGGTCCCATTTATGCACTATGGGGGTCTTTTACTAAGCTGCGGTAGTGTTTTTAGCTAGTGGTAGAAATTAGCTGGTGATAAATGCTGAGATGCCCATTATATTCCTATGGACGTCTCGGTGTTTACCGCCAGCTGATTTCTACTGTACGCTAAAAAAGCTACTGCGGCTTAGTAAAAGAAACCTGGCCGCTTAAGGGCTGACTATTAGCCCTTAAGCGGCCAAGTGCTGACTCTACCCTTGGAACACCTTCAACATAACCGGCTTTGACTTAGGCGCTAAACACGAATTTCAGCAGCAATGAAAATTAGCAGCTAGCCCCGACCAAACAATTTAACCGGTTAGCAGTTGCCTAAATCACTTATTGGCCCCTATGCCTTTTTTTTTTCACAAACATACAATTTCTTTTCAAATCATCTTGTGTAACCAGAAGAATCTATTCCCCTATTCCCCCTCCCTTTTTCCCTCTAGGTAGCCTTAGCAACAACTTCAAGCCAGGAGAGAGAGGGAGACAGAAAGAGAAAAGGGAATATATGTGAGGAGAATTCAGGCTTTCCATTGTACAACACTCTGCTATTACCAACCTCTGCCTGATCACTTAATATATGAATGTTAGAACTGGGCGACTATGGGAGTCATTCTCAAAAGAGAATAACGTTTACAAAGTGGCATAAAGCAGCATTTGGATGTTTTGCTTGCCAAAACATTCTAATCGCTATTTTCGAAACCTATTTTGCAGACGTTTATTTATGCATTTTGTCTGCGGTGCTTCCAAATCACAAGGGGGCATGCCGGGGGCGTGTTGAGGTGGGATTAGGGTGTTCCTAACACTTGAACATTTTTCTGCCATAATGGAACAAAACAAAAGCATCCAGCACTAAAACTAAGACATTTTGAGCTAGACATGTTTAAATAACAACAAAGCCACAAAAGTACCTTAGATGACCACTGGAGGAATAAAGAAATGACTCCCTTTCTCCCCCAGTGGTCACTGACCCCTCCAACCCCCTTAAGATGTGAAAGAAACAGTACTTATCAGTCTCTATGACAGCCTCAGATGTTAGGTCCTTGGAGTAGCTTAGTGGTTGGTGCAGTGCACTATAGAGAAGGGGGCACAGGCCCATATCCCATTCTAACTGTTAAACTTGTGGTGGAAATTGTGAGCCCTTCAAACCTACTGTATCCATATATAGGTGACACCTGCAGCCATAAGAGCTACTGTAGTGGTGTACAGTTGGATATAGGAGTTTTTTTGTGGGTTTTGGAGGGCTCATCATACAGTTTAAAGGGGTAACATTGAGATGTGTACCTGGGAGCTTTTATGTGAAGTGTACAGCAGTGCCCCCTAGGGTGTCCCACTGCTCTGTTGGGATGTGTGTGGCCAGTCTACTAAGAATGCTGGCTCCTCCTACATCCCAATGGCTTGATTTTGTGCATTTTTCACTTGGATGGGTTTCTTTTATTTTTGAAAATGGACCAAAAAGCTAAATGCACAGAGAACAAAAACATCTAGCAAGCATCCATTTTTGAAAAAAAAAAAAAAAAAGACGACGACATTTTGCTGTTTCGAAAATCGCTATATTCACTATTCAGATTCTGGAGGTTTTGAGCAAAATATCCAAAGTCGGACTTAGAAGTCATATCAAAAATGCCCCTCCACAACTGATAGATTCATTAATGAGCCTTGGAGTGGCGGAGTAGCCTAGTGGTTAGAGCACCAGCCTTAAAATCCAGAGGTGGCTGGCACAAATCCCACTGCTGTTCTTTGTGATCTTGGGCAGTACAAAATTAGCTGCAGAGGCCACTACACTACCAGGGTGGGCAGGCCCTTCAAGGTAGGACTGTAGTGTGTGGGGGAGGAGGGTTGTAGTATGCGGGAGGGTGATGGTGGCAACCGCAGCAGTGGCGGGGGGGGGGGGGGGTAGGCTTGGGTACAGCATAAGACACTCATCATAAGGACAAAATGTAAGAAAATCAATGGCCTGCATTGGGGACTTATAGCCCATTTAGTTATGTTTAAACAAATGAGAGATCTGAATGGAAGAAAATATTTATTTTTATTATTTTGACTTATGAAATCCACTTGTGCCTGAAACATGCTTAAAACAGAATAATCCATTTGTACAAAAGAGATGAGGTGAAGATGTGATTCCACGTACCCCAATGAAAGGAGAGTTTAATTTTACTTTCAATCTTTATAACGCCAGGCTTCCCAAGGCAGATTACAGCAACAGTTAAGATGAACTCATCAGTAAACAGGATATCCTCACTGAAATTTGGCCATGTATTACTGTATCGTATAGAAAAGTGTAAATAAAGGAGCACAAAATATAGCCTTTATTAGTGCTGTTTCCACCTACAATAATTTTTTAAGCTATTTTAATGATATTCAATGTTATTTCATGATATTTATAGTTACAAAGAAAACCTATAGCCTTACTACATTACGTCGCCAACCCAACCCAGTTAAGAAAGTCTACCTTCTATATTTACCCATCTATCCTGATCCACCTAATTCTTCTTTTTTCTCCCCTTATCTAATATTTGTACATCACTTACTGTATCTGATGTCCTGTAATGACAATGCCATAACAAGACTTTGTAAGCCACATTGAGCCTGCAAATAGGTGGGAAAATGTGGGATACAAATACAATAAATAAATAAATTTTAAAGCTGTCAAGTAAAAAAAACCCAGCTTTTGTTCTTCATCTTTTAAGGCACTAGACTAAGAAAGGGGGCAGGGTAGGAGAAGGGGGGAAGAAGAAGAGAGAAAGGAGATGTTGGACTGGGGTAGCGCCAACTGATAGTTTCCATGGGGCGCCAGAGACCCTAGCACTGGCCCTGATACCTTCTTTCATTAGAATATCAGACAGTAATACTTTACCTGTTGAAACTGAATCCCGGGTACTGGGAGTGATTCTTGATTCATCATTATCTTATAGCTCTCAAATCATTTATGGAGGAAATCTTTTTTTAAATTGAAATAGTTGAGATTAATACGGGCTTACTTTACTAAGAAACTAGTAAAAGAAGCCCGTTTCAGAGCAAATGGGCGCTAGCAAGGTTTTTGTCGCCAACACCCCCCTCCCTCCCTGGGCAACCCCTTCGTTGTTCTGGCATTGCTCTGCCCCCAACGTCATGACGTTTGACGCGAGGGCAGGGCCCGGAGCAATTTCCCCCCCCCCCCCCGCCTCCCTGCCAACCACTTCGTTGTTCTGCCATTGCTCCGCCCTCGAGGGCGGGGCCCGGAGCGATTTCCCACCCCCCCCGCCTCCCTGCCTCCCTCCCTGCCAACCCTTTCGTTGTTCTGCCATTGCTCCACCCTCGAGGGCGGGGCCCGGAGCAATTTTGGTGGCTTCACCACCATGAACCTTCAAACCTTTTTGAAGGAAGTCAGAGCTTTGCTTCACTGACGTCAGTGTCCTCAGAACGCTGAGGGTGAGTTTTATTATAGTAGATTATTTGCACTTTTGGTCCAAATAATGATTTTTGTCCCATCTTGATTATTGTAATGTTTTATATTTGGGACTTGACACCAAACATTTAAAGAAACTTCAAGCTTATGCAGAAAACTGTTGTTAGGCTTATATTTAGACTGAATAGGTTTACCAGTGTTTCTAATTAAATGAAGACATTGCACTGGCTTCTGGTTGCAGAGCGTACCTTATTTAAAGGGTTCTGTATATTATATCAAATACCTATGCTACGACATCTCAATTATTGATTATTATGATTTCTGCATCTCTCTTTGGTTCTTCTTCTTGATTATTAAAGCAGTTAACTCTTTGTCCTTCATTTCATATTAGAATATGATCTGTCAGAACATTCAATATGTTGTTCACAGTTGTGATAATTCCTCTTAGAAGTGAATTATATGAAATTCCCTAAGTTATTGAAAACATATTTTTGGTAGATGTTATTAGTTTTGTCTTTTTATTGTTTTGTACTAAGAGCACTGCATAAGTACATAAGTATTGCCTTACTGGGACAGACCAAAGGTCCATCAAGCCCAGCATCCTGTTTCCAGCTGTGGCCAATCCAGGTCACAAATACCTGGCAAGATCCCAAAAAAGTACAAAACATTTTATACTGCTTATGCCAGAAATAGTGGATTTTCCCCCAAGTCCAATTTAATAATGGTCTATGGACTTTTCCTTTAGGAAGCCGTCCAAACCTTTTTAAAACTCTGCTAAGCTAATCACCTTTACCACATTCTCTGGCAATGAATTCCAGAGTTTAATTACACATTGAGTGAAGAAACATTTTCTCCGATTTTTTTTAAATTTACTACTTTGTAGCTTCACTGCATGCCCCCTAGTCCTAGTATTTTTGGAAAGCGTAAACAGACGTTTCACGTCTACCCATTCAACTCCACTCATTATTTTATAGACCTCTATCATATCTCCCCTCAGCCGCCTTTTCTCCTTTATTGTACATTGCTTTTTAACTCTTTTTAAAAAGGGAAACAGTGATTAAGAAGACCATTAATCTCTGAGGGGGTATAGGGCCTTGAGATGCCCGGGGGGGGGGGGGGGGGGAGATGCCCTGGTCAGTATGTTGACATTTCAGGGGGAATGGAACGAAGTCTACTGCAACACTTAACTCTCCAATGATCACGCATGTGTCTATCATTAAACATACCTAAAAATCAAAACTCTAGGAACAGGTAATGTCTTTCAAACAAATAGGAAGACTAGATAGAAATGGCCATGATTCAAGAAAAAAAAAAACAACGGAAAAGAATTAAAGCCAACTCAAATTGGAGTATTATGGTTCTTAAGGAAAAAAAGACTTTGTTCCAATCTTGTTGCTAGGCAACATAAAGACAGACACAGATACTATTTTTATAATTTCCTAAATAATCGAGTGGATTTATTCATCAGTAACTGTCTTTATACAAAACACATTTTAATTGAGGTGTTTTTGTAATATATAATCACCAAGCATATGTATTTACAGTTACTTACAAAGTTTCATGCAGTTGCTTTTACGGAAAAAAAAGAGAGCAAAAAATAGCCTGCAGTCTTTGCCAAAGTGTGACTTCATTCTTTGGCATGGTACACCACAGGAACATGTCCATATTTCACCACTTTGGAAATAAACATTTGTTGCAGGTTCCATTCACGTTTTGTTTTCTTTGCAATCTTAGCTGTGCAAAAAAATATGTAGAGAAAAATAGTTCTTCCATGCTTGCATAAAACGCTTCCAAGCATGTTATGGAGCTGTTTCAGCTGTCCTAAGTAGCCTTTGCATGGTACAGACACTCTCTTAATCAAACACAAACCCTGTGGAAAGAATCTAAAACTGTGGCTGTCTGAAGGAGGGAAAATCAGCCTAGGGACTTTGGGTGTTAAGAAAGCAACATTTTAAGACCAGTTTTAAAGAACAGAATATTAATGAGCCAAAGGATTTTATGCGTCATTCCAGAAAACAAAGGGCAGGATTGACGTCTAATTATGAGATAGAGTGAAGAGTCACAGGAGAAAAATGTAGATCTAAATTAAAGTAGAGGTATGGTAGAAACTCCAACAACATACATAAATGTGGAGAGGGGGCAACATTTTATTGTTCGTAGCTTCACAAGAATTTATAGTTTAATTTAATTTAATGACAGCATTTATATCCCGTTTAACCTACAAGTTCAAAGCGGTTACAGCCATGGCAAATTCAAAGCAGGTTACAGTAATAACAATAATCCCAGGCATACAATAAAATACAGTCAAAAACAGCAAAATTGCACATAACACAAGTTTTCACAGCTTTACTAAAGGTCATATAGTGTGAAATGTTTCTAACCATAGATGGAAGATAATTCCAAAGATCCGATGTTTTCCCTAATAATGTACTCTGTAGTACTACTCTGTCGACAACATTGAATCGGCTGAGGATCGTAAATGTCGATATGGTCTATACATCGTAATTAAATCTACCAAGTATCAGGGCTTAGACCATACAAATGTATAAAGATGAAAAGCTAACAACTTAAACTCGATCCTTGCTTTTATAGGCACCCAATGTAATTTTGTAAAAATGGTGTTGCATGATCAAATCTGTTACCCTGCAAAATTAATTTAACAGAAACATTTTGTGGCACCTGAAGTCTCTGTAATTGTTTGACTGATAAACCCAGCAAACATACAGTAAATGAGAGTGGTAAAAACAATTGCATGAATAATAAGCTGGAAATACCGAATTTCTAAAAAATATCTTAACCTGCATAATAAGTTCAGCTTAAACACAGCTTTCTAAACCAGATGATTTACATGTGTTTCCATAGTCAGACTGGAATCCAGCCAGACTCCCAAAAGCTTTATATCCTGTTTAATAAGAATATCAACATCATGCAATCTGACAATCTCCAAGTTACTGACTGATTGGTCTTTAACCTCTGTTGCTCTCCTTGAATATATCCTTAAAATGTTTGTTTTATCAGGCAGAATGTAGTCTTAAGCTATTTAAAATTACATAAATTTTCAAAAACACAGTAATTAGTCATTTACATTAGTTTGGTTGTACAACATACAATAACATCTCTGCTCTATGGTCTACTCCTAGAGCACACTGCATTCCTTTGGGGTGGTAATTACTTTTTTAATCACTTACAAAGATTAACATTCATGAGTCTGAGCCAAAAATATATCCATAGCCAGTTTCAATTTATCTTTAAAGGTTACATATAAAGCATCTTTAATTTCAAATAAAATTCTTCCAGCTGACTTGGAATCAGGTAGAAATGTTCATTCATTTGAAATGACAACAGCATTTTTCATGTCATTTAATGCAATTTTTTTCCTAGAATCACAGGGAAATAGTCTTTTGAATAGTGCACAGAGCACACTGTTCACAATCAGTGTGCATGATTTCCCAATAGTGTGCACTCTTTCTGAAATAATGTGCACTAAATATCTCTCCCAAAATGAAAACATTTTTTTAAATTCCAAACAAAATGAAAATCCCCATAAACAACATGGGAAGCTAAACCAAATTTTTGGGATACACAACCCTAGAATCATGGCCAGTTTGTAGGGGATGGCATGGAGCCTAGACCAGTTAGCACTGGGGCAAAGGGACAGATTGCATTAGAATATGTGCTCTGAGGGGCACCTGTTGGCAGAGAGCAGAGGCTCTTGATAACACCACCCTTTTTTCTAGTGTGACACTGGGAGAGGCAGGCTTCCATTGCAGTATCTTCAGATGTCACACAGATGCCTCTATTTTGCACTGTCCCTTCACTTGAAGGGTCAACCCTGCTTGCTCAACAGAGACTGGTGTGCAACACAACATTTTGTTCATGTATGTTTGCCTTTGGCTTAAAGAGCTTGGAAAACAACGTTCTACCTCCTTTCCATCTGGCCATCTTCCCAATCCTTGTAGCTCCCTCATCTCTCAGCCCCCAACCTCTCCTTACTCAGTCAACCAGCTTCTTTTGATCTTCAAAATTTTCGTATTTTAGCTCTGTTTACTTTTCTTCTTCTCCTAAGCAACATTCACTCCTACAAGCATTTCCCTCTGTTTTTCAGCCCTCTTTTCCATTGTCAGCTTCATAACCACCCTTCCATTTATTAGTCCTCTAGAATCCTGCATCTTACTGTCTCTTCTCCCTGTTTCCTACTTTAACTCCCCCCCCTCGATCTTTTGCCATTTCACATCTCTCACCCCTTTGTCAACCCCTATCTTCTTTGCTGATGGGGTCCCCCCCTTAACAGTCCTACTCCAGTTTCAGCCTGCTAACATTATTTCTTCCCTTTTATTAAGGATTCTCTTAAGTCTGCCCAGCAACATTCAAACCCCCCTTACCTTAGAGCACTGTATGACTGGTCAGTCAGCTTTTGTCTGGTCTACTGCTTCCACAAATGTAACAGGTAGGGGGGTATGGGCCTGGGTGTGCCTGTCTGAAGTGCACTGCAGTACCCATTGAAACTGCTCCAGGGACCTGCATGCGCTGTCATGGATCTGAGTATGGCATCTGAGACTGGCACAACATATTTTGAAAGATGTTTTTTGAGGGTGGGAGGGGGTTAGTGACCACTGGGGGAGTAATGGGAGGTCATCCCCGATTCTCTCTGGTGGTCATCTGGTCAATTCCAGCACCATTTTGTGCCTTATTCGTAAAAAAAACATGTCCGGGTGAAAACATCCAAGTGTTCATCAGGGTTGTCCTTGTTTTTTTTGATTATGGGTCAAAAACGTCCAAGTGTTAGGCACGCCCAAGTCCCGCCTTCGCTACACCTCTGACATGCCCCCTTGAACTTTGGATGCCCTTGCGACTGACTCCAGTTGGAGACGTCCTAAATCAGGTTTCGATTATACCGATTTGGACCTGGGAGAAGGATGTCCATCTTCTGATTTATGCCAAAAGATGGACGTCCTTCTCTTTCGAAAATGAGACCGATAGTCTCAGCAAGGCATCTTTATCTTGTAAAAAGACAAATGAAACAAGCAACGTAGCTCTCATTTTTAACTTCTTCCACTGTTTGTTCAATCAATGTTGACACCAAACTATTCAATAACACATCCTGCAGTGACTGCTCCTCCTGCTTCTCCTAACTTTGATGGAATGGTCAAGACAAAATATAACTTTTGAACAGGTGGAAAAATTTCTCAGAATACTTAAAAATCTCCTTCATGAAAAAATGAAACATATTCCCAGGTGATATGTCTTGAATATGGGAAGTCAAGTATTTTCAAATGTATGTTCCCCACTGAATTTTCCAGATTTCCCACCTTGCGATAAAGCAGAGGAAAGCTGCACTGAAGATCTGAAGTATAAATTCACCAGTTGAGCCTGAGTTTGGCATGGAGGTCTAAGAGAGACAAAGATTATAATCCTGAGATTTTGGAGACCAGCAGCTATGAAGAGACCATTGAAGTGGTCTCTCTGACCCATGGAGGAATGTCCAAGGTACAGGCCACTGTGTCCAGAACCTGAACTTAGTCCCAGAACCTGGGACATGGAAGGGAAAGTAAATAACTGACTGGGGTGTGAATCTTTTGCTGACAAGCAATAGGAAGAAATGTCTCCTCTAAGACTGTGTCGAATTTCACTTCCAGATATCCCTGGTTTGTGTTGTGCTGTGGCCTTATGGACTATTTCAGGACATTTGTTCTGTGAAGGAACATCATAGCATATTTGTATTTTGTTTTTTCCTTTTGTATTGACAGTGGATATAGCAGTGATAAATGCTCCATTGAAGTATGAATGGTTGTATGATTGATTTATAATGGATTTAGATAGATTTATTTGTACCTAGGTAGCAATAACAGGAAGTATTTCCACATGATAGTGGTTTGTTGAAAATTTCAATAAAAGTGAAGAATACTATTTAGTTAATGAATTGTGGAGTTTTTTGACTGGCATTGGATGTATTGATAGGGTTTGTGTTGGAGACAACTGACTCTTGGTGAAATTGATTACCTATCCTAAGGATTGAACAAGAGCAACTACCTTGGATGGAACTTTGAGACTCTCTTGATACGTATAGGCATGAATCAGTCAATCATTTATCATTTATTAATTTAGTATACTGCCTGCCTTGTGGACAAACCAAAACGGTTTTCGATAAAACAAACAAAATTAAAAGCAAGAAAGGAACTCCAATTGTAGATAGGTATGGATGAACTCAAATTCTACCCTTGAGAAGGAAGGAAGACTGCCACTACTCCCATGCCCTTGGAAAATGTCCTTAGTGCTGCAGAAAGGACAAATGGCAAAGCTATAAATTGATAATTTTCTCTAAGAATTTCAAATCACAGAACTTTACTGTGGGGAGGCCAAACAGAAATATGAAAGTACGTTTCCTCAAGATCCAGTGAGGTTATAAACTCTCCCTTATGTTATGTTTCCATTCTGAAAATGTTGAATCTTTAACACTCTGTCAACTCAATTGAGGTCCAAAGGGCAGAAGGAACTCTCTTTCTTTGGAACTACAAAGTAAATGAAATACCTTTCCATTCCCCACTCGCATCTGGAGACAGGCTCTATTGCACCTAAAAGAAGAAGTGTTTGCAAGGTGTCTCGAATTGCTTGACATTTGTCACACCTATGCATGAAGAGTCCAAGAAAAAATTTGCAATGGAATGGGATAACTCCAGCTTGTAACCCTGCTTTATTATTTCTAAGGCAATTTTGGTCTACGCCTCACAGAACCTGGAGAAGTCTCCTCCTATGATGAAATCCAAGGAGTGAACTAAGAACCGAACATTGGGAGGCACAGGAAGCATTGGTAGACCTGCTGTTTGAAGCCAAGTTCTGTCAGCACAAAAGGAGGCTTGCCTTTGTTGGAAGCGAGAAGCGGGAATGCTGAAAGGAAGAGGAGTTAGAGTTCCTTGGTCTGTAGCACTTGGTCTCATGTAACCTAAGATGAGATTGAGAGGATTTAAAAGAACCTTTAGGCTTGTCCTTTGGCAATTCCTGAGACTTAGAACTCCTAGGTCTTCACCTAATTTCTCTAGATCTTCCCCATACAGACGTTTATCTCTAAAAGGTAGCTTTGCTAAATGTGACTTAGAAGTCACATCACCAGTCCAGTGCCTAGAGTTGTCTCCTAGCTGAGACTGTCAAGAACTGACCAATATGGCTGTGCACTAGAGATTGCTGGTGTGGCTGAGAGCCAGAGCTAGATGGTGAAGCAGAATATGGCTGGTATTGCTGGCTGAAGCAGTTCTGTAATATTGCTAGCTGTCCAATACAATTAAAAGGTACAGCTGGTGGCACTGCTTAGATACAGTGGTGGCTGGAGCTGATATGCAATAGCTTCAGCCGGTGTCAGTGTGCAATACTAGACAGCGGAGCTGCTGTGGAAAACCAACACAGCTAACCTTTAGCACTGTAGCACCATGCTAGCTGTCCCAGCCATGCATGAACTACTTTGTCAAGGTAAGCAACATGGGAGAGTGAATTAAAATAAGCCCATCTGAAATATAGCCAAGTTCCACAGCTTCTAATATTATGCTCAAACCAGCCTCGAACCTGTGACCTTCAGGTTGGAAACCAGCTACCTTCCAGAAGGAGCTATTCTGCCTGTTGAAGCACTGTAACACTGCACCTGCAGAAATTTCCAAGAAATCATGGCAGCACCAAGGTCCCCATTTTATCTTGATTACCAGGGAGACCAGGACAGACATGGCAACAGTGCAAATAGCCTCAGAAAATCTCAAGATGAAAAGTGGATAAAACAAAAACTTGGAGCCAATAGCACTAAGCTAGACTCTACTTGAGCCCTCTAAAGAAAAGGTATATAATAATATAGGAACACTAAATATGCACTTTCAGATTACCTAACACACATGCAGCCTTATTTTCAAAAGTAATGGGCGCCCATATTTCGACCCAAATTGGGAGATGGACGCCCATCTCGCAAAGGCGCCCAAATTGGTATAATCGAAAGCCGATTTTGGGCGTCTTCAACTGCAATCTGTCGCGGAAATGGGCAAAGTTGATGGGGGTGTGTCGGAGGTGTGGTGGAGGCGGGACGTGTTTATCGGCCGAGAAGAGATGGGCACCTTCGGCTGATAATCGAAAAAAGAAAGGCGTTTTTAGCACGAATTTTGTTTGGACCCTTTTTTTTCACGAACAAGTCCAAAAAAAGTGCCCTAAATGACCAGATGACCACCGGAGGGAATCGGGGATGACCACCCCTGACTCGCCCAGTGATCACTAACCCCCTCCCACCATAAAAAAAACAACTTTAACAACGTTTTTTCCAGCCTGTATGCCAGCCTCAAATGCCATACCCAGCTCCATCACAGCAGTATGCAGGTCCCTGGAGCAGTTGTTAGTGGGTGCAGTGGACTTCATCCAGGTGGACCCAGGCCCATCCCCCCCTACCTGTTACACTTGTGGTGGTAAATGGGAGCCCTCCAAACTGCCCCCAAAACCCACTGTACCCACATGTAGGTGCCCCCCTTCACTCATAAGGGCTATGGTAATGCTGTAGATTTGTGGGCAGTGGGTTTTGGGGGGGGGATTTGAGGGGCTCAGCACCCAAGGGATGAGAGCTATGGACTTGGGAGGCCCGGTTGGTGTCCTGGCATGTGAGGGGGACTAGTGCACTATGAATCCTGGCCCCTCCCACGACCCAGTGCCTTGGATTTGTTCGTTTTTGAGCTGGGCGCCTTTGGTTTCCATTATCGCTGAAAAATGAAACCGCCCAGCTCAAATCCACACAAATCCGATGCATTTGCCGGGCACAAACCGTATTATTGAAAAAAAAAGATAGGCGCCCATTTTTTTTCGAAAATACGGTCTGTACCGCCCCTTCACGTACCCGTTCTTGGACATAGACGCCCATGGAGATGGGTGTTCGCGTTCGATTATGCCCCTCCACATGTGGAGACTGAATGAATGACATTGGTTTAACTGCCACCATCTTGGCTGTGTTATCTTTAGGTCAGCAGGATGAGCGGAGGCTAATATCAGGTGAAATGTTTCAATATAACTGTATACACACACATACATATATATATATTTATATTTAAATTTAAATTTATATGTCATCTATGTTTCACTCTCAGGGGATATCCTTGAAAAAGTATTTCAGCGAAACATATGCCATGTCAGATCAAAAGTTCCCCTGAGTCGACCAGCTTTGAAATTAATTTTGAAAAGATGAGTACTAAGTAATTTTATTTAAAACTAGTAAAAGAAGCCCGTTTCAGAGCAAATGAAACGGGCGCTAGCAAGGTTTTCGTCGCCAACACCCCCCTCCCTCCCTCCCTGGCCAACCCCTTCGTTGTTCTGGCATTGCTCCGCCCCCAACGTCATGACGTTTGATGCGAGGGCGGGGCCCAGAGCGATTCCCTCCCACCTCCCTCCCTGCCAACCCCTTCGTTGTTCTGCCATTGTTCCGCCCTCGAGGGCGGGGTCCGGAGCAATTTCCCCCCCCCCCCTGCCTCCCTCCCTGCCAACCCCTTCGTTGTTCTGCCATTGCTACGTCCTCGAGGGCGGGGCCCGGAGCAATTTTGGTGGCTTCACCACCACGAACCTTCGAACCTTTTTTGAAGGAAGTCAGAGCTTGGCTACACTGATGTCAGTGTCCTCAGAACGTTGAGGGTGAGTTTTATTATAGTAGATAATAAAAAAGGCCCGTTTCTGAACATAATGAAACGGGCGCTAGCAAGGTAATGACTTCCTGCCATTAATGTTTCCACAGTTGTATTCTGAATATAATTGTTGTTTACATGTGTAAGAGACTTTCTGTGACATGAGCAAGACATATGAGACATATCATTCAGTGAGAATGTGTGAGTATGTGTGAGAGAGTATGTGTGAACTGTGAGCCTGCATCACTGTGTGTGTGTGACACAGAGAGTGTCTGTGTGGGTGTCACAGATGATTGTGTGTGTGTGTGAAAGTGAGTGTCTGTGTGGGTATCACAGAGGTAGATCGTGTGTGTGTGTGTGTGTGTGTGTGTGTGTGTGTGTGAAAGTGAGAGAGGGTGGTGCGAACTTGGAGGTTGGGTGCGAGTGTCTGTGTGATAGAGATTGTGTGCGTATGTCAGAATGACAGAGGGGGGAGGGGCAGGGGTGGTGAACTGGGAGGGGTGGCGGGGAAAATGTTAAAGTAATTAAATATATTAAAAAATTGAAAATTAGGAGGGAGGCAGGTTTGAATCTTTGATGATATATAAGTATGTAAATCGCTGTGTAAAAATCCAGTGAACATAGTGTTGTACAGCTGAGGTTCATACATTAATATAATTATAATTGATTGGTTACACCTGGACATTTGGGTCTGTTGAAGATTAAACAGTGCCTAGTTGTTTCATTGTGGATACGTCCAGTGGTCAAATTAGTTGTTGGACATACCTATATGGTTATCTTTTATAGCCTGTCATATTTGAGGAAAGAAGCAGTGTGTGATTCTGTAAACATAATGGTTGCCTCTCTAAATTGAAAAGGATTTCTAGGAAAAATAGAATTGTATGTAATTTCTTTTTCCTTGAACTTCATATACCAAATTGTTTTCAGATGTACCACTCATGCCATTCACCCTGATGCAATTATTTCATCAGTGTAATGACATGCAGTGACTTCCAGGAACATTTTAATGGTTATTTATGAAGAGAAGCATTAGGAAGCCAGGCTGACACTGTAAACAAACAAAACGCTTCAGTGACATCTAATCAGTGATGATGCACACCTTTTTGCCTGCTGTGTTTCACATTACAAAAAACTGTCTAAAAGCAAAGTGGCTGATATGCCCATGGTGATACAGGAGAGGAGGCTGAGGTAAATAGCAATTTGGGCAGGCCAGAGAATAAAAAGGATTTAGGAAGGGGTTCATAGGAATTTTAAGATAGGTGAGATTTTTGTTGCTGAGTGGGTAAATGTATGCTCTTGTGTGTTTGATGCTGTCCTATTTTTAAATGGTGCTCTTTTCCCGATTCATATTTGTGATTTTTGATTGTACACCACTGAAATCTTACAGAAGTATGGTAAGGAGTATAGCAAATGAAATAAACTGTAACTATTATTTAAAGCTGCAGTACAGTGGCCAGCCTAACTGGTGTCCTAAAGGGAAGGGAAAGAAATTCACCTCTCAAATTCGAGGCAGCTGTGGCGAGTGGGCGCTGTCCCTTCGGAATACATTGCTACACACTTTTGGATGCACAAGAACTTCAAACTGCTGCTACTGTAGCATGGAGTGGTGTTCTACTGCCTGATCCCTCATAATGAACCCATTTAACAAAGGTGCACTAGTGTTTTTAGTACACAGTAAAAATAAGCATGCGCTAAACGCCATTGTAAAAGAGTGTTGGTGGCCCAGGCAGTTGCTTGTCTCTGGGTGACCCTTTCTGATGGCTTTGTAGGCTGTGCAGGAAGAGAGAATGTAAGATTACAACTTTCTCTAGCAAGGTACTCCCCCTCCTAATAAACAACCCAAATACTTTAATTTAAATAATAATAAAAAAAAAAAAAAGAATTAAAAGGAACCTAGACCAATTCAGTTCCAACTACTCTAGACGTCTTCAAAAGAACTTTTTCCAAATGCAATAGATCATTATAAACATACGTATCTGATAGACTACTAGACACTTAAAAAGGGAAATGGAGAAAAAAGTTGCTTCAGAATCCAAAACACGATTTCAGCTGAAGAAACAGGCATTGCAAGCTTAAGTGGCCCCAGAAACCTCAGGGAATAAAGTAAATTTTGGGCCACAGAAAGAGTATTTTCTTTATGCTTTCAAAATAGCAACTTTATCAACCTCTGCTTCAGATATACCATTAATATAGGCCTAGTAGGTATCTCGTCATGTGAGGAGTGGAGAAGTAACCAGATAGAGCAGCCAGTTCAAGTCCCACTGAAGCTCCTTGTGATCTTGGGTAAGCCACTTAACCCTCCATTGACTCAGGTATAAACCTAAATTTTGAGCCCTCAGAAACATTCCTACTGTACTTCCTCATGAATATGTTTTTATATGTGTCTGAAAAACCTACCTATCTTGCTCCATACCCCTCTCTTGTCCTGCCCCATGCCCTACCCCAAGTCCTTTGCCATGCCTACTATTGTACTCTTCCCTGCTCTGCCCCTCTAGGGTTGCCATCCAAGAAGAAAAAAAGTGACACATGTACGTACATTCTGTCTGGTGCTGTGAAAACCTAATATTATATTAAAGTTTTGATGTCCCCTCAGTAAGGCCTATAATGTAACAAAGAGAGGGAAAATTGATAGCTAACAGTGTCTTCCCGGAAGTGCAGTTGTTAAATTGGTTTTACAGGATTATCAGGTCTTCAAACAAACAAGATTTTCCAGAAGACACATTTGGAGATGCCATTGGTGATGCAGAAATATATCAAGTGGCTGAGGTTATAGAATTCATGAATCTTCTAAACCAGATGGAGGCATCGTTTTCCCCCTTTTCACAGACCCCTGACGCAGGTGCGGCAGCACCGAAACACGGCCCGTGTCGGGTTTTTTTTCAAGCAAAGTTCACCATTAAAAGTTTTTTATATGAAAAGACTGCGTTCCCTTTTGTTTTTAAAGGGCCTTTGTGCTGTTTTTTTGCTCCCTCAGTAAGGCCATCACACAGTCCCTCCCACTAGAAAACACTATGCACAAACTTGTGTAAAAATACACTCTGAATATATAGCGTTCAATAACTTTCAGGCTCGAAGGTGGTACATAATTAATAGAACATTTCAAACGTTTCCACAACTACTTGAACATCATTTATCTCCCTGCTGCTGTGAGAACTTGAGAAAGAATATAATATAAATTTTAAATAAGAATTGTGTCAGCATTCAAAAGTAATAAAATCTCACTTAAATATTTCCTTAATAATATAGTAGAAGACTCTTGAAAAGGGCATGATTGATGTGTTTATGTTCAACATAAGGGTGAGAATAAGCACATTATCTGTGTCTCTCTCCCTTTACACTCCCACTGAGTATATCAGGTGTCTCTGCCTGTCTCTAAATAGTACAGTGGTGAGACACACACACACCACTGAGCCCTTTCTAGCACTGCTTGAAGCACAGTTAGAAAGATAGAGACAAGTCACATTGTCAGAGCACTTGTGAAAAGAAGTTTGTCTCTGAGCTGTGCTGAGTGAAACAAACATAGCTCCAGTAGATAGATCTCTCCCCTTATCTCCCACTGAGTGTACTTGGCCTACTAATTCCATGTGCCTCCTACATCTGCCTCTTACTTCCCCTTAATAGTACTGTGGTATGACACACAAACCATTGAATACTGCCTGGCACTACCTGAACCACAACTAGAAAGAAAGAGTATTCAGCCTGCCTCTTGTGAACAGAGGCACTGAATGAAACAAACATAGCTCCAGTAGATAGATCTCTCTCTTTACTCCCACAGAGTGTACTACATGTTCTCTACCGGTGCCTGCTGCCTACTTGTGCCTTCTATATTTGGCTCTGCCTGCCCCTGACTGGCTCAAACAGAACTACAATGAAAGAAAAAGTCACACTACTCTGCCTGCCTCTTGTGCATAAGTTTGTCAAGCTCTGGTTTGTAAAATGATATTTTCTCTCTCTCTCCAGTCTCCTCTCCACACCCATGCTCTTCCTTCCTGCAACAGGAGCTGCCAGAGCTCACTGCTGTTCTTATATAACCCCAGATTATATATATGATACCCCAAATTGTGCACCGATCCAAGATGTGTCCAACTAAACTGCTTAACGAGTCAATTAGTGCCAATAATTGGGCACTAATCTGCACTAATTGGCACCAATTTGGATTTACGTGCACATCTTGCTATGCACTATTCTATCACAATGTGCACCCAAATCCCACAGCACATAACCCAAAGGGGAGTGGACATAGGAGATGCATGGGCGGGTCAGGGGCATTCCTAAAATTTGTGCACAGTGTTATAGAATACTAAGGATGTATGCCCAAAATGGGTGCCAGGAATTACATCTGGTTTCTGCAGGCATAAGTCCTGGTGCTCAAATTTGGGCACCAACATCAACACTTGATGCTATTCTTTGATGGGTGCTCATATTTGAATGACCATTATAGAATAGCATTGCACGCTGATTTTTTTTGGGTGCCAATTTTTGAACACGATTTACTGAATCTAGCCCATACTGTTTAGATATCAGTTTACAAAAAAAAAAAAAAAAATCAGCCCCACACACTGATTGGCAGGATCTGTTTGGAAATAGGAAGCATGCAATGTGAAACTAAACTATTCCCTTCCCAGCACCTCAAAGAACATAATTTGCAGAATCAGCATGCACTCATCTCAAAAAGTGCATACCATTTTCCAAAATAAAAAGACGAATTTTCAAAATTTCTCCCAGACACTTTGGAGTTTTAATGACATGAACCAATATGGATTATGACATTGATATTTCCCATGTCATAACAAACAACAGTTGAGGTGTATCCAGTGGGGGTACAAACATTCAGTATTGAATTGCCTCACTGGGAAGCTTTAAGGTCTCCTTTATTTAATATATCTTTAAGGAAACTGTGAGATTAATTGCTTTATATGAAAGCTAGAAATAATTTGTAGCATAACAAACAACAGCCCATCCCTAGTAGAGATCAGAATTGTGACGTACAGTTCAGGAAGTATTCAATTCCAGTGAAATTTTAGGTAAAGGAATAGTGGTAGCCATATTAGTCCACTTTTAAAGGTAATAAATAGAAATTAAAAAAAGAAAAAGAGCATAAGATATCTTTTTATTGGAATAACAATACATTTTTTGATGAGCTTTCAAAGGTATCCCCCTTCTTCTTCAGTTCAGAAATTCAGAAATGAGCAAATAATGAAATATCTCAGAATATATCTGTGAAACATAAAAGTATTCCAATGACAGTCTCATAGGGAAGGTAGGAGTGGGTGGGGAGGGGACTGAGAAACAGGGAGAGATGGACAGGTGATCAGAGGGTGACAAAGCAGTATAATTTTATAGTTTATAATGCAATAGAAAACCCAGATCTTTGGGGTGGGAGTGGGAAGGAAGGAAGGGGGGTTGGGTAGGGTTTCATCTCTATTGTTTTGGCTTTTACTTATAGTTATATGTATGCATTTCTTTATGTAAAAGGAAAGGAAACGAAAAAAAAAAAAGAAAACCTAGATCTTTGTTAAGTGTTGTCTGGTGGATGCCAAAATATTTCATCATTTTAACTTCAAAGGTTTTATGTTCCTGGATGTTTTTGAAATTTCCTTTTAGTATTTTCATCATAAAGTCATTAGTGCAGTGCTCTGGTCTGGCACAATGCTGTCCTACAGAGGTGTCACCCTGGATAGCACTATAGTTTCAGATGTGGTATCTGTGTAGATGCAATCTCGTCTTAAGTATTTGGCCTGATCTCCAACATAGCATTCTTTTTCACATTTTTTGCATTAAATAATATACATTTGAAGAAGAGCATGTGTATATCCTGAATATTTTGAGTGACTGTGGAGTCCTGTGATATATGTTGGCACAGTTTGCAGCTTGATATCTTACAGGGAGGTGTGTCATTCTCTTCTTCAGTTTCTACTGAGAGTTTTGTTTTCTCTAATTTTTGTTTCAGATTTGGTGGTTGTCAGAAGGCCAGCATAGGTGGAGCTAAGAATTTCTCTTTCAGTAATGCATCCTCCTGGAGTAGCAGCTGTAGATCCTTTATGATTTTTCTCAGTTTTTCTAGCTCTGGATTGGGGACACTCTCTCTGTGATTTTCTTTTGTTTGTTTAGCAGTACGTTTTCTCTGGGTGTTTTAAGGGAAGAGGCAATCTTCTTGAAGATTATCTTGAGGTGGTATCCTTTTTATATGAAGGATTCAGTCAGGGTTTTGAGGTGTTTGTCTCTGTATTTAGGGTCAGAGTAGATGCAGTGGAATTTTAGAAAGGCTCTACATCCTAGAAGTGCACATTTATTCATCATCACTTGCAACAGAAGCAGCCATTTACATATGGAACCTGGTAGCTTCTATATGTAAATGACACTTTAAAATGGCAGTTTCACAAATTCCACATGTAAATGGCTCATTTCGGTATGAAGCTGC
Source organism: Microcaecilia unicolor (assembly GCF_901765095.1). Taxonomy (NCBI): domain Eukaryota; kingdom Metazoa; phylum Chordata; class Amphibia; order Gymnophiona; family Siphonopidae; genus Microcaecilia; species Microcaecilia unicolor. Next base: position 82,683,912 of record NC_044034.1, read on the forward strand.
CCCATTTTACAAAACTAAATACAGCCAATTAAGGCCCCCTTTTACACAGTAGTGAGGCCACAAGTTTAACTTTATTTCCACCTCCAAAATGAAATGAACTACATGGGGATTAAGGAGAATGATTCCCTTAAGCCCTCGTGTAATGCCCTGGCCAAAAGAAGCATTTTATTTAACCTATACATACCTTTGAGTTGGTGTAAAACCTAACATGGATATTTTTCCCCATACACATATATCCCCTTAGTAAAATGGAGATTGCACATAAAGATTTTAGTCATACCATAACCACACCAAAAAAAACCGCACCCTTGAAATCTCCTCTTTTGTTGCTTTGAACTCCACATGTAAACAGAAGTTGAGGGAAGACGGAATCAGAATGGAATTTCTGGGTCTGCTGCTGAGTTGTTACTGAGTCTGTTGCAGGTGCTGGAGTTGTTGGGTTTAAAAGTGAACTGGAAACTATGGGGAACTGCACAGATGGTTGGGATTGCAGGGACCAGCTAAAAGATGGTACTTTCCAGCAGAATAGAGGGACGGAGCTGGAGCTACTCACAGTGAACCAAGATAGAACATTTTTCTAGCAGGGAGAACTGAAAGGCAAGATCAAGAGACTAGAGAGCAGATGAACTAGACAATAGGGATAAAGAACGTATCTAGAGCCTGAAGCAAGATCCAGAAAGGCTGCTCTGTTAATAGGGGAAAGGGGTCACATGCAACGGGTGACCTATGAAACACAAGAACTACAGCCTAGCAGGAAGTGACTGTTAGTTCAGAATACACACAGGTACTACAAATACAAGGGTAATGCAAACAGGCACACACAACAGCCTGGGCAGAAAAAGTAACCAGCATGCCACTGTTCTCCAAATTTGCCCCTCTCTTATGGAATTATTTTCCAACTAATTTAAGGACAGAAAATGATCTATTACAATTTAGAAATTTTCTTAAAACTTTTCTCTGTCAGAAATACATTGAATATTAACTGTTGTTTTTTTATATTGTTGATCTGTTGTAATTCTTTTATCTTTTGTTAGCCACACACAGAGGATAACATGGCGCCTAGAGCAGAAGCAGAGGCTGCCTTGCTCTGCTCCTCTGTCATCCCACCAAAATAGACATATATCCTGCTTTATATATCAAGAAATGGGTCGGAATTTTACCTGCTACTGAGTGCTGCTGTTGGTTCGTAGGTGGGAGAGTTTCAAGGCTCCCGACTTTGAAATGACATTGAGACTTGCACACAAGGAAAAGAAGAAGCAGAAGAAAACCAATGCTAAGATGGCAGCTCAATCGGACACCTAGAGTCCCTTGGCTAGCTCTGCTTGGACTTTGGAAATGATAACTGAAATGAAGGTGGTAGTGGAGGCTGTTCTAGATGCAAAACTTCAACAATTACATGATAGAATGGACAATATGAATTTAGAGATGTATACACATCAGGTTCTGGCACTGGAGGATAAGGCCCAGTGTGCAGTGTGAGAGGTGGATCAGCTTAGGCTTTGCGTGCAACAGTTGGAGTATATAATAGATGATGTAGAGGGTCGCTCTAGGCGCAAGAATTTGTGACTGGTGGGGTTTCCCGAATCTCTGAAGGGTGAGGACCTTGCGGCCTTTCTAGAGACCTGGCTCACACAATCTTTTGACCTTGGGGTCATTGGAGGATCCTTTTAAAATTGAGTGGGCCCACGGGATGGGCTTCAAGAGTGGTGACACCACACATCCTCAAGTAGTTGTGTTCTGCGTCTTCTGGTACATAAGCAGGCCATTTTGCAGGCTCTGCATCAAGAGAAGAACTTGAAATATAACTATTGGAAAGTACTTTGCTTCCAGGACTATACTGCCAAAAAGCGTTCCCAACTTTCCAACAAAAAACTTTTGCTGCCCTATGCACTGAATTATATCTATGGAAGATTCAGAATGCATTGCTTAACCTGGTGAGACTTTGGTCGCCTATGAAAGACAAACACATTTCTTTACATCAGTGGAGGCAGCAAAAACTTTTTGTCAAAATCTCCCAGCCAGTGTGGAGGAGTGGCTTAGTGGTTAGGGTGGTGGACTTTGGTCCTGGGGAGCTGAGGAACTGAGTTCAATTCCCACTTCAGGCACAGGTAGCTCCTTGTGACTCGGGGCAAGTCACTTAACCCTCCATTGCCCCATGTAAGCCGCATTGAGCCTTCCATGAGTGGGAAAGCGCGGGGTACAAATGTAACAAAAACAAAACAAACTTAGAAAGCTACCTCTTTGTGGTTTGGACTCATGGGCAGACTAGTTAATCTTGACTTCCTGATATTGTTGTTTCTTTTTTAACTAGCTTCTTTTTGTTTTACTTCTGTGTTCTCTCTATTTTGCTTGTTAATCACAGACTGGTTTTATTTGGTCCCTAGTTTCTTGTTAACTTTTGTTTACTCTTATGGGATATGTGGCTATAACCTTGACCTTGTAGGCTATTTTGGGTTGCTACGGTAGGGCTAGGCAGGGGGATATCATGTGTTAGGTCCTATGTAGTATAGGACATTAGGATATAGGGGGGTTTGGTTATAGGGTTTGAAGGGGGTAATAAGGGGGGGGGATGGGGTGTAACTATAAAATGTTATGACAAGGGTGAGTTCCTGTCTTTTGCTGACAATGGTTGTATTATTTGTTGTCAATAAGATATAGATAGATAGATAAATAGATAGATAGATCATATTATAAGCATTCTTTGCTTCTCTGTAGATGTGAGAGGGTCTGACCTGGGAGTCTGGGACAAATTTTCCTTTTGGTAGGCTGGACGTGGAGGGAAACCAGTGGAGCCTAATGGAAGACTTGCTTTAAAGTTGAATCTGCTTTGTTGTTATGGCACTCAGAGGAGATGGAACAATTTAAATGCTGCTATATGCTATTGCTTAAATCTATTTGGCGCTGCTGTCCTTCCATTGCTCTGCCTCTGATGCTAGCCTAGGTCCCACAGAGCATGCTGCATGGCTGCACATGTAGGACTTGTGTGAAGCTGTAGCCGAGATTGGGTGGTGGGAGGCGGGGATAGTGCTGGGCAGACTTATACGGTCTGTGCCCTGAAAATGACAGATACAAATCAAGGTAAGGTATACACAAAAAGTAGCACATATGAATTTATCTTGTTGGGCAGACTAGATGGACCATGCAGGTCTTTTTCTGCCGTCATCTACTATGTTACTATGTAGCATCTCCTCTAGATATAGTGTCATGTGGAGCCAAGACATAGGCCCGCAGCAACTGCATCATGCTCCCATTCACCCAGACCATGATGTCCAGGCCAGCAAAACAGAGAGCTAAGCCCAGGGCAACCAAATTTCTGCTCTGAGCACTCCCGGTGCAAGCTAGTGGTGAAGCAACAAGACTGTGGTAGATCCCTCACCAGGAAGTTGTATTTATCAGTTACATTCTTGTGGCCAATTTACATCAATGGCAATGATAATTTTTTGCTCTGATATAAAGTCTAAAGGTACAATCAGAATAGTGTCATAAAATGTGAATTTTTATTAGCTTATCTTTGGATGGAACTTAAGCCCTTAAAATGTAACAATTTTAATTCTAAAAAAAGTTCAGGACACTTTGTTTTGCTTCCTGTTCTGTGGGCTCAGTTTTTAAAAGTCCATAAAGCAATTTTTGAAGCAATTGCTCAAACTGCACAATTGTATTTGTTAATTTAGAAATTGGATGCTCAATTTCTAAACTAAAAAAGACACAGATGCTACTGAAACTGCGCTTAAAACTAATTTGATGCTACCTGGGTCTGAGGCTCTGTAAAACTGACAAGGCTGATACTTGTCATGGTTTGTTGTTCCTTATAAAATTTCATCAACCACGAACTATCATCTGGTCTAACTACACTCTCAAATCTGAGTATGGTCAACAGTATTCCTTTCCTAAAACTCACATGCCTGAAATCTACTCATGAAAGGGCTTTTACCCATATTGGTGGTACTCTTTGGATATGAGTTATTTGCAGGGTTACTTGGAATTCCACTACCTTAGCTTTTTAATTAGTTCTGTTTGTTTTACTATGTAAGGATCATTTCAGGACTCTCACTAGCCCAGTGTGCATCTGGATACAGGACCATACCAAATTAGTGTAGGGAGGGAGGAAGCTTATACCATTGTGCTACAGCATACCCTGCTAGGATGGCTGCAATGCAGGGCTGGCCCAACCATGAGGCAAGACTAGGCACTCACCTAGGATAGCAGCTTTGGGGGGGGGGGGGGGGGCAGCATGGAGTAGCTGCAGTCAAAGTAAAACAATAAATCCTGATAGTCACAAAAACTAAAAGAACCATCAATGCATAATTTTACCTGCAAGAAGCAGCGGTGTACCGAGGATGGGAAGATAGCGGCATGCATGCTGAAGGAGAAGTGCAGGGAGCAGCCGTGTGGCTGTTGGCTCTGCCAGTTCCCTGTTCCCTCTGCTGTTACTTCCTGATCCGAGGTAGAGAGAGCAAGGATCCATCGGAGCTGACAGCCACATGGCTGCTCCCAGCACCCCAGCAGGTAAGAAGAATGAACCCGGGAGGGGGCTTGGAGGTGATGCGCAAGGAGGGGGGAACGACACTGCACCCAGGGGGTAGGAACGATGCTGCTCCTGGGGAGGGGGGGGGGGGGGGTGCAGTGACAATCCGCCCCAGGTGGCAGCCGACCAAGAAACACCACTGGCAGGAAGTATAATCAATTTTCAAATACCCATTTATCTGCTTAAGTGACTTAGAAATTTTGTTAATTATTTGTGTATATATGACACACACACCACAAAGTTTAATATTTTTAAAAAGTATAATATATTGGGAAGGAGAAGATTAGGGGCCTGGATGTTAATTGAATGGGAAGGGGGGACTGAAGGTTTGCTTAGGGCACCTAATATCCTTGCACTGGCCCTGCTGCAATGGTACTGCCTGCCTTTATGTAACCCTGGGTTAGGTATGAGCATCAGGTGGACTACATAAATATTTTTTTCTTGGTCTAGTTTGAGGGAAGAGCCGGGGCTAGCAAAGCTAGGAGGCCAGCTGACACAAAATCTGCACACTGAGCAAGCTTCCATTCAGTAATAAAGCAACAGACAGTAAAGTATGCTTCAAACTGTGAAGGCTTTACATTAAACTTGAATAGTTCAACAAGGAATCACTTCTATCAGAATAAATATTTACTGTTCTGCCCCATATTCATGAAAGCAGGGTACATTGCTATGTATATTTAGCATTGGTATTATTTGAAGTCTAGTAGCGCTATAGAAATGTTTAATAGTAGTAGTAGTAGTAGTATTAAATTGTATTGCCTATATATAGATAGCACTGTGTTCTAGAGCTGCTATCCCTATAGTTTGCAGTTTCCTGTGATTGACTCCTTATGAGCTTTCCCTATTGGCTCTTAGTTCTGGGCCAGGGCCAGCCCTTCCCCTCTCTTTCTAAGGGCTGTGATAGTCTTCCTAGCATACCTTTGTGATCAGCAGCTGTTGAAGGAGCTGATACTTCCTTAATCTATTGTGATTCCATCAAAATTCTTTACCGTTTTCCCAAATCACTTTCCCACATTTTCCCCTTTGAGTATTACAGCTTTTCCTGTCAGCTGGGCTGAGGTTCTAGCCATCTCCTTGCCTCTCTGTTTGCAGAAGGCAACAATTCTTTCCAAGCAACTGAAATGTAAGTTGATTTTCTTTGCTATGATTGCTACATTAAAGAAGAGTTGGATTAAGGATTGCTGGTAACCTTGTTACTTGGGAATGGTTAATGCTGGCTGCTGAAGCTTACTACTACTACTACTTATCATTTCTATAGTGCTACTAGATGTACACAGCGCTGTACACTTGAACATGAAGAGACAGTCCCTGCTCGACAGAGCTTACAATCTAATTAGGACAGACAAACAGGACAAACAAGAGATAAAGGAATATTAAAGTGAGGATGATAAAATAAGGTTTCTGAACAAGTGAATAAGGGTTAGGAGTTAAAAGCAGCATCAAAAAGGTGGGCTTTTAGCTTAGATTTGAAGACGGCCAGAGATGGAGCTTGACGTACCAGCTCAGGAAGTCTATTCCAGGCATATGGTGCAACAAGATAAAAGGAATGGAGTCTGGAGTTAGCGGTGGAGGAGAAGGGTGCAGATAAGAGAGATTTACCCAGTAAACGGAGTTCCCGAGAAGGAGTGTTGGGAGAGGTGAGAGTGGAGAGGTACTGAGGAGCTGCAGAGTGAATGCACTTATAGGTCAATAAGAGGAGTTTGAACTGTATGCGGAAACAGATAGGAAGCCAGTAAAGTGACTTGAGAAGAGGGCTAATATGAGCATAGTGACCAAATCTTGCCTAGAATAGCACTTGTATATACCAGTAAGGATAAGTCACTTGTTTATGCTAGTTAAGTTAGGGTGGTGGACTCTGGTCCTGGGGAACTGAGGAACTGAGTTCGATTCCCACTTCAGGCACAGGCAGCTCCTTGTGACTCTGGGCAAGTCACTTAACCCTCCATTGCCCCATGTAAGCCGCATTGAGCCCGCCATGAGTGGGAAAGCGCGGGGTACAAATGTAACAAAAAAATAAATAAATAATCCACAGGAACACTTACAGTCCTTGAGATTCTTCCTCCTAATTCTCCTTTCTTACTGATGATTCTTAAAGTAAAACCGGCTCTTCACAGAGACGTCTGGGGTATAGAGAGGCTTTGTCCTTCTCTCCAGCTGGATTTTGCAGCACTTCTCTCCTCTCTCTCTCTCTCTCTGTCTGGTTCGACTCCTTAGCAAGTAGTAGTGGATGACAAGTTCCCTGTCTGTGTTCCCTTGAACAGACCAGTAGCTTTGAGGGCTCTGTTGTGTTGCTGAGTCCTACTCCTGGCTCAGCAGGGTTAGAAACTGTGATAGTTAAAGCCTTTCTCATGTTAATTAGAAGATGCTGCAGCTTGGAGGTTAACAGTTATCTAACAGCCAGATGCACTAAACTTAACGAGCCATTAACGAGCAAGTAGATTACCCTGGCATGCACTAAAGGAACTTTTCCGATGACGGTAGCAGCTAACGAAAATGGAATGCAGATGAGCAAATCGTGTAGAAACCCTATTGTAATGAGATGCACTAACATGTTCCGATTGCCTTAATGCTGGAAAATCTAGCAAGAGGTCTGTACCTCTCGTTGGGGCTGTGCGGGATTGAAAACTTCATAAAATGTAACAAAAAAAATCGGGAAGGGGAGGAACAGCCAAGTGCTCGTCATGGACGTCCATTATGGGCGGTCTTCACCCGAAAAAACACCCAGGTGCACCCTTTATGGAGTGGCCTAGTGGTTAGAGTGGTAGACTTTGGTCCTGGGGAACTGGGTTCGATTCCCACTGCAGGCACAGGCAGCTCCTTCTGACTCTGGGCAAGTCACTTAACCCTCCATTGCCCCAGGTACAAATAAGTACCTGTATATAATATATAAGCCGCATTGAGCCTCCCATGAGTGGGAAAGCACGGGGTACAAATGTAATAAAAATAAAAATAAAAAAAACCCACCGTTGAGCTTTATTAAGCTTTATTAAGCTCCGCTTCAAACAAGACGTCCATTTTGGGCGCCCCCCCCCTCCCCCCGCAATAATAAAAACTTCCTTTTGGCCGCCCTTCACTCAGCTGAGAGACCCGGAAGTCTCTGACTGAATGCTGAAGCATGCAGTGAATCACAGGGCTTGAACCACAAGCCAAAGAATGGAAGAGAGAACAGCATCAACTAGGAGCTTGCAAATAGGACAAGGTATTGTGGGGGGAGATTCCCTTTTGAGAGAATCTGTGTGGAAGAGGAACCCTTAAAGGAGAGACTATGAAGTTTGGGTATCAGGTTTGCCAGCAGCCAGGAATCCCCTACCTTCCAAAAGACTGGCATTTATTGAAAGGGATCACAGACACTTTCAGTGATTATACAATGCTGTATCACCTCAGGACCCAAAAAAACCCAACCTCAGTACATGTTTTACGCAAATTTTCAGTAAAATTAGTTGAAGCCACATGAGCCAACTGTTCAAAATGATTGGGGGTGCTAAACCCAATGGAAATTGTCCCTCCCTGGACACTGTCAAGGAGTCTGCTCAATATTGGGGATGCCCGAGCACCCACAGAACCCACAGAGTTGGCGCCTATTTGGAGCACCCCATATCTGTCTCTGAGAATTTGTGGTAAAAAGGTCCTTGAAGGGAAATCCCTCCCCTCTCCCCCAAAGAGATGATGTCTCCTTAGAGAAAAAAGTGCATGTGCTGAGCGAAGAGAGGGAGACTACCAGGACAGAATAAATGTCCTCTGGGGTCCTAGGGTGTGACACCACTGTCGAACTGCCCAAACCAAGGGACTCCTCCCCCACCCCCCTTTATAACTAATTTTGACACGGTTCTGAGACTTGAATGGGAATCCGGATTCTCTGTCTTGTGTTAAGGATTCTTATGATTATGTATTTTAACATACTTGAAACTGTACATATGTACTTTTTTCATTGGCTGACCTCAGCTCAGAGTATCTACCTGAACAAGTATGTAAACATTATTTTTTAATTCAACATTTTATTTTAGTTTTAACAATGTAATTAGAAAAGCAATGACATAGAGTAATGCTGTGTGCATTACAATCAAAAACTATTACCAATCAGTAATGAATTAATTTTAACTGAATTAAGATTACCAATTACAGAAGTTAGTGAAGGGCTTCCAATCCTATAAACAACTTCTCTTTTCTGCCACCACCAAATCATATTCAAAATCAGAAGCGGGTTATTCAGAATTAACTTCAAAGCTAAAGAGAGCAACAAAACTTAACTCTGAACATATCTCTAAGGATTTCCAGTTTTATAAGCTACATTTTCCTGAATGTACATACACAAGCCCACAGTACCACAGAACCAAACAGACCTCCGCATAGATCTCAAAGGCACACAACACACAGCAAAAGTGACACAAAAAAGAAAACTAGATGATGTAAATAGAGTCAAAGTTTAATTCAAACACATCCCAGACATGAGTTGTGTTTAGGCCAATTTGGAGTCTTCTCTAGGACATAAGCCCCTCAAGCTTTCAGCATTTGTTAAGCTAGTCTAAAAACTTTACTCAATGAGTGTAGACAGTCAGAAGCACAAAATGCTATCAGGCAGCTTGGGTATAAATCTTCAATAGCACAGCATACAATGAAGCAATAACATTTGCCCAGAATATTTGTCAATAAAATATAAACAAACAAATCCAAATAAATCTCTTAATCAATATAGGCTACAGCCCAAAGAATGCTGCCAGCATCCCCTTTCATTCACCAAGGGGTGCTTTTACTACGGTGCCCTGAAAAATGGCCTGCGTTGGTGTAGGCGCGTGTTTTCAGCGCACCTGCAAAAAATGCCTTTATCTTTGTCGAAAATAGATGTGTGGCACAATCAAAATTGGAACACGTCCATTTTGGGTCTGAGACCTTACTGCTAGCCATTGACATAGCGGTAAAGTCTCACGGAGTAACTGTGCGATATTGACCTATGCGCGTCAAATGCCACTTGGCATGCATCTGATACGCGCAACTGAAAAAGTTACTTTTGGACAAGTGTATCAGATGCATGCCAAAAATGAAATTACTGCGAGAGCCACACAGTAGCCAGGCGGTAACTCCATTTTGACGCGTGTTGGGCGCGCGAAGACGCTTGCATTGCTTAGTAAAAGGGTCCCCAAGTGATGATGGAGATAAAAACAATCTGTAAACTATCTAGGAGCTCAGACTTATATCTAAAGTCATGGATCTTTTTACTAAGCTGCAGCAAAAAGGGGCTTTAGCATGCCCTTATGTAGGTTTTTCCCACACATTAAGGCCATTTTTATAGCATCAGTAAAAATGACCTTTTTCTATTTTCTGTATCAGTGGTCATGCACCAATCTTGCCATTAGAAAAAATTAGTATGTGTGAACTTACCATCACCTGCTTTGTAGGCAGTAAGGGCTCACACACTACAATGTTGCACTCTCCACCTCTAGACATGCCCCCTCAAAAAAGTAGTAATATTTTTAGCGTACGGTTAGTGCATGCACATTTGGCACTTACCAGAGGATGCTTGAGCACATCCCATGGCACGCCATTCTATGGTAAGTATCTTTAATAAAGTAATCAAACAGATCAAGTGTGCTGGACATTCCAACCTGTTGACACTCAATTTAATACAATCATGAAAGCATAAAGAAATTTTGTTACGCCATTTTGAGCTGCGTTAAGGCACGTGTTGGCACCTAATGCAGCTTAGTAAAAGGGGCCCAAAGGATATGTAAAACCCATTCAAGTTTTTTAGCAGGACGTTTAATCCTTTTCTCTTGGCGCTGGGTAGCAGGGCATTCACTGTCATGTTGAACAGGTTTTTGGTCTCAGCCAAAACAGCAGACCTTGGCTCATGTCTCAGACTCTGTGTTTGCATCTTAGCCATAAAGAGGAATCTTGTTAACATAAGAACATAAGAATAGCCATACTGGGTTGGACCAATGGTCAATGTAGTCCAGTATCCTGTTTCCAGCAGTGGCCAATCCAGGTCACAAGTACCTGGAAGAAACCCAATTAGTAGCAACATTCTATGCTACCAATCCCAGAGCAAGCAGTGGTTTCCCTTATGTCCATCTCAATAATAGACCATGGACTTTTCCTCCAGGAACTTGTCCAGACCTTTCTTAAGCCCAGATATGCTAACCACCATTACCACATCTTCCAGCAAAGAGTTCCAGAGCTTAATTATTCTTGGAGAGAAAAAATATTTCCTCCTATTTGTTTTAAAAGTATTTCCATGTAATTTCATTGAGTGTTCCCTGATCTTTATACTTTTTGAATGAGTGAAAAAGTCGCGTCACCTCCACCCGCTCCATACCACTCAGGTTTTTGTAGACCTCAATCTTATCCTCCCTCAGCCACCTCTTTTCCAAGCAGAAGAGCCCTAACCTCTTTAGCCTTTCCTCATATGAGAGGAGTTCCATCCCCTTTATCATTTTAGTCACTCTTCTTTGAACCTTTTCTAATTCTGCTATATCTTTTTTGAGATAAGGTGCCCTGAATTGAACACAATACTCAAGGTGAGATTGCACCATGGAACGATACAGAGGCATTATAATATTTTCTTATTTTGCATCCCTCTTCTAATAATTCCTAGCATCCGCTGCCGTACACTGGAAAGAAAATTTCAGTATGGACTAGATTCAGTAAATGGAGCCCAAATTTGGGTGCCAAAAAAAAATGCACACCAAGCTCTATTCTATAAACGGCACTCTGAGTTGGGTGCTATTTATAGAACAGCACATAGCACACATCATTAGTGAATACCCCTGACCTATCCATGCTCCTCCCATGGCCACACCCATTTTCAGTTACACTCTAAAAGATTTGCACATGAATCTTTATAGAATAGTGCTTAGCAAGATGTGCATTCAAATCCAAATAGTTGCCAATTAGCACTAATAATTGATTGTTAGTAGTCAATTATTGGGCACCATATGATTGCAATCATTAAGCTAACACAACTTGTACGTCATTACTTCTCTTTACCTCAGAAGGAACCAATAAGAATACTGTTGTTTGTGAAGATAGGACCTCTAAATGTTTTGTTAAATAGGAATGATAAAAGAAAATTCACCTTGCTATAATTCTTAAAAGTGTAAAAATTAAAACTTGTTAATTTATAACTTGAAATATTTAGAAAAATAATTCCTATGCAACTCTGTATTCTTTAACAGACACATTAGCATAAAATAGAACATGTTTTTAAAACAATGCATATTAACCATGTTAATACATGCAAAACCAGTAGAACATACTAGTATCTATGCGTGTAAATGAGCCATTCTAATATGCAAGAGTAGCTAGTTCATGACTGGATTATTACTTCACCTTGTCATTTCAAAGTAAGCAAGTGTTGAAAATAATTGGGACCACCGCTATAGGGTCCATTGATCAGCTGATCCCAAAAAGTAGTCTCCTTACCTTCTGTTTCCGCAGGCTTCCTGGGCTAGTAGGAGATGGGCTTGGAGATTTTCCAGAGCGAGGAGTAGAAAGCTGACTACCAGCAGTTCCATTAACTAGAAGAAGAAGAAGAAATATATATATGTCCATACATGAAATCAAAACTTAAATAGGGAAGACATCAAGAAGATGTGGTTTCATATCCTGTAAAAACAAAGAAACAGAGAAAATATAGGCAGATAAAAACTATATGGCCTATCCAGTCTGCCCATCCATGCCATCTACTTTGTCTATCACTGCCTTAGAGATCCTATGTACTTGTCCCAAACCCTCTTGAATTCTGATTCTGTTTTCGCCTCCACCACTTAACCATTCCACAAATTCACCACCCTTTCCAGGAGGTAAGTTTATGAAGTTTTTTTCCCTCTGTTTTATTTTCTGTTCCTTTCCTAATGATTCCTAACATTCTGTTTCTTTTTTTGGCCACTGCCACACACTAAGAAGATTTTAAAGTATTGTCCAAGATAACACCTAAATCCTTTTCCTCAGTGGTGACTCCTAATGTGGAACCTATTATCATATCTCTATAATTCGGGTTGTTCTTCTGACTGTGCATCACTTTGCACTTTTCCATATTAAATTTCATCTGACCTTTGGATGCCCAGTCTTCTAGCTTCCCAAGGTCCTCCTGCAATTTCTTGTAGTCCGCGTGTGATTTATCAGCTTTGACTAGTTTAGTGTCATCTGCAAATCTGATCACCTCACTCATCATTCCCATTTCCAGATCATTTATAAATATGATGAGAAGCACTGGTCCTAGTACAGATTCTTGTAGAGGTAATTCTATAAAGAGAGTGACAACATTTTGGTGCAAGAACACCAGCACTTACTCGCGTAAATGCCCATATTGGGCTAGCTTCTGTATATGGCATCCAAAATGTAGGCGCATTGGAATAACGTGCCTAAGTGTATTCTATAAACTACACCTAAAATTAAGTGCAGTTTATAGAATACGCCTATCTTCCGTTTACACAATTAAATTTAGTCATGAGCATTTGCCTATAGCTAAGTTAGGCATGGACTGGGTGTATTCTGTAACAGCATGCATAGTTTTTAGAAATGCCCACAACCCGTCCATTCCAAGCCCATGGCTAATGTGTGTAAATTCTGCATTTTAGAATATTAACAGAATATGCTTAGAAAGCTGTGTGTGTAAATTCTAATTAATGCCAATTAGTGTCAATAATTGCTTGTTAAGTGGCAATAATCGGCACTGACTGGCTCATTAAGATAATTAATTTGCGAGCACTAATCAGTAAAGGTCGCCCAAAGTTGGGCATGCAAGTTTGGGCATGGATTGCAGATGTGTATATAAACTAATTAGCTAATTAAGTGCTAACAATAATTGGTGTTAACAAGCAGTTGGCAGTAATTAGGAGTTACGTGCAGATCTGCCTATGCCCTATTCTATAAAAAGCACTCCAAAGGTGGCACGGCCATGGGAGGAGGGGCATGGGTGAGTCAGGGGCATTCCCAGAATTTAGACATAATGTTATAGAATACCTGCATTTGCACAGCTGTCATTAATTGGGCCCCTATAAATAACATCTAAAAAGAAATCTATTGATAATCACCTGTTTCTTTGGATAAATTAAAGTGGTCTTTCTATTTTATCCTACCTAATACCACTCAGTGTAGCAGTGTAGCAGTGGTCCGCAAGACACCAAATATACATGGTGCTATCTAATGATATTCTTTAATGTTCAAAGCTGCTTTCCTCTAATAAAAAATGCACTTATTTCCAAATCTTCTCTACATTAGCAAAGCAGAACCAATAAAAATAATCAACCAAACCAGAACATCAAGTTCTCTTCTTCAAAAGGTCACTCAATTTTAATTGAGCCAAGAGTGTAAGATGGCCTAATAGCATAGGTACCTATTCACTGCCCAACTAAATTACAAGCAGAAATACAGAAATGAAAACTACAATGGTCTTTCTTTGTACCATAGCAAACAGAAGTCTTTTTCTCCCAAATTACTATGACCATCAAATTCTGCAATAAGCACCTGTCTCCATAAGGAATACATGTTTGGGATCCCAATATACATGCTGCAAATAGGGATAGCTGAATTTCCACACATATTCTCAGTCACAATGCATGCTTGATATCGTTAGCTAAGAAACTGCTCGTTGTGTACACCTGATCCATACATGAACATGACACACCAGGAGATCAATAGTATATTTAACTTACCTTCTATGAGTTCTAACATGGGAGCAGTCTTTTGTAATTAACCAGAAAATGTTTGAAAGAAAATAATTCCTTCCCTATACTAAGCCAAAGCTGTAGCAAAAACGAAAAAAACAAAACAAAAAGCAGCAGGATTAGTTAAGGATAGCTGAAGCTGCTCACAGAGTGAGCTGAATGAGATGCAGGACTCATAAGCAAATGCTTTTTCTGCGTAAGCTTGACGTCTTCTGAGCAGCGGTGGGAGGTGCAGGTGCTGTCTTAGGGCTATATCAAAGGTGTCAATTAAGCAATATGCCGCTGCTTCAGAGCACTGAGCAACCACAACACCCCACTCAGATCTCATAAAGCCCCCAAAGCCTAAGAAATTTTATATGCTATGCCATGATTCATTATGAGGTGCCTGGGGCTTAGATGGGGGGAGGGAACAAAATACTATATGACTCATCTGAAAATTGAAATGACAGTCACTAGTAAACCTCTGATGACTGACAATCTACTGACTATTAAATTATACAAGCACAGTAAAGATGTGGGTTAGCTGGCATTTACCCATTTACTATTTATCAATTTTTTTTGGATTGTTAATATAGTAATTTTTGTAAGGTTCATTAAAAAGGAGCAGAAGCAAAACATATGTGCCTATCTCCCATGACACATTAGTTTCTGTCAATGTATGATGCAGAATGGTGAGTATTACCACTGCGTTAACTGTTCACTACATTGGTTGCAGCGTTTCTTCCTTAGAAACAGAACTATATATAAATTGTAAGAATTTTCACCAGCTCTGTTAGGAAAAGCCAAACTCCTTCCTTTTCCATTTCAAAAATAGAAAACAACACAAAATGCTAAGGGCTCCTTTTACTAAGGTGCGCTAATGGATTTAGCATGAGCTAATAATTAGTGTGTGCTAAATGATAAGATGCCCATTATATTCCTATCATTTAGCGCACCTTAGTAAAAGGATCCCATAGTGGAATAAAAATACAATCACATAAATAAGAAAAAATAAAGATGGGGCAGAGAAGACACTTAGGGGCCCTTTTACTAAGATGCACTAAGAAACAGGGCCGCTGAGTGGGAGGGCAGGGGGAGGGGCAAAATTCCCCAGGCCAGCGCTGGGGTCTCTCTCTCTCCTGCTCCTGACAGGACCCGGGTGATCATGTCCCGACAGGTGCAGGAGAGACAAAACTCTGGCGCCAGGCCCCCCCTTGGAGGCTGGGGAGGACCCAGAGGATCAGACACTGCAGGTCTTCCTCCAGCGCTGCTCTTCATTCTGCCTATTGCTTGCCATTGCGGCTCAGCGTACGCAGCATCCCCGCCAGCTAAGGTATTTGTAAGTTGTGGCGGCAGCAGCGATGATCGGCCGTGCTAAGAAATAGGCTTAGCGCATTTTAATGTAGAACTTTTCCGCATGCTAAACCCATATCTAGAGCATCCCTAAAATAGAGCTTTTTTTTTTCTTTTTCCAAGCCCTATGCTAATTTTTCCCATTAGCACAAGAGACCTGCAAAATATTAACAAGGCAGCACTTACTGTCTCCTGTTTAGTAAAAGGGCCCCTTAAAAAAAAAAAGGACCAACTTAGAAGAACACTATTCAGTCAATAAAGGGAGATAGGGGCCTACTTTAGATATATAATGGAAAGAAAACATAAATCAAAAGGGGAATAGTAAACATAAAAGTAGAAAATAGGCTTAATAAGTTGGGGGAAGCATTGAAGGCAGAAAACTTTGACTTCTTTCACTCAGTGTACATAAAAGAAGGGGAAGGTAATGTGCCCAAGACAGGACAAGAGATACAAATGATTTCAAAATGAACACAAACCTTCTTTAGAAAGGATGAGTTCTTGGAATACTTACACAGATGAAGATATAGGCATTATAATCTGATGAACTACACTCCAAAATTTTGAAAGAGCTGAAGGAGGTGCTGAATGCACCACTTACAACTCTATTCAATTTGTTCTGAGGGCCTGGAGGAGACAAGATGTGGTTCCACTCCAAAAATTAGAAAGCAGGTGACTACAGAACTGTCAGTTCGACATGAGTGGTGCACACAGCTATGGAAACACTACTAAAAATAAGATCAGCACAGTAACTTGAAGGACTCTAGACAATGTGCATTAACAAAAGGGAAAGCTTCTTAAACTTTAGAGTGCCCTGTTATAAAATTAATCCCATTTGGATTAAGACAAAGAGGGGTCAATGCTCAAAGTTCGTGGTAGAGTAAAGATTCTACTACAAAATCAGTATCAAAAAATTGCTGTAGCAAGCTTAAACTAATAAGCATGCAAATTAATGCTGCGTTAAAACTGTGGCAGTAATCTGTGGTTTAGCGCTAAATGTTAACTTTCCTATTAAGTGCTGAGTGGTGATTGGCTCAGGCACTGATAGAAGAGTTGACATTTAAAAAAAAAGCACAAGCATGCAGCGGCATGCATCAGCCCCTTGTCCCCAACCCAATTCTTCTTCCAGCCTCCTTCCCAAACATATCCCTGGTGTCTAGCAGCACCCACCCCACCCTGCCCCCACATGACTGACCCTCTTCTGACCTCACCCCCTTTCCCAAAGAAAAAAACATTTCCTGGTGGTCCACTGACCCCTCTGGCCCTTTCTCCGCTGCCCAGGTGGAAAGAAAATGCCCTGGTAGTTGAGTGGCCCCTCCAGCCCCTACCCTCCCCCCAGTTGCAAACATGCCTTAATGGTCTAGCAGAAATACCCCCCCAACCCCTGTACCTCATACAAGGCAGGAGTGAGGCCCACTCACTCCTGTCTCCAGGCGTCATCATCTGGGAAATGGTGGCACTCCACCCTGTGCAGTGCATCATGGGATGCATTGGGCAGGGCCTGTCTACCATATAAGGGAATCTATCTTTTTTTGTAGATGACGGCTTCTGAAGGCAGGAGCAACTGGGCATTGCTATTGCCTCATAAGAAGTATGGAGATCGGGGGTGTGCTCCCTCTAGACCACCAGGCTATTTTGTTTGTGACCAGGGGAGGGAAGGGGAGGTGCCAAGGGGACCACTGGACCAACAGGGCATTTTTTATATTAGGAGAAGAGGGAGGTTAAAGGGGGTTGGGAGAGAAGGGAGGTGGGTTTGGAAGGGGGGGGGGTCCATTAGAAGTGTATTTTCTTTCTTTATTTTAGGGAAGGGGGTCATGTTGGGTTGGGTCAGGAAAAGGGAGGGAGGTTAGGACCAGTGCAGGAAGCAGTCCAGGGCAGGGTTGTCAGATCGGAGGGAGGGAATGGCTGCCGCTAGACCGTTCCTTTCAACCAACCCTACTCTACCCTGGACTTGGTGAAGGGTTTTCTGTGCTAAACGAGCATGAGAAACATTTTTTAGCATGGCTGTAGGGTGCACTATGATCACATTAACAAGCACTTAAATGCATTTTAATGTGATCTATGGTAATGGTTTCAGCACAAGTTAATACCGACACTGAAACCATTTGAGCATTACAGAGTTAGTAAAACCCATAGTAAAACCAGGTTACTGTTGTGCTAATGCTTTGTGAATTGGCTCCAGAGTTGTTAACTGGGTGAAGAAATGTTAAAGCAATAGTACTCAAAGTGGTGGTCATTGGACTCTGATCTGGTGAAGGTAAAGGGAGCAAGGGGGTGGCCCCAGGACTTATTAGGGCAGTTCTTCTCTATATTTTCAACAGCAACAATATACATAGATTTGAGGGAGAAACATATGTTATAAGAGATCCTTTGCTTGCCTGTGGGAGTGCCATTGCTTTTTGGGATTTATAATTCACAGTTGGTTCAAAGTTCCTGCTTCATTCCTTTTTATCTGTTTTATTTGTATTTCTGAAATTGCAGTCCTGATCCCTTTCTGAGAAATTCTGAGAGAAGAGGACATTTCTCTGGTAAGTGAACATTATTTTGCCTTGTGCTTTAGGAACTTAAAGATTGGGGTTTAAAGGAGGAATTGTAGGTTAGTGATAGGCAGAATAAAAATATAAAAAAGCAAACTTTATCAACTGATCTCCATACTCCAACCTAAACACCGGAACCCTGCAACACAATCAAAACTCATACCAGAACTGGACAAACCTTAACTCTCTTTCCTTTAATACTTAATTTACTCTGTCAGTTATGAACTTTAACGCAAGATCACTCTGTATTTCTCTTACCGGAATTGGCGATTGCCATCACAGTACTATGTAAGCCACATTGAGCCTGCAAATAGGTGGGAAAATGTGGGATACAAATGCAACAAATAATAATAATAATAATAATAATAAGACAGCCTCTAGCAGTCACTGTAGGACCTAGTTTAGTCTTAGGGGAGAGAGAGAGAGAGAGAGAAAAGCAAGCGTTATTAACTAGTTTCCATAGTGTACAACCCTTTCCCCATAGTTTTAAACTGAAATTTTCTCTAGAAGTAGACACTTTTCCCATAGTTTTAAACTGAAACTTTTTCTAGAGGTAGAAAACAGCCAAAGAACTTTAAAAGGATAGTGGGAAGGCTGAAATCTTGTTCTAAAAGACAGTTATTTTCTGTTCTTTGGTTGCTGGAGAAGTAGCATTGCCACTGACCTGAATTAGGTGTTAATTAAGGTATGAGAAAGTAGAATATTTGCAGAGATTACTAAGGACAATTTGATTACTGAGTTAGCTTGAAAGGGTCTGGTTGAAGCAGTCCCCTTAGATTCAAAACTACATAAAAAGAAAAGATCCCACTTAACTTTCTTTCTGAGAAGTTCTGAGAGAAGAGGACATTTCTCTGGTAAGTGAACATTATTATACCTTGTGCTTTGGGAACTTAAGCATTGGGGTGTAAAGGAGGAATTATAGGTTAGTGATAAGCAGAATAAAAATTGTAAAAAAAAGCAAACTTTATCAACTAATCGCCATACTCTTTCCCCCCTAGTTTTAAAACTTGAACTTTGTACCACAGCATTAACAGATAGCACTGCAAGACCTAGTTTAGACCTCGTTTTCTTGTAGGGATTTACTACCGTCCACTGGGACAGAACGAACAGACAGATGAAGAAATGTTTACAGAGATTAGGAAAGCTGGCAAATTGGGCAAAGCTATAATAATGATTTCAATTACTGAAATACTGACTGGATAAATGTTACATCAGGAAGTGCCAGGGAGATAAAATTTCTAGATGTAATAAACGACTGCTTCTTGGAGCAGCTGGTCCAAGAACCGACAAGACAGGGAGCTATTTTGGATCTGGTCCTTGGTGGCTTGCAGGACATAGTGCAAGAGGTGGCAGTGTTGGGTCCCCTGGGCAACAGTGATCCCCTGGGCAACATGATCAAGTTTGAGCTACTATCTAGGATGAACCCACAAAGGAAATCTACTGTAGCTGCATTTAATTTTCGAAAGGGCAACTATAATAAAATGAGGAAAATGGTTAAAATGAAAGGACACTAAATCAGGCGTGGACATTGTAATGGAAAAGGGACAGAAATAGATCTGTTACCAGAAAGAACACAGATAAATATTATTGGCAGAAGAGCACATCCGTTGCTGTTAATGGAAAATGACAAATTCAAACATACTGCATGAGTGCTGAGATGTAGTATCTGGGGCACACTCAGAGAAACCTTCAAGAATTTCCAAGAAAGCTCTTGAAATGTGTTCTATGTTGGAACATTGGATTACATCCTCCATTTATGTGACTACAGTGAGCATATGAAATTAAAAACTACTGAAAATATAAAACTAGCTTTTGCCTCAATTGATTAACATGAGTCAGTATAAGAAAATCTGGATGAGTTCCCACACTCAGCTTCTGAGTCTCAAGGAGCCAGAAGCTGAAGGTCTTATAGAGGTAGTATTAGAAGACCTAGGATAGGATTCCAAGCTATCACTCAACAGTGACATCTGGTTGTTAAAATTGACATGTCCATTGGATTTGAGAGAGAATTGCTATCTGTGCCTCAGCTACTGTCACTGGAATAGCTGACTAAATGGAAGGGATAGGATGAAACAAATTGAGGGAAAAAACTGGCTAGCTATTAATCAAGGTAATACTCTCCAGCTGGGTCAGGTTTCAATTGAGTTGGATACTCAAAGGAGGAGGAAGAAGATATGAGGCCAAAAAGTGGTTTATTACTGATATACTGGTAATGATCCTTTGTTTTGGGGGTAGTTGAGGCAGGGGAGGCTTGGATATGAATCTTCTTTTTCTTATAGTCACATACCATGTGTAATGAGTTTATCTTGTTGGGCAAACTAGATGGACCGTACAGGTCTTTATCTGCCGTCATCTATGTTACTAAGTTATAATCTCTATCCAGTCAATATTCAATGCTGGCCTTTATATGGACAGTGGCATTGAATACTGGCATCTGACAGTTGCACTCAGGCTACCAGCTATTATCCAGTTCCCAGCTAATATTCAGCTGGGATCTATATAAGAAACTTATGCAGGTCACAGCTGAATTTTGTCTGGGACCTGCATAAATAGAGTGTGCATGTTCTCCCCTCCCAGCAGCTCCTGCACAAGGACCAACTCCTTCCTCTCCAGTTAATGGAGGTCCCCTACACCTAGTGTACTCCCTGGTTGTCACTGATTCAGAGCCGGCATCCACTTAGCTAACTGGGCAAAGTTAGTACTGCTTTTTATGCAGTCCTACATGCCTAGTTAGCTATGCGGGTGCTGGCACTGAATATTCTACCAGCATCAGCATAATTTCTGACTCCTCCCTGACCTGTACACTTGGGACATGGATGTTGAGTGCCAATATTCATCTGCACTGTCTGCTTAAGTGCCGCTAAATATTGGCAGCTAGGCAGATACAAGCAATATAAACAGGCAAGAGGCTCTACTGCACATTTAAATCGCTTTGAATATCAGGCCCCATGAAGAAATAAAGTTTTGAGTTTAATTTTTGAAGTTACACAAACCACATTGAAAAGTGCACACTTATAGTGTGAATCAAAGATCTGTTTTTTTTTTCATTCACAGACTAAAAATGTCTGTCTGATAATGTAGAGAGGACTAGATGTGGAGTGGAGGAATGTGTCTTGTGGTGTGTATGTGAAGATGTCTTTGATGGGATGGAAAAGGAAGGGATTTTCGATTTAATTCACCATAGTAGCTCAGTAAACATTCAGGTACCATAGGTCACCGTATCTCAAAAAATATATAACAGAATTAGAAAAGGTTCAAAGAAGAGTGACCAAATGATAAAGGGTATGGAACTCATCCCATATGTGGAAAGGCTAAAGAGGTTAGGGCTCTTCAGCTTTGAAAAGAGATAGCTCAGAGGGATCTGACTGAGGTCCACAAAATCCTGAGTGGTACAGAACGGGTAAAAGTGAATCGATTTTTCACTCTTTCAAAAAGTACAAAGACCAGGGGACACTCAATGAAATTACATGGAAATACTTTTTAAAAACAAATAGGAGGAAATATTTTTTCACTCAAGGAATAGTTAAGCTCTGGAACTCGTTGCTGGAGGATGTGGTAACAGCCATTACTGTACCTGGATTTAAAAAAGACTTGGAAATATATGGTCATTTGGAATTTTTGTTGGGGAGTTTGTACAACTAAAAAATTCAATAAAGAGATAAAATGAAAGAAAAAAGGTTTGGACAAGTTCCTGGAGGATATGTCCATAGTCTGCTATTGAGATAGACATGGGAAAGCCAATGCTTGCCCTGGGATTGGTAGCATGGAATGCTGCTACTGTTTGGGTTTCTGCCAGGTATTTGTGACCTTGATTGGCCACTGTCGGAAATAGAATACTGGACTAGATGGACCATTGGTCTGACCCAGTATGGTTATTCTTATGTTCTTATTTACTTCCCTGTTCCTGGAGGGCTTACAATTCAAGGGATCTGCTTACTAAAGCATGGAATGCATTTACCGTGCAAGTTAGCATACAGTTAATACTTACCACCTGACCATAACACTTAGACCATGTGCTAATTCATGTAGTAACTGCTTGCTGCAGTATGGGGAGGAAAGGGGTTGAGAATCGGCGGGTTATGGGTCTGGACAATGATTACAGTTTGTGCCTAGTAAGTTACAGCTTTTCTAGTATGTTCATATTGAATGTTTCTAAAGGTCAGTACGCTAAGGCAGTTGAGGTGGGCTGACCTAAGAGCTTGTGAAGGGATATAAGGAATTAAATAGTGAGGCAGATAAGAAAGTTCCTCAATGGTGTGAATCTTGAAAACGAGTAACACTATTTTGAATGTAATTCGGTGTGATATAGGTAACCAGTGAGCATTTATAAGGAAGGGGGTCACATGATCAAACTTCTTAAGACCGTTAATAAGTTTTATTGCTGTGTGTTGGACTGTTTGTAACCTGTGATGATCCATGACATAAAGACCCATATAAAGAGACTTACAGTAATCTAACTGGCTAATTACTAGAGAATGTACTAAGATGTTTAATGCAGGAGGGTGTAACAGTGGTTGAATAGATCTGATGAGCCTCAGTTTGTAGAAAGAGCATTGAACTACATGGGATATCTGCTGTTGGAAAGTAAGTTTAGTATCTGGATATGTCATTAAGAAGAATGATGCCATGCAGTAACTGCAGAGCAGATGTTGGCCATACCCCCCAACAGCTGCCACACAGGCTTTACAAATATCATTTTGAATGTAGTTGCAAAAACCTCAGAAAGGCGGTATATCAAGTCCCATTCCCCCCCCCCCCCACCCCTTCACTGCTGTTGCAGCCTGCCATATCCCCTCCTATACCATGATACTTGGGATTCCTGCAGCACAATCAGAAAGTTTTCACTGCTGCTGTCACCATCTCCTGCTCGTCAACACATGCGCAAACCAATCTATAGACAGGGGATTGGAATGGTCAGGCATACCCTCCTTAACGTGTTCTCAATCCAGCCAAAGACGCCAAGAAATATCAAGGAACGTTTTCTGATGTAAGTGATATACAATAACTGACATACTATGCAAAGTATATATTTATAGGGGCTCCTTTACTAAAGTGTGTTAGGCACTTAACACGTGGTTAACGCGTAAAAACAGACTAATGTGCAACCACATTATGGCATTTTGAAATAGTTTGCTTGTTAATGTTCAGTAAACCGTGCATTAATGATTTTCTCAGAATTTCTCTCAGGGAATGTAGTGAAAATAGGGGCATGGAAATGTTATACAGTTACTGCATTATACTTGCCATATGTCAACTGGCTAATGAACAGTTAAAAAGGGGGGAGCACTTAGCACCTGATAAATAGGAGGTGCTTATTGCCCCTGCGTTAACTGTGAGCGGGTACCACATACTAATTCTTTATGAAGAAGCCCCAGGATACATGAATAACCTAATCAATCTTCCAGCCAGGAATACATCAAACACATGCCGTTCATTCCTAAATCTCCATTACCCTACCTGAACAGCCTCAAATATAAATCCACTTACGCTTCCTCCTTTTCCTTTATCAGCACCCAGTTATGGAATGTGTTGCCAAAAGCTGTCAAAACTACTCAAAACCATCTAAACTTTAGGAAATTACTCAAGACCAACCTGTTCCAGAAGGCCTACCCCCATGAT
This sequence comes from Microcaecilia unicolor, assembly GCF_901765095.1. Taxonomy (NCBI): domain Eukaryota; kingdom Metazoa; phylum Chordata; class Amphibia; order Gymnophiona; family Siphonopidae; genus Microcaecilia; species Microcaecilia unicolor. The sequence continues at coordinate 82,707,584 of NC_044034.1, forward strand.
CCAATATAAAACCTAAAGTCCTGCAAAACAGCATATAAATGGACCATTTTGGACTCTCTTACCTCTACCCACTTTCCCTCTACACCCTATTCTTTCTATCCTTGCTGACTACTACAATCTATTGTATTTATATAACTACCGAATTGGCGATAGCCTTTTCGGTTTATTGTAAGCCACATTGAACCAGCAAACATGTGGGAAAATTGTGAGGTATAAATGTGATAAATAAATAAATAAATACTAATTATCAGGTTCAATTTCTATCTAATCCAGGCTACAATACCTCATTAAGCTGCGTTAGCTGCAAATCTTAAAGCATTATAGTAAAGGGACCTCTTAATGTCCTAGGCATAGTTGGGCAAATACATTTTACACAGTGAGTGAATTTCATACCCTGTCAATAACTACTGTCTTGTCTGAAACGAAGGTGAGCCCTTAGGTCCCGCAAGGCCCCGAAGGACCTCAGAGGACAGCCGTGCAACCCCAAGTCTTCACCCGCGGCGACCGCCGTTCACCGTGGGTTGAGCCCCCAGCTGCAGGCGGCCAACGGGACTTCCGGAACCGCGGGGTTGACGAACTGACCCAGTACTGGAACCAGGAGCAAAGAGGGCAGGTGGAAAACAGAGTAGTCCAATAACAGGCAACAGGTCAGGGCAGGCAGCTCACAGCGTCGTCCGAAACAGGCAACAGGTCAGGGCAGGCGGCTAGCAGAGTTGTCCAGAAACAGTCAAAAGGTCAAAACCAGGAGAGCAAGGAAACGGACTGAAAACTAGAACACACGAAGACTGGCCTAGGGAAACAGAACCTGAAGCAATGTCCTGTTTCAGGCCCGCTCCTTAAATACTGTCAGCATTCAACCGCCCAGCCCCAGCCGACATGGCCGGCCAATTGGAACCCGACTACTGAAGAAATCCCTCTGGTTGGTTCCGTCCGGCCTCCCAGGCGGGACTACCGCACCGGCCTCCAATCTGACTCCTCTGAGGTGGAGCTTCGGATTCCCGCGCCCGAAAGTGGAGGAGACGCCGGCCATCGCGTCTCGGCGCCATCCTCCCTGCTGGCGCAAGCACGGACCCCATAGCTGGCGATCGAGAGCCCGGAAGCCGCGATCGCCGGCCCACGAGCTCGGCCCCGGACAGGGCGGCCATCGCCACGGTGATCCCCAGCTCTCCGCCGCGGCCTCAAGAAGGCTGGCCCTCACCGCAATGGACACCGGCTCTTGCTTCCCGCAGAGGAGCAGCCGGAGGGAGCGACGGATGTGACAACTGCTACTACTACTACTACTATAAATCACTTCTATAGCGCTACCAGTCGTACGTAGCGCTTTACAATTGAACATGAAGAAGACAGTCCCTGCTCAAAAGAGCTTACAATCTAAATCAGGACAAACAGACAGGACCAAAAAGGATAAGGGAAGGACAGACAGAAGAACACATAAGGATAAGATCAAAGTTACAAGTCAGGAGTCGAAAGCAGCATCAAACAGGTAGGCCTTTAGCCCGGATTTGAAGGCAGCCAGGGATGGAGCTAGACGTAATGGCTCAGGAAGCCTATTCCAGGCATAAGGTGCGACGAGATAGAAGGAGCGGAGTCTGGAGTTAGCAATGGAGAAGAAGGGTGCAATTAGGAGAGATTTGCCTAGTGAACGGAGTTCTAGGGAAGGAGTGTAGGGAGAGATGAGGGTGGAGAGGTAGTGAGGGGCTGCAGAGTCAATAACCGAACCAAGCATGCAAGATGGTCAGTTTCACTCATCTCTGGTGCCTCTTTAGGACAGAACAAAACAGAGATCATGTTTGTGAAGGGAGTGAGGGTAGAAAGGTTGACTCAATCACCATCATTCATTTTACTGAGAATGGCAGGTAAAAGTCAAGTACACATGGTAGGAATCGTTTCTATTTGCTGTTGTTTACGTAAGAGACTGAACAGCTAGCTGAGGAGGCATATTTCTGTAGATACATAATAAGCATGCCCACTTCTGATGACATCATGCCATCAATAAGTGTTCCTTTATCTTTTGGAGGGTGTTGTTTGTATATACTTGTAGGTTTTGTAGTACCACAGTGATAAGTGCTTGTCCTGGAGGGGTGGAGATAATTCTGAGACAGGACACCACTTAAATTTCAAGAAGGTGCCTATTTTAAACTTATTTTGTAAAGGGAAATAGGCACCAAGGAGCCTTTATGAAATAGGCTTTAGGTGCTGGCACCAAGGTGCAGAAACTGAATTGCGCAAATTTGCACTGGCTGCAAGTTGGTATAATATGTGTGTATGTAATTTACCTGTGTACTCACGTATTTTATAAAATTCACACATGCATTACAACTCTGCCTCCACCCCACCGAAGCATGCAAATAAATAGATACAGTCTTGTAGATATGTTTGTAAATGGTTGCACAAATCAAAAACAATGGGGTGACTCAGCACAAAGAAAATGTTATTTTTTTTCATCCATGAATTTTTTATTAGAATTTTCAAATATAAATTTAAACACAAACATACAGAATGGACATAGAACAATAGTAATACTAACAGTAGAAGCGCGAAAAAAAATGCAAGGCATGGGCTCAAAATTGAAATATTTCCATTACCAGTGTCACAATAGTTGAAGAAAAAAAAAGTTAAAATATGGCACCAAAAACAGGCCATAATACATAAAGAAGAACTGACACAGTACATAGCCTTTTGATGTTTTAACTGTTGAAGCATCGTTTAAACTTTTGGTGTGTTAACTATCAAAGCACTGGTCAAAACCTCTGGAAGACTCCTGAAGAAGGCGCTACGGCGCCAAAACACGGCTGTGTTGAATCAAGCTGTTGTAATAAACATTACTTTTTACCTTGTCAAAATATTTAATCGTTCTGACTTCAAAGGTCTTGCGTTCCTGGATTGTCTTAAAATTTCCTTTTAGAAAATGAATGTTCTTCAATGGCCCAAATTAGGTCCAGCCCTGGCGAGGTTAGAAGACTGCAGTCCACCTCTATCAATCTTCACAAGCCTTCCTGTCCCCACTGCTGGAATGCTCCCCTTACAACATAATGCTGCCATCACCATGCTTTACTTTAGAGACAGTGAGGGGCATAATCGAACGGGGGTGGCCATCTTCAAGGTCGGCCCCGTAAAGCGGCGTCCCAACCATCAGCCATCTTTCGTTTCGATAGTAAGGTTGGAGCCGGCCAAATCTCAACATTTGGGCTGGCTTTAGAGATGGCCGGCATTGGTTTTCAGTGATAATGGAAACTAATGGTGGTGATCTTAAACCCGGCCAAATCCAAGGCATTTGGTCGTGGGAGGAGCCAGCATTTGTAATGCACTGGTCCCCCTCACATGCCAGGATACCAACCGGGCACCCTAGGAGGCACTGCAGTGGACTTCAAAAATAGCTCCCAGGTGCATACCTCCCTTACCTTGTGAGCTGAGCCCCCCAAATCCCCCCAAAACCTACTCCCCACAACTGTATACCACTACCATAACCCTTATGGGTGAAGGGGGGCACCTACATGTGGGTACAGTGGGTTTTCGGGGGAAATTTGGAGGGTTCCCATTTACCACCACAAGTGTAACAGGTAGGGGGGATGGGCCTGGGTCCACCTGCCTGAAGTGCACTGCACCCACTAAAAACTGCTCCAGGGACCTGCATACTGTTGTCATGGAGCTGGGTATGACATTTGATGCTGGCATAGAGGCTGGCAAAAAAATGATTTTTAATTGTTTTTTGGGGGTGGGAGGGAGTTGGTGACCACTGGGGGAGTAAGGGGAGGTCATCCTCGATTCCCTCCGGTGGTCCTCTGGTCAGTAGGGGAACTTTTTGGAGGCTTGGTCCTAAAAATAAATGGACCAAGTGAAGCCAGCCAAGTGCTCGTCAGAGCCGGCCTTCTTTTTTCCATTATCAGCCGAAGCCGGCCATCTCGTAACCACGCCCCCGCCCCGCCTTCCATAACCTGCCGAATCACCCAATTTAACTTTGGCCGGCCCTGCGACGGAAAGCAGTTGAAGCCGGCCAAAATCGGCTTTCGATTATACCGATTTGGCCGGGTTTAGGAGATGGCCGGCCATCTCCCGATTTGTGTCGGAAGATGGCCGGCCTTCTCCTTCGAAAATAAGCAGGAGTGTTAGCAGGATGAACTTTTTAGGAGACCTTTTACTAAGCTATGTTATGTGGTAATCCGTGCCTAATGCAGCTTGAAAAGTCGTACTGCAGAATGAGGTCAAGCATCCAGTAACTGCCAAATCATCATGCACTAATTGTGTGCTAAAAAATCCATTCTTTTTGAGGGCACATGTCAAGGGCAGAGAGTGGGCATTCCTGTGCTAAACAGCGCAGCTACATTACCACCTGAGCCCTTACTGCCCACAAAATGAGTGATGGTAAGTGGTCATGCAATAATTTTTTTAATGGCCATGTGCTAATGGCAATATTAGCGTATGCTCTATAGAACCAAAACACAGGCAGTAGGTGACACCTACTGCCTATGTTTTGGTTCTATAGAGAATCCTCTTGTTTTGATTTATTTTTTGAGGTTCTCTTCCTCATTTGTTTTGTAGTTAATATTAGCGTAAGACCATTAATATAAAAAAATAGACAGTCATTTTATGGTTGAGGTAAAAATGGCCTCAGTGCATGGGAAAAACCCACATAAGGGTGCACTAAGGCCACTTTTTACAGGAGCTTAGTAAAAGGACCACTTAGATCTTTATTTCTTTATATTTTCCATTTATTCCAGTCTGTCCATATAAGCTCTGGGCAGTTTACAAAACAGTAAAAAAAATTACAATAAATACTTAAAATCAAGACAATCACCATCATAAACAGTCACAAACAGAGAACCAGACAGACAGCATTGCATAAAAGAATGTTCTTTTGATTGTCTCAGTCAACTCTCAGGTTGGTATACACTGCAAAAGATCTTGAGATGACTGAGGGTTTCTGTGGTTCATGCAGACTCAAAACTACTGTGCCTAAATGTAATTCACCTTGAGCTATTACTGAGAAGTCATGAGCTAAATTAAGTCGAAAAAATCCAAACTCCACCAACAGCAAGGCTTGCGCTTCTTTTACACTATAGCCAACACCCACAGAAGGTGATCTCTCCACAGGAGAAACGGAAGTCAAATGTACGAACAGTGGATCCAAAAAAAGGGGTCCTCTCACAAATGGTGTTTCCCAAACAAGGTCTTTATTAGAATCAATAAAATGACCTGACACGAGTCGTGTTTCAGCCACAAGGGCCTGCCTCAGGGGTCTATGAATAGAAACATAAACAATCAAAACCACACATATCATAAAAATAAATATAACAAATATTTGGATACATACTGATTAAATAAATACTAAATAATAATCAGAACATATAAAATAATTAAAATATTAACAAATATATATTGCCTTTTTAATGTATAGTATGAAATAGTTTTCTCTGTACGATGGTTGGTTTTGGTGATATATGGTTATATATATAATCATTTTATTAGATTTATTTTGATATATTTTAATTCATTATATTTATATATGCTTCATCCTAGATACCTTCTTAGGCAATTTGACCGTGAGTCATTTGTTTTACCATTGTTTTGCACCAAAGGTCTATAGGTACGTTCCTTTCAGTATGTATCAATTACTATATATATTTTATATATATATTTGTTAATATTTTAATTATTTTATATGTTCTGATTATTATTTAGTATTTATTTAATCAGTATGTATCCAAATATTTGTTATATTTATTTTTATTTTTATGATATGTGTGGTTTTGATTGTTTATGTTTCTATTCATAGACCCCTGAGGCAGGCCCTTGTGGCTGAAACATGACTCGTGTCGGGTCATTTTATTGATTCTAATAAAGACCTTTCTTTATTGATTCTAATAAAGACTGCCCCTATTTGACTGACTGTACATTTGTCCTTTAGATTGTAAGCTCCTTTGAGCAGGGACTGTCCTTCTATGTTAAATTGTACAGCGCTGCGTAACCCTAGTAGCGCTTTAGAAATGTCAAGTAGTAGTAGTAGTAGTAGACCTTGTTTGGGAAACACCATTTGTGAGAGGACCTCTTTTACACTATACACATCATTTAGCATTGAGACCAAAATGCTTTGGACTAATCAGACCACAGAAAGTTCTCCTACATCGCAGGGACGTAGCTAGCAGTCCATTTTTGAGTGGACCCAGGGGTGGACTGGGGTGGGGGCCATCCATTTCCTCTCTGTTTTCCACTCCCAACCCCCGCCACCACCATTGCCACATATAACAGTCATACAAAGAGGCGATTTACTGCTGACCCCACCCCCCTCCCCCGTGCATGTCTAGTGTCCCACTCTGTGTCCACAGTCCTCCAGATTCCCAGTGAGTGACTGGCAGAGGCAGTAAAACAGACTTCCTGTGGCTGGTCCTGTGTCGGTTTTTCTTCTGTTGCATCCTTTCTTCTGTGATATAACTTCCTGAGGGCAGACATGGCAGAGGAAAGGCCCCAGCAGGACTGGTTGCAGATGTCTGTTTCACTGCTTCAACTGGTCACCCGCTGGGACTCTGAAGGACTGCAGGTGCACACAGCGAGACACTGGACGTGCATGGGGGGGGGGGGGGGGAGGAACGGAGACAGTGATATTGTATTTTGTTACAAATACTATGCAACACATCATATAAAACTTTTCTTCAACAGTGGCTTCTTTCTTGCAACCCTCCCACACCTAAGCAATGATTGTGGAGTAATCTAGAAATTGTTCAACAGTCAACATTTTCCCCAGTCTCAGCCAGTAGCCTCTGTAGTTTAATCAATGTAATTATAAGCCTTATAGTGAGATCTTCCTCAGTTTCCTTGGCCTAAGGCTATTGAGTTTGGCATGAAGTGTTAACTATAACATCAAATATTCTAGCCCTCATCAAAAATAATAGACCCGGTTCCATGAGGGACTAGGCCTCTATCAGCAGCAAGCTCATCCGCTCTAATGGAGACAGCATAAAACACAGACTGATGCCAACCTGTGCATCGCCAAAGAAACATAAGACATGCTGAACATTAAGCACCAGCTTATAGAATTGCTTTTCATGTGCTTTTTAAATGATGTTATTTATATTTGAGATTGCACCACATGCAATAGCAACACACAATACAATGGTTGCAGCATACATGGGAAATAGCAAATTCACTTTCATTATATTCATGATTCTCATATTATAACAATCATTTATTACATGCAGTCTACCAGAAATCTATTTTGTGCAATTTCCATACATACAATAACAATCCGTATGCTCAATATATCCTGTATTACCTGAGCTGGTAGAAGCAGGGGATTTGCTGCGTCGGGATGGGCCTGGACTCTTGGTGGTGCTTCGCCGTGACGTTGTAGCTATTTTGGTGTATGAAGTGGATTTCACAACCCTACATTCTAAAAGACAAAATATAAAAATTAGACACTAGTGAAAGCAATCTTTGTACAGTAATTTTTACTGTGACTGAAAAAGAAAACCAGAGGCTATTCCTAATTTCTGTATGAAGGAATTTCCTGAATGGAGAAAAGCTCCACAGAAGCTCTCTATTGATTTTTAGTTTTCATATTTTAACCAAGCAGCACATACTTGATCTAGTTGTTATTACAATCTTCCCCTATACATATCACTCAGTTCAGTGGTATTTCTGGAAACAACGTTTGGGGCCCTTTTACTAAGCCGCGTTGAGGGGCATAATTGAACGAAAACGTCTATCTCCATGGGCGTTTATCTCCGAGAATGGGTCCGTGAAGGGGCGGACCGAACCGTATTTTCGAAAAAAAATAGACATCCATGTTTTATTCGACAATTTGTGAGCTGGGCGTTTTTGTTTTTCAGTGATAATGGAAAATGAAAGCGCCCAGCTCAAAAACGAATAAATCCAAGGCATTTGTTCGTGGGAGGGGCCAGGATTCGTAGTGCACTGGTCCCCCTCACATGCCAGGACACCAACCGGGCACCCTAGGGGGCACTTTTACAAAAACAAAAAAAAGGTAAAAGAGCTCCCAGGTGCATAGCACTCTTCCCTTGTGTGTTGAGCCCCCCAAATCCCCCTCGAAACCCACTGCCCACAAGTCTACACCATTACTATAGCCCTAAGGGGTGAAGGGGGGCACCTACATGTGGGTACAGTGGGTTTGGGGGGGTTGGACGACTAAGCATTAAGCAGCATAATTGTAACAGGTGGGGGGGATGGGCCTGGGTCCACCTGCCTGAAGTCCACTGCACCCCCTAACAACTGCTCCAGGGACCTGCATACTGCTGCCAGGGAGGTGGGTATGACATTTGAGGGTGAAAATAAAAAGTTGTGAAACATCATGTTTTGTGGTGGGAGGGGGTTAGTGACCACTGGGGGAGTCAGGGGAGGTCATCCCCGATTCCCTCTGGTGGTAATCTGGTCATTTAGGGCACTTTTTGGGGCCTTATTCGTGAAAAAACAGGGTCCAGGAAAAGTGCCCTAAATTCTAGCTACAAATGCATACTTTTTTTCCATTATCGGCGAAAGGCGCCCATCTCTCCTGGGTCGATAACCACGCCCCAGTTCCACCTTCGCCACACCTCCGACACGCCCCCGTCAACTTTGTACGCTTCTGCGATGGAGTGCAGTTAAAAACGTCCAAAATCGGCTTTCCATTATACCGATTTATTCGTTTTTGTGAGATAAACGTCTATGTCCCGATTTGGGTCGAAATCTAGGCGTTTTTCTCTTTCAATTATAAGGTGGATAGGCGCCTATGTGCGCCCGACGTGCGTCAATTTAGAATTACCACCCAGCTACCGTGTGGCCCTTGCGGTAATTCATTTTTGACATGCATCTGCTACGTGTGCCAGAAAATATATTTTATTTTCTGGTGCACAGTGAAAATAGGTTGGTAACTCCAACTTGACGTATGTAGGCGACTACCGCATGGTTAACATGAGACACCTTATTGCTAAGTCAATGGCTGACAGTAAGGTCTTGGACCCAAAATCAATGCGTGACCATTTTAATTTTGCTGCACATCCATTTTCAGCAAAATGTTTAACAAGGCCTCTTTTTACAGGAGCACTGAAAAATGGATCTACACGCATCCACAACACGCGCCTACATTTCCGCAGCCCATTTTCAGCGCACCTTAGTAAAAGGATCCTTTTGTATGTAACCAGGGCATAGCCATAAGTCCATTTGGGGGTTGGGTGGACAGGGAGAAAATTATTCCATTGCTGGTGAGGATACAGAAACTGCCAGCTGAAGAATTCTACTGCCCGAGTCACCCCTCCCCCTGCTGCTGCAGACATGAGGAAGTCAGTGGCGTGCCCCAGCACTCCCCAAGCATGCTCAGTTCATGCATAAACTTAGTATGCTCAATGAGTGCCTGCATCAGCAGCTGGAAGCACGCCACCAATCTCCTCACTCCTGAAGCAGCATGAGGGGGAGGGGGAGACTCAGGTAGCAGACCTCTTCAGCTGTTGTGGCTTTCGCATCCCCACCAGCCATTGAATGGGTGCTGCAGTTTTGCAGGGGGCCTGAGAGCAAAGTGGGAGGGAGGCCCAGGCCCCCCTTCGTGGCCACACTACAGGTAAACCCTGTTTTATGTGTGTAAAAGCCCTGTTATAAAATTACCACTTGGGATGCACATGCAAAAGATACTATAACAAAAAGATGTATACTTTTACACAATCCATGTATAGGTATACTAGGAGGCATAGTTTGGGTAGAGCACAGGTGAAGTCATGAAATATAAGCATACTTTATTTATTTTTTTATTTAGATTTTGCTCACATCTTTTTCAGTAGTAGCTCAAGGTGAGTTACATTCAGGTACTCTGGATATTTCTTTGTCCCAGGAGGGCTCACAATCTAAGTTTGTACCTGAGGCAATGGAGGGTTAAGTGACTTGCCCAAGATCACAAGGACCAGCAGTGGGATTTGAACCAGCCACCTCTGGATTGCAAGGATTGAAAACCAGTGCTCTAATCACTAGGCCACTCCTGCACTTTATAAAATACGCACACGATGGCTATGTCACAAGGGTGCCTTGGAGGCTGGACCCCAAACTGCAGTACCCTGAATGCCTTGCCAGCTGAAGAGCTCCAAGGCCCAAACCTCCCCTGGTGAGAGGAAGTTGGCAGCTTGCTTTTCAGCCACTCCTCATGCATGCTCAATTCGCATGCATGAACTGAACATGCATGAGGAGTTCTGGCGTCAGCCGCTGGAAATCATGCCGCTTACTTTTTCGCCCTAGGGAGGTTCAGGCTGCGGATTCCTTACCATCTCCTGTTTTGTAGGCAGTAAAGACTTACGTACTAACTATGTGCTAATCGGTTAGCATATAGCGAGGAAGCTGTGCTAATCAATTGGTGCAGAACACGCCTACTCTCTGCCCATGAAACTCCCCCAGTGCTAAAAAAGAAATGATATATTTTAGCGCATGGGTAGTGTGCGCCGATCCCAAAACTACCACAGGACACCTAAGCACACTCCATGGTTATGCTTTTTAACCTGCGGTAAGCATGCATTAATGCTTACCGCAGTTTAGTAAAAGGACCCCCATAATTTTAGCATGCTAGCATGTTTTTTGCATGAAGCATGCTCATGAAGCATTTTCGCACTTCTGTAGGAGATAAAGCTTCTTTTCTTCTTCTTCTTTTTGAGAAAGGGACTTTGCAAATGCCATTTTGCATGTAGTTTTATCATGCACTAATTGGTCATTAACTGCTTTCCATGATTCACTTTTGCAGTAACTTATTAACTATGAAGTTGAATAAAATTCTACGCACAGAAACCTACAAATTAAATGTTACCCTTTGTGAAGCAGAAAAAAATGGCAAATGGTGCATTGTATGTGTATGAACTCACAAATAATGAGCACTATTTGACATTTTAGCCTGTCAATGGAAATTTGTGAAGCTTTGCTCCACTTCATGCATTGCCCTCATTAGAACAACATATACCACAACGTTCATCTACACGGTTTTAGAAGAAATAGCATTCTCAAAGATAAAAAGCACACAGGAAAGCAATGGCTACATTTTCAGCCACTTCAGTACAGGGTGATCTGTTCAGGTTAGAGTTTATGTACACCTACACAGCTTAGTAAGCACAATTTGTTCTGTCCCTGCAAATGATTTCTGGCCTAAAGATGTGAACGAGATTAGTCTCTGCTGTGAGTATGAGTCATCAGTTTTTGTGAACAGTGAACAAATGAAATTACAACAATTTACACTTTTTAGTCAATTTAGAAAAGTCTACTTAAGCTATATAGGTTATAGAGGTCCACAAAAATTTGTGCATCATCTACCCATGACAGCCTAATGTAACAGCCATAATTAAAATAAACTAATCTGCATACAATGATCTAAAATTTAATGTGTACATCATATTTCTTGCTTTCCCTGCCAAGGATATTTCCAATTTGTTAAAAAAATGACAAATGAATTTATTTTCCCTTATATTTTTTTTGCTTTCCAACCTGTAATATTTTCCTTCTACTCAGTCACATAAAATGTTAATTGCTTTCCTTTCAACGTGAACTATTAGTTTAACTGGAAACTTATCTCAATTTGTCCATTTTTATTTTATTTTTAAACGTTATTAGTTTTATAATGAACATAGACATTCGTCCACAACATAGAAGCTCTGGCAAATCAATTATTTTTCCTATGGTACCTTATCTTCAAGGCTCTATAGAAACTGATTCAAATTGTCCCAACAATTTATCACTGTTTTCTCCAACATCCCCATATACCCCATAAATTATTGTGTTAGAAAAATGGAAAAACTAAAGGGTCCTTGTACAAAGGTAAGCCAACAGTTTTAGGGTGCACTGATCATTAGTGTGTGCTAAACGCTAGCGACACCCATAGAAATATATGGATGACTAACCCTAAATAAAGACAAAGTTTTGGGAAGAAAAGCATTTAGGAGGTGATTTTAGAAGAATTAGGCACCATTTACTAGTGATGCAGAGACAGAAAATGTTCATTTTTTATCATGCCCTTCATGTCGTTTCTAGAAATTTTCATTTTGTTCAAGTTTTTTGGGTGTTTGTTACAGAAACTATGCTCTCGAGAGTGCACACTATTAAGAAACAGGACATATTATTCCTACCCCTGCCTCCTACTATTCTCCTCCCTTACTTATTTGAATTAAAATCATGTGTATGGAGTCACGTGACGTCATGAACAGGAGCGGTTGCTGAATCTCCCGCTCCTGCCAGCTTACCCGCTAAGCCCTCAAAATCTGGTGAATTAATCAGCAGCGAACCCCCCAATTTCGCAGATCCAGAATCGGAAATCAAGGTGCAGCATTTAAGCCGATCAAACGCTAAATTATGGCAGCGAAAAGCGTTCGTAGCGCCAAAGACAAGACGCGAGACGGCGAGGACAAAATGGCGGCCCCGCCAAGTCCACCCGCGCACACGGTGAGTTCGGCTTGGGTGGCGGAGGTGGTAGCGGAGGTGACGAGCGCCATGGAGCCGCTGCTGGATAGGCGTCTGGGACCTATCGATAATAAATTAGATCTGGTCCAGGAAAACTTGGGGCAACTTAACAAAGATCTGGCGGAGTTCCAGCAACGCCAGGGGGCCCTGGAGGATAAAGTGCTGAAAATGGAGGAAGAAAACGTGAAACTCAGAACCCAATTAGAGGCCTATGAAGAGAAGTTGGAAGATCTTGAAAACAGATCTCGTAGAAATAATTTGAGATTCGTGGGGCTGCCTGAGGCGTTAGAAACTACTAACTTGAGAGTCTTCATAGAAACCTGGCTATCGGAACAATTGCAACTGCCTACAGACCTGGGAACCCTCCAGGTGGAAAGGGCGCACCGGGTGGGACCCAGGCACTCAGATAGCGCGAGGTCACGAGTGGTGATCTGTCGCCTACTAAACTCCGCACATAAAGAGGCTATATTGCAGGCTCTAATGAAAGATCAAGAGCTGCGCTATGGAAACAAGAAAGTTTTATGCTTTCAGGATTACTCTGCGGCAGTGGCGATGCAAAGGAGGAAGTTCTCCCCGATTTGCACGAAATTATTTGAAAAGAAAATCCGATTTGCCTTGCAATATCCTGCGAAACTACGGGTCACCTATCAGGCGGAGACAAAAATCTACACCTCTGTGGAAAAAGCGCAGGCCTTTCTGAGTTCCGTTGAGGAGCGCTGATCGTAAGGGGGACACGAGGTGCTGAAAATATGGTGGATGCGGTGATGACGGCTCTGCAGCCCTAACAAACATGGATTACAAATTGTTAATTTAAAAACCTGGATCACTATTGTTTATTTCAGTGGCGGAGTTTTGCCTGTTACCTGTTGGAATTGGTATGGAGACGAGGCAGCTGATTATATATGGTATAAGAGAGTGCAGCCGAGCCATTGAAGACAAAAACCCACTATGGGCTGCTTTTGATGAGAGCCCGCAGGGTAGCAGGGAGATCTGAGATGCACAGAAACGAACACAGCCCGAGAGAATTGCAGATCAGTTTTTTTTTTTTTTTTTTTGTGGGGATCAGTGGAGATGTCTACTGTTCAAGTTGTTCGAGGTCAGCTGGAAGTGTACACTTGATAGAGCTGCCGGACTTCCAAGGAATCTGGAGGAGATGGTTACAGCTCAGCAAAGCAGTGAAGAAATGTGAAGGACTCAATGGTAGAGATGTTGATGTATATAAGTTGTTAATGTGCAGAGGTTTTTGATGCAACCTGTAATAACCTTATGTTGCTGTTATAATGATTGGGGGGGGATTGGTTTACAAGAGGGTGGGGGGTAAGGGACGTTATACGTGATGGTCCCGTTTTGGGGCTGGGGGAATTTACAAGGGGGGTTAGGGTTAGTTGGGGGGGAGGGGGGTTGTAGGGTTGAGGGAGGGGGGTTAGGGGGTGGGGGGACGCAGAGGCCTGGAGGATACGTCTCATAAAGGTTTGGAAGGGAAGTACATGGAACAAGTTGGAAAAAGGAGGGGGGTGGTGGCTGGGACACCCCTCTTCAAAGCAAGAATGGTATAGATCGCAGGGAAGGGAATCTAATAGGAGTGGGGTTCCCTGAAAGTTGTTACATGGAATGTAGGAGGGATTACATCTCCCATTAAACGCTCCAAAATCCTACAGCATTTACAACGACACAAAGTAGATATAGCCCTATTGCAAGAAACCCACTTATCAGACGTGGAACATGCGAAGTTGCGCACTTGGTGGGTGGGGGCTAGGGGGAAGAAAGGAGGGGTTGCCATCTTGTTCAGAAAGGGGATTGTAGATAAATTGGATATTAGATATACTGACCCGGGTGGGAGATTTTTGATCTGTGAGGTTACTATAAACCGTCAGACAGTGCTGTTTGGGAATATATATGCCCCGAACCAATACGATAGGAGGTTTTATAAGATGATTACATTGAAATTGCTACGACAGCATCCTCTACCCATAATACTAGGTGGGGATTTCAATACAGTAATGGACCCTCTGATGGATTGTACTGGGCCCCGGAGGCATGTTCCTGGACAGGAGAATCGGGGGCTGCCTAATCTCTGTCGACAGATGGGGCTGGTGGATGTTTGGCGGACTCTCGATCCGCAAGGGAGGGACTACACACATCTGTCTCGAGCGCATGGCACACAAGCGCGAATTGACTATTTGTTGGTTTCGGAGCAGCTTTTTGGTTCAGTGCCAAGTGCAGTTATAGGTGCCACAGTAATCTCAGATCATGCATGGGTGGAAATGTGCTGGTTGCCTAAGAGGGAACAGGGAGGACATGGCAGATGGACATTCCCTGTGGAACTCTATCGAGACCCAGTTTTTAAGGCCTCTATACTTCGCAGTTGGAGCGATTATAAGCTACATAATGGGCCGCATGCTGATCGCCCAATCCTCTACTGGGAGGCGGCTAAAGCGGTGTTTCGGGGTGAAATTATAAGCTATATGGCCCATAAACGTAAAGCCCGGCTTCAGGAAATACTGCGATTGAGCCAATTAGTGTGCAAGGCGAGGAGGCGTTATGGTCGGCAGCCCTCCCTAGAGAGTAAACAACATTTATTATCCCTGCAGACAGCGTTAAATGAACTCCTTCACCAAAAATCTGTGAAAACACAAAATTATTATAAGTAGCAGCTCTATAAGCATGGCAACAAAGGGGGGCGATTGATGGCGCGTTTAATTGCGGCTAAGCAAGGGAAAAGTAGGATACTGACCATGAAAAACGAGCAAGATAAACGAATCTCCACAGATCAAGGAATTAGCGAGATCTTTTATAACTATTATAGAAGGTTGTTTGAGAGCCCACTGGATGAAGGTCTGTCGGGAGACTCATATTTGGAGCAGTTAAAGTTACCAAGTCTATCTTCGCAAGATGAGCAGAGGCTTAATAATTCAGTTACGACAGAGGAGGTGTCGTTGGCCATTAATCAAAGCCAATTGTTTAAAGCTCCCGGGGTGGACGGTTACAGAGCGGAATTTTACAAACTAATGGGGGAAGAGATAATACAACCCTTAACCTTAATGTTTAATGCCTTGGTAGAGCAAGAACAGGTGCCCCCCGATTTAAACACCGCATGTATTATTGTAATCCCTAAGAAAGGGAAAGACCCGGAATCGGCAGCATCATATCGGCCGATTTCGCTCTTAAATTTTGAAGTTAAGCTGTTGGCTAAGATCATGGCAAATAGATTAGCGAAAATTTTGCCAAAACTAATACATGATTCCCAAGTAGGGTTTGTAAAGGGTCGAACAATTGCTAAAAACGTCCGTAAAGTCCTGACCTCCTTAGAAGCTAGCAGTAGAGGGAATAAAAAATCTCTATTAATAAGCTTTGACGCAGAAAAAGCTTTTGATCAGGTCCACTGGGAATTCTTGTATGCGGTCCTTCAGAAATATGGATTTTCGGGTAGATTTTTGTCAGGGATAAAAGCATTATACTCGAACCCGAGGGCCCGCATCTCGGTTAATTGGCTTGTAACACCAGACTTTGACATAGGTAGGGGAACGCGACAGGGCTGCCCTCTATCACCTCTATTGTTCGTGCTAACGTTAGATCCTTTATTGAGAGACATAATGGAGCAGCCGGACATAGCTGGCATGTAGATAGGGAGAGAGGTGTTTAAGGTGGCTGCATTTGCCGATGATATTTTGGTTCATTTGACGAATCCGCAGGACTCTTTGGATGCATTGCTGGAGATCTTTTCAGAATATGGAGATTATGCGGGTTTTCGGTTGAATCGTGAGAAGTCGGAAGCCTTGGCCTCATCAGAGGAGGTATGGAGAGATTGGAGAGGTGAGTTTCCGCTGCGACAGGCGCAAAACTCTTTTAAGTACTTAGGAATCTTGCTGCCTATGGACACCTCTCGCTTATATGATCTCAATCTTACTTGGCTGTTGAAGGAGACCCGGAACGTGCTACAAGGCTGGCTGGATTTACCGTTATCGTTGTTGGGTAGAATTAATCTGATAAAGATGGTACTGTTCCCTAAGTGGCTTTATGTCTTACAGACAATACCAATCTGGTTATGTCGGAAGGATCTGCAGAAATTTTATACATTGGCATCTAAGTTTTGTTGGAAGGGTAGGAAACCAAGAATTCGGTTTTCCTGCTTGGTCGGTAACTGGAGACAAGGCGGGGTGGGAATGCCGGATCTAGCGCTATATAATCAGGCATGCCAGTTACGCCATTTGGGAGACTGGTTTTTAGGAACACAACGTTACACCCCTATAGCGTTGGAGACGGCATACTTGGAACCTTATTGACTTTTCTCATTGCTACATCACAAAATAGGTAACTTACCAGAGGGATTGCGTAAAAGCGTGTTGGTGCGACCGCTAAGGGAGGTGTGGAGAAAGCTTGTGCGCCAGCTTGGGGGAGATCCAACAGTGTCAGACCAGCTTACAATATGTGGGAATTGTGAGTTTTTACCTGGGATGTCGAGCCGGCATTTTGTTGACTGGGCGAGTCGAGGAATTATATGCTTGGCTGATCTGCTGGATGGAGATGGGCGGCCCCTATCAGCTGGAGACTTGTTGAGTAAGGTGGGGGATTCCTGGGGTAACAGATTTGCTATAAGGCAAATGCAACATTATGTGGCGTCATTGCCGGAAGCCTCCTTGACCGGACAAGTGGGGGGTAAGTTACGAGATTTTTTTCACTCAATGGGCGAGGGCGAAATTACTGTCTCCTTGCTTTGTAAGGCATTAACTAGATGGCAACCCCCTAGAGATTATGGGCCACTGAGACGTGCGTGGGAGGGATGGAGGGACTTTATTGCAGGGCACCTTAATGTTGATTATATCTGGAATCTTGTTCTCTAACTGGGTATAGATTGTACTTGTTGGCACTATGCGAGTTCCTTCCTGTAAGGGTGGTATTATAACTGGATGACATTGTGTATGTTACAGGAGCACTCTAGATGTGTGTAGTGGATGTATTTGGGATTCTGCTGGATGATTGCTCAATTATTATACTGTTTGTCATCAATAATAATAAAAATCGTTGAAACATAAAATCATGTGTATGAGAATTGTTTCTTCCTCATCTCTGTAATTTTTATTTATTTATTTATTATATTTGTATCCCGCACTTTCCCACTAAAAACAGGCTCAATGCGGCTTACATAGTAATAGGTAACACAGAATTTTGTTATGTAAAGTAGGAAATTAAGTATAACATAATAGAAGGATGGATGGGTAGTAAATGGATAGGTAGGTAGGTAGAGACAGGTGATAGAGAGAAGAGGGTAAGGTGGGAGATAGATTCTGGGTCAATGTCGTTTTCTCTTCAGTATATGTAAGGTAGGTGGGTTCATGAGATTAATCTGGGTCTTTTGGGTAGGCTTGTTTGAATAGATGGGTTTTTAGTGTTTTTCTGAATGGTAGGTGGTCATGGATTGCTCGGATAGGTCTAGGGAGAGCGTTCCATAGATGGCTGCCCAGGAAGGAGAAATTGGATCCATAATAAGTTTTGTACTTGAGACCTTTACAGCTGGGGTAGTGCAGGTTGAGGTACTTTTGTGAGGATACAGACATGTTTCTTGCTGGAAGGTCGACCAGATTTACCATATAGTTTGGAGATTCTCCATGTATTATCTTGTGGATTAAAGTCTGGGCTTTGAAATTGATACGTTCTTTGATTGGGAGCCAGTGCAGTCTTGCATGGAGAGGAGTTGCACTCTCAAAATGTGATCTCCCAAAGATGAGTCTTGCTGCTGTATTTTGGGCAGTCTGAAGTTTTTTTTAGGATATAGGCTTTGCAGCCTAAGAAAATACTGTTGTAGTAATCAGCATGGGTAAGTACCGTGGATTGCACTAAATTCTGGAATGTTTTCTGGGGTAGATATGGTTTTACGCGTTTCAATATCCATATCATTGTGAACATTTTCTTTGTGGTGGATGTGGCATGATTGTCGAGGGAGAGGTGGCTGTCTAGTTTCACTCCAAGGATTTTCAGGTTTTCAGAAATGGGGATTGTAGTGCCGGAGATGGTGAGATTAGATGGGGGAATTGTGGAGTGCTGAGATGAAAGGATTAGGCACTGTGTTTTTTCTTTGTTCAATTTCATCCTAAAGACATTGGCCCCAGTGGCGTAGCAAGGGGGGGTGGGAGGGGCGGTCCGCCCCGGGTGTCAGCTCAGGGGGGGGTGCTCCCTGCCAGTTCCCCCCTCGGCGCATTGACGCCACCCTGACCAGCTCCCGCACCCTACCTTTAAAAAGAATATCGGAATACGAGGCGAGGCGCAGCGCCTCGCGCCTGCCCTGCACGTAAAAGAAATGTGGACCGTCGGGCCTTCCCTCGCTCTATCTGTCCTGCCCTCCGCTGACGCAACTTCCTATTTCCGCAAAGGCGGGACAGACAGAGCGAGAGAAGGCCCAACGGTCCACATTTCTTTTACGTGCAGGGCAGGCGCGAGGGGCTGCGCCTTGCCTCGGATTCCGACATTCTTTTTAAAGGTAGGGTGCGGGAGCTGGGAGGGGGGAGAGGGTGTCGATGCGCCGAGGGGGGATGTCATCGTGCTGCACCCGGAGGGGGGGGGGTGCAACGGCGAACCTCCCCTCCCCAGGTGGCAGCCCCCCTGCTACGCCACTGGTTGGCCCAGGAGGTTAAGATGTTCATGCCCATGGGTATTCTATCAGAGATTTCTGTTAGGTTTGATTTAAAGGGAATGAATATAGTAACATCATCAGCATAAATGAAAGGGTTTAGACCATGTCTGAATAGGGCTTTGGCTAATGGGATCATCATTAGATTGAAGAGTATCGGCGATAAAGGGGATCCTTGAGGTACTCCACAGATAGGTGACCAGGGGGATGAGATATCAGTGGGTGATTTAATTTGATAAGATCTTGAGGTGATGAATCCTTTTATCCAGTTAATAATGTTACCGCCGATTTTGAAGTTCCTTTCTTACCTTGATTTTTTTGTTTATGTAAACCGCTCTGATTTATGTTCAATAAGAGCGGTATACAAATTTTAATAAACGATAAAGAGTACACACTGTTTCCAAAGAGGGGAAGACTCTTTCCCACATGTGTGCACTATCCTGAAAATAGTGTGCACCCTATTGGCACATGAAAAAACACAAAGGGAGTAATTCTCAGAAGGTCACCTAAAGTTTGGTGCCTAATTGTATAATGGCAATTGCCATTATAGAATAGAGTTACATGCCTAACTATAGGTACAAGCACTTAAGCTGGCATGACTGGTTTAAATGCTTACGCCTCACTACTGTCAGTTACAGTAGGTGCATAACTGACAGTGTTCTATGACTGTAGCGCTAGACACGCCCCTGCCCCACGCATGCCCCTCCCACATCCACAACCACAACAGGTGCGTGCTAAAGAACTTACACCCTAAGGTTATAGAATACCAAGTGAAGTTACATGCAAAACTGCAAATTAGTGCCAATTAGCACTAATTAACTCCAAATATAGCCAATTATTGATTAATGCAAATTTGTGCCTAATTTAACAATGAAGTTATTAACATACTGGCAGTATTCTACTATCAATCAAAACCAAAAAATCAAAATAATAACCCACTGAACTTCAGAAATATGTTTGTGACAGGAATGCAAAGTAAAGAAAGGAAAAAGCCTCAAAGAGTTCCAGATCAACCAATCTATAGAGCTAAAGGCGATCACAAGGATCTACTCTTTAACATCGGCTTAAAAATCCTTCCCAGTCTTTTATAATTCAAAAATTTAAGAAGTACTAATCCGCTACTGTATAAGTTGAATCAAACTGTCTCTGTGCAGCACGTCACATCCTTTTCAATGTTACAAGCATCCAACAGTGCCCAACAATGTACAGTAAAGAATGGGCACCAACAGTTGCTAGAACAGCTTTGTAAACTGGGGCCTAAATTTTTATTGGACAGTCCCAACACGGTCTGTATTTCGGCGAAACCACCTGCATCAAGGGTGTTACAATGTCCACAGATTCCAAAAAGTGCAGAAAAAATAGCTATTTGGTGCACCCACAATTACTTGGCATCCTTCAGCGTTTCCGTTGCTTATTGCAAAAAAAGATTTTTCTGCAATTTTTGAAATCTGTGACCATTGTAACATCCTTGATGCAGGAGATTTTGCAGAAACACAGACCGTGTCAGGTCTGTCCATAAAAATGTAGAGTTGATGCCCCCATTCCTGAAGGTTCCATATGCTTTTGTTTTCTGCTCCCGTGTGAGTGTTCTTTAGTTTCCCTCTCCTGCACTGCCAGAATTCTACACTTGTCATACAGAATTCAGTATAGGCACAGGCAGCAGGAGCTCTGCTCACTCTCTCTCCCCCTCCCCGCTGAGCTCACGCGGCAAGAAATGGAGGAAGTGAAAAGCTATATGTCAGGTTACTCCCTCCTTCTGTGCTAGCTTACCCCCGGTTGTTTATGTGAACCACAGGGGCTCCTGCACATAAAAGTGGCAGTTCTTATATAAGTAGGTAGAAAAATACATTGCAAATGTGTTTACGTGGCAAAATAAACAAACAAATTCTGAGCGATTCACAGCTGCAGCCACATACATGTATTTTCCTCATGCATACCCTTTGCCAGTCAGGTTTTCAGGATATCCACAATGAATATGCATGAACTTGATTTGCATACATTGCCTCCATTATATGCAAATCTCTTTCATGCACATTCATTGTGGATGTCCTGAAAATCTGACTGGCAAGGGGTACTCCAGGACTGGACTTGGGAAACACTGGGCTAATCCATTTCCTTGTTGTGCACCCCTAAACTCAAAGTTTTACTTTCCTTATACTCCAAAATCTAAGGGTTTTTTCTAAGCTGCGGTAAAACGGGCCCTGCACTAGCGGTAGTGCATGTTTTGTCCCCTTTTATTCAGCGAGTAAAAAGGTTGAAAAAAAGAAATGGCCACATGGCTATTTTGGGGGAAGCAGTTACTGCCCCCCCATTGAGGTGTCCTGCACTAACCCGACGATGTTACCGCCGGGTAACTGCTGCGGTTAAAAATACAGAACAATTTTCCATAGTGCCAGAAATGGCACATGGTAAGGGCGGAACTACCGTCGGCAATTGCGATGGGCCAGCGATAGTTTCAGGTTGCTATGCAGCAACCTTTTAATAAAAGGGCCCCTAAGACTTCAATTCTGTTGAGTTACTTCCTTGAATAGACCAACTCCTTTTCAGATTTGACTGACACCTTTCTGGAGCGAGGGCTCAAAATGTTCTTCCTGCAGCTGCACAGAAAAGCACATTTTGGCAGCCTGGTACAGAAACATCTTTGTAGTTTCTTTTTTGTTCATCTTGTAAATCAACCACCATTTACTAAACTCTGTTAAAACTCCAGTTTTGAAACTTCCTTAATTGTATTACTTTCCTACCAGCATGTAGTTCAAAGATTAACTATTCAGCAAAACAGAAAGATACATGGGAAAGAGTAAATTAAATCCTTCTTGTTGATCGTTTCTATTACTTACTTGAGGCTTTCCTAGCAAAACATCAATTGCTCAATACCGTGAAACAGGAATTAAGAATCCTAGTTTGTAATTACTCATACTGCACAAAACACGCTACAGACAATTACATTTTTTTGAAGTACACTGCACATTGAAACAAAAACTACACACAGTGCTGTCTTGGTGTAAATACACATAGCATGCAAGTCTGAAAAAGACCTTTGATTAGTGAAATATATCTTCCTTTAAAAGGTTACTTTATTGTATGAAAAAGAAGGATGTCTTCTGACATAAGCCCTGTAATTCCAATATTGTTTCTACATGTCAAATAAGCAGTGAAAATAGTGTACTGGATTTCTCTGGGTCACCAGTGTCACCTTGGCACCTGGATCATCTACCAAACCCTTCTTGCTGTGGTCTGGGGTACCCTGCATCTGCCTTCTCTGAAAAGCCAGTGCTCGTTCTGTGTGACCAGGGGGACAAAGTAGTCACCTTCCTTCTCAGAAACATTGCTCTTCCTCCTGGCCTATGTGCATGTGAGGGCTCTGTAGTGGGTGCTGCATATATTGGGTGCAATGGCCCAAGGGCACAGGGTTGGCCAGGTCATTGCCAGGAGGGACCATGTATGTGGAGCACAGAGCTAGACATTTTCCATTGCAAATGAGCAGGTAAACAAAGTGGGAAGTAGACCAATGACTCCAGGACGCTGAGACTGTGATGGTACATAAAGGATCAAACTTTATTGTAGACTCGACACAGTACTGTGTTTCGGCCACAGGCCTGCCTCAAGAGTCTGAAGAATTATTTAGAGAAAAAGCTTGCATGCTGAGCAGACTTTACGGAAGCAATTTACTACTCATGTCATTTTTCTATATCTCTATGTATGTGTAGGGGCAGGACATGCAGGTGTTTGCCAGTGTGGGGTGTTTTCTGTGTCATAAGCACCCTTTCTGCAACTTCTGGATTTCTCTGTTGCCATGTTGACATTTTGCGATATTGACGTTTATCACCTGTATGTTTATGATGGATTTTTGATGTCTTGGGGGTGGGGTGAGGGGGGTGGAGATAGGTCAGTTTGCTATAGGTTTATAGGTACAGCCCTGGTATTGTAAATGTGTCACAGGGTCTACATATATTGGAAAGAACATCTATATTACACTTCCACAACTTATCTAAAACGGTGTTGCACATATGTTTTTTGGTTTGGTTTCCCTCATGGCTCACCTACTGAATCTTGGCTTCTTTTCTCACTCCTACTCCTGCTCTGCTAATCAACTCCTAACTCAGATAAAAGCTAACTTTTGAAGTGTGTGACTGTGACAAGACAGTGGGTTTTAAGCCTGTAAAACTGTATTAATTCTTGATGTGTATTTCTCTAGTTTAGCCAGTAGGTGGTGCAGTTTGGGTTTAAAGCTGTTAGAGAACTGACTGTTCCCTCTTTAGTTAACACAGATAAGAGGTAACCTGCAGTGATGTGGCCAGCTATTTTTAAAACTTGTTGTTCTTGGCTCTGATTGGCCCAAGAGCTCAAAATTCATCTATGATGTACTGACTCTTTCTCTAGTCTCAGCTTGGAAGTAGAGAGAGAAAGACCTCTTTACTAAGACCCTATAAGCAGTTATATTCTGTAATTTGTGAACAGCTACATTTCCTGTACTTCCCAGGTACTATTTTAGATAGTAATCAAATGTTTAGTAGTTTTATAACATAGTAAATGACGACAGATAAAGACTGGAACGGTGCATCCAGTCTGCCCAACTTATAATTGATCTATATTCAGTTACCTGTTATTATGTGATTTTTTATTCCATCTGTTTTTATGGTTCACTGTTCAATATTTTTTCATCAACTACAAAAAAAAATGAAATGGATAGGGAGTGCAAATGAGCAAAAGTCTCCAACAAAAACAATGACCCTTTATGATAACAAAACTTTTGTGACCGACAGTATCACTAATGAATATTTAAATATCGGAAGGAAAAAGCCTCAAAGAGCTCCCGATCGCAAGATCTATAGAGCTGAAATGATTGTAAAAGATCTGCAATTCATCATTGGCTGAAAAAACCTTCCGTGAATACTTATATAGAGCACATCACACTACCAGCTTTCTAAGTGCATCAAAATGATAAAGTCTGCTTGAATTTGCAAGGAAAGTACTTAGCTTTCAAAAAGCTCTACATGTTCCTCCTAACAGCTCAAGTGTCTGTTTTCCACATCCGCCAGCACCCACAGACCAGCATTTCACTCGACTCACATTCGCCCTGCTGCTTCAGGGTCTTTAAATTCGGGGTGAACGCAGATGGCCACTTCAAAACACACCTATCACATACACAACAACCACTCACACTACTAACACCAGCTTTAATACAGGCCTTCAGTAACTTTGGGATGTTCTTAACCGTCTTGTCAATCGGTCCCTGTGGCAGGCTGTCCCAGATCATCTACCACGTTTCCTTGAGTTCAGTGATTGCTTGTGTCTTTGGGTGAAGTTTGTGATAGGCCTCCAACATTGCTCCCCAGACAAAAGTCTACATCACTGTGACATCATTAACATTAAACTGGTACCCAGTGTTTATTTTTCAAATAATGTTAGTTTTACAATTCAAACATTTCTGAATGCGCAAAAATCTCTGGGTGGTCACAATAAAATGTCTATAACTTTGCCATGTTTAAAGATAATCTCATTCCACCCAGCACATACATGTAGATAGTAACAACAAATAAAGATGTAAATTTTCACACTGAAATCCCAAGCAGTTGCTGAGAAAACAGCAAAAAACTCTAGGGAGTTATTTTTTGTGCCTCACCCAATATATGTATAGCAGCTGAATATTGCTGGCTGTTTATTCAAAATACCCCAATTCTGCCCCCAAACTATCCTTATAGTACCACTAAAAAAATCACAGATAGGGCACTCATACTTTAGTAATCACCACAAATTGTATAAGTGCTTTTGAATATCTAGGCCTCTAAGGCATTTTGAATTCTATTTTTTAGACAAAAGCATGTGAAAAATTCACAAGGGTGTAACGACTTTTGTAAGACAATGTAAAATTTTAAGATAGCTTTAAAATAGGGGAAGTGTTAGAAATTTCCTTTCTTTATACAAGGAATTAAAGATGAAGATGTATAGAGTAAAATTTCCCTTTCACCTCTATGATGGGCAAAATTTATGCAGTAGCAAAATGGTACCCATTGACATGAACGGGAGCTGGGTGCTGGCAGCAGAAGTGCTCAAGTCCCCTGTTCGTTTCTGTTCCCAGACACGGCTTTAGTATTTTTATTTCTTCTTTTGGTTGCTTTGATGTATTACGTTAAAGAGGATGATCACATTTTAATAAATAAATCACTGCTATGGAGATGAAACCTAAATCTTTCATTCCTTCTCTCACTCCAGTGACTCTGTTTCTAATCAACTTATCTCATATCAAAGATTGAAGTCTTCTACTTTTTTGCTTCTTCTGACATACGCAGTCTCTTGATGGCTTCCTCACTATTAATGCAACTCATCTTGTTTTCTCTGCCAAGAATCTCAGGGTCATAGTTGACTCATGTCTCTTTCTCTCTCTTATCCCATATTTTTTGTGTTTGTAATGCTCTTTCCTGTCAGTTATACAATACTCATAAGATTTCATTTTTTCTGACTGTGACCCAAGTGTTACTAAATGTCCTCGCAACAAGTGATAATTTTTCTTTGCGCTGATCATTCAGAAGTAATGCATGCCTTGCTAGCAACACAGATGTACAGTAAAAGTACAAAAATCTGGACACTGGAAATGTTGACCACCCAAGAATCTGGACCTCCAAAAATTTTGGACTGCCCGAGAATCCAGACCTCAAAAAATTGCAAATTTTCAGACTGCCCACAATTCTGGACTCCTCTCCCCCCCCTCCCACACACATGTTTCTTGGTCCTGCCCGCTTGCTTTTTTCAGCACCTCAAAGGCCCTCTGCCCCTTCCTTCCTTCGCTTCCTCAGCAAACGGACTGGCTCATTCTCCCCATATCTAGCCCTTTCTATGGCTCTGTTGCACTGTCACCTTTCCTCTGACCCATCATGCCCTTCTGACAATAGGAAGTTACATCGGAAGGGGTGGGACAGGTCAGAGGGGAAAGGCACAGTGCATGCGGAGGCAGCCTGTGAGTAAGGCTGCCGCTGTAGCACTGTAGTCTTCAGGAAAGGTGAGAAAGACAGATCAATGGGCAGGACCGGGTGTGGGGAGAAAGACACTGGACCATACGCAGAGGGAGGGAGAGGGAGGCATAGCCATGGGGGGGGGGGGTCTTGGGGGCCTGGGACCCCCTTTGAAAACAGAAGATGCGGAAAGGGGAAGAGAGACACTGCATATGGAGTGGCGAGGCTAGAAGAGGAAGAGAGACGCTGCATGGAGAGCAAAGAGGCTGGAAGAGTAAGAGAGATGCTGCATGGGGAGTGGAGTGGCTGTAATGGGAGCAGAGAGGCTGGAAGGGTAAGAGAGATACTGCATGGAGAATGGAGAGGCTGGAAGGGGAAGAGAGACACTATAAGGGGAGCAGCGAGGCTGGAAAGGTAAGAGAGAGAGAGAGACGCCTCATGGGAATCAACAAAATTTGCCTGTTCAGCTCTTTATTCTTCCTTAAATTTGAATTTTAAAAGTACTGCCTGAGAATCCAAAAATCCAGACTGACCCAATCCCTGAGCAGTCTGGAATTTTGGACTTTTACTCTACTGTATATATTCCAGGAATTTTCTAACTGGATTCCATATGTAGAGACCAGAGGGTTCTGTTTCTTTTGGGATCCTGCTGTGACCTCTAGTGGCTGTACAAGAGTACTGAAGATTGACTGGACTTTCACCTGACAGTTTCCAGAAAGAAGGAGTTTCCCCTGAGACCAATATTATATTGTACAACGTGCAGCGACGTCAGATTCCGAAAGGAACAGCTTTGAACAGCACGGACTCCGGAGGACGAAAAATAACTTTAAAAGACCTCGGCTCGGCTGGCGGGGGTTGGGGTCCCCCGCCAGCCGAAGGAATATTTTTAAAGGCAGCGGCAGGAGGAAGCGGACCTCGACTGGTGGGGGTTGGGGTCCCCTGCCAGCAAAGGTAGGTGACGGCGGCAGGGGGGGGTCGGCAGTGGTGGGCGGTGGTGGCGGGGGGGGGGGGGCTATAACGTGCCCCCTCACTCTAGCCCTGGCCCCCCCTACTGCCGCATTTCAGATACGCCCCTGCCTATTGTAACATCCTATTTTTTGGCATCAAGTCATGATACCTAAAGAAACTGCAAATAATACAAAACGCTGTAGTAGGCTGATTTTTAAACTAAATAAAACACAGCAATGTCTCATTATATCTGGCTAAACTGCATTGGCAGAATCAGGTTTAAAGCAGCTTGCATCATCTTTTAAATTCTATATGGCATCACATCCAACCTGTTGATTAAAATATCACTACTATACCTGGCCCAATCCAAGAGAATTTCACTAAGTCTTGTAAGCGTGCTAAAATGGAGTTACCGTACTGCAACCATGTAGCTCTTGCAGTAATTTCATTTTTGCCGCATGTTCGATATGCGCGGACAAAAAAATAATTTTTATTTTCTGCTGCGCATATCGGACGTGCACCAAGTGGCATTTGGCGTGCATAGGGCATTACCACCCGGTTACCGCATGAGACTTTACCACTAGGTCGATGGCTGGCGATAAGGTCTCAGACCCAAAATGGACACGTGGTAATTTTAATTTTGCCACATGTCCATTTTCGGCAAAAAATTTTTTAATGCCTTTTTTTACAGGTACGCTGAAAAATGATTCTGCGCGTGCCCAGAACCCTCACTGACACTACTGCAGGCCGTTTTACAGGGCACCTTAGTAAAAGGACCCCTGAAAGATCAGCTGTTCCTATCCTCTTGGTCCTACAAGGGCAATAGATCTCAGAAGACCTTTAACCAGCTTTTTCCCTGAGGCCAGAACCTCCCTATGGAACCTTCTGCCCACTGCTATCAAATCAGATAACAGCCATTAGATTTAGGAAGAAGTTAAAAACCTTTTCCCAAAAACTTCTGCTTGAACCACCATCACCGCACTGTATTCATGAGGCCTCTGGCCAAATTTTATCTCCTTCCTGATTATGTCTCCATCTTCCCTCATGGTCTTCTGCTGGCTTCTCATGCAATGCTTAACTACAGTAATATAATCTAATTGTTGTAAACCACACTGAACCTGAAAAAGGGGATTTTAGCAGTATATAAGACCTAACTTGACTTATAGTGGCTAAAGTGGCTTATAAGTAAATTCATTGGAGTGGTCTACCTTCCTGACTGAAAGGAGTGAGCAATATGAGTGATAAATCTGCCTACAACTTCCCTTGTTTTGTTGGTCTTGATCCTGGTCCCCAAACAACAAATTCTTTATGTGAGCTGTCCCCCCTACAAAATCTGGGCATATACTGAGACATGCCTTATACATATAAGGAAAATCATGGGAAGGAGCTAGAAGATCCCAAAAGTAATATTAGAATTTTGGAGGGGAAAGGGTCTGTGCCTCCTTTCTTCCAAGCTGACAGGAAGGATCACTGAGTTCCTAAGTTAGTGGGGTACTAAGTGCTGAACAAAGGGGAACGAGTAGGTCCTTTTCCTCACTTTCACTGTCCAGTTTCAGGGGGAAAGGAAAGAAAATGATCCACTCAAGGATTTACCTGCATGAAAGGAATGCTCCCAGGAGTGATGTTGGCCTTCCTATTCTGCCCAGCTGATAACTGAATAAGATCCAATATTTGGGGGTGGGGGTGGAAGGCACTGGATAAGGCACGCACCATTTAAAGGAAGGGTATTCAGAGCTGCCCTAACTCAAGTACAACTAATGGAGAACAAAAGAGAAAGCAAACTATGACAAGGAGGAGATGCCTGACAGAGGGACCTTTTTACTAAAGCCTACCACGCACTCACTACCACAAGGCCCATAAGTATAAAACTGGATGTGTAGCTTTTAGTGCGTATTAATGTCCGTTAGAGCAAGCTAAACTTTAGTAAAAGTTCCCCAGAGTCAGGAAGTCAGTAGTTCAATGTGTGTAGAAAAACCTCACCTATAGTGGGTGTAAGTGTGCAGGAAGAAGAGTAAGAAGCTGATCTAGGGGTAGTATATGAGTGCCTCCTAAGTACTGAATCTGTTGAAGAAAAGTAGGAATCACAGAGAAGTTCTGCTGAAAAATTCCTGGAAGCCCAGAAGGATTCCATATAGCATCAGAGACAGGCCTGAAGATGAAGAAAATCACCTTTAGTAGTTTTGAGTTGTTATTAACTGTGAATCAACAAAATGAATTTTGTTTCAAGAGCTCCCACCTAATAAATTATCATTTTAATTCACCATACCATATGGGCCATGTTAATTATGTGAATAGGCAGAGGATTGAGGCTTACATATATAAAGTGCGAAAGAGATACCGAATAAGGAGAGTTTTGCTGACACAAAGGTCTGTATTCATCAACAGGGCTTAGGAGAGAGTCATCCCCTCAGGATCCTAAGCAAATAAAATTGTTCTGTAACCCCAGAAATCTGCAATAAAATGGAGGGTTCAGCAGGGGCCATCTACATGGCATTTATTTCACACAATGTTTCTCTCGTC
Source organism: Microcaecilia unicolor (assembly GCF_901765095.1). Taxonomy (NCBI): domain Eukaryota; kingdom Metazoa; phylum Chordata; class Amphibia; order Gymnophiona; family Siphonopidae; genus Microcaecilia; species Microcaecilia unicolor. The sequence continues at coordinate 82,737,032 of NC_044034.1, forward strand.
TAGATGATCATAACTTTCTCCTAGATGACCTTTCTGATTCTTTTCTCCATCCTCTTTCACTCCTTCAGAATTGTGTCAATCCTCTACACTTACAATAATGACAGCATTCCTATCTCGCTTTTTGTTCAATCTGTCTGTCTTGCCCTCCACCAACCTGCTTCCAGTCATCTTCCAAACATCTAGGGCCAAGCGTCGTGGTTTGATATACTCTCTTTCTGTAGTACAACCAAAGTGGTTTATATATATTATATGCAGGTACTCTCTCTGTCCCTAGTGGCTTCACAGCCTACGTTTTCTGTGCCTAGGATATTGGAGGTATAAGTGACTTGCTCAGGGTCAGAAGGAGCTGCAGAGGGAATCAAACCCTGGTTCTCCAGGTTCTCGGCCCTCTAACACTAACCATTAAGCTAGTCCTCCCACACTAGCTGCAACGTTTTTTTTTTTTGCATTCAAATTAGATTGTGAGTCCTCCAGGGACAGGGAAATACCCAGTATACCTGAATGCAACTCACATTGAGCTACTACAGAAAAAGGTGTGAGTAAAATCTAAATAAATAAATGTATCCATGGGATGGGTCCATTCTTATATCTTTACTCTAATCCAATTCTTTCCTCCTACTCATGCTCTTCATTCTCAGTTTCATACCCTCATTTATTTGCCCTATGATAGGCAATCTCATCTTCTCATGTCTTCTCTCTTATAGTTCTCCAATTAGTTCTCTAATGAAGTACAGTGTGACCTGATGTTAGCCCCTAGTTCCAACTTGCTCAATGTTGAATGGATCATATGTGCCCTAGATCAGCATGGGAATATATCTAGTAATTTTTCACAGCGCACCTAGTAAGACCAACCCATAGAAGGGAATGGGAGGTTAGCTGGTGAGCCTATATATTGTGATAGATAATACAATGTCCTTATATACCGATTGCCTTCTCACTATAGGATTATCCTCAAGGGAGCTGTAAGACAGGTTTGGAACTCCAGGGTTAGATGAGAAACCTAGACCAACTTCATGAAGTGTGAGGATTATAACATGCAATAGGTTCAGAAGACACATGGCCCAGGTGCATAAAACCTAATGAGGCAGCAACGTGGTTTTTAAACTGGTTATAGCAGATTTAGTGAGCAAGGAGTGCAGCAAGACATGCACAAAGGCATTCTGCGAGCTGTTTTTCTGTCACGGTAGCAGCTAACAATAATTGCATGCTAAGATATTAAAATGAGAAACTTATCATTAAATGTGCTTGCAAAGTAATGCACAGCCATTTTCCAAGCAATGCACAGAAGCAGCCCTTACCTTTACCATGAAAAATTTAACGGGTGGACAGTAGCTGCTGGTATTGCCTGGGATGACAGGAGACAGGACATTTCAGTGGCTGCTGGCAACTTGCAGGTCTTTCAAAAAGAGAACTGAACCTTTGGGTCAGCTTTGAGATAGGTTACATCTAAAAAAATCGCTTTAAGGAGAGAGGCAGAGAAAGGAGCCGAGCTAATAAGCTGGACTACTTTTGCCTTAGGCAGAAAAATGTGCCCGATTTCTAGTTAGGGCTCCTCAACTGATCACCTCATTAAGAGAAACTTGAGGAATTTTTTACTTTCCTAAAGACACACAAGAAGAATTGTAAGCTAAAGGACTTCTAGTGGAGAAGTAGACTAATGTTTAGTGCAATGGGCTTTGATTCTGGCAACCTGAGTTCAATTCCCACTGCAGCTCCTTGTGACCTTGGGCAAGTCACTTAACCCTCCATTGCCCCAGGTACAAAAACTTAGATTGCGAGCTCTCTAGGGACAGAAAATGTACATGCATGTAATGTGTACAGCACTGTGTACACCTAGTAGCACTATATTTATTTATTTATTTATTTATTGCATTTGTATCCCACATTTTCCCACCTATTTACAGGCTCAATGTGGCTTACATAGTTTTGTTAACATTGTCATTACAGGATAACAGACACATTTAGTATTGTGCAGAGATTAAGTAAGGGAAGAAAGAAGAAGGAAGGAAGGGAGCGATTAGGGTAATTATAGAAGGTGGGCTTTCTTAACTGAGTGGGTTGGTGAGGTGAGGTGGATTAGTGTGGCTATAGGTTCTCATTGTAGGCCTTGTTGAAGAGATATGTCTTCTGAGATTTGCGAAAGATAGTTGTTTCGTTGATTGTTTTCAGGTCTGTAGGTAATGCATTCCATAATTGCATGCTTATGTAAGAGAAGGTAGTGGCATGCATCAGCTTGTATTTTAGTCCTTTACAGCTGGGGAAGTGTAGGTTGAGAAATTTGCGGGATGATCTTGTGGCATTTCTTGGAGGTAGGTCCACGAGGTTTAGCATGTAGATTGGGGCGTCTGTGTGAATGATTTTGTGTACAATCGTGCAGATCTTGAACGCAATGCATTCCTTAAGTGAGAGCCAGTGGAGTTTCTCTCCTAAGGGTTTTGCACTTTCATATTTAGTTTTTCCAAATATGAGTCTGGCGGAGGTATGAAATGATTAGTAGTAAGAAGGAAAGGAATATTGAGTAACTCTAAACAGGTGATTTAGCACTTCAAAGTAAATGCTAAGAAGTTACAGGTTGGTTGTTTTATTTTTCCTGCTTGCAGTAGTTGTTTTGTCCTAGAATTTGAATAATGTTGGATTTAAAAAAAACTCAAAAAAACAACTTTAGTTTTTGGGCTAGTAAATCAGGCTTTATTCATACACACAGGTTGGCTGCTCTGCGCATGCTCAGCTGGCCAACTGGCTCCCCCCCCCCCCCCCCCCCCCCCCCCCCCACTGCATGCAAATGAGCCCTGTTTGCAAAAGCAGTTAGCAGCCAGCTCATTGGCATGCAATTCTCTTTGGGAATCCCTCTGTATTTCCAAATCTGTGGTTTTTACTGATTTGAAAATACAGACGAATTCTTAACAGGACTATTTGTGCATCTGGGCCATATTAAGTAGGGCAGTGGTTCCCAAACCTGGTCCTGGAGGCACCCCAACCAGTCAGGATACCCAGTATGAATATTCAGGAAGAGATTTGCATGCACTGCCTCCACTATCTCAAAATATTCATTGTGGATATCCTGAAAACCTGACTGGCTGGGGTTCCACCAAGACCAGGTTTGGGAACTACTGGATTAGGGAAAAGAATAAGGGGGAGGACAATATCTTATTATGGGAACCAGGACCAAACAATAGAAAGAGAAAAATAAACCTTCTTGCCTGATAAGGTGGTGACTTCCAGAAATTCCATGCAGCAGAGAGGATTGGGAAAGAAGCTGCTTTGATCCTTGGGGGAAGGGCAGTTGGAGGACAACCTTAGGAAGCAGACAGCTTGAACCTGGGAGGAAGCAGAATGCCCAAGAATCCTGGGATTTGGAGTGCATAGCCTGACCTCCAATCCAGGTGCAGACTAGGATGAAGCTCTTGAAGCCTAGGAGCCATGCCTAAATTAAAAGAAAATGTCTTCTTTAGAGAAGGAAGACAGTAGGAGGAATGGACAGTTAACGTCCAGGGCTAGAGAATCCTGTTCCCTGATGACAGAACCAGGTCTTGGGCTCAGATTCCTAGAGGGAAGGTCTCCAAAGGAAAAGGAAGCCATAAGAGATGGAGGAGGTATCTCTTGGGAGGCTTCAGGACTTAAGCAGTGGAAGCTAAGAACCAGTACTAAATGAGTCCCTTTGAGACATTACCCTTTGTGGAGTGCTGGGAGCTTGCTGTGTTTGGGACTGCTAGTCTAATGAAACATAAGGGCGTGCCTTTCCTAGGTGTTAAGCTGGAACCCCAGTTGGAGAAAAGAACGGAGGACTCTAACTAGAACTCTATTTAATTTTGCTGTTAAGCATATATTTCAGCTAAGGTTTTCTTTGGCTTTGAGACTGGGAGGTGTTACTTTTGCCTCAAAACTTTTGAGTTTCTGACACTGAAGGTGTTGTGTGGAAAAACAATGAAAAGGGATTTGTTTGGTTAACTCAAAAATCTGGACTGGCTCATTTTACTTCTATGGAATGAACTCTGGAAAAGATTCCACAGGTGATTAAAAGGAACAGGCACTCCAATGCAGGGCTCCTCATTATCCCCACCATAATATACTCATGGTTTTGGAGGGCAAGTATCATTTTCCTGAACCCTGACCTGCCTATCTCAATCAGGCAGTGCTGGACTGGGATAGAGAAATCCCCCTATTCCTACAAGGTAAGGTGGAGTACAGTGGATATTTACCTCTTTCGATGTTTGCTTCATATATGATGGTCCTTAAAAAATTTATATAATGATTTAGAAGAGTGAAGTACTATGTTGAGGTTTGGATTTATAGAGTTGCTTTGCCTTTAACAGGCATCTTTTGGGGTATTTCACAAAAGCACTCATAAAATTACTCACCCCTACCTCATCCCCACCCTCCACCTCAAAATTTATAATAGGGTGCCTAAGCAAAAAAAGGCACACAGACACATATTGCATCTATTTTTCAAAGACAACATACGTGCCTATGTAGGTCGTATTCTATAAAGGCTTTCACAGGCTTTAGTGCCTATGCTCCATTCGGATAGCACCAGCGTTCATATCTTTTCATTCCGTGAGAATTTTGGAGAAACATCTGTATATGTCAATTTGAAGACCCCTGAAGAAGGCCTTTTCAGCTGAAACACAGACCGTGTAGGGTCCTAATAAAACTTTTTTGGTGCTCTTACCATCTGTGTTTTCAGTCTGGTCTTTTTGGATTTCTTCCGCTTGTTTTGTTGTTTTGTGCGTTTGGCATTTTTTTGCGGGAGATTTGGACTCTTTTTTTTTGTTGTTCTTATTCTATAAAGACAAGCAGATATCTACTTATCTCTATAAAATACTAGTGTGTGTGGCAGATAATATATGCCTTGAATGTAGGCATAATCACTTACACTTAAGAGATGGTATAAATGAAGGCATGATATTTATGCATGTAGATTAAGGTATTTCATAATCCCGTATGTGCTTGTATGTGCTGACTCTATGCATGCTCCACCTGAATTCTGCCCCTGTGTACACCCACCTGTAAAGTATACGCCATGTTCTTTTGCACTAGTCAGTATTATATGAGGTCTTTTATGTGCATATGTGGCCACATACTTATGGGAATGACTTTATGAAATTACCTCCTTACTGTGAAAGTCTGCAGTATACATTGGTAGTGAACATTTTTGTATCTGCCCTCTTGAGCATGTACAATGCTGTTCCAAACGCTCAAGTCACTTATAAAATTACCCCCTTAAGTGACAGATCTGAAATGTAAGAAATGTTTTTCTTTATTCTCTGATACTGCACATTACATTTTTCAAGCTGTTCATGAACTATTTTGTGATGTTTGTTTGTGATCTGGAGCTGCAAAGCTGCTTTACACATCATATGGATATACAACTTAAAATTCAATCAAAACCAAATTTAATACATTTGCTGTTTTTGTTTCTACTGCTTTCTCTTGCAACATCTTTTATAGACTTGCCATTCTCTGTGAAAAATACAAGGCAGAAATGCTTTAAGTAAAGCTGAAGTAAAAAAGAAACAGAGAAAATGACGGCAGATAAAGACCATACAACCAAGAATAAAAACAAAGAAATCACTAACTACCGTCCAGTAGCATCCATCCCATTGTCCATCAAACTGATGGAAAGCATGGTAACCAAACAACTTACAGATTACATAAACAAATTCTCAATACTACACGAATCATAGGTTTTTGCCCCCTCCACAGCACAGAAACAGTACTACTCACTCTCCTAACCAAATTCAAGCAGGAAATAGCAATAGGCAAAAACATCCTCCTCTTCCAATTCGACATGTCTAGTGCATTTGACATGGTAAACCATACCATATTAATAAGATTACTAGATAAGTTCGGAATTGGTGGAAACATACTTAGCTGGATCAAGGGTTTCCTAACCACAAGAACATATCAAGTAAAATCAAACTCAATCATATCATCACCATGGAAAGCAGACTGTGGAGTACCACAAGGATCACCGATCCTCTTCAATCTAATGATGACCCCACTAGCCAAGTCCTTATCCAACCAAGGCCTTAACCCCTTCATCTATGCAGACGATGTCACAATATACATTCCTTACAAATCTAAACTGACAGAAATCACCAACAAAATCAAGAACAGCTTGAGAATCATGGACTCTTCGGCAAATGCATTTCAACTAAAACTTAATAAAGAAAAAACACACTGTCTCATTCTCTCAACCCAACACAGCGCGGACAACCCCACAACTATCAACACCCCAGATTACACCCTCCCTATCTCAGACAGCCTGAAAATCCTTGGCGTTACAATAGACCACAACTTAACACTAGAGAGCCAAGTGACATCCACAACAAAGAAACTGTTCCACGCAATGTGGAAACTCAAATGCGTAAAATAATTCTTCCTGACGGAAACATTTTGCAACATGATACAATCAATGGTACTAAGCCAGGTAGACTACTGCAATGGAATCTATGCGGGATGCAAAGAACAAACACTAAAGAAACTTCAGACCACTCAAAACACGGCAGCCAGGCTTATCCTCGGAAAAACACGATTTGAAAGCGCAAAACCCCTACGCGAAAAACTACACTGGCTCCCAATCAAAGAACGCATTGCCTTCAAAATCTGTACCACGGTTCACAAAATTATCTATGGCGAAGCCCCGGGATACATGACAGACCTGATTGACTTACCAACTAGAAACACATCCGAATCAACACGAACGTACCTAAATCTGCACTACCCAAGCTGCAAAGGACTCAAATAAAAATCTACCTATGCATCCAATTTCTCCTACATAAGCACACAACTGTGGAACGCATTACCAAAAGCCTTGAAAACTACTTACAAACACCTAAACTTCCGGAAATCTCTAAAACCTAACCTGTTTAAAAAGGCATACCCTACCAACCCAACATAAATGCCGATTTCAGCAACACACTAATACTAAAATACTAAAGGACATGACACAACACTTCCGTTATATGATTCTCTAATGTGGCTGTGCCACATGAACTTTATCTTACCACAACATCACTTTGTATTTGTTTACAATGGAGTCTGCAAACGCCGCTCCGGCACTTTGTAAGCCACATTGAGCCTACAAACAGGTGGGAAAATGTGGGATACAAATGTAACAAATAAATAAACCTATTCAATCTGCCCATCCATACCAACTAATAAGCTGTACGAGTCTTAGAGCTCAATGGTGCTTGTCCTATGCTGCATTTAATTCAGATACTGTCCTTATCTATACTGCCTCCACTGGAAGGCCATTTCACCATCTACCACACTATCCATAAAGAACTTTTAACTTAGATTAATCCTGAGTCTGTCCCATTTCATCTTCATACTATGCTCTCTCATTCCACAGTTTTCTTTTCAGTTGAAAGAGGCATGCTTTCAGTGACTTTATGCTATGGAGGTATTCAAATGTCTCTATCATATCTCCCCTGCTCCACCTTTTTCTAAAGATTGCCTATTGAATTCTTTCAGTCTGTCTCCATATTGTTTCAAAAAGGACGGAGTTTCTTTGTAGCTGCTCTCTAAAGAAACTCCATCCTTTTTGATGGTGCAGTCTCCAGAATTGTATACAGTGCGGGACAAACCAACAAATAAAGCTGGGAGGCCCTTAGACAGCAAGCTGAGGAGTAAGAGATCAGAATACTGGCTAGGTACTTTGGACATCTTACGAGAAGAGTTCAGAAGGCCAAGGAAAGGATTTAAAATTTGACCCTGAAAGGAATTGATAGTCAATGGTGATTCACTAGGAGTCGGCTCATGTAATCAAATTTCTGTGTACCACAGAGACACTTGATGGCAGTGTTCTTAATCTACTGGAAGTGTTTTGTGGAGGCAAGAGATATACCATGAATCAAATAGAGATGGGTACCCAGAATTTTTTTATATTTGTGTTCATTATTTTTTCTTGTAGAAACTAATGTTGTTAAAGAGTGTACATAAACTTCGGTGTGCAATTTTGGGTGCCATATATAGAATCCTGGGGACTATGTGAAAATAGTGTCCTCTTAACAGCGAAAAATATTGGTTTGAAATGACTGCCTATCTCTAGAATTGAATGGATTATGAACAAGTTCATGTAGAAGTAACTGAAGGTTCCTTGTTTCCCAAAATTATACAAAGCTGATGGAGTTTCTAAAGAAAAAGGAAGGATTTCACCATTACTATGGAGATATAAAGCTCAGATAAGAGTCAGGCCGAATCCCAAGCATCATGATCAACTCCTTCAGTGGAGCTGGGAAGCCCAGCACTGAAACAGCAAAGGTAGGCAGGCTTTTATTTCTATTTATCCAAAATGCCTCAGGTTTTGTAAGGCTTAAGTTTTAATCTAAGTTCAGGAAGTCAAGTGGCAACCACATCTAAGCGGGCATTCAGGCTACAAAGATCAGGGGGAACCATGTTAGTCAAGACCATTAACTGAATGTTGCCACCCTGGTACCAAAGGCCCTAATCATGATACACTGCAACACAATTTGAAGTGCCTGTATACAAATGCTAGAAGACTAAAATATAAGATGGGAGAATTAGAGTATATAGCACTAAATGATGAGGTAGATATAAAAGGCATCTCAGAGACTTGGTGGAAAGATGACAATCAATGGGACACTGTATTAACAGGGTACAAAATGTAATGTAGTGATAAAGAGGATCAAACTGGGGGGGGGGGGGGGGTTGCGCTATATGTTAAAAGAGGGAATTCAGCCAAATAAAATAAACATTCTGCATGAAACAGATAGCAGCATGGAATCATTATGGATAGAAATTCCATGTGTGAAGGGAAGGAGTATTCTTGTAGGGCTGTACTACCGTCCACAGGACAGAGCAAACAGAAAGATGAAGAAATGTTTACAGAGATTAGGAAAGCTGGCAAATCAGGCAACACTATGATAATGGGTGATTTCAATTACCCTAATATTGACTGGATAAATGTTACATTAGAGAGTGACAGGGAGATATAATTTCTAGATGTAATAAATGACTGCTTCTTGGAGCAACTGGTCCAGAAACTGACAAGACGGGGAACTATTTTGGATCTGGTCCTTGGTGGTGTGCAGGGCATAGTACAAGAGGTGGCGGCATAGGCGTAGACTGGGGGGGGCGAGGGGGGGCAGTGCCCCCCCAAACGACGCGAGGCGCTGCCGCGCCATTAGTTTAAAAAAAAAAAAAGTAAAAAAAAAAAAAAAAACCACATGCAGGCACGCGCTCCTCTCCGTCCGATTGGCTTCCCTGCCCTCTCTATCTGCGTCCCGCCTTCCTCTGACGTCATTTCCTTTCGGGCGGGACGCAGACAGAGAGGGCAGGGAAGCCAATCGGACGGAGAGGAGCGTCTCTCCGTCTACTCCTCTCTCTTCCTCCCTCCCTCCGGCGCAGGCAGCAGTCTTTTCCAGCGTTCCTGGCAGCTGTAGCGATATACACGCTGCCTTTGGCTCTGCCCCGAAGCCTTCTCTTCAAGTTCCTGTTCCCGCATAGGTGGGAACAGGAACTTGAAGAGAAGGCTTCCGGGGCAGACCGAAGGCAGCGTGTATATCGCTACAGCTGCCAGGAACGCTGGAAAAGACTGCTGCCTGCGCCGGAGGGAGGGAGGGAGGGAGGAAGAGAGGGGGTAAACGGAGTCACCATCTTGGACCTCGCGCGGGGGGGAGGGGTGGGGAGCAGAGGGAAGGAGCAAGAGATGGATGGGACTGGGAGGGTGGGAAGCAGTGGGAAGGAGCAGGAGATGGATGGGACTGGGAGGGTGGGAAGCAGTGGGAAGGAGCAGGAGATGGATGGGACTGGGAGGGTGGGAAGGAGCAGGAGATGGATGGGACTGGGAGGGTGGGAAGGAGCAAGAGATGGATGGGACTGGGAGGGTGGGAAGGAGCAGGAGATGGATGGGACTGGGAGGGTGGGAAGGAGCAAGAGATGGATGGGACTGGGAGGGGTGGGAAGGAGCAAGAGATGGATGGGACTGGGAGGGTGGGAAGGAGCAGGAGATGGATGGGACTGGGAGGGTGGGAAGGAGCAAGAGATGGATGGGACTGGGAGGGTGGGAAGGAGCAAGAGATGGATGGGACTGGGAGGGTGGGAAGGAGCAAGAGATGGATGGGACTGGGAGGGTGGGAAGGAGCAAGAGATGGATGGGACTGGGAGGGTGGGAAGGAGCAGGAGATGGATGGGACTGGGAGGGTGGGAAGGAGCAAGAGATGGATGGGACTGGGAGGGGTGGGTGGGGAGCAGAAGGAAGGACCAGGAATTGGATTGGACTGGGAAAGGAGGTGAGCAGAGGGAAGGAGCAGGAGATGGATGGGACTGGGAGGGGTGGGGAGCAGCGGGAAGGAGCAAGAGATGGTTGGGACTGCGAGGGGTGGGTAGCAGAGGGATGGACCAGGAGATGGATGGGATTTGGAGAGGTCAGGCACAGCAGAGGGAAGGAGCAAGAGATGGATGGGACGGAGGGATGGTGAGCAGAGGGAAGGAACAGAAGATGGATGGGACTGGGAGGGATGGTGAGCAGAGGGAAGGAGCAGGAGATGGATGGGACTGGGAGGGTGGGAAGGAGCAGGAGATGGATGGGACTGGGAGGGGTGGGAAGGAGCAAGAGATGGATGGGACTGGGAGGGGTGGGTGGGGAGCAGAGGGAAGGACCAGGAATTGGATTGGACTGGGAAAGGAGGTGAGCAGAGGGAAGGAGCAGGAGATGGATGGGACTGGGAGGGGTGGGGAGCAGCGGGAAGGAGCAAGAGATGGTTGGGACTGGGAGGGGTGGGGAGCAGAGGGAAGGAGCAAGAGATGGATGGGACTGGGAGGGTGGGAAGCAGTGGGAAGGACCAGGAATTGGATTGGACTGGGAAAGGAGGTGAGCAGAGGGAAGGAGCAGGAGATGGATGGGACTGGGAGGGGTGGGTGGGGAGCAGAGGGAAGGAGCAGGAGATGGATGGGACTGGGAGGGGTGGGGAGCAGAGGGAAGGAGCAAGAGATGGATGGGACTGGGAGGGGTGGGTGGGGAGCAGAGGGAAGGACCAGGAATTGGATTGGACTGGGAAAGGAGGTGAGCAGAGGGAAGGAACAGAAGATGGATGGGACTGCGAGGGGTGGGGAGCAGAGGGATGGACCAGGAGATGGATGGGATTTGGAGAGGTCAGGCACAGCAGAGGGAAGGAGCAAGAGATGGATGGGACGGAGGGATGGTGAGCAGAGGGAAGGAACAGAAGATGGATGGGACTGGGAGGGGTGGGGAGCAGAGGGAAGGAGCAAGAGATGGATGGGACTGGGAGGGTGGGGAGCAGAGGGAAGCCTACTGGAAAGAAGACACTGCATAAAACAGAAGACACTGGGATCAAAGCGAATAGAAAAACTACATGATCAGACAACAAAGGTAAATAAAAGTTTATTTTATTCATAATTTATTAATTGAAATGTCAGCTTTTTGAAATGTGCATCTGTGATATTTTGCCTGTAAATTTCATTTCCTTCCTCCATATTAGCATATTCATTTGCATATGTATATATGCAAATGATATGCTAATATGCTCCGCCCATTTTTGCCCCCCCAAATGAAACAGTCAAACTACGCCTATGGGTGGCGGTATTGGGTCCCCTGGGAAACAGTGATCATAATATGATCAAGTTTGAGCTACTATCTGGGATGAACCCACAAAAGAAATCTACTGTTAATTGCATTTAATTTTCGAAAGAGCGACTATAATAAAATGAGGAAAATGGTTAAAAAGAAGCTAAAAGGATCAGCTGCTAAGGTTAGGACACTAAATCAGGCATGGATAATATTCAAAAATACCATCTTGGAAGCCCAGACCAGATGTACTCCATGTATTTGCAAAGGTGGAAAGAAGAGAAAACGACAGCCAGCATGGTTAAAAGGTGAAGTAAAAGAGGCTATTACAGCCTTTGTCCTTAAAAGAATGGAAAAAGGACCCAAATGTAAAAAATAAAAAGTAACACAAGTACTGGCAAGTCAGATGCAAAGCATTAATAAAAGGCTAAAAGAGAATATGAAGAGAAACTTGCCGTAGAGGCTAAAATTCACAATAACAACTTTTTCAGGTACATCAGAAGCAGAAGGTCTGCGAAGGAATCCATGGAACTGTTAGATCATGAAGGAGCAAAAGGGGCACTAAGGGAGGACAAAGCCATAGCGGAGAAACTGAATGAATTTTTGCTTCAGTCTTGATGTAAAAGATCTGCCTGTACCGGAAATGGTTTTAAAGGGTGATGATACAGAGGAACTGAAAGAAATCTCGGTGAACCTGGAAGACATTCTGAGACAAATTAAAGAATAGTAAATCACCTGTACCGGATGGCATACATCCAAGAATACTCAAAGAACTGAAACCTGAAATTGCTGATCTGCTGTTAGTAATATGTAACCTGTCATTAATATTCTCCATAGTACCTGAAGATTGTAGGGTGGCCTATGTTTAATGTTGATTTTTACAAAGGATTCCAGGGGTGATCCGGGAAATTACAGACTGGTAGGCCTGATTTCGGTGCCGGACAAAATAGTGGAAACTATTATAAAGAATAAAATTACAAAACACATAGACAAACATGGTTTAATGGGACAGAGTCAGCATGAGTTCAGCCAAGGGAAGTCTTGCCTCACCAATTTGCTTCACTTCTTTGAATGCATAAATAAACATGTGGATAAAGGTGAGCCAGTTGATGTAGTACATCTAGATTTTCAGAAAGCTTTTGATAAGTTCCTCATGAGAGACTCCTGAGAAAATTAAAGAGTCATGGAATAGGAGGCAATGTTCTGGTGTGGATTAGGAATTGGTTATTGGACAGAAAACAAAGGGTAAGATTAAATAATGGAGGAGGGTGAACAGTCGAGTGCCACAGTGATCTGTACTTGGACCGGTGCTATTTAACATATTTATAAATGATATGGAATGATGAGTGAGGTGATTAAATTTGCAGATGACACAAAACTATTAAAAGTTGTTAAAACGTGCGGACTGTGAAATATTGCAGGCAGAACTTTTGGAAACTGGAAGACTGGGCATCCAAATGGCAGATGAAATTTAATGTGGACAAATACAAGGTGATGTACATTGGAAAGCATAATCTGAATCATAATTATATGATGCTAGGGTCCACCTTGGGGGTCAGCACTCAAGAAAAAGATCTAGGTATCATTGTAGATAATATGCTGAAATCTTCTGCTCAATGTGTGGCAGCAGCCAAAAAAGCAAACAGGATGCTAAGAATTATTAGGAAAGGGAGGGTGAATAAGACCAAAAATTCTAATGCCTCTGTATTACTCCATGGTGTGACCACACCTTAAGTATTGCATTCAGTTCTGGTCTCAAAGATATAGCAGAATTAGAAAAGGTTCAAAGAAAAGTGACCAAAATGATAAAGGGGGTGGAACTCCTCTCGCTTGGAAAAGAGACGGTAATCTTTAAAATCAAGTGTTGTTCCGGAAGATTGGAGTGTAGGCCATGTAATGCCAATATTTAAAAAAATGTTCCAGAGGGGATCCGGGAAATTATAGATAGGTGAGCCTGATGTTGGTGCCGGGCAAAATAGTAGAGACTATTATAAAGAACAAAATTACAGAGCATATTCAAAAGCATGGACTAATGAGACAAAGCCAACATGGATTTAGTGAAGGGAAATCTTGCCTCATCAATCTATTATATTTCTTTGAAGGGGTGAACAAATATGTGGATAAAGGCAAGCCAGTTGATATTGTGTATCTGGATTTTCAGAAGGCGTTTGACAAAGTACCTCATGAAAGACTCCAGAAGAAACTGGATAGTCATGGGATAGGAGGTAGTGTCCTATTGTGGATTAAAAAGTGGTTAAAGGATAGTATATCAGGGTGTTAGATATGTTTATAATGATCTATTGCATTTGGAAAATTTTCTTTTGAAGAAGTCTGGAGTAGCTGAAACTGAATTTGTCCTATTGTGGATTAAAAACTGGTTAAATGATAGAAAACAGAGAGTAGGGCTAAATGGTCAGTATTCTCAATGGAGAAAGGTAGATAGTGGGGTTCTCCAGGGGTCTGTGCTGGGACTGCTGCTTTTTAACATATTTATAAATTATCTAGAGATGGGAGTAACTAGTGAGGTAATTAAATTTGCTGACAATACAAAGTTATTCAAAGATGTTAAATCGCGAGAGGATCGTGAAAAATTATGAGGACCTTACGAGACTGGGAGACTGGGCGTCTAAATGGCAGAAGACGTTTAATGTGAGCAAGTGCAAAGTGATGCATGTGGGAAAGAGGAACCCGAACTATAGCTACGTCATGCAAGGTTCCATGTTAGGAGTCACCAACCAAGAAAGGGATCTCAGCGTCGTTGTTGATGATACGTTGAAACCCTCTTCTCAGTGTGCTGCAGGGACTAAGAAAGCAAATAGAATGTTAGGTATTATTAGGAAAGGAATGGAAAACAAAGTGAGGACGTTATAATGCCTTTGTATCAGTCCATGGTGTGACCGCACCTCAAATATTATGTTCAATTCTGATCGCCGCATCTAAAAAAAATATATGTAGAATTAGAAAAGGTACAGAGAAGGGCGACGAAAATGATAAAGGGGTTGCGAGACTTCCCAATGAGGAAAGGCTGAAGTGTCCAGGGCTCTTCAGCTTGGAGGGGAGACATGATAGAGGTCTATAAAATAATGAGTGGAGAGGAACGAGTAGACGTGACTTGTTTGTTTACTCTCTCCAAGAATACTAGGACTAGGGGGCATGCGATGAAGCTACAAAGTAGTAAATTTAAAATGAATCAGAGAGAATATTTCTTCACTCAACGTGTAATTAAATTCTGGAATTCATTGCCAGAGAATGTGATAAAGGCGGTTAGCTTATCGGGGTTTAAAAAATGTATGATGGCTTCCTAAAGGAAAAGTCCACAGACCATTATTAAATTGACTTGAGGAAAATCCACAGTTGTTTCTGGATAAGCAGCATAAAATGTATTGAATCTTTTTGGGATCTTGCCAGGTATTTGTGACCTGGATTGGCCACTGTTGGAAACAGGATGCTGGGCTTAATGGACCTTTGGTCTGTCCCAGTGTGGCAATACTTATGTACTTATGACATATGATTGAGGTCTACAAAATCCTGAGTGATGTAGAATGAATACAAGCGAATCGATTTTTTTTTAACTCGTTCCAAAAGTACAAAGACCAGGGGACACTTGAGGAAGTTACATGGAAATACTTTTAAAACAAATAAGAGGAAATATTTTTTCACTTAACGAATAGTTAAGCTCTGGAACTCTTTGCTGGAGGATGTGTTAACAGTGGTTAGCATATCTGGGTTTTAAAAAAGTTTGGACAAGTTTCTGGAGAAAAGTCCATAGTCTGCTATTGAGACAGACATGGGGATGCAACTGCTTGCCCTGGGATTTGAATCATGGAATGTTACCACGATTTGGGTTTCTACGAGGTACTTGTGACCCGGATTGGCCACTGTTGGAAACAGGATACTGGGCTAGATGGACCATTAGTCTGACCCAGTATAGATACTCTTATGTTCTTATGTTACAATTTATAGCTAGACTTTAGATCTTGCCATTCTAATCCATCTGTACTGCACTGTACTCAAATCTGTTTTTCTTTCTGAAACAGAAGTGAGAGAAGGATTTTAAAAAATAAGAAAAATGTTTAGGCAACTGTGAATGAAGGCTCATAGTGCAGTTTCAGTAGAAGTGGAAATCAAGAGGAACAGGAGGAAACTGACCTGCCCAAAAATATTGTATCTATCTACAGACAGAGATAGATATAAAAGTACATTTTCATATTAAGTGAGAAATGCAGCAGGCCTATAGTAGAAGTCACTGGAGTGTACTACATTCTGGATTAGTTCTTTCTCATGGCTCATTACTACATAGGAAAAACAGTGTTATGCCTGGCAGAGTGAGTCACAACATTACTTAAATAGATGAATTCTTTTCCATGAAATACACTTTTTTTTCTATAGGCAGAAAGTATGCTCTTTACCAGAGAATGTAACCTCATGCTTTGTCTGACCTGTAGAACAACACAATTCATAGTAACATAGTAAATGATGGCAGATAAAGACCTGCATAGTCCATCCAGTCTATTCAATGTACTCCCAACCCCCCCCCCCCCCCCCCCCCACGAATGCAGAGCTGTATTTTCCATTCAGTACAGATTACATTCCTTCATGATTAAACACTAGCATCCCAGCTGGCAATTCATAAAAACATAAGAACACCCATACTGGGTCAAACCAAAGGTCCATCTAGCCCCGTATCCTGCTTCAAGCAGTGGCCAATCCAGGTCACAAGTACCTGGCAGAAACCCAGTTAGTAGCAACATCCCACGGCAAACAGTGGCTTCTCCCATGTCCATCTCAATAACAGACTATGGACTTTTCCGCCAGGAACTTTTCCAAACCTTTTTAAAACCACATACGCTGACCGCCATTATTACATCCTCCAGCAATGAGTTCCAGAGCTTAACTATTCTTTGAGTGAAAAAATATTTCCTCCTATTTGTTTTAAAAGTACTTCCATGTAATTTCATTGAGTGTCCTCTGGTCTTTGTACTTTTTAAATGAGTGAAAAATCGACTCATCTCCACTCACTCCATGTAGGCAGTTATATATGATTCTATCTTGTAGCACAATACCACAACACCATGCCAAGAGTCTCATAAGTGGTTCTATTATTTTTGCTTTGGCATAGTTAAATTTGTTAAATACATGTCTTCCCCTCCCCCACTGAGATAACACAGCAGCCACAATCTTAGCATATGGTATGAATGTGATATTAAATATGTATACTTATTCCTGATCTGTCTTTGCCATTTTCGGGATACAGAGCATATGGTATGAATGTGATATAAAATATGTATATTTAATCCTGATCTGTCTTTGCCATTTTGGGGATACAGCCTGGCACCAGCTTTACTTTCAAACTATTGAAGTTGCCACTGAAGCCCACTATTGCCTATAACTCCTCAACAGCTACAAGGTCATTTAAGTTTTATTTTGATCTGATTCCAATCTCTAAAGGATTAATGCCATACAATGTTTTTCATTATTTCCTGAGAGTCATGTTATTTTTTCACAGTATACTGTATTAGTTTGGATGTTTTATCGAACTTCTCAAGAAAGATATCATCTCGCCATAACATGTACAAGAACCATAACACAAAAACAAGTAGAAAGCTATCCTGTGCCTTTACTGAACTGCACAAGCCTGTTACTGCAGCATGTATCAATTATGCCTCAACAAAGAAAGCCTCAGATTTTGTGAAAATTCTGTTTTCCGTTGTGTTTCTCCACTGCAACCCTTTCCATTCTTTTTTTTGTTCCACCAAAAAATGTTAATAACCTTATGATCCTTCTAATTTCTTAGCCAAGAAAGAGAGGTGTCAGATATTACAAAATTGAGAAAAACTATATACACTGCAACAAAAATGTAAAACAATACTTCTAATTTTTTTATTCACAAAATGTGCATGGCCACCCATCAAGGCAGTTTACATTAAAATGACAGAGTTGAGGAATAGATGGACAGTTAGAACAATGAGCTGAGAACCAGAGGAGCAAGGTTCAAATCCTGCTTTGGCTCCTTGTGATCTTAAGCAAGTCACTTAACCCTTCATTGTGCCAGGAACAAATTTAGGGGCTCTTTTACTAAGCTACGCTAAAAGAAGCCATGTGCTATGATTAGCGTGTGGGTTTCCCTGCACTAAGGTCATTTTTAGCACTGGTGTAAAATGGCCGCATTTCCATTTTTACCGTTAATGACCAGGCGATTAATTTCCCAACATCTATTTAGTAGTCTTCAAAAGGCTCATGCACTAACCTTATGCTAATCGGTTGGCATGCGGCAATGAAGCTGCGCTAATTAGCGCTAGGCATGCCTACTCTCTGTCCCCCCCCCCCCAAACACGCCCCTGGTGGTAAAAAAAATAAATAAATAAAACTTGCCCCATGATGCTGCATATTGGCACATAGGAGGCACGTGTTAGTGTAACCTGCCTCTTAGTAAAAGGACCCCTTAGATTCTGAGCCCTCCAGGGACAGAAAGAATCCTACTGTTCCAAATATAACTCGCCTTGAGCTACAAGTTGTTGTCTTATTTATTTATTTGTCATTTGCTGCTGCTGCATCTTTGTTTTCTTTCCTGCCCTCATGCTGCACTTCTCCCTCCCTCCTTCCCGAGTGCACGTTAGTAGCTCTCCTGATACCCCTCTCCCTCCCCCATGGGTCCAAACACCTCTCCCACTTCTTCCCATGCCCATGGTGCTTCAAATATTTCTCCTTGCTGCAGCAGTGATCAACGCACGCTGTCTGTAGTTGGCCCTGGCACCTTTCCTGCAGGTCCTGCTCCCCTGCTGATGCAATTTTCTGTTTACACAGGGGCCGGCAAATCTTATCCCAGTTGTGCATACCTTGATAACATCAAGACTGGATTACTGTAATGCACTCTACACTGATCTGACTACAAAGGGTTTGCACCAGCTCCAATTGATTCAGAATGCTGCAGCAAGACTAATAGAAGGCATGGGCCTAGGCAGACCTTGGTGGGGGGTGGGTGGGGGCACATTTTAGCCCGCCTCTACCAGCTGCCGACCCTCCCTCGCCACTTTCGACCCCACTCTCAGTTTCACTTAAAGGAACGTGCAGGACATTCTGGATGTCAGGACTCACAGCACAGATCAGCGAAGTGAGCGAACGCGCCAGAGACTGGTGCTGAACAAGACTAAGGCTGGTGGGGTTGGGGACCCCTGCCATCAAAGGTACCTTGCGGCAGCAGCGGGGGGGGGGGGGGGGGGGCGGGGTCAAAAGTGGAGGGGGCCAGGACTAAATCTGTGGGGGCTCATGCCCCTGTGGCTCCACCTAGCTACACCCCTGATAGAAGGTTGCAAGCAACGTCACTACATCACACCATTTTTGCAATACAGGGCTAAATTTAAAACTCGTATATCTGATCTTCAAGGATCTTAAAGGAAATGGCTTGAAAAACAGAATCACCCTCTACATACCTCCAAGGGCACTAAGGTACTCCCAAGGAGTATCCCTAACCATACCCTCTCCAAAAGACATTACACAATGTGATACCCGTAAGCAAGCCTTGTCCGGAATAGCTCCCACACTTTGGATGCACTCCCTGAAAGGCTTTGCTTAACACAAGATTATTTCTACTTCAGGAAGCAGGTGAAAGCTTGGCTGTTCAACCAGGCCTTTAATGAAAGAAGTAACTAATTTGTTAGTCTCACACATACACACAAGGAATGACATGGCCTACCATAGCTGAAAAAATACTAAATCATCTCTCTGAGCTCATGTGCAACTTTCTTTAAATTAGTCACCTTATTTTCTAACTCCTCTTACTCTCTTACCTATGTGTTCCATCTTTGCTTATACCCTGCACTGTTAATTAAAATGTTTTATTACATATTGTATTGACATTGTAAGTAGTATACTATGGGGATAGGCAATCCACCTAGATGGATAAACAACAAAATCCCACGAAGAAAATACACAAAGAAAGAGTGGGAAGTGGACCAGTGACTCCAGAGACTGGGGCAACTAAGTTGAACAACAATGAACTTTATTGCAGACTCGACACAGATCTGTTTTTCGGCCACAGGCCTGCCTCAGGAGTCTTTGGTCTTTATTCAGATGTACAGTCCTGGTATGGAAAGGGGGGGGGGTCTTGAAGAAGACCTTTGTGCTTTGAGATAAAATAACAGCGCTGAGCGTAGCTTGTATCTGCTTCCAAATTGCAGACTCCTGAGGCAGGCCTGTGGCCGAAACCCAGATCTGTGTCAAGTCTGCAATAAAGTTCATTTTTGTTCAACTTAGTTTCCCCGGTCTCTGGAGTCACTGGTCCACTTCCCACTCTTTCTTTGTGTAAGTAGTATACTATGCCATTGTATTATTTGAATAGTTTTACTGCAGTAATTGTCTATTGCTTATGTTTGAGTTATTCTTACTGTACACTATCTTACATGAATTCCTTCAAAAAGGCAGTAAATAAATGCTAATAAATAAATAAATAAATAAAAAGTGAAAAAAAGGTGCTTCCATTCCCTAAAAAAAATATGATCTGTTTGTTGAATAAGCATTTCCGTATAACTGATGAGCTTAATATTCACACACTTTTCAATATATATTTTTGGGGAAAAAACTTTTTGAGTGGTTTGGTGTACTGTCTCACGCTTTTATTGCAATGCCTTCTAATTTCTTGTAATGCTGTGCATGAAGACAATAGTATAGCTAGAAACATTTAGTACCTTTCAGTAAGCCATCATTCAGAGTGACTGGTTTCAGAATAATTAACATTCACTAATTCTATACTTAATTCAAAAAAATCACCTTTGATTTTAGCCCATACTACAATCCAATAGATTTCAAAGCTTTCTGAACGAACTGCAGCCTAATTGTTTTATTTATCTCTAATAATAAATGTTAGTTTGCCTTCAGTGTTTCTTCAGCGTAAGTTGAACACAGAGTTGTGCTGGAGCCGGCTCGCAAGAGCCAGTTGTTGAATTTTTCAACATTTTGCGAGCTGGTTGTTAAATGCCGCGATCTGTTTGCCTCTCCTCCCCCGAGTTGCAGGGTCGCGGCACATACCTGAACTGAAGCCACCTGGTGGTCTAGTGGATTCTTCGGGGCAGGAAAGAACCTCAGTCTTTCTTGCCCACTGCCGGCGCTGACCCTCTTACTGCAACATCACTCTTTAAAATGGCTGCTGAGACTTCCAGCGGTGGAGGCCTCACGAGACTTCCACTGAAGTATTACGAGGCCACCACTGTAAGTCTCGGCAGCCATTTTAAAGATGTGGCAGCAAGAGGGTCAGCGCCAGCAGTGGGCAGGAATAACTGGGGATCTTTCCTGCCCTGAAGGATCCCCTAGACCACCAGGGTGGCTTCAGTTCAGGTATGTGCCATGACCCTGTAGCTCGGGGGACCAGGGGAGCGGGGAGGAGAGGATACTGTAAAACGTGCAGAAATTTTGTTTTTATCCTGGTAAAGGGCACTAGACAGACAGACATGTTATGAGAATCAGGTGCTCAACATTCAGAGTTTCTATCTATCTATCTATCTATCTATCTATCTATCTATCTATCTATCTATTTATTTACTTATTTATGGCATTTTATCCCACATTAAACATGAAATAGGTTGGAACTTGGGAGCATTTAAAATATTTTTTCCTGTGCCTACAAAAAGAAAAAAAGATGGCATGTGGGAACTTGCTACTTTTGCTTTGTGGAATGCAGTGGTATATTATAAAAATGCACTTGCCTTTTTTTATTACTTCACAGAGAAGGTATTGATTAATACGGGAAGGGTTTCCTTCACACAGAACTGTCCAGAGTCAGTCTAAATGTGTCAACATTGTCCAGTTCAGCACACTATTAGCAGCCAAGTTCATACAAGTTAATTATGTTCAGTGCAAAAGAAATCTGTTGGCTCAGGGTGTTTGCTATGCAAATATTCAATCACTGTTTCATTATCAAAAATTATACTTCAGCATGACAACTTTCTCCTTTAGTTTCTTTGATCCAAGCTGTTTACTCAGGCAGGAATGAGTTCTCAAACTGAAGGTCTGGACCCTAAAGATTTTTTGGATGGGTCTCAGGATAAGAAGGCTAAGGGGAGAAATTCCAAAGTGCAAGCTGAACAGCAGTTTGTCAAAGCTTTTAATCATGCACCATGAGATATAGATATAAAGATATAGATATATGGCTATGAACATGACATTTGATTTGGGCTATAAAGATTTGTTGTCTAATGGAGGTCTTATGGTTTAATGGGAGCTCTGACATGAAGGGGAAAAAGAGAGAGTAATGCATTGCCATCCCAAAAAAACAAATTGCAAGGAGGGGAGAGAGCCTGTTGTTAAAAATTTACCAGCACATTACTGGTTGAACACCTCTAGTCAAACAGTTTTCAATCATTTTGCATTCATGAAAAAGCTGTTTGACAACAGGGCTGATAGATTTGAGAAAATGCAGACAGAAGAAATTCTGACTGGTCCCAAAAGTAATTATCAGTGCAATTATAATTCATGTATGGAGCCAGTGAAATAATCAAGATAAGAAAATTCAGCCAAACAACTCCTTAAACCAATGTGCCAGGCTAGAAAAGTACTCTCAAACCTATTTTATGTTCCCCGGAGACATATAAAAGATTCATCTTTGGCATAATTGTGTTGATGCATCATACCATAACAGTTTACAATACATATTAAGTATTATGTCATATCAGTTTAGCAAATGCACTGCAGTTTAAGACATTATGCTGCTAGGAAGATTGTGTTTTCTACACTGATGCATGTGTGCCCCAAAGAAGAGATTCTTCTTTCTAAAATAAGCAGTTTTCGAGGTGGAAATGTGTATGCTGCTTCTGAAAATGTTTTAAATTGTCATTTGCTTACATTGCAAACTGGCACAAAAAAAGCACTTTTATTAAAAGCTTTAGTTATATATATAGCCAATATTATGTATTTGTGTCAATGGATCTAAATTAACTGCTCTTAGAATATCAGATACTAAATTCTATGCAAGTTATCATTTCTTTTACTAATTTAACTTTCAACTAAATTGGAACAAGACCAATATTTTAGCTGTTAGCTGCACTGTTCTACCTAATCTTACATTACACACTAATAGTTGTAACATTCCTTTTCAATCTTAAGTACTGTACGTGTAACCTGGGGCCTGTCCAATCCTGCTTATGCTCTATAGGAGACAGGCCTTGTACACCTTCTTCAGGTTTCTAAAATTTGTGCATTGGTTGACCCCTCTAGTACATGTAATTAGGGTTCTGTGACCTGAGCCAGCAAAATTGTGGGTGAAGGGTGGCTAGTATCTACAAAGATAAGGGCTTCCTAAGCTCTGTTATAACCCGCTCCCCCATACCCTGGAGTTCACCAGAACACCAGCATGGATGATATTCACAAGAAAATAACTATCAAATTAATCATTAAGCTGACATATATGTAAAAAACGTTCAAAGCACCTTCACACACAAGGAATCTCCACCCTTGCAGCGCTAGGACAGGCCTGCAACTCAGTCCCAAGCCAAATTTACCCCAAACCAAAGCAACTGCTAGCCACAAGCACTAGGCTAGGGGAAAAAAGCACTCTTTGCAGGGTGTGCACACAGTGGCCTCTATGAGGTTATAGGGATTTTAGTTCTGTGCAGTTCCTTGAGCACTTTAAAAGTGGATTAAACTTTAAACTGGGGCGAGAAACTTCTCAACCACATGGTATCAATGGCAATGGTTTTGGCACCTATTTTAAGCCTTTAGGTGCTTTTACAGAATGCTAGTGCAAATAGCCAAAAATGTACATACATTTAAGGCACAATCACTTTCACCAGTGCTATAGCTTGGTGCCAAGATGCTGTTATAGAATGTTAGCGTAAGGTCAGCATTGGCATGCCCATTTGTAGGCGTACTACCCAATCTCTGCCATGTATGCCCCCTTATAGTTAAGCACTCCCTTATAGAATAGTGTCTAATGCACATAGAGGGACATTTCCAAGTTGCGATTTGGACATCTTTGTAAAACGTCCAAATCCGGGGGCGGGGAAAACCGTATTTTCGAAACAAGATGGACGTCCATCTTTCGTTTCGAAAATACCGTCAGAGACGTCCAAATCCAAGGACATCCCTAAATTTGGATGTCCCTTGATTTGAACATCCTTGAATTTGGACGTCTCTGACTTTCGGTGATTTTCGAAACCAAAGACGTCCAAGTCAAAAACATCCAAATGCAAGCCACAACTGTACACCACTACCATAGCCCTTACAGGTGAAGGGGGTCACCTATATGTGGGTACAGTGGGTTTGTGGTGGGTTTTGGAGAGCTCGCTGTTTCCTCCACAAATGTAACAGGCAGGGGGGTATGGGCCTGGGTCCTCCTGTCTGAAGTGCACTGCAGTACCCACTAAAACTGCTCCTGGGACCTTCATGCGCTGTCATGGACCTGAGTATGACATCTGAGGCTGGCACAGAAGCTGGCACGAAATATTTTAAAGATGTTTTTTGAGGGTGGGAGGGGGTTAGTGACCACTGGGGGAGTAAGGGGAGGTCATCCCCGATTCCCTCCGGTTGTCATCTGGTCATTTCAGGCACCTTTTTGTGCCTTATTCGTGAAAAAAAAAACATCTGGGTGAAAACGTCCAAGTGTTCATCATGGACGTCCTTGCTTTTTTCGATTATGGGTTAAAGACATCCAAGTGTTAGGTACGCCCAAGTCCCACCTTCGCTACGCCTCTGACATGTCCACTTGAAATTTGGACGTCCTTGCGACGGACTGCAGTTTGAGACGTCCAAAATCAAGTTTCGATTATACTGATTTGGACATCTCTCAGAGATGGACATCCATGTTCCGATTTATGTCAAAAGATGAACGTCCTTCTCTTTCGAAAATGAGCCTGATAGGCACCTATCTCTAAGTACCTCCCTCTAGGCTCCACTTTATTGGCTCACACATGTATCTGGTGCTCCCTCTATACTACACCCAGACTCCACACATGAGGATATAGAGATTGTAGAATTTTCACACCATTAGCGTACCAGAAAAATCCCAAACAAAAAAGAAAAGAAAATCCCAGAGGAAAAATGAAAATAGAGGAGGACCAATACAATTCCAACTCAAGGGTAAAAAACCATTTTATTAGTCGGACTTGATGCAGATCTGCGTTTTGGTGTGGGGGCACCTGTCTCAGGCTTGCACTCACTTCCAGCTGCTGCAAGAGATTTGCTTGTGCTTTAAAACAGACTTTAGATACCTTGTCTGTTTTATCAGCATTGCCGTTCCTGGTGAACACGTTTTTTTAAACCTGTAATTTAGTTGCAGAACACAATATTTTACTCTGTATTATTTGCATTACCAAGGACACTGATTTGTTGACTCCTGATGAAGGCACCCCATGCCGAAATGCAGATCACTTTTGCTCTGAGAAAAATCCCAAAGCCTTAACTAATAGTAGTGTGAGTTGTGCATTCTTTGACATCACTTGTCAATGAGGAGAACAGTGTTTTGATGATCTCTCCATTCCCGTTTTAGCTATATGAAGTAGGATTGCCTGCAGTGAGCAGTATTCAAATTAAAGGAGGAACTGATATTAACGGGAACTTTTCAAAGCTATAAAACCAGCTAGTCTCATCACAATAAAACTAAAGAAGCAGGCAAGAGCAGGAAGTGAGAGAGACCTCTGCCCTGCCCTGGATGCCTGGGAGCCCCTAAACCCCTCTGCAAGATTGGAGGAGAAACTACTACTACTACTAATCATTTCTATAGCGCTACTAGACATACGCAGCTCTGTACACTTCAACATGAAGAGACAATCCCTACTCGACAAAGCTTACAATCTAATTAGGACAGACAAATAGGACAAATAAGGGAATTACTAAGGTGGGAATGATAAAACATGGGAACTGAACAAGTGAATAGGGGTTAGAAGTTAAAAGCAGTATCAAAAGGGTGGGCTTTTATCCTAGATTTGAAGATGACCAGAGATGGAGATTGATGTGCTAGCTCAGGAAGTCTATTCCAGGCATATGGTGCAGCAAGATAAAAACAACGGAGTCTAGCAGTTAGCAGTGGAAGAGAAGGGTATAGATAAGAGAGATTTACCCAATGAAATTATTTCCAAGGGAGGAGTGTAGGGAGAGATAAGAGTGGAGAGGTACTGAGGAGTTCCAGAGTGAATGCACTTGTAAGACAATAAGAGGAGTTTGAACTGTTTGCGGAAACGGATAGGGAGCCAATGAAGTGACTTGAGGAGAGGGCTAATATGAGCACAGTGATACAAGCGGAATATAAGTCATGCAGCAGAATTTTGAACAGGTTGAAGGGGAGAGAGCTGGCTTAGTGGGAGACCTGTGAGAATCAAGAGAGATGGTTTAGTGAGAGACATGTGCCAATCAAGTTGCAATAGTCTAAGCGAGAGGTGATAAGAGTGTGTGGATAAGGGTTTTGGTAGTGTGCTCAGAAAGGAAAGGATGAATTTTGGTGATATTATAGAGAAAGAAATGACAGGTTTTAGCAGTCTGTTGAACATGTTCAGAGGAAGAGAGAGAGAACTCAAAGATAACCCCAAGGTTATGAGCTGATGAGAGTGTGGGAGACTTAGAAGGTCTGCTACATCATTTCTCCACTTTAGAGGAATCTGCTTTAGACTATCACCAGCACTTTTATCACAAATATACCTGTAAAAGCTTACTCAAAGAGGACTGGTCATGATGATGTGTACTCTCTTTGCTTTTGAAAAAGTGGCAGAATTGCTGTTTTTCCTTGAGATACATGCTCATTTTTCAGAAGAAAGCAGCACTCAAAGGTATCTTGGAACTGAAGATTTCAATTGTATAACACAGCAAAGCAACGAGTTGGTACACTTGTTCTGTTCAGCTGTTTTCATTTCAGCTGAGAAACTGAAAAGCGTATCAGTGATGATGCTGAGAGTGGGCAGCCTACAATTAAATTCCTGAAATGTGTCAACATTTTCGATCCCAGAAGGGTTCCTGTAATGTCTCATGACAAGAAGGACTACACTTTATTTTCTGGTTTTGGTGGCATTTCATCTGCGGACAGAAAGTAGTCCCTGAAGCGACCTACAAAGGAAAAGTGATATTGCCCTGTTTTTGGTCCTTAGCTGCTGACTCCATTCTGAAATTGAAAATATTACAGATATATAAATTCTGTAATAAACACCACAGATGCAGAGCACAGCAACGTCCTGTTTAAACTCATCCTCTCTAATTATAGGTGCTCTCTTTCACAAAACAAACTGCAAGAGCTGGTATTTTTATTTCAACTGTGGGATTAAGAATTAAAGATGCAAAGTTTGTCTGCAGTAGCTCTACCTCCTCTTCTTGTGTATGATCAAGAAAAAAAAAAAAAAAAATATATATATATATATATATATATATATATATATATATATATATATATATTACTACTACTATTTAGCATTTCTACAGCGCTACAAGGAGTACGCAGCACTGCACTTTTATATATATATATATATATATATATATAAAAGTGGAATTAGAAAA
Organism: Microcaecilia unicolor; assembly: GCF_901765095.1. NCBI lineage: Eukaryota > Metazoa > Chordata > Amphibia > Gymnophiona > Siphonopidae > Microcaecilia > Microcaecilia unicolor. The sequence continues at coordinate 82,764,048 of NC_044034.1, forward strand.
GGTGCAGAGAAGGGCGACGAAAATGATAAAGGGGGGACATGGTGGAAAGGGGTATGGGGACAAAGTGGGCAGGTGCTGAACATGAGGGAAGGGATAGGAACAGGGACACAACACCAGAGGGGAGATGTTAGACAGGACATTTAGGGGCACAGAGGGAATGATGGTGGGAGAAAATTAACAAATAGACCAGAGACCATGGAAAAAGCAGAAGATGGATGGGGCTCGGGGATGGGGGAACAAAGCAGAAGATTACTAGGACTTGGTGACTGAGAGCCAGATGCACAAAACCTAACGAGCCCACAACTTGCGTTTTAAACTGGTTCCAGGCAGTTTAAAATGCAAGTAGTTTACCGGGGGCATGCACCAAGGGCATTTTTCCTGTCATGGTAGCAGGCAACGAAAATGGAATGGAAATTATCCAAAGGCTATTATAATGAACTGCAGTACCATTGCAGCTCATTATAATGAGATGCACTACTGTTTTTCCGATTCCTTTACCGTGGAAACCCTAACGTGAGGTCTGCACCTCTCGTTAGGGCTCCTGTGAGGGAATCGGAAAGGAAAAGGGTCCCAAAAAAAGGTAAAAAAGAAAAAAAGCAGCGAGCGCACGTGAGGGGGCGTCCTTTATGGACGTACTGTGCCTGCGCTTGTGAGGGACGTCTTTTCGCTGTTTTTTTTTTAGTTTTGTCTCCCCGGCGCTGCTCACCTTCTGTAGCAGCAAAGAGAAGGGAATCGGGGACCTGCGAGTCGATCCGGAGTTCGGGACGTCCCTTTCCATTATGCTCCTCTTCCAGGTCTCTTCAGCCAATCAGAGTGCGTGTAGCTGACACCAGCAAGCTAGATGCGCTTTGATTGGCTGAAGAGACCCAAGAAGAGGAGCATAACCGAATGGGACGTCCCGATTCTCCGACTGGCTACCAAAGTAATGGTGAATGCAACGGAGCTACAACGAGTAGCTCATTTGCATTCCCTTTCCTTAGTGAATTCCCGTTCCCTACCGATTCACTATGGAATCGGTAGGGAACAGGAATTACCAACGACTTTAGTGCATCTTCCTCTGAGTGGGAGAATGTTGGGGAAGGGGAGGGGCAGAACAGAGAATTATGAATGGGAAAGGGAATTTTGAGGAGATAGTGAAGACCTGACAATTGGTAGGTGTGAATGGGCATGTTTTGATGGGTTGGGAGAGTGAGTGAGGGTGTGAAATGGGGGGGGGGGGGGGGGGGGGGGGTAAGAGAAAGGGGATAATTGTTAATTATTGCTGGCCACAGCCACTGCACATGAGTGACAACACTGGCACAGCTGCCTGGCCAACACAGAATGGCACCTTATTCACAAAAGTCTGATCCTTCTGACATCAAACTTGGCTATGCCTCCATCTGTGTCCCACAAGTGGCAAAAGACGAAGACAACTCTAGCTTTGGGGGAACCAAGGCCATTGCCAGACAGACCTATGGTCTATATCCCGTAAATGTCAAAAGACTGGTGAAGATTCTGAACCTCAACCATTGGGAGAACCAAGGCCGATGCTGGACAGACTTCTATGGTCTGTGTCCCACGAATGGAAAAAAACAGGTTAAGCTTTGACAACTCCAGTATTGTAGATCACTTTATTGTCATGTGCTGCCAGTGAGGGTGCTGTGCAGTTCAGGGGGAAGGGGAAGACATCTTGACTGGTAAGTTGAACTCTGTCCGCAATAATTGGAGATGATATTTGGTTATAACCAAGACTCCATCATGTTTGGTTGCCTATTGGGCTCATTTTCGAAAGAGGAGGACGTCCATCTTTCGACATAAATCAGAAGATGGACGTCCTTCTCCCAGGGATGTCCAAATCACTATAATCAAAACCCGATTTAGGGCATCTCCAACTGCACTCTGCTGCAAGGATGGCCAAAGTTCAAGGGGGCGTGTCGGAGGTGTAGCGAAGGCAGGACTTGGGCATGCCTAACACTTGGACGTCATTGACCCATAATCGAAAAAAACAAGGATGTCCCTGACGAACACTTGGACGTTTTCACCCGGACCTGTTTTTCTTACAACTAAGGCACAAAAAGGTACCCGAAATGACCAGATGACCACCGGAGAGAATCAGGGATGACCTCCTGTTACTCCCCCAGTGGTCACTAACCCTCTCCCACCCTCAAAAAACATCTTTCAAAATATGTTGTGCCAGCCTCAGATGTCATACTCAGGTCCATGACAGCGCATGCAGGTCCCTAGAGCAGTTTTAGTGGGTACTGCAGTGCACTTCAGACAGGTGGACCCAGGCCCCCCCTACCTGTTACATTTGTAGAGGGAACAGCGAGCTCTCCAAAACCCACTGTACCCATATAAAGGTGCCCCCCTTCACCCGTAAAGGCTATGGTAGTGGTGTACAGTTGTGGGTAGTGGGTTTTGGGGGGCTCGGCACACAAGGTAAGGGAGCTATGTTCCTGGGAGAAATTAATGAAGTCCACTGCAGTGCCCCCTAGGTGCCCATTTGCTATCCTGGCATGTCAGGGGGAGCAGTGCACTACAAATACTGGCTCCTCCCACAACCAAATGGCTTGCATTTGGCCATTTTTCACATGGACGTCTTTGGTTTCGAAAATTGCTGAAAGTCAGAAACGTCCATGTCTAGGGATGACCAAATCTAGGGACGTCCAAATTTAAGGATTTGGATGTCTCTGATGGTATTTTTGAAATGAAAGATGGACGTCCATCTTGTTTTGAAAATACGGGTTTCCCTGCCCCTGGATTTCGCCGTTTTGCAAGAACGTCCAAATCGCAACTTGGATGTCCCTTTCGAAAATGCCCCTCCACATGTGTTTGGCATGGTGGAGACTCGCCAACCAGTGTTTAAGTGTGGGTGGCTGTTCACACAGAGTGGTGGGTGCAGCTCTGGCCATCTTGTTGGACAGACTGGATGGACCATGTGGGCTTTTATCTGCAGTCGGTTATTATGTTACTTAGGCCTATCTATTCTGCCCACTATTTTCTGGTAGAGTGCCATAGTTTTCATCCGATTTCTGTTTTCCTTCATCTTTTTACATTCATAGCCCATGCCTTCTTGAACTTTTTTTTTGTTTTATTCTGCACAGTTTCCCCTGGCCCATCTATTTGCTACCCTTTCAGTGAAGATATATTTTCTGATATTACTCCTGAGTTCATCCTGATGGAGAAACGAAGATATTCTCTATAGTAGTCCAATGATTAGGGAAAATAGGTCATAAGTTTCTATGGGCCTTATTCAAAAAGGATTTATTTTTGCTCTCTGTCTCTACAGAAAACTTTATTATAAATGTCCCTATTTTTCTACAATGGTGTGGCTAAATAGGAAGAATATTCTAAGACTTAAAGAACCAGTATCTCATTAGAAGTTAAATATAATTAAACAATTTTTAAAGGATAATTTTCAAAAGGTTTAACATGGGTAACTAAGCAGTTAACTGGGTAAAATCAGAGGCTTAACACAGTCTCTCCGCCCAGGTAAAAGTATCCGCACCAAAATAGGGCTGAGATGGGGGTAGGCAGAGCTGGCCTTCCCCCGTAATTTTCTATGTGAGTCCACGTGCAGTTTCCCTTTGCAAATGTGCCTGCAAGCAAGTGGATTACACATTAATGTAGAGGAAAAACAATCAATCAGCTTTGAGAAATGCAGGCAAGAAAACACTTGACCTATTGGTCCGTTTCTACCCTCAGCTTCTCGGATGCTATACCCAAAGTCCTATCAAAGCATTCATCACACCTGTGAGAATATGTCCTTCCTTGAGCAAAGTGTGTGCAGTGAAAAGCAATAAGAGGAATGAGATCATCTACCAGACTGCCATGACTCACTGCATCCAAGCACGGGAGCCTCCTGCAAGCCACAGATAAGCAAGCATATGAAAGTGAGAGGGAGAAGAGGGGCATTACAATGAGATATTTTACAGCTCTTTATTTCTAGAATGGCTCTGTATCATAACTGATATGGCAGTACAGCATTATGCTTACTTTTTCTTTTTGGTATGCCACCTCCATTGTCGGAGAATAAAATACTTTCTAGGTCAAAGCCTGTGTGCAACTAGCAGAATAACTAATTGCATGCACTAGTCTTTTTTTTAAATAACACCCATAATTGTAATATGCTTATCAGAAGGTTGTATGCCTGCCTGTCGGCAAGCAACAGAGTGCACATGGACATTCTGGCATGCATATGCACCCCACTAAAAACTGCTCTTCTCTTGCGCCAGGATAGGGTAGCTCCTGAAGACACTGGCCAAACACTTGTGTGGCCCCAGTACTTGCCATCCCCCTTAACAGAACTGTTGCTGCTTTCCCCTTACTCCCACCACTGCTGTGTTCCTTCAGAAGAAAGCTGTTATCATCCCAAGCGAATGGGAACGGCATCAATATATGTACAGCAGCACTAGTGCTGTCGGGCGTGGTACAAGTGTTGGGGCCACCAAAAATGTTTTGCAACTATATATTGGCTATAATAATAAAATTCTTTCTTGCTTCAGTCAGTCAAATATGTATTTTTTGATCCCTCCCAGTTAACGGCTTTTATCAGGAGAAGGTGAGCCATATCCAGTTCTCCGATTAGAGAAGTCTGTTAATATGATTCATAGTTTAGTTAAAGTTTCTAAGCTGCTCTCTGCTTAAATTGATTAAGATTGATACTTTTTGTGCTTTTTTTCCTTCACAGTTCTTGTAACTCTCCCCCACAGTACTGTGGACTTTATAATTTAGGGATGTTTTCTTTAAAGTTGTTTATTTTCTTCATATTTCCTTGTTTCCGTATGAGATTTTTGTCTTGGATGTCATTTGAAAATTATAAATTAAAAACATTTTCTTCTTAGAAACTCTATGGCTTTGACTTAAACTTACTTTTTGAACTTGTATGTATATAGGAGGCAATTCTTTAACTGGACAGCCCCAATTAGGTGTCCCAGTGCCATATGAGAGGCTATTCCACAATGGTGTCTGTGCACTCAGATTCCATTATAGAATACTAATGTAACTCAGCATCAGCACACCTTGCACTTAGATGTCCACAGGTGCATTAGCCTTAGAGCTGGCATAACTGTGGGCACCTAAACGCAGCAGGGATACACGTAACTTACAGTATTCTGTTAGTGGGAGACACATTGGGACTGATATTCAGATCACAGGAGTTACCCGGGCTGCCTTCTGCGGTCGGCAGCGAACCTGGCAACTCAGTGCTGGGTCGTATCAGGCAACCAGCATTGAATTTCAGGATTTTTTTTAGCCGTTATGCACATAGCTAGTTAAGCCGATATTCATCAGCTGACCAACTAAGTTATAGCAGCCAAAGATAGACTTGCTATTTATGCGGTCTATCTGGCTGCTAAACTAATCTTATAGGGATAAATACAGTTAATCAAAAAGAAGCTTTTTCAGTTTACAAAAAGGCTGCCTACTCCTCATTTTTTCTCAAACATAAGACCTAATATTAAATGTCAATCTAGCCCAGTGTCCTTCTTCCAACAGTGGTCAAGCTAGATCGCACAAGTATCTGTCAGAATCTCAAAACATAGCAAGATTTCATGCTACCTACTGTAGGGTTAAGCAGTGGTTTTACCCAGATCTACTTCAACAAAAATCTATTGGCTTTACCTCCAGGAATTTGTCCAAATCTCTATGCTAGCTGCTGCTACCACATCCTCCAGGAATGAGTTCCAGAGCTTAACTATGCATTGAGTGAAAAAAAATATTTTCTCTTATTTGTTTTGAAGGTATTACTATGTAACTTTATGACAATGTGTAAGTCTCCCCTGCCCCCTCCCCTGATCTACGTTGTAAGCCTGACTGAACCCCCAATCTAAAGTATGAGTCCCCTTGACCCCCTCATCCGATGACTCATACTTTGGATTGGGGGAGGGGAAGGACTCATACTTGCGATCAAAGGGTGTAGAGGCTCATATTTTGGATCTGGGGGTGCAGGGGGCAATACTTTAGACTGGGATGTGTGGGGAGACATACTTTAGACTGGGGATGCGAGGTAAGGATCAGGTGACATCGGGCAGTTTATATGTGTGACTGGGGGATTGGGGGGAGGGAGAGTGAAACCGCTAGGTAACACTTTATTTGTGTACTGCTGTCCCTGCACTGTTACAACTGCATATAACACAGTGCCACACCATGTGGTAGGCATCTGTCCTCTGCAGTAAATGCAGGGCAGATGCTGAACATACCCCCTGTATTTACCTCAAAGGCTTTGCAGTTTCCTCACATTAAGTTTTGTGCTAAATGTGTGGTAACTGCAAAACCTACCTTTCCAAAGGTAATAGGCAAAATTATTTTAACCCCAATTCCCACAGAGCAAAATTTAGAGTTGTCTTCCTTCAAATTATAGACCTACTGCTACTCTTCTGATCTTTGCTAAACTGTTAGAAATGTTGCTAGCTGACTACATACTTGGAGATCTACTACATTCTACATCTACTCTATACCTACACTGATTTTAGAAGCACTTATAGCACCAAAACTGTGTTAGCAACTTTGTTATACAAGAGCAACTTTGAATAATGGCAAGCAGGCTATCCTGGCACAATTATACCTGTCAACTGCTTTTGCCATTTTAAATTATGATCCTTTATTGTTGACGTTAAGTGAATTAGGGATTTCTGATTCTCTCTATAAATGATTTAGGGAATTTTTGATTAATAGATCATAAAGTGAAAATCAGTATTGTCCCTTCCTTCTCTTGGCAATTGTTTTGTGGAGTGCTTCACAGTTCTACCTTATCTCCAGTTCTTTTTAATGTGTTCCTTAAAGGGTCTTTTACTAAGCCACAGTAGTGTTTTTAGCTCACGGTAGAAATCAACTGACAGTAAACATCGAGAAGACCATTATATTCCTATGGGCATCTCAGAATTTCAGCCAGCTGATTTCTACCGTAGCTTAGAAAAAGACCCCCTTAGTTTGGTTTTGGATTATATGATTTAATCGATATTTGATGATTCATGCTTATGCTGATCCAATGTCATAATCTAGTGATCCATACGAACTCTAAGAAGTGGGTGAAATTACTTCAGAAGTGTCGCTCTGTGATCATATATTTTTTAATCATGGCAAATTACCAGCCTCATCACTGGTCTCACACCACCTCCCTTTCTTTAAACTATAAGCTATTTTGTGAACAAAAACATTATATATATGTTTTTAAAATCTTATCAATTGAAAACATTTTTACTCATCTGAATTGTTGGTGTTTTACTGTAGTGTCAGCTTAGGGGAATTTAAATCCAACATGGCACATGTTTCACTAAATGCTTCCTCAAGGACATCCCCTTCTGCTAGCTCTCACTCAACTTGCTGACAGAGGACTAATGTGTTCTTATTTTGCCGGAGGATATGGTAACAGTGGTTAGCGTATCTGGGTTTAAAAAAGGTTTGGACAAATTCCTGGAGGAAAAGTCCATAGTCTGCTATTGAGACAGACATGGGAAAGCAACTGCTTGCCCTGGGATTTGTAGTATGGAATGTTACCACGATTTGGGTTTCTGCCAGGTACTTGTGACCTGGCTTGGCCACTGTTTGGAAAACAGGATGCTGGGCTAGATGAACCATTGGTCTGACCCAGTATGGCAATGCTTATGTTCTTAGGTTATGTTCATAGCTAACCATAACATAATTACATTCAAACACAAATAGTATAATCTTATATCAGATTGTATAAAATCACAAAAAACTAAGCGCATAAGCTCATAGTAGATCACATTCCATCACAACAGATCATGCTGCATTATGCAACTGTACCCTCCATAATTATAGGAGAGAAAGCCTGCATTAAAAAAAAGTGTTTTCAGTTTGTAATTCTTGGCAAAGCACTCTATACAACCCATTCACTAACTGAAAACATGGTTTGTGTGTTATGTCTTGTTTTTTAAAATTTTAAATGGTCTCAGTCCCGACCTTGCAGTGGGAGGGGGCCAGAGCCCGAGATGGGGGGCACATTGTGGTCTGCCGCCCCACCGCCGCCACCTCACTGCCCCCACCTCCACCACTGCCTCACTGCTCCCCACCGCAAATACCCTCCTTTTAGTAAAATTGTTTCACTAAAAGGAGTGTACCGGACGTGAAGGGAAAAGAGAGAACAGGCAATGTGGTGACAAGAGAGACCGGCGCTGGATGAAGGCTTCAGCTGGCGGGGGTAGGGAACCAGGCTCCTGGAAAAAATTGGGGGGCCCAGGCCCCCGTGGTCCCATGTAGCTATGCTACTGGGCCTCACCACAGTTTATTTGGTGTCATTTTCTGATACTGAGGGGGTCTTTTACTAATGCTTTGTTGGAGTTATCTGCAGCAGATAACTTGAGCTAAACTTCAGTAAAAGACCCCCTAAAAGATCTTCATGGTCTAGAGGATAATCTTTTTCAATGCTTCTGATGGTGAAAAATGTCTATTCTAAAAAGATGTTTGACAAATTGTTTTCTTATCAAGCCACAATAGTGGAATAATATTCTCAATTGTATTAATTCATATGTTCTGTTTCGTTATTCTCTTAAAACAATTGTATTTAAGAAATGTATATTAGAATAATATATTAGATGAAGTATTAGTTTTTGCATTACTGCTGTGTTGTAAATATTTTAATTTTTTATTAAGTAAAATTCTAAATATATTAGATAATCATACTCTTTTACTCTTTGATTGATTATTATTCACTTTGGATTATTCGTATTCAAATTTAAATCACTGTTCGGCCAAATAGGAATAATGTATTTGGGTCACTATTTGGAGCCGAATCAAATACAAATATTCAGTACAGTCCTAATTTAAATTGAGAGGATGTGCAGAGAGAGTGCATCAAAACTAGAAGGAAAAAGGGTACTACCACTGGAAAAGCTGCAAAAAGCAACTGTTGTAAATTTAAGATATGTTCATGAACTCCAGAAGGAAGCTCTCTGTGAAATTTGATATCATCTCCAACATACCCTGGCATAGTCATGAGTTTGATTACACAGCATGCACAAAAATCAACCCAGCAGAGGCTCTTCACCATTGCACTTCCTATTGGAAAAACAAAGTAAACTGGACTGGTACATATTCCTATATAGAAACTATACAGTAGCAAAATACTGCACCTCGGTCACTCACACACACAGAACAAGACAAGCTCTCACCAAACACAAAGTAAGGGACCAAACTTAGAAAGAAAAAAACATGCAAACTGAATAAACCCCAAAAGTCAGACTGAGAAGTACAATTCTGGAAAAAGAGAAACAGAAACGTGCTTCCTAGTGTACTTTACAAAATACAAACAACAACAACAACAACAGAAGAGGTGTACAAATCCCAAGGTGATGTAATTCAATGCATAAAAATTTGAAGAAAAATGTTTCTTTCTTTTCTGCCTTTGTTGTTTGGTTGCTTTACTTTTCTAATTCAACTGGTTCCAGTCACTCTTTTCCACTTTCCTTGAGCCTGTCTTTCTTCTAAGTTATTTTTCTATGTCTCTTTTTCATTTCTTCTTACATTCCTCCTATTGATCTTTCTATTTTTATCATTTTTTTTCCATTTCTCTCTACTCATATGTAGAATTTATATGCAGTCTCCTTCCTCTCATCCTCCAGTCCTCTTTTCTTTTTCATCTCTCACCTATCTACCAGCTTTCCATCTCCCATTCTCACTCCCTCTGTCTCTGTCCTCCTTCTGCTTTAGATTGTAAGCTCTTTGAGCAGGGACTGTCCTTCTATGTTTAAATTGTACAGCACTGCGTAATCCTAGTAGCGCTTTAGAAATGTTAGTAGTAGTAGTAGTATAGCCCCTCTACCCTTGATCCACTCCTTAATCCCATATTTCAACCCTTTATACCCACTAAGTCAAACCTCAATTATTGTCCTCTGCCTCCCCTCCCCTCCCCTCCCCTCATCAATCCCAGCTCCTTTCCCTCCTGTCCTCCAGCTTAATCTTCAACCTCTTATCTTCTATTCGGCTTCATATTACCACTCTTTCATCATGTCCCCAGCCCTATTTCTACTTTTTCACCCTTTCAAAGATCCATCTCTTTTCACACCTCTCACCCTGTTTTCCTGCTCTCAAGATCTTTCACACCTGGTTTCATCCCTTCCCTACCCCCTTCTTTATAGTAACTCCCATCCTCACATGTTAACCAATTTCTAAATACTATCCCTCCAAATTATCACATAATGTGTGAGTCCCCATCATCTCCCATTCCCAGTTTCCTGCCCTGACTCCCATTCTCTATGCAAGTTTATACTTTCCCACCCAATCTGAATCTATGCTTTCTTCCACTATCACACAGTCCCTGTTCTTCCATTGCTTCCCCCCCCCCCCGAGCCCCTGAATCCCCTCCTTCTCTTTTCTTCCCCTATAGACCTTATATTGAGTCCCTGCTGTCCCCCAGTCCCATCTTTCCTCTGCACTGACATCTCTCTCCCCACCCATTATTGTACAGAAATAAGCCCCTTGCAAAAAAAAAAAAAAAAAAAGGCTCAGTGCATTTCTATGAGAAAAAGAATTCCAGTTTCTGCAGCATAGAAGCTAAGACAAAGTGTCATATAGCAGTCAGTGAATTTCTTCTTTCAAGCTTCCTCCCTCCATTCTCTACTCTCCCAACCTCTAAAATTTCTCCTCAAACCTACATTTTCATACACCTGCTCCACCCCCACCAAAGTTCCCCTAGCCCTCAAAACTACATGCCTGCAACTGGTCCACCACCCCTTAAACTGCAGACCCAGAAAATAAAATGTATTCCCCCAAAACTCATACCACTCTGCAAGCTACTCATAACCCCCAAACTACCCCTGCAATTGCCTTACCATCCCACAAACTACCCCTAACCTACTACTATTTCTATAGTGCAACCAGATATAGGCAGCACTGTAAACAAACATGAAAAAGATAGTCTCTTCTCAACAGAGCTTATAACTTATCCAAGAGAGACAAGCAGGATAATTAAATAATTAGGAGGTTCATTTATTATGGAAATGATTAAAACGACATGAATATTAAACTGGTGAATAAGGGGTTAAGAGTTAAACAGCCTTAAAAAGTGAGCTTTTAACAGGGATTTGAACACGGCCAGAGATGGATCATGAGCTACTACTAACTTAGGAAGTCTATCCTAGGCATACAACGCAGCTAGATGGAAGGAATGGAGTGTGGAGTTGGTGGTGGTGGTGGAGGAGAAGGGTACACATAAGAGTGATTTGCCTAAAGAACAGAGTTCCCAGAAGGGGTGTAGTGAGAGATAAGAGAGATATTGAGGAGCTGCAGAATGAATGCATGTATAAGTCACTAAGAGGAGTTTGAGCTGTATATGGAAACAGATAGGCGTCCAATGGAGTGACATGAGAAGGGGCTAAATGCAAATATAGCGACAACAGTGGAGGGTAAGTTGTGCAACAGAATTTTTGAACAGACTGAAGGGAGGAGAGAGAGTTTAGTGTAAGACCTGTGAAAAGGCAAGTTGCAGGATGGAGGTGATGGGAGTGTGGATAAGGGTTTTGATAATGTGTTCAGAAAGGAAGGAAGGAATTTTGGTGTTAGAAAGAAATGACAGATTTTAGCATAGAGAGAGAGAGGTCCAAGATGATCCCAAGTTTATGAGCTGAGGACACAGGAAGAATGACAGTGTCATTCACAAACTTAGGGGCCCTTTTACTAAGCCGCATAGGCACCTATATGCGCTGAACATGCGCCAAATTGGAGTTACTGCCCGGTTACCGCGTGGCCCTTGCGGTAATTTCAATTTTGGCACACATCCGCTACGCACATCTGAAAAATATATTTTTATTTTCTGGCGCGTGTAACGGACTTGCGCCAAGTGGCATTTGATGTGCGTAGGTAATTACCGCCTGGATTCTTTACCACTAAGTCAATGGCTGGCGGTAAGGTATCAGACCCAAAATGTGCATGCAGCAATTTTGATTTTGCCGCATGTCCATTTTTGGCCCAAAAAAGGCCTTTTTTATAGGCGCGCTAAAAACATGGCTTGACGCACGCCCAAAACCTATGCCTACACTACCACAAGCCAATTTTCAGTGTGCCTTTGTAAAAGGACCCCCTAAAGAATGGAGGCAGAGGAGAGCTGGGTTTAGGAAGAAAAATAAGAAGCTCGGTCTTGGCTATGTTTAGTTTTAGATGGTGGTGGAACCTCTAGGCAGCAACGTCAGACAATCCCCTGCAACTGGCCGACCCTGAAAACTACATCCTGCAACTGCCTCAACATACACACACTCACTCGCGTGCAGAGGACATTAGAAGGAATTCCAAGTGCCATGTTCTGTATGCTTTTTCTGTATGCTTGCACACTGCTTATAGAGGGCCTGTGTCGTAGATTTATAGCAAAACTACCATATTTATGTTGGATGAATTTAAAATACTTACTCTCCTTAATGTCAGTAGTGAGTGAGTAGTACAATGGACTGTTCCCAAGGAAAATTGTAGCAACCTACTGTCAATATACATCTAAGAACACATTTTCTTTCAAGTTTTAGGGATAGTGGGTTCAACCTTTATACAAGAAAACTAATTATAAACCAGAAAAGGTCTAATTAGCCAATAAAATCACACAGTTCTGTGCTTGTACATTCTCTATGGGAGACATATCCAAGTTCTGAGATTTTGAACCAGATCCCAGGATACTTTACATTAATTAGTTGTTAATATTCTCTATCTTACAAAAAAAAATGTTTCCAACCTTTGGTTCTCCTGGATTGGTTTTCTGGCTCAGTTTGGTTTTTTCCTGTTCTCTGGTCTTGGCTCTATTCCTTTTCTATTCTCTCTCTCTCTTTCTGGTGTCCTTTTTTTCTTTTCTGTCTCAGTTCTCTCTCCTTTCTTTCAGAGTGTATATTTTAATACTGTGTATTATTTCTCTCTCTTGCTTTACTTTTTCTTCATTCTTTCTCCTTGTATGCTTGTTTATGCCATATGAATTGCAGGCATAAATGTGCATGCCTAAATGTAGAACCTTACCATGTAACCTATGGGTGTAAATGTTTGGCATGCCCATGCCCCACTCCTGCGTCTTCCCCTGTGCCTGCACCCTTCAATTTGCATGCTATGCAATTTGTGCAGTCACAATATAGAATAATGCTGAGCGTGCACCTAGCACTTATGCACGTGAATGTTGCATTCATACACATTAGCATTCTATAATTTAGTGCTGAATATCAGATTTAACCAGCTATGCACTAGCCAGCTCCACAAAAACAAATATTCAATGCTGAAGCCCAGACAAGGCCTGGTGTTGAATATCCAGGAATAACACCAGTGGCGGTCAGCAAAACGGTGAGCGTCATCAACTGAATGTCAACCCCTAAGTATATAGAATTAGGAGGACAGTCAATATATGCAGAATTATAGCTAGTTATCGAAGCAGAGCTCCTAAGAATGGGGTGAGTGTGAAGATTACATTTACATGAATGCTTTTGCATTCCCAAAAATGTTTGCTTAACTAAAACCAGAAAAAGTACCTGCACAAATACCTCTGGATTCTATATATGGCGACTAAAGTTGCACATGCAAATTTGGCAGTGAGGCCAAATTGCACGCGCAACTTATTTGTTTAACAAGCACCGACAATTAGACAATAACAAGCAATTATTGGTACTATTTAGAATATACATGGGCAACTTTATAAGCATATTCTTGAAAGTGGTGTGTGTAAATTCTAATGTGCAAATCTCAAAAGGGGGTGTGGCCATGGGAGGGGCATGGGCGGATCATGGGCATTTCTAGAAAGTATCTGCACTGTTAAAAAATATGCCCGATCCACACCTAATGTAGGCAAGGGCATTTTACCAGGTTTTACTTGGTGTAAATGGTCATGCCTAAATTTAATCGTGGGTCCTGGCACTACGCATAATCTATAAACTGTGCCTAATGTTAGACGCGGATTATAGAATAGCGTTAAGTGCGATTTTATTTTCAGCACCATTTATAGAATCTAGTCCATAGTGGGGACAGCTTCACACACATACTTTTCCGGATTAAATTTTCAAAGACAAATCTTCCCTTTAAAAGTTGATGTAAACTCTGTTGGTATATAGTACCCACAGGTTTTCCACTTAGCGTGCTTTTTCACAGCTCCACCTATAATAGCTCTTGTTCCTGAATAGGAAAGGGGTCCTAAGTTCAATTCCGTCTCCTTGCCTCCCCTTATTTCCACATGTGCTGTTTTCTTTTTTCTCCTTTGATAGTAGTTTTGTGGTTTCAGTGACAAAATAACAGAGTGGGATGATGACAGCTTTTGGCTTACATCCTTCCAGCGTTCAGAGCACACAGCTGTTGCCCTCAGCTCACATGATTTGTGCTCCATGGCAACAGTAGAATTTAACAACTGCAATCATACACAGAGTATTATAAGTAAAAACACAGCCCACAAATCTCCTGTGGTGAGCTCGAGTACAGTACAGCTTATGAAAGCTGAGTCTTTGGACAACAGCTATGTATTTGTACACCAGTAGAACTATTTTGTAAGGGTAAAAAAAAAAAAAAAAAAAAAGAGCATGCCCAATAGCAGTGCTTATCAACCTTTCTGTGGCTGCAGCCTCATAGGCATGACCACAGAAAGAACACGACACCCTGAAAATTCAGGTTGATGACTTCTCTAGGAAGGACCTGCACAGGTTGCGACCCACAGTTTGAGAAACCCTGCCCTATAGATAATACAAATGTAAAGTGGAGGAACAGCCTAATAGTTAGTGCAGTGGACTGAGAACTGGGGAAGCTCAGTTCAAACTTCACTGTCGCTCCTTGCAATCTTGGGCAAGTCACCTAACCCTCCGTTGCTTCTGGAGTGCAGGAAAAATACCTGACTGTAATGTGTCTTGAGCTTCTGAAAAAGGCGTGAGTAAAATCCAGTTCCCATTCCCAACTGAGCAGCTAAGTGAATGCCCTAAAAAGAACATGCAGAACCCAGAGAAGCTACCTTGTATGAAAGTCTCATAAAAAGGGTGAATTATATGTATCTTGTACTCAAATAAAATGGCTGTGTATAGTATATTAAATCCAGCTTTATATTTCCATACAAAGCAAGCAGATGGCATTCATTTATTCCTCTGGAAGATTTCCAGGTCTGGAATTTCCAATAAGAAGACACAATAGGCAATACTTTTGCTTTTATTTAAAGCATCTTTGTACCCTTACATGCTCCCAGGCCCAGTAAGGGCTTAGAACAGAAATCCTTTAAAAATTATCTGTTGAACATTTTCCAAATGGCTGTGCTAACGCTGGTCCTACTGTTGGTCTAAATCCCTATGACTAATATCATCCAAGATTTCTATGAGTTGACCTATCTCATATGTTACAGACCAAAGGTAGTATGTAAACAAACAGAGGGTCCAGAGTCAGTGCAATTATTTATTCATATGGAGGATAATTTTATAACAGGCCACCGCCTATCTGTGAAAGCCCCTATTTGCAAGTTTCTACAATAAAGAGCTGTTATACTTGGACTGTTTGCTCATTTTTCTGGTATTACCCATGGTGTACTGTTACTGACTCTGTTTTGTAGGTTTCCTTTTAGTTTTCTCCTCCCGTGGATATGAAATAGCAAACATAAATGTTTGTGCTGAAACGTAAACACTTATGTCAGCCCAGTGACGTAGCTAGGTGGGGCCATAGGGGCCTGGGTCCCTGGTTGGCTGGTGGGGGTCACCAACCCCCGCCATCTGAAGACCTTATCCAGCGCTGGTCTGCGCTGCAATGCCTGCCCAGCTCTCTCTTTCCCTCATGTCGGGCATGCTCCTTTTAGTGAAATTGAGAGCGTGCCCGACGTGAGGGGAAGTGAGAGCAGGGCAGGCAATGCGGCAGCACCAGAGACCAGCACTGGATGAAGTCTTCAGCTGGTGGGGGTTGGGGACCCCTGCCAGCCAAGATATTTGCTGCAGCAGTGCTTCAGCTGCCAGGGGTTGGGGACCCCCACCAGCCAAGATGTACAGCGGTGGCAGGAGGTGGCAGAGGAGGGGCGGTGGCGGATGGGGGGCAGTGGCGGGGTGGTGACCAAAATGTGCCCCCCCCCCACCTTGGTCTCTGGCCACCTCCCACCTCAAGGTCTGGCTATGCCCCTGTGTCACCCATTTTTGGAGCCAATATTTATTTTTCTCAAAGCTGCCACAGAACTTGGTATCCCTCTCCAGTTTTGCTTTCAGAAGGGACATCAATTACTCGGAGATTAAGGGGGTGACATTCTCTAATCCCTCCAATAGAGAACTGTTGAATAGGAGCAGGTTAAATCCCAGTGGTGATAATTTGGACATAGGCATGTATTCCTCTTCTGAAATAAGGAATATGTATTTATGTTTTAGACCCACCCTAGACTCACCCAAAATACACCCAGACCATACCTCTTTACTGTATGTACATTTTAGAGTTTTAAAAGTAAATATCCCAACTTTGTAGAACTGAGATTTAGACAAAACTGCCCGTGACTAAATTTAATTGCATGGATGGGCACTAGGCATATTCTATTAATCGTTCCAAAATGTAGGCATATTCTATAAAGTACACCTAGGCATATATTTTTTCGACACCGACTTTTTAGGCATGATACAGTATGTAGAATCTAGCCCATTGTGTGCAATTCAAATGGAACTGAAAAAGATATAGAGAAGGGCGACCAAAACGATCAAGGGGATAAAACGACTCTCATATGAGGAGAGGCTAATGAGGCCAAAGAGATCAGGGCTCTTCAGCTTGGAGAAGAGACAGCTGTGAGAAGATATAATAGAGGCCTATAAAATCCTAAATGGAATGGAACGGGTAAAGATGAATCAATTGACACTTTCACAAACTACCTTAAAGACTAGGGGAAATTTCATGTAGTTACATAGTAGCACATTTAAAACAAATAGATAAAAATATGTTTTCACTCAATGTATAGTTAAGTTCTAGAACTCACTGCCTGGGCAAGTGGTAAAAGCAGTTAATATATTTGGGTTTAAAAAAGGTTTGGCCAAATATCTGGAGGAGAAGTCCATAAATATTATTAAGGGAGACCTGGGGAAAGCCGTTATTTATCCCTGGGGTTTGGCAGCATGGAATCTTGTTACTTTTTGGAACTTTTCTAGATACTTGTGACCTGAATTAGCCTCTGTTGGAAACAGGATACTGGGCTAGATGCATCCTTGGTCTGACCCAGCATGTCAATTCTTATGTTCTTATAAACAACATCTGAATCCCAGTTTATGAATGTGTAAAACCTGAACAGCTCTTCTAAAATAAGCACCATTATCTACCATAGTATGATATGCATATGTTAAAGGAAAGTGAAATAATGTAACTGTCCTGGACTGGCACAGCTCTTTTTTGACCAATAGGTCATAATCGGTATTCTGGGCTAGTCAGCATTTTCTGTTACTCACATCTGTTTGTGCCTCATAACTGATATTATCTTGAGCTTAAGAACTGATATTCAAGCTCTGTGTGATGGTCAGCCATGATCAAGCTATGAAAGCATTCAATTTGACTTCTTGCATTTCTACTATAGCCAGAAGATCGGGAAGACCACAGACTGATAACTCAAAGCCTTTGAAATAAAAAAATGTGGTAGTTAAGCAGAAAGATGAACACTTTCAGTAAATCCATCTGGCTAGGGTATTAAGCTGCAATCGAAAGCAGGTACATAGTCTAGGGGTTTACCTTGACTCCAGGCTGTTACTAACCATATTTCAACAACATAGTTTTGAATCTTAAAATGCTTCATGCCAGGGAACATGAAAGCGTTAAATATTTGCACGGTGTGGTCTCCAAAAAGAAGCTGTTAGCAAAACGGGACACATACCATAGGATGTGTCATCCTGGAGGCAGTGCCACACAGTACGCGGAAGACATAGTAGGAAAACCCAAAAGAGGAGTTCACAGTGGGAAGAGAATACTGTAATGTCCAGTTTCCCGCTAAAAGAGAATATACTTGATGGAGTGACACTGGAAACGAGCTAAGTGTGCTTTTTTATTCACTCTTAAATGTGGGACTAAAAATTGAATAAAGTTTTTGGAACTTCTTAGGAGACAGGTTTTTTAGACCTATGATTACTTTTTTGCTGGAGGCAAGTGAGGGGCAAATTGAGCTGAACTTATGTGGGATTGACTACGTTAGTTGCACCAGCTGAATGAGGTCTGTTCCTCTCCTTTTTTTTCAGAAATTTAGAATAGATTTGTTTGAATTTTTTGCACTTCACCAACTTTTTTTAGGTAGTTCCTATTTATTATTGGTGATTAAGATCTGGTTTGAGTTTAACCTGAAAAAAAACTCCAATCAATACAGAACACTACCATTAAACTTGTCTTGCACATAAATTTGATCACGTCTCTCCCCTGTTGCAAAAATTACATTAGCTCTCCATCAAACAACATATCATATTTAGGCTCCTCACCTTTGCATACAAGGCCCACAGAATTGGTCTTCCCAATTACCTTGCTGCATTCCCCACCAGCCTCCTTCGCTCATGACCACCAACTAGCTCTTCTTAATCCAAAAGCTGGCCAGCTCAAATCTACCCGCCATCGTGCTTTCTTATAGGTGGAAGGCTGTGTCAAACTTTTCACCATCCCTCTTCTGCCCACCCCAATCCTTTTCTCCTTTTTTCCCTCTTCTGTTTGCTTTTACCCTGCCTTTTCTACCTCTAGTCCTGTTATGATTGTTCTGTTGGAAGTGACTTATGCCCTTTCCTATCAAAATATTATAGTTCTTTTCTAACATGTTTTATGTTATTTGTAGTTTTATAAAGTGCCCAGTTCTGCCAGTCAGCTTGTACAGTATAGTAAGTTTAATAAACTATAAACTAATCTCTTTGTTTCCCAGGATCTGAAAGACTGCTAATCTGCTCTCCTCTTCCTTTCTATTTTAATCATTTCCTACCCTCAACTTCACCTCTATCCTTCTAGAATTGTCCGGCATATCTTTCATAAATTGATACCAGTAACCATCTTCTTAATTTTTCCTTAAAGAAAAAAGCTAACTCATCACAATTTGGCCTTCCCCATCATCTATTCATTTAAAACATTTCTAGATGGAGTACAAGTAAATATTCATAAGACCCTAAGCATACAGGGACAAATCAAAAGTACATTACATTAAGCCCAGTATCCTATGTCCTACAGTGGTCAATCCAGGACACAAGTACCTGGAAATATCCCAAAAAAGATTTTATGCTGCTTATTCTAGAAATAAGCAGTGGATTTTCCCAAGTCCATCTTAATAATGACATATGGACTTTTCTGTTAGGAAATTATCCAAACCATTTTTAAAACCTGCTAAATTAATTGCTTTTACCACATTCTCTAGCAATAAATTTCAGAGTTTAATCACACACATTGAGTAAATAAATATTTTCTCCAATTAGTTTTAAATGTACTATCTAGTAGCTTCATTGCATGTCCCCTAGTTCTTGTATGTTTGGAAAGAGAAAACGAGCAATTCACGTCTACCCATTCCAATCCACTCACTATTTTATGGATCAATATCTCCCCTCAGCTGTTTCTTCTCCAAGCTGAAGAGCCCTAGCCTCTTTAGCCTTTACTCATAGGGAAGTCATCCCATCCCCTTTACCAATTTTGTCACTCTGCTGTTCCTTTTTTAATTCAGCTATATGTTTTTTGAGATGCGGTGACCAGAATTGCACACAGTATTTGAGGTGTGGTTGTGACATGGATTGATACAAAGGCATTATATTATTCTCATTTTTGTTTTTCATTCCATTCCTAATAATTCCTAACACTCTATTTGCTTTCTTAGCCACTGCTGCACACTGAGCGTCCCCAACTACTTTCCGTCGAGGGGACAAAGTTCACGGGGGCATGTCAGAAGCGTAGCGAAGGCAAGTCTTGGGCGTACCTAACACATGGGCATCCTTGACCCATAGTGGGAAAAAAAGGGTATCCCTGATGAGCACAAAAGCATATTTTCAAAGCACTTTGGGAGGCTAAGTTCCATAGGTTTCTATGGAACTTTGGGAGGCTAAGTGCTTTGAAAATGAGCCCGTTAGACAACTTTACTTGGCCCTTTTTTTTCTTACAACCAAGCCACAAAAAGGTGCTCGAACTGACCAGATGACCACTGGAGGGAATCAGGGATGACCTCCCCTTACTCCCCCAGTGGTCACTAACCCCCTCCCATCCTCAAAAAATGTTTTTTAAATATTTTCTGCCAGCCTCTATGCCAGCCTCAAATATCATACCCAGCTCCATGACAGCAGTATGCAGGTCCCTGGAACAATTTTAGTAGGTGCAGTGCACTTCAGACAGGCAGACCCAGGCCCATCCCCCCCTACCTGTTACACTTGTGGTGGTAAATGGGAGCCCTCCAAAACCCACCACCAACGCACTGTACCCACATCTAGGTGCCCCCTTCACCTGTAAGGGCTATGGTAGTGGTGTACAGT
This sequence comes from Microcaecilia unicolor, assembly GCF_901765095.1. NCBI lineage: Eukaryota > Metazoa > Chordata > Amphibia > Gymnophiona > Siphonopidae > Microcaecilia > Microcaecilia unicolor. The sequence continues at coordinate 82,784,384 of NC_044034.1, forward strand.
TGTGGGGAGTGGGTGTGGGGGGGGGGGGCTCAGCACACAAGGTAAGTGAGCTATGCACCTGGGAGCTTTTTCTGAAGTCCACTGCAGTGCCCCCTAGGGTGCCTGGTTGGTGTCCTGGCATGTGAGGGGGACCAGTGCACTACGAATGCTGGCTCCTCCCATGACCAAAGGGCTTGCATTTGGTTGTTTCTGAGATGGACATCCTTAGTTTCCATTATCACCGAAAATCAGAAATGACCAAGTCTAAGGACGACCATGTCTAAGGATGACCATCTCTAGGGATGACCTAAATGTCAAGATTTGGGCGTCCCCAAGCATATTATCAAAATGAAAGATGGACACCCATTTTGTTTCGATAATATGGGTTTCCCCGCCCCTTCACTGGGACGTCCTGCGAGGACGTCCTCAGGAAAACTTGGGCGCACCTTTCGATTATGCCCCTCCAACTGTGACAGAAAGTTTGGATATACAATCATACGAACATTTGAAATGTGGTAACTGTAGATTTTGTGGGCAAATGATTGAGACTACAAAGTTTGTGGATCCAGCCACCAATAGGATTTTTAAGCTTCAATCACAGACTTCTTGCAATACGGATTTTGTGGTTTATTGCTTAATCTGTCCTTGTAGCAAACTATATATTGAATAGACGAGTAGAAAGTTTTCAGTGCATCTTACAGAACATGAAAGTACTATACTAACCCAGAAGACAGCTTTACCATTAGTGAAACATTAATACCAACATTCCTTTGAATCTTTGAAGTGTATTATTCTTTCCCATGTGGCCCCTCTAAGTCGGGGGTGGGGGGGTGATCAAAGGAAGATTTTGATACAAAATGAACAGCATTGGATTTATAACCTTATGGTCTAAATGCTAAAATCGAGTGGTACCATTTTTTGAACCACAGATTGTTTGACTGTTATATCTAATGAAGTAGATACTGTGTGTACTCAGCTGTCCAGTTGAAAGCATCTGATGTCACTTTATTTAAAGTCAGGCAACCATTTTTTAGTTAAGCCTCTTTAATTATGTGCCACTAGATTTTTTTCAGCAACTGTTGAAAACACGTTACACCTATGTTTACTAAGCGGCTCTTTGGGCTTGTTAGCGTTTTTAACGCTTGTAAATGGTTTTGTATAGGCGTGTTAGCGTTTAATGTGCCTTAAATTTACAGGCACATTAAAAACACTAACACACCTTAGTAAACATACCCCTCAGTGAGGAACTTTGTCAAATGCCTGTTGAAAATCCAGATACACAATATCGACCAGCTCACCACTATCCACATATTTATTCACCCCTTCAACAAAATGTAGTAGATTGGTGAGTCAAGATTTCCTGTGACTGAATCCACGTTGGCTTTGTCTCATTAATCCATGTATATGCTCAGTAATTTTGTTTTTTTATAATAAACTCTTCCATTTTGTCTGGCACCAATGTCAGGCTCCTTGGTCTATAATTTCCCGGGTCATCTCTGGAACCATTTTTAAAAACTGGCATTATATTGGCCACCTTCTAATCTTCTAGTACCAAGCTTAATTTTAAAGGTAAATTAAATATTACTAACAATAGCTCTACAAGTTCATTTTTCCAGTTCCATCAGTAATAGTGAACAATCAATAAATAATTCCACATAAAAAAGAATCATAACTAAAATATTATATAAAATCAACACAATCCATTATACTACTCTTAGTCAATGCCAAAGGCCTGACTAAACAAATGAGTCTTCAGATGTTTCTTACAAAATTCAACAGTGATGATCCATCTCAGCACAGTTACTAAGCAGTTCCATTCTAGAGATCCAGCAAGAGAGAAAGGTCTCTTCCTGGTCTCCACCAACCAGATCTTGTGCAAAAGGAATCTATAGACATTGCATGCCCTCAGAGCATAAAGCTCTGGATGAGTGATTGATCTTAATTACCTCCAACAGTTAATGGGATACGAAACCCTGCATTGTTTTAAATCTAATGCAAAAGAAAACTGGCAACCAATATAGGTTAATCAACGTTGTAGAAATATGAGAATATATAGGAAGGTCAGCAAAGAGTTTGGCAGCAGCATTCTGGGCCACTTGCAAGGCTTAACACTGATTTTGTAAGCAGTCTACCCAAACATTGCAATAATATAAAATACATAAAACAAGAGCTTATAACACTGCCTGAAATCAGCATCCAACAATGGCTTCAACCTATTATTTATTTGTTGCATTTGTATCCCACCTTATCCCACCTCTTTGCAGGCTCAAAGTGGCTTACAATACATCATGAGTAGTGGAAGAATGTTAGTAAAATAAACATTTAGTATTGCATGATCTTGGTAGCATGATGATAAAAGCAAAGTAATAGTATACAAGCAGATGTTAAGAAACAGTTCTGAAGTTAGATAGGCGAGTTGTGCATATTCACATGGGTTGATCTTTTTGATATGCTCTATCAAAGAGATGGGTCTTCAGTAATATGCGGAAGTTCGTTCTTTCGTGGATCGATTTCAAGCTGCACGGCAGTGCGTTCCATAACTGTGTGCTCAGGTAGGTGAAGTTTGACGCATGCATTAGTTTGTATTTCATTCCTTTGCAACTGGGGAAGTGCAGATCAAGGAATGTGCGGGATGATCTTTTGGCATTCCTAGATGGTAGGTCTGTTAGGTCAGACATGTAAGCTGGTGCGTCTCCATGGATAATTTTGTGAACTAGTGAACATATTTTGAACGTGATGTGTTCCTTAAGTGGGAGCCAATATAATTTTTCTCGTAAGGGCTTTGCACTTTCAAATTTTGGTTTGCCAAATATGAGTCTAGCTGCAGTGTTCTGGGCTGTCTGGAGTTTCTTGATTATTTGTTCTTTGCAGCCGGCATATAGTGCTTTGCAATAGTCTAGGTGACTGAGCACCATTGATTGTACCAGGTTACGGAAGACACTCCTTGGGAAGAAAGGTCTTATTCTTTTTCATTTCCACATTGAGTGGAACATCTTCTTGGTTGTATTTTTTGCGTGGTTCTCTAGTTTTAGGTGTTGATCAATGGTGACTCCAAGAATTTTTAGGGTTTCTGATATAGGAAGGTTTAGAGTTGGTGTGTTGATGGCGGTGTATTCTTTCTTGTTGTGTTGGGAGGTTAGTATTAGGCATTGGGTCTTTTCCGCATTGAGTTTCAGCCGAAATGTGTCCGCCCATGAATGCATGATTTTGAGACTTTGGTTGATGTCATTGGATATTTCTTTTAGGTCTTGTTTGAATGGGATGTAGATCGTTACGTCATCCGCATAAATGTATGGATTGAGGTTTTGATTTGATAGTATTTTTGCCAAGGGTATCATCATTAAGTTGAATAGAGTCGGCGAGAGGGGGGATCCCTGTGGTATTCCGCATTCAGGTACCCATGCGGCTGAAATAGTTGAGTTAGATGTTACTTGGTATGACCTTGCGGTTAGGAATCCTTTGAACCACTTGAGGACGTTGCCTCTGATTCCGAAGTATTCAAGGATGTGTAGTAAGATTCCATGGTCAACCATGTCGAAAGCGCTTGACATGTCAAATTGTAGAAGTAGTATGTTCTTACCAGATGTAATCGTTTGTTTGAATTTAGTCATGAGGGTTACTAATACTGTTTCGGTACTGTGGTTAAACTGAAACCCTGACTGGGAGTCGTGAAGTATAGAAAATTTAGATAATTTGTAAGTTGCTTAGTCACCAACCCTTCGGTTAATTTGGTTATTAAGGGAATAGATGCTACCAGTCTGAAGTTAGTTAGTTCACTAGCACTCTTCTTTGTGTCTTTGGGTATGGGGGTGAGTAAGATGTTTCCTTTTTCCTTCGGGAAGAGTCCATTTTGTAGCATGTAATTCAGGTGTTTCGTTATGTTGTTTATGAATTGTTGAGGGGCAGATGTCATCAGGTTGTTTGGGCATATGTCTAATTTGCAGTGAGATTTGGCAAATCTTTTGAGCGTTTGGGAGATGCTGTTCTCCGATAGTATGTCGAAGTTGGTCCATGTCCTGTCCGCTGGGTGAATGCCAGGGACTGGGTCTAGGCAATTAAGGAGTTCAGCATAATCGGTTGTATTGACAGGTATTTTAAATTGTAGTTGTACTATTTTTTTGTTGAAGTATCTTGCGAGATTGTCTGCTCCAGGAGTGTCTTTGCTGTTGGTTGTGATTGGTGTGGTATCTATTAGTTTGTTCACAAGTTGGAAAAGTTTGTGTGTGTCCTTGTAGTTTGGTCCGATTATGGTTTTGTAATGTAGTCTTTTGGTTTGTCTTATGCTATATTTGTATTTTCTTTGAAGTTGTTTCCAGGCGTTAAGTGTGGTGTCGTCTTTCTTTTTATTCCAAGCTCGTTCTAACCTTCTGACTTGTGTTTTAAGTTTTTTCAACTCTTCATTGAACCATGGTGTTGAGTTCTTTCTGTGTGAAGATCTCGTTTGGGTTGGAGCAATGTTGTCTAATATAGATCTACATCTGTTGTCCCATTCTGAGAGGAATTGGATTGTGTCTGTTTTTATTGTCCATTCATTATGGTAAATCTGTTGCCAAAATTTTATCGGGTCTATTTTTCCTCTCGTGGTGTAAGTTTTCCGTTCTTGTTTAATCGGTGGTCCTTTTGTTCGCCATTGGAGGGAGATGTTTGCTTTGTAGTGGTCCGACCATGGTACGGGTGTCCACTTTGTGTCTGTTAATGTAAGGTTTGCATCAAGGTCAAAGTTGTGTGTGATGACGTCTAGAGTGTGTCCTAGTAAGCGTAAGTGCACTAAGACCATCTGAACAACTGCCCACTTCTGGAGGTGCATGGTAAGTTGATCATCTACAATAACACCTAAAATCTCAATTTTTCAACACAAACAAAACACAGTTCCATCAAAAGCTCCTTACAATGGGGTATCAGAGCTAATAAAATGCTCAAAAATAATCTCCAGTTTCAAAACGTTAGGTGTCAAATGATTTGATGTCATCCAAGATGCTATCAACCTCATGCACCGCTGAAGTTTAAAACACTCCTTGGAAAAAAAAGAACTGAATGTCATTTGCATACAGCCTATACTCGTCCAATTCACGGAACATTCATATCATCTGCCATTTTTCACATCATCTTATGCACTTCCCTTTTCAAATTACTGCCAGTCTACGGTTGTTTGGAAAAGTGCTCTTTTCTGGTATGGCATCATATACATGCTGCATTACTGCACTCACTGAAATACCTATGTCAATTAAAAGCCGTTTTACATAGTAACATACATAGTAGATGACGGCAGAAAAAGACCTGCACGGTCCATCCAGTCTGCCCAACAAGATAAACTCATATGTGCTACTTTTTGTGTATACCTTACCTTGATTTGTACCTGTCCTTTTCAGGGCACAGACCGTATAAGTCTGCCCAGCACTATCCCCGCCTCCCAACCACTAGCCCCGCCTCTCTCCACTACTTTCTCCGTGAAAAAATATTTCCTGACATTTTTCTTGAGTCTGCCACCCTTCAATCTCATTTCATGTCCTCTCATTCTACCGCCTTCGCATCTCCGGAAAAGGTTCATTTGCGGATTAATACCTTTCAAATATTTGAACATCTGTATCATATCACCCCTGTTTCTCCTTTCCTCCAGAGTATACATGTTCAGGTCAGCAAGTCTCTCCTCATATGCAAATCCCATACCATTCTCGTAGCTTTTCTTTTCACCGCTTCAATTCTTTTTACATTCTTAGCAAGATACGGCCTCCAAAACTGAACACAATACTCTAGTTGGGGCCTCACCAACAATTTATACAGGGGCATCAACACCCCCTTTCTTCTGCTTGTCACACCTCTCTCTATACAGCCTAACAACCTTCTAGCTACGGCCACCGCCTTGTCACACTGTTTCGTCGCCTTCAAATCCTCAGATACTATCACCCCAAGAACCCTCTCCCCGTCCGTACCTATCAGACTCTCCCCGCCTAACACATACGTCTCCCGTGGATTTCTATTCCCTAAGTGCATCAGTTCCTATCACAAGATGCTAATCAACTCTCTAAAAATGAAACACAGTTCTTATAATAATGTATCTGTTACAAAATTCTCTATATGAACTTAAATAACTGTTCACCATTTTTTTTTCTTGATTCTATGTTTACTTGTAATGTAACTTCTTATATATGTAAGCCACATTGAACTGATACTACTTTTCGGCAAATGTAGGATATAAATACCAATAAATAAATAAAAAGCACAGCCTTATGCTCTTGTATGAAAATTAATCTTTTCACTTAATGGACTGGTTTGCAGAGGAGACACTGTAAAAATACAAGAGTTGCTACTTGTAGAGGTATTACTCTGAAGTAACATGGAGGGGAATAATCGAACGGCGCCGACAAAATAAATTGCTGGCGATCTATTTTGGCGGCGCCGCAAACAGCTGGCCGAACCGTAATATCAAAAAAGATGGCCGGCCATTTTTTCTTTCGATAATACGGTTTGGCCAGGCCAAATGCCAGAGTTCGCCGGGTTTGAGATGGTCGGTTTTGTTTTTCAGCGATAATGGAAAAAAATGCCAGCAATCTCAAACCCGGTGAAATCCAAGGCATTTGCTCGTGGGAGGAGCCAGCATTTGTAGTGCACTGGTCCCCCTCACATGCCAGGACACCAACCGGGCACCCTAGGGGGCACTTCTAAAATGTTTTTACAAATATACAAATACCTCCCAGGTGCATAGCTCGCTTACCTTGGATGCTGAGCCCCCCCAAATCCCCCCCAAAACTGACTCCCCACAACTCAACACCTTTACCATAGTCCTTATGGGTGAAGGAGGGCCCCTACATGTGGGTACAGTGGGTTTCGGGGGGGTTTGGAGGGCTCAACACTTACCACCACAAGTGTAACAGGTGGGGGGGATGGGCCTGGGTCCGCCTGCCTGAAGTCCTCTGCAACTAACAAAAACTGTTCCAGGGACCTGCATACTGCTGTGAGGGAGCTGGGTATGACATTTGAGGCTGGCATACAGGCTGGCAAAAAAGGTTTCTATTTTTATTTTTTTAGTGTAGGAGGGGGTTGGTGACCACTGGGGGACTACGGGGAGGTCATTCCCCATTCCCTCTGGTGGTCATCTGGTCAGTTGGGGCACCTTTTTGAGGCTTGATTGTGAAAATAAAAGGACCAAGTAAACAAGGCGAAATACTCATTACCGCCACTTTTTTTTCCATTATCCGCGAAAGCCGGCCATCTGGTAGCCACGCCCATGCACGCCCATGTCCTGCCTTCACTACACCGCCAACATGCCCCCTTGAACTTTCGCCGGCTCGGTGACGGGAAAGCGGCGATGGTGTCAGAAAAGCAGCTTTCGATTATACCGATTTCACCGCTTTTGAGAGATCACCGGCCATCTCCCGATTTATGTTGGAAGATCACCGGCGATAACTTTTGAAAATAAGCCTGATAGTAACATAGTAGATGACGGCAGAAAAAAACCTGCACGGTCCATCCAGTCTGCCCAACATGATAAACTCATATGTGCTACTTTTTGTGTATACCTTACTTTGTTTTGTATCTGCCATTTTCAGGGCACACACTGTAGAAGTCTGCCCAGCACTAGCCCCGCCTCCCACCACCGGCTCTGCCACCCAATCTCCGCTAAGCTTCTGAGGATCCATTCCTTCTGAACACGATTCATTTATGTTTATCCTATGCATGTTTGAATTCCGTTACCATTTTCATCTCCACCACCTCCCGCGGGAGGGCATTCCAAGTATCCACCACTCTCTCCGTGAAAAAATACTTCCCAACATTTTTCTTGTAGATTGGCATGATCTCTATTATGATGCAAACTTACTGTACGCTGCCATGCTTTATCTATTTGAAGCCTTTGGCAGAAAGGATTCTGCTATTAATTAGCTTGTAGTCATTAATACAAAAAATTGGAAAATCGGCCATTTTGCACCAGTGGTAAAAATGGCCTTAGCATGCAGGAATGACCCACATAAGAGCATGCTAAGTCCACTTTTTACCACTGTTTGTTAAAAGGGCTCCTTTGTTTTCTTAGATTAACTGCCACCTAGAAGATGGGATGATTGGTTTCAGGAAAAATATTTCTCATGAAGTGCATAGATGCTCTGTGTACTTGCTGACTCATTGCTATGCTCCATTTCTTAAACCTAATATTCTGACATCCAATTTGCCCATGCAGTGTTTTGTATTTAATAAAGACACATCTGAATTTGTCTTCTCGGTTTGCCTGAAGAAACCTGATCTGTTGAGGAAATAGTATGATCTGTTCTCTTATTTTATCATCCTCATCAGTAAACTGACATGATCTATCTCCAGCATCTGCTCGGGTTTTGAAAATGTAATACGCTTCACTGCCTGCAAAATATAGCAACATTGCCCACTTGGTAATGGTATCATTTTCCTTTAGATCAAGAAACTGATTTTCCAGGCTTTCAAGCCAACGTTCCTGTTTTGATTGTAGAGTGCCAAGAGATTAATGATTAGGAAATGCAGAAAAGTGTGGGAGCATGTTATACTGTAAAGTAATAAAGCAACATTTAAAACTGCTTGACTGTGTTGATCTATGTTAAGACTCCTGTAAGCAGTTATGTGTGTGTGAGATGATGTGGCACCTCACACAGGCAGGGACAGCCTCAGGATATTGAAAAGTCAGTCAGAAGGAACTGGGGAGAGTCCTGTAGGAATAGAGACACATTTACACTAAATGATGAAAGGGGGAAGAGGGAGAGGAAGAAATGCTGGGATTTGTGTGAGAAGACGACGGAGTCAGGCCTGGGACCCAATAATAATATTATTCAGGAGCTATGCTGGAGAGATGGTAGAAGGACAAGTTCAACTTTTTGTTTTAAAAATGGCCACTTGCTAGACATTTTTCTGCTCAGTGCATCTATCTTTTAGGATCATTTTTGAAAAAAAAAAAGCCCAATGGAAAAACACACATAAACAAGCCATTGGGATGTATGGGGGGTTAGCAGAGCAGTGAGGCACCCTAGGTGCATATGTTGGTGACTCAGCTCTTTGGGGAGGCTAAAGTAAGTGGGGTTAGGTGAGGTTATAGGCAGGGGTGTGCTGGTAAATTTTTAACAACAGGCTCTCTCTTTGGGCATAGCCGGCCCTGAAATTTGGGGGGGGGGGGGGAATACATGCCTCTCTCTGCCCTCCCTTGTGCGGGCACGCTAGGCATACCTTTCCCGAGCCCTACCAGCCAATAAATGGACTGCCACCATTCTCTGCTGCTTGTTTCTGGCTCTGAGCAGCATGATGGAACCTTCTTGCGCTTAAATGAAAAGTCCCATCCTGATGCTCAGAGTCAGAAACAAGGAGCAGGGGGCAGCAGCAGTCTATTTACTTGGCTGGTGGGGCCAGCATCACTGTCAGCAAAGTAAAAGAGAATTCAGAAGGGGGCCCAAGCCCACATTTTGGGAGTCAGTTGTTAAAGTAGCCATGGGGAGGCCTATTTTAACAACCGGCTCCCAAAATTCTTCAAAATTTAACAAACGACTCTCGAGAGCCCGTGAGAGCCCGCTCCAGCACACCACTGGTTATAGGGTATGGCTAAGGTCAGGGTATGGGTGGGGATAGGTTGGGATGTGGAACAGAACGAAGCAAGTTAAAATCCTTGGAGTGTGGGGCAACACCTATGCTAGCAGTAAAAAGACAGTAGGGCACTTCTGAACACTGCAAGGAAGGAGTCCTTTACTGTGTAGCTCTGGTGCAGCTGTATCAGCTGTCTCTCCAATACCTCTGTTACTGATAATTAAATGCACACTGAATACACTCCAGGAATTACATGCTAAAAAAAAAAAAATCAAAATAATGCACCAAATTAATGATTGAAGAAATTGGACTGAAATGGAATGGCTCATAAGAAACCCCAGGCAATAAAGGTCATTGGGGACCCCTGGTCTCCACTGCTGCATCTGCCACTACTACCGCCCAGTCTCCTGTTGCCTCCCCCACCCTTGTTTCCAGTATCTACTACTACTACTACTATTTAGCATTTCTATAGCGCTACAAGGCATACGCAGCGCTGCACAAACATAGAAGAAAGACAGTCCCTGCTCAAAGAGCTTACAATCTAATAGACAAAAAATAAATAAAGTAAGCAAATCAAATCAATTAATGTGAACGGGAAGGAAGAGAGGAGGGTAAGTGGAGGTGAGTGGTTACAAGTGGTTACGAGTCAAGTCAAAAGCAATGTTAAAGAGGTGGGCTTTCAGTCTAGATTTAAAGGTGGCCAAGGATGGGGCAAGACGTAGGGGCTCAGGAAGTTTATTCCAGGCGTAGGGTGCAGCGAGACAGAAGGCGCGAAGTCTGGAGTTGGCAATAGTGGAGAAGGGAACAGATAAGAAGGATTTATCCATGGAGCGGAGTGCACGGGAAGGGGTGTAGGGAAGGACGAGTGTGGAGAGATACTGGGGAGCAGCAGAGTGAATACATTTATAGGTCAGTAGAAGAAGATTGAACAGGATGCGAAAACAGATAGGGAGCCAATGAAGGGTCTTGAGGAGAGGGGTAGTATGAGTAAAGCGACCCTGGCGGAAGATGAGACGGGCAGCAGAGTTTTGAACCGACTGGAGAGGGGAGAGGTGACTAAGTGGGAGGCCAGCAAGAAGCAGATTGCAGTAGTCTAAACAAGAGGTGACAAGGGTGTGGATGAGGGTTTTGGTAGAGTGCTCGGAAAGAAAGGGGCGGATTTTACGGATGTTGTAAAGAAAGAAACGACAGGTCTTGGCAATCTGCTGGATATGAGCAGAGAAGGAGAGAGAAGAGTCAAAGATGACCCCAAGGTTTTGAGCTGAGGAGACAGGGAGAATGAGAGAGCCATCAACAGAAATAGAAAATGGGGGGAGCGGGGAGGTGGGTTTGGGGGGGAAAATGAGAAGCTCGGTTTTGGTCATATTTAATTTCAGGTGGCGTTGAGACATCCAGACAGCAATGTCAGACAAGCACGCTGAAACTTTGGTTTGGATGCAAGGTGAGATATCAGGGGTAGAAAGGTAGATTTGGGAGTCATCAGCATAGAGATGGTAGGAAAAGCCATGGGATGAGATTAATGAGCCAAGGGAAGAAGTGTAGATAGAAAAGAGGAGGGGACCAAGAACAGAACCCTGAGGTACGCCGACAGGCAGAGGGTTAGAAGTAGAAGAGGATCCACCAGAGTGAACACTAAAGGTGCGGAGGGAGAGGTAGGAAGAGAACCAGGAAAGGACAGAGCCCTGGAATCCAAGTGAGGACAGGGTATCGAGAAGTATGCTGTGATCGACAGTGTCAAAAGCAGCGGAAAGATCAAGAAGAATGAGGATGGAATATTGACCTCTGGATTTAGCCAGTAATAGGTCATTGGAGACTTTAGTAAGCGCAGTTTCGGTTGAGTGGAGAGGGCGAAAACCAGATTGTAGTGGGTCAAGAATAGCATGTGAGGAGAGAAAATCAAGGCAGCGGTGGTGAACAGCACGCTCAAGTAATTTGGAGAGAAAAGGAAGGAGGGAGATGGGTCGGTAATTAGAGGGACAAGTAGGGTCGAGTGAAGGCTTCTTAAGGAGAGGTGTGACCACAGCATGTTTAAAGGCAGCAGGGACAGTTGCAGTGGAAAGTGAGAGGTTGAGAATGTGACAGATAAAGGAATAAGAGTAGGAGAGATAGCATTAAGAAGGTGGGTGGGAATGGGATCAGAGGAACAGATGGTACATTTTGAGGAAGAAAGGAGAAGTGTAGTTTCCTCAATAGTAACTTTAGGAAAGGAGGAAAGGGAATGAGGGGAAGGAGAGAGAGGGGAACGGACTAGTGGAGGGTGAGGTGGTGAGGTAGAGAAAGCAAGGTTTATCTTTTGAACCTTGTTGTGAAAGAATTCAGCAAGGGTCTGAGGAGATAATGAAGGGGGAGTTGGGGGAGGGGCACCTTGAGGAGAGAGTTCAATGTGGTGAAGAGAAGTCGAGGATTAGAGCCAAGAGAGTTGGTCAGTTGGATATAATAATCCTGTTTGGTACGTAAAAGAGCAGATTGGAAAGAGGTCAGCATGAACTTAAAGTGTAAGAAATCAGCAAGGGCCCGAGATTTCCGCCAGAGGCGTTCGGCGGAGCGGGTACAGGAACGTAGGTAGCGGATATTAGAAGTCAGCCAAGGTTGGGGTTTTGTACGCCTTACAGGGCGGGTCATCAAAGGTGCAAGAGTGTCTAAGGCAGAGGATAGAGTATTGTTGTAAGAAGAAACAGCCTCGTTGACAGATGTGGATGGTGCCACAGTAGTGAGGTTTGAAAAATGGGAGGATAGAGATGAAGGGTCAATATCGTGAAGATTCCTAGATAAATTAGATAGGATAGGACGGGACTGCACAATACAGCCTCTCCATGCCTACCTTGAGGGTCCCTGATGGTCTAGTAGCTTCTTCAGGGGCAGGAAAGACTGCTACTTTTTCCTGCCTGCTGCCACTGCTCTATCCTGTACCACTGCTGCTTCTTAATGGCTGCTGAGATTTCCTGTGGCAGCTATTTTGAGGACATGAAAGTGCTGGGAAGAATAGTGGCAGTAGGCAGGAAAGAGTGGGGTTCTTTCCTGCCCCAAAGAGGTACTAGATCACCATAGCCCTTCAAGATAGGCCCAGGGAGTACCATCAAGGCTTGTGAGGGCTATAGTATGCAGGAGGGAGAGCAGCACTGCCCCCCCAGAGCTTCTGGGCCTGGTTGCCCATATGGTCTGTCCGCCCCTGACTACTGAACACAATACAAAGACATCTGCTATGCACATTTCCCAAAGCTAACATATTCCATTTAATACATTCAAAATAAAATGCTTTTTTTCTACCTTTGTTGTCTGGCCATTTTACTTTTCCATCATGTTGGTTCTAGTTTCTCTCTTCTGCTTTCCTGTCTGTCTTTTACTAATTATCCTTCAAGTGGCTGCTATTTGTCTTTTCTCCTCTCTTCTGTCTTGTTCCATCCCATCATTATATTTACCTTTGACATACTGATACAGTGAAACCTCGGTTTTCGTCGATAATTCATCCGAAAACCATTGACAAAAACCGAAACCGACGAAAACCGAGGCAACAAGCAATTTTTCTTTTAAATGAATAAAAAAGACTAATGTATAGAATAAATGAACATTTAACATGGCATTTACCTTTCTGAAGACTCTTCTAGGTGTATGGAAGATGGAGAGAGAGGAGCAGAGATTATTGTTTGGAAGACGGATCCCCCTCCATAAGGCAAAATGACGAAACTTTGGTCAAAAACCAGCAGGGACTTTTATACAGGCACTCAACCAGCTGTAGTAGTAGTGTGGCAAAATGACAAAAATGTGGTCAAAAACCAGCAGGGACTTTTATACAGGCACTCAACCAGCAGCAGCAGTAGTGTGGCAAAACAACGAAAATTTGGTCAAAAACCAGCAGGGACTTTTATACAGGCACTCAACCAGCAGCAGCAGCAGTGTGGCAAAACGACGAAAATGTGGTCAAAACCCAGCAGGGACTTTTATACAGGCACTGAACCAGCAGCAGCAGTAGTGTGGCAAAACAATGAAAATTTGGTCATAAAACAGCAGCAGTGTGATCCCACAACCGGAAACAATGCCCCAGAAGAACACCCCAGAAGAACGACACGTGAGAACGCAAGATTAGCTGCGTGGGCATGCCGACGAAATCTGAGGCGATCAACGTATAGAATAAATGAACATTTAACATGGCATTTACCTTTCTGAAGACTCTTCTAGGTGTATGGAAGATGGAGAGAGAGGAGCAGAGATTATTGTTTGGAAGGGGGATCCCCTTCCATAAGGCAAAATGACGAAACGTTGGTCAAAAACAAGCAGGGACTTTTATACAGGCACTCAACCAGCAGCAGCAGCAGCAGTGTGGCAAAACGACGAAAATGTGGTCAAAACCCAGCAGGGACTTTTATACAGGCACTCAACCAGCAGCAGCAGTAGTGTGGCAAAACGACGAAATTTTGGTCATAAAACAGCAGCAGTGTGATCCCACAACTGGAAACAATGCCCCAGAAGAACGCCCCAGAAGAACGACACGTGAGAACGCAAGATTAGCTGCATGGGCACGCCGACGAAATCCGAGGCGATCAACGAAAACCGAGATGAAAATTTCACGAAAGAAATCGACGATAACTGAAACCGACGAAATCCGAAGTCAACGAAAACTGAGGTTTCACTGTATTTCCTTGTTAGCTCTTTCCTCTCTATTTTTTTTTACTGCCTCTCTGTTTATTCAAATTTCATCCTCTTTCTTATCCTTCTCCTTTTTACTTTTCAGCTTTCAAATTCCATCACCTTCTCTCATCCACTAGCTCTCCCATTCCCCATCTCACTCCTTCCCCCAGCCTTCTATTCCCTTTAATCTTTAATCAACTCCCCATTACCATATTTTTACTTCCGTTATCACTATCCTCCTCTCATTTGTTTCCTTGCTACCCCACCTTTGGTCTCTCCTAAATAGTGCCACCATTTCCAGCATCTTCCTCCCTGTACCCTTCTAGCCCAGCACCTGCTCCCTCTTTCTCCCCTCCCCACTCTTGTAGCCTGACTTCTCCCTGTCCCATTCACTCCCCCCAACATCTTCCAGTTCCTTCGTCGATAATTCGTCCGAAAACCATCGACGAAAACCGAGGCAACAAGCAATTTTTCTTTTAAATGAATAAAAAAGACTAATGTATAGAATAAATGAACATTTAACATGGCATTTACCTTTCTGAAGACTCTTCTAGGTGTATGGAAGATGGAGAGAGAGGAGCAGAGATTATTGTTTGGAAGGGGGATCCCCTTCCATAAGGCAAAATGACGAAACGTTGGTCAAAAACAAGCAGGGACTTTTATACAGGCACTCAACCAGCAGCAGCAGCAGCAGTGTGGCAAAACGACGAAAATGTGGTCAAAACCCAGCAGGGTCTTTTATACAGGCACTCAACCAGCAGCAGCAGTAGTGTGGCAAAACGACGAAATTTTGGTCATAAAACAGCAGCAGTGTGATCCCACAACTGGAAACAATGCCCCAGAAGAACTCCCCAGAAGAACGACACGTGAGAACGCAAGATTAGCTGCATGGGCACGCCGACGAAATCCGAGGCGATCAACGAAAACCGAGATGAAAATTTCACGAAAGAAATCGACGATAACTGAAACCGACGAAATCCGAAGTCAACGAAAACTGAGGTTTCACTGTATTTCCTTGTTAGCTCTTTCCTCTCTATTTTTTTTTACTGCCTCTCTGTTTATTCAAATTTCATCCTCTTTCTTATCCTTCTCCTTTTTACTTTTCAGCTATCAAATTCCATCACCTTCTCTCACCCACTAGCTCTTCCATTCCCCATCTCACTCCTTCCCCCAGCCTTCCATTCCCTTTAATCTTTAATCAACTCCCCATTACCATATTTTTACTTCCGTTATCACTATCCTCCTCTCATTTGTTTCCTTGCTACCCCACCTTTGGTCTCTCCTAAATAGTGCAACCATTTCCAGCATCTTTCTCCCTGTACCCTTCTAGCCCAGCACCTGCTCCCTCTTTCTCCCCTCCCCACTCTTGTAGCGTGACTTCTCCCTGTCCCATTCACTCCCCCCAGCATCTTCCAGTTCCTTCTCTCTTCCCTCCTGCCCCCCTCCTCCATGGTCCAGAATTTCTCTCTCTCGCTTCCCTCCCTCCAATTGTCCAGCATCTCTCCCCCACTCTCTTTTGTCCCCAGATCCAACATCTCCCTCTTTCTCTCTTCCCCCTCCTGTGCATTTCTCTTCCTTCCTCTCCTCCACCCCCATCCTCATGTCAAATCTCTCTCTCTCTCTCTCTCTCTCTCTCTCTATTCCTTGGCCCCAGGTCCAACATCTCTTTCTTCCTCCCCCTTCCCATACACCACCTCTCCCTCTCTCCCCCGTGACCAATATTTCTCCCTCTGATTTCTGTGCACCTCTCCCTCCCACCCCACCCCACATCCAACAAACCTCCCTCCCATCCCACCTACATCCAACAGCTCTCCTTCTTGTCCCAACCCATGCAGCAGCTCTCCCTCCAACCTCATGTCCAACAACTCTCCCTCTCTCCCAACCCATGCAGCAGCTCTCCCTCCCACCCCATCCCATGCCAACAATTCTTCCTCTCTCTTCCCATAAGCTCCATGCATCATCTCTCCCTCTCTCCCTCCCCTCCAAAAATTAACCCTCTCTCTTCCCTCCCCCATGTGCAGAACCTATTTCCTTCCCTCCCCTCCACCCCCACCCATTTCTCTGACAGTCTGATCCTCAGTCTGAATCTCCCCTCTGTCCCCCTACCTTCACAAACATTTTTCAAATCAAAGGGTTGCTGGCAGCAGCGACGATTCGCTCATGCTGCCCACGGTTAACCCAGAAGCCTCCCCTCTGCCGTATTCCACCCAGGAAAAAAACAGGAAGTTGCGTCGAGTGGAGTTGCACTATCCCTCCATTGATTTGATCTACTGGATCATTGCAATATAATTTATACCCTGGCATCATAGTGTCCCATTTGATATTTTCATTCCACCAGGTCTCTGAAATACCTAGTACATTTACCTTCTCATTCAGTGCTATACATTATAACTCTCCCATCGTATTTTTTAGGCTTGTAG
Source organism: Microcaecilia unicolor (assembly GCF_901765095.1). Taxonomy (NCBI): domain Eukaryota; kingdom Metazoa; phylum Chordata; class Amphibia; order Gymnophiona; family Siphonopidae; genus Microcaecilia; species Microcaecilia unicolor. Next base: position 82,800,937 of record NC_044034.1, read on the forward strand.
CATTTGTACACAGACAATGCTTCAAGTATGTTTCTTGTTTATATTTTTAACCTGCTTAGCAGTTGAAAGGGATAATTTGCTGTCTTTCAACTCTGTTCTTAAGAGCACTGGACTACTCCTGCCTTTATTGCAACCTCTCTGCTTGGTTTCCCTATTTTGATTATATCCTTCAAAGATAATGCACTCTGAAGCATGTGTTCCTCTGAATGACTGTTGGCTTTCTCCTAGTTTCCAGTTTAAAAGCTGCTCTATCAGCTTGTTAAATATTAGTGACAGCAGCCTGGTTCCACCCTGGTTAAGGTGGAACCGATCTTTATGGAATAGCCCCCCTTCCCCAGATCATTGCCTAGTTCCTAACAAATCCTAATCCCTCTTTCTACATCATTGTTTCATCTATGTATTGATAATCTAGTGCTCTGCCTGCCTCTTGGGTCCTGCAAGTGGAGAGCATATCTGAGAATGCTACTCTGGAAGTCCTGAATTTCAACTTTCTACCTAAAAACCTAAATTTGAATTTCAGACCCCCCCCCTTCACATTTTCCCATGTCATTGGTAGCCACATCTACCAAGACAGCTGAATCATCCATAGCACCATCTAAAATCTTATCTAGGTAACACACGAGGTCCACCACATTTGCACAAAGCAAACAAGTTACCAAATGATCTTCACATCTTATCAGTCACCCACCTATCTATATTCTTGGTGCCTAAATCATAAACTGCAATGGACATCTTATCCCTTCTCTCCTGGGCATGTGCCTCTAGAGATACATCATTGGTACAAAAGGATATTTCATCAACTTGAGGGCAGATCCTTGCTCCAGGATTACTTCCTACCACACTGAGATAATGCTCTCTGTTCAGCTGGCCTTTCTTCTTCATGAAAGCAAAGAGGCTGCCAGACTAGAGGTGGGACTTTTCCACTATCTTCTTGAAGGTCTTGTCTGTCTGACTCAGTTCCTTCAGGTCTGCTACTCTAGCCTCCAGAGATCGGACTCAGTCTCTGAAAGCTAGGAGCTCTTTGCACTGAGTGCACACATATGACCTCTCATCAACTGGAATAATAGTCTCCATCTTGCTGCTGGACTGCTATATCCATTTTAGTATTGCCGAGGTGTTTAATTATTTACAATTGATAGGGGAGTACAGAGCCTTAAACTAATATAAAGTCCCTTAAGTTTATAAAGTAATATACTGTGTTATTTATTTTATGTTTATTTCAAGATGATTTGCAGGAACTTGGAACTAATCTTCCTAATATTCCTAAGGGTTAATAACTTATTGATGAAGATGGTCAATTAAACCTTGAGGTGAAAAATTCCCTGCTATCCTCTTACTTGGCTTAACATCCTAAACATCAAAGATTAATCCTAGGGTGTAAGGAAATTGGGGATGGGGAGGGTGGGAATAAAATACCAAACAGTAAGTTTTAGCTATTAAGCACATGAACTAGCATTAATAAATATTAAACAAAGTTTTGCTGATAAACTATGCCTAAATTAACTACATAAATTGCTTTTCTGACTGCTCAGGAGAATCAGCAGTTACAACATCCAGCTCACTTGTTTGTCAAGTAGGGAATGGATGCAGTTTTAACTTCTTGCATTTGATAGTTACTGGAGCAATATTTGAGTCACAAGAAACAGCATGATACTGTCCTTCTATAGATTTTGGAAACAGGATATGCATTGATTATGTTTCAGTGGTACTCTATCAGGTGCCTATTACCATCTCCTAAAATGGTAATTCTCAACCTCTCATGACTACTGTATCCTTGCAGAACGAGCAGGTTAATGCAAATGATGATGTCAGAACATATTTAAGTAGATTAACATAGTAACTATACTATAAAGATTTGCCTAGAAAACTTCAGTAGTCATCTGAGCAAATCTTTCCTTTTTAAATTCCTCCCCTATTCCCTAGATCAGCATTTAAAATGTGTCACCAAATAAATTTACTAAATCTAAATATGTGGTGTGGATATCAATCAAAGATATAAAATAAAAAGCAAATCCACAAAGTATGAAATAACCAAAGTCAGGGAAAAAGCCTCAAAGAGCTTGGAGACTATATTACAAAGTCTCTACAAGCTAAGCGGACAAAAAAGTCCTCTCTTCATCATTGGCAAAAAAGTCTGAGGCTACAGCCATAAAAAATCTTTAAGCTGAAGCCAAAACACTTTATTTAAATTTTTACAAAAGAATTTTTTTCAAATTTTTACATTGATAAATCAATCTTCAATATCGTGAACGTTACACTATGAACCCAAAAGAGCGTATATATATGACAGGTTCACTTACCTCAATTCAGTGTTTTCAATCCTGCTCCCGCTGTGCGGTCCCTCAGAAGCTACCCTGAGCCGACGGTGGCCAGCGTTTCACTGCTTCTTCAGGGCCTCAGGCAGCGTGAGGATTTTTTATGGCTGTAGCCTCAGGGTTTTTTGCCAATGATGAAGAGAGAACGTTTTTGTCCACTTAGCTTGTAGAGACTTTGTAATATAGTCTCCAAGCTCTTTGAGGCTTTTTCCCTGACTTTGGTTATTTCATACTTTGTGGATTTGCTGTTTATTTTATACCAAATAAATTTAGCCATTGCTAAAGAGGTAGGAGGCATTCAGGGGAAATGATTTTACTTTAACCAGACAGAACTGATATTCAGTGCTGTCAGGCTAAAGTATACTGGACAAATGTCTCTATTTGATTACTTTTATCTAGTTTTATTCAAACCACCTGTCCCCACAGTAAAGAGATTTCTAGCAAATAGTCTATCAGTTACAGAGCACTGTATATTTTCAGATGTTCGCAGATGTACCCCTAATGGGTACATATGGAATGGGTTAGTGATAAGGTCTTAGTGAAACAAAGGCCTTATTGGCTCCTGGAAGTTCAATGGGATGCCATCTCCAGAGAAGTAGGCAAAATGTTGTGCCTGAATTTTATTGATGAATCAGATAGTGACTGGTGTTCACCCACTGTCCTGCACTGCACTTTCCATACACTATCTGCCTCACACAGAGTTAACAAGGAGCCTAGGTGGACAGTGCTTCCGCATTAATTCAAGATTAAGAACCATTCATTCATCCAAATTTGAATATGTGGCATGTGATAAAAAAATAGTGGAAATATCCCTTCTTGATGCAGCATTGGTTTTGGGCTTGCCGCGTGTTAAGCTCAAAACTAAACACGCTTTAGTAGAAGGACCCTTAACGTGTTGTATTTTCCAATTTATACTGATGAAATTGAAATTAAAAATTTCAATTTGTTGTATGTCACCATTTATACCCCACCATTTTAGTCCCATAATACCACCCAGAGTGGTAATTTTATAAAAGCCCTTTCCACAGTTACACTGTTTTAAGAGCTGAAATGGTTTTGATAATTACCTCCCTATTTATTTTTGAAATAGTTAATAAAATTATGTATGTTTCTTTGTTTGTTGTGGTTCTTATTCGAATATTTTCTTTCCTGTCGTAAAATGGTGTTCCTGTCAATTGTTTTTATTAGTCTTTTATTTTGTAAACCACTATGGTTTACACATAGAAATGGTGGTATATCAAGTTTTTAATAAACATAGACATAAACAAAATAGTTATTTACTTTATTATTGTTTTGTTTGTTCATGAAAATCAGCCATAAGAAACAAGCTTATTAATACTGCCTAAAAGACTGTTTGTTGAAGATGGTGGTTCTCCAAGCACATCAAGGCAAAAATAACCTCCGAACATTTATGATTAATTGAACTGAAACTTGTTCACCTCCCAATGACTTCACAAGACGCATATGCTTTTGTGACGCAGGTGAAGAGTTTGGTGTAGATTTTCATTTTATGTCATTCAGGTGTAGACCTGCTCTGTAAGCAGCATAGAGAGATAATCACCGACTTCTGATATTCAGCCCATGACAGTCAATAGTTTTAAAGCCTCTGAACGTCAAAGGCTGAATCTACCTGGATATTCAATGCTGGGCCAAGTTCGGACACAGGCATTGAATATTCAGGTCAGCTACAGACTAGGTAGTTATGTGGGTACTGGCAGATATCCTGTGCCAGCACCCACATAGCTAAGTGGGCAAAGTCAGGACTGCCCTTTGTGGAGTCCTACTTGACCAGATAGCTATACTGGCACTGAATATTGCTGGTGCCTGCTCCTTCCTGGCTCTGCACATTGCCGCTGAGTACCTGGGGATAGTCTGCTGATGGAGTTTAAGTAGGCAGGAGCTATTACTGCCCACTTAAAACCCTTTGAAAATCTACCTCCTTGAGTTTTCTAGCTAGGTACCCAATTAGGATATTCCCATGGGAGGAGTTAGGTAGGTTACCTACCACCCGATATTTAAAACCATTTAGCTGGCCAGGAACAGCCTCCTGGAGGTTAAATGGCACTTAACTGGCTATCTCCTGGTGAATATTGCTGGTTAGTGCTATATAGCTGGCTAGCTGCTACCATTCAGCGTATCACCAGCTACATTTGGCAGCCAAATTAGGCCACCAAAATAGAAGGCCTGTCTTTGGAAGGTTATTGAATAAATCGGATATTCAATGCTGGTGACTGGAAACGACTCAGCATTGACTATCTGGACTCAGTGCTGACTGTGGGAGGCTGCCTGGCTACGTCCCACGGTTTTGGAGGGAAAGTGTCTTTTCTTGGCCTCTTTTCTGGCAGCAAGATGTCTTATGCATAGGTGCCCTGTATACATAGCCGCCAAGAGGGGGGGGGGGGGGGGGGGGCAGGGAGGACAAAATTCCCCGGGACCGGGCCTCCAAGGGGGGCCCAGCGCTGCAGTCCCACCCACCCTCCATCGTTGATTGTCTGACCCCTGCATTGAAATTGCAGTCTCATCTCCGTGAAAGCAGCACTGCAGGAAGCAGAATGCCTCCCTTCAGCCCTCCTTCCCTCCCTGTGGCCCGCCCTCGTCTGACGTAACTTCCACGAGGGCGGGACACAAGGAGGGAAGGAGGGCCGAAGTGAGGTGTTCTGCTGCCTGCAGTGCTGCTTTCACGGATATGAGACTGCGATTTCAATGCAGGGGGCAGACATGTCAGGGAAATTTAAGCAGTGTGCTAGTCAGGCTGTCAGGTGTTTCAATCAGTGAGGGAGAAAGATACCATTTTGCAAATTCTGTGTATGCTATAGTCTGCTCAGGAGCCTATACTCGGCTTACATGAAGAGTTTGGATCTATGATTCAGCCATAGTGATCTAGCTCCTGCCCTGCTATGGTCTTGCCATTGATTTTGCTTTGCAGTGGGTGTGTCAAATGAGGGGCTTTAGTGTGTGGACGCGCTTTCAACAGGGGCCGCTCGGGTCTGCATAATCTTCCACTAGAGCAGAGCCCAAAATTGCCAGTGCCACTTTGGGGCCATGACCTGAACGGACCACAGCAAAATGTTTCGGACTCCCGTGTGCTGTAAATAGGCAGAGGACTCACATAAAAGGGAAACAGAGAGGCAGATAAAAGGGAAAAAATACATAAAAGGAAATAAATACTATCATGGCCTCCCTTCCTCCAGCAATGTTTGCGCTATGCTGCCTACCCTGCTCCTCTCTCCCTGTGTATTAAAACCAAGAGTGGGGGGAGGGAGCAGAACAGGCATGTGGCAGGGAATATCACTGCAGGAAGGCCCTGGCACCATGAGAACACATCCAACCAAGGCTCTGCAGCACCTCTGCAGCCCAGTTTCTGTACTAGACCTCCCGGCAAGAAGACCTACACCACATGTGGCAGCAGCTCCTGGCAGGTGATGTGACATCAGATACTGACTTGCATCTGATTGGGCATGAGCTTCTAGTCCCAGCTCAGCTGTTTTTGGGACCGAAAGTTAGGGGCCCAATCAACTGCAAGCCTTTCCTTACAAAGATAAGGAAAAATGCTTTTTAAAAATATATACTTTCTTAACTTGAACTTCATTACTAAGTACAAAAGTACGGCTTTTATTTGTAATAGGAATCCTGTTCAGAAGGAATGGATCCTAAGGAGCTTAGCCGAGATTGGGTGGCAGAGCCGGTGGCGGGAGGTGGAGATGGTGCTGGGCAGACTTATACGGTCTGTGCCAGAGCCGGTGGTGGGAGGCGGGACTGGTGGTTGGGAGGCGGGGATAGTGCTGGGCAGACTTATACGGTCTGTGCCCTGAAAAGGACAGGTACAAATCAAGGTAAGGTATACACAAAAGGTAGCACATGTGAGTTTATCTTGTTGGGCAGACTGGATGGACCGTGCAGGTCTTTTTCTGCCGTCATCTACTATGTTATGTTACTATGTAATGAGTTACAAGTAAAAGTACTGACAACTGTGCTTACATACTGTAATGAAGCACAAGTACTTCGTTACTACACATCTCTGGATTCTACATCATTCAGCTTGTCAAATATATCAACAAAGTGAACAAGTTCCGCTACCGACATGCGATTTTTAAATATGGAATCAGGAATAGATGGATGATCAACAAGAAATCTGTGACCTTCTCTGTGTAGTTCAAACAGTCTTTGAAATACCTTGCATTTTGAAAGCCATCAAACCTCTCTAACAGCTTCTGATATTCAAACCCTCAGCTCTTCACAAAGAATGTGAAACAGAGAAGCATTGAGTGGCCTGGACTTAATTAAGTTGACATTTTGTCAGACTCATTTAAAACTTCATGCAGCTCTAAACGCATCTTTTTTCAAAGCAAGTGCCTCGCTGTGGATGATGCACTGCATCCCCTACTGAGAAGGGTTTCTTTTCCTGAGTCTTGCAACAGGGTCATTCACGCTGCTACTTAACTGCGGCAGCCCAATAAATACTGAAAAATGTCCTGCAAAAATGACGTTTAGGAAAAGAATTGTCAGCTAGCTCTAAATCTTCTGGTCTAATTGAATCAGCCTTTATAGTTTTGCAAAACGTGTTCTCATTTATTTATTTATAAGGCTTTATTTACCAACTCTTTGAAGAAATTTATCCAAGTTGCTGTACAGCAAGAACAACCTGGCCATAGGCAATATATGATTAAAGCAGTACAATAACAGTACACACTTTAACAGAGTGCTACTTCCAATGTTAACACGATACACATTCACAAATCTTAATAGACAACAGTGGGGGTAAGCAGAAGCAGAACAAACAGACAGATAAGATAAAGTAATAAGAGCTTGATAAGCATGACTAACATAAGGAAAAAATTGAACATGAAGTCATAAAGGGCCAGATTCTATATATGGTACCTAAAAAACCCGCACGGTAAACATTTCTGGCTAAGCGTATTCTATAAGCGGCACCTAGATTTAGGTACGGTATATAAAGTACACTCAGTTGACATTACAGCGCCTAAAATTACACGCCTTCATTTACACCAACAAAAACGTGGCATAAATCCCAGCGCATAGGTTTACACTCACTGAGCCATATTCTGTTACTACACACGTAAATTTAGAAATGCTAAATAGTAGTAGTAGTAGTAACGCCCACAAAATGCCCATTTCCCCGCCCATGACCACTCCCCATTTGAACTACGTGCATTAGAATTTAGGTGCATGTAAATTCTAATTATTGCCAACTAGTGCTCATTATTGCTTGTTAGGTACTGTTATTAACATTGATTAGCTTGTTAAGCCAATTAAGTTACATGTATTGTTATAAAATACACTTAGATTTCAGTGCAGAATGCTAGGCATGCTATATAGAATCCGGCAGAAAAGGTGCAAGTGTCACAAGCAAGTCCTGCTGTAGTAAGTAAGGTATCATCAGATTCAGGATAAGTAATGTAAGCAATTACTTACATTTCTGGATTTGTCACGTTAAAGGGAAAATATTGTTTGCTGTCTTAAATACTCATGGTATAATCTTAGCCGTGTTTTCAGTTCTACAACAGGCAGTGTCATACAATAATGGCACTTTCTTAAAACAAGATAAGAACTTAAGAATTGCTATACTGAGGCAGACCAAAGGTCCACCAAGCCCAGTACCCTCTTTCCAACAGTAGCCAATCCAGGTCACAAGTACAAAGCAGGATCCCAAAGAGCAGATACTTTCCATGCTACTTACTCGCAAGGATAAGCAGTGCAGCAGGTCTACCTTAATGATGGTTTATGGATGTTTCCTCCAGTAATTTGTCAAGTCCTTTTTTTTTTTACCCTACCTATGCTGACTTCTTTTCTGTTACTATAGCATCTGATGAGAAGTTCCAGAGTCTTACTATGTTGTGAGTGACAAAGTATTTTCTCCTATTTTTTAAAAACGTACTACTATGGAGCTCATTTTCAAAAGAGAAAAACGTCCAAAAAGCAGCATAAATCTGCATTTGGATGTTTTTCTCACAAAAACGTCCAAATTGATATTTTCAAAACCAATTTTTAGACGTTTTTCTATGAAGTCCATCAGAAGTGCATTCAAATCACAAGGGTGTGTGTCAGGGGCGTGTTAAGGGCAGGATCTGGGTGTTCCTAACACGTGAACGTTTTTCAGCCACAATGGAACAAAACAAAGGTGGCCAGGACTAAAACTAAGATGTTTTGAGGTAGACCTGTTTGAATAAAGGAAGAAAAGGGTGCCCTAAATGACCATATGACCACTGGAGGGAATCAGAGGTGGCCCCCCAATATCCCCCTCCAGTGGTCACTGACCCCCTTCCACTCCTCACAAATATGAATACAAATATGATTTAGCAGCCTCTATGACAGCCTCAGATGTTAGAGCTAGGTCTATTAGAGCAGCATGCAGGTCCCTGGAGTAGTGTAGTGGTCAGTGCAGTCCAGTGCACCATGGAGTCGGAGACTGTAGTCCCTATCTACCTCTACCTGTCACGTTTGTAATGGAAACTGTGAGCCCTCCAAAACTCACCAGAAACCCACTGTACCCACATATAGGTGCCACCTTCACCCAAAAGGGCTACTGTAGAGGTGTACAGTTGTAGGCAGTGGGTTTTGGGGGGGTTCAGCAAACAAGATAAGGGAGCAACGGTGAGATATGTACCTGGGAGCATGTTTTTGAAGTCCACTGCAGTGCCCTCTAGGGTGCTCCATTTATCTCCTGGGATGTCTGGGAGACCAGTCTACTAAAAATGCTGGCCCCTCCTACATCCCGATGGCTTGATTTTCTATGTTTTTCACTTGGATGTGTTTTTGGGAGGGGGGAGGGGGGAAATGGACCAAACATCAATATGTCCAAAGCACAAAACCTTGTTAGAAACAGTATTTTTGAAAACAAAAGACAGATGTTTTTCTTTTTGGAAAAGGAACTTCTTTCTGATTCAGATTTTGGACGTTTTTTGCAAAACATCTAAAGCCGGACTTAGACGTCATATTGAAAATACCCCTCCACGTAACTTTACGGAGCATTCCCTGGAATCTGTACTTTTAGAAAGCAGAAACAATCAATTCTCGTTTGCCTGCTCCACTCTACTAAGGATTTTATAGACCTCTATCAAATCTCCTCTCAGCTGTCATTTTTTCCGTGCGCCAGAAAATATTTTTATTTTCTGGTGCACGGGTGGTAATTGGTATTTTAAGCGCATAGACCATTACTGCCCAGTTATTACGTGAGACCTTACTGCTAGGTCAATGGCTGGCGGTAAGGTCTCGAACCCAAAATGGACACATGGCAATTTTCATTTTGCCGCACGTCCATTTTTGTCAACAATTTAAAAAAGGAATTTTTTTACAGGTGTGCTGAAAAATGATTCTGCGCGCGCCCAAACCACGCATCTACACTACTGCAGGCCATTTTTCAGCTCGCCTAAGTAAAAGGGCGCCGTAGTGGCTCTACTAATCCACAAAGTTAGATCAACTGGCAAAATGGTATCAGTTAATACAATTCTTCAAAGTACCCCTGTTTAGTCAATTCTTAATTGGTTGTCATCCAAGCATGTGATTATTTTAGGCAAAGTGTTACTTGTAACAGGCATAGCAAGAGATTAAACCAGTACATCATGATCCAATTTGTTTCTGTTTCAGATTCAACATAATTGTTGTCAGATTCTGGCAGTTGTGGACATCTGGAAAAATCCCATTGACTTGGAGAACTTTATGTTTATTCCACTGTTGAAAGCAGACTTGTATATAGAAGGAGCCCCCTAGAATCCAGAGAAATTTTCCCATTGGTAACACAAATGTTAATGAGGGCATAGCAAGTCAGCCAGAGGGCTCACTATTTCTTAAGTCTGTGCTTCAAAAAGAAAAAGCTAGACCAGTGAGTCTCAGAACGATTGTTTTCTCCTCAATTCCCCTTGTCATGGAACAGGCCAAAACAATCAAGAGTACAAAAACCTGCCAATTATGAACAGGACTAGGCCTGCTATTGTTGACATCAGGGTCAGATAATGCTGCCATGGTTCAGCAAATCAAGGTCAAAACAGGATTCACAAACTCCAACCTGCATTTGGGAACTATTAAAAGATCTGTAGCCCTTGTCCACTTAAAAGGCTGTCATACTAAATACCATACACATAAAAAGACCTGCACAGGGGTTCCCCAGGGGTCTGAGCTGGGACCACTGCTTTTTAACAAATTTATAAATGATTTAGAGATGGAAATAACTACTGAGGTAATTATTCAAAGTTGTTACATCGCAAGAGGACTGTAAAAAATTGCAAGAGGACCTTAGGAGACTGGGAGAAAATGGCAGACCTCGTTTTATGTGAGCAAGTGCAAAGTGATACAAGTGAGGAAAAGGAACCCACACTATAGCTACGTGTTGCAAGGTTCCACATTAGGAGTCACCGCCCAGGAAAAGGATCTCGGTGTCATCGTTGATGATACGTTGAAACCCTCTGCTCAGTGTGCAGTGGTGGCTAAGAAAGCAAATAGAATGTTAGGAATTATTAGGAAAGGAATGGAAAGCAAAAATGAGAATGTTATAATGCCTTTGTATCGCTCCATGGTGCAACCGCACCTCAAATACTGTGTGCAATTCTGGTCACCTCATCTCAAAAAGATATAGTGGAATTAGAAAAGGTACAAAGAAGGGTGATGAAAATGATAAAGAGGATGGGACAACTTCCCTATGAGGAAAGGCTAAAGTGGCTAGGGTTCTTTAGCTTAGAGAAGAGATGGTTGAGGGGCAATATGATAGAAGTCTATAAAATATTGAGTGGAGTGGAACAAATAGACGTGAATCGCTTGTTTAATCTTTCCAAAAACACTAGGACTAGGGGGCATGCAATTAAGCTAGTAAGCAGTAAATTTAAAACAAACCGGAGAAATTTTTTTTTATTCAACGTGTAATTAAACTCTGGAATTCATTGCCAGAGAATGTGGTAAAAGCAGTTAGCTTAGCAGAGTTTAAAAAAGATTTGGATAATTTCCTATATGAAAAGTTCATAAGCCATTATTAAGATGAACTTGGGAAAACCCACTGCCTACTAGGATAAGCAGCATAAAATCTGTCTCACTATTCTGGGATCTTGCCAGGTACTTATGACCTGGATTGGCCACTGTTGAAAACAGGAAACTAGACTTGATGGACCTTCGATCTGTCCCAGTATTGCAACGCTTATGTTCTTACATACTCTCAAGGCTAGAATTAGGGTAGAGTGACCAGGGCATTGCCCCGTGAGCCATATTTTTAGGGTGCTTCAAGCATTTATCTGCAGAGAAGGAGACACCAAGCCCTTGCATTTCTTGAAGCAGTGTCCAAGGCACCACAACAGTTATTTCTGGCACTGTATATTTTATATGGATGTTGATAATTGCTCTCTGATCAAAACAGCCTGTATTGATTTAAGATACGCCAGGGTCAGTGAAGAAATGTCATTACATTACATTAGACAGGAACTGGACAACTATACTTATCCATTCTTGTGCTTCATAGTATTTTTCTTTGCATATGGTAGTGATTTAACTTGAAAATTGACCTGTGTTTCTAATAAGAGAGATCAAAAATTACTTTACCTTTTCTGGTATTTAGTGTAATGCCCCCCTGCAGAGGGCCTCTCATAGACTGATTTAGATGGTAATTTTTTTTCCAATAACAATATGCACCTCTACCTATGCAAGCACTTAAATCAGTTAAATCACTATCAATGTTGGTTGGTAGGTTTTAATATGGCTAAAAGCCTCTGAAACCCCACAAGGATCATCTACTCTGTTGCAGTCATCCTTACTATTAGAGCTACACATTAATACCTTTTCACACTTATTCTATGATATCTGTTAAAAAAATATTTAAACCTGAATAAGAAAAGAAAGCAGAAAATTGTAGTTGTAATCAAGTTGGTGGAAGTTTTACCCTCAGAATGTGCATTATAAATATATAACCATTTGGGGGTCTAAAACCCGCAGAACTGAAAAGCACGATCTGAGGGTACTCTGTGAATAGCATAAAATACTAACAAACACTTCTAGTAGAAGAATGGCTAGTGTAGTAACCCCCTATCCTGGTTACAGGGATGCTAAGGGTGGAAGGGGAGGAGGAGTACCCACATTTATGGGTTCAGGAAAGTGATGCACTGGATCCACAATAGCAAGAAACAGAGTACATGGAAATGGTAAAGCCACAAGCCAGCCTGGTACTTCCCATAGTTTGCACTGATATGGGCATTTCCAAATGCATTCTCTTCAGCTATTGAGAAATGCCTTGTCCTTCAAGAATACAGCTCTTTCCCTTATCCACTTCCCCCTTTCTGTTGTGAACTTGGATAGAGAAGCAGAAAGTGACAGAAAAAAAAAGACAGAATGATGATGAGGGCCACCCTAGATATCTCCAGGGGCTGACATAGACCCCCCAGTCCTTTCAATGAAAATTTTGCAGACCATAGTGTTGACACTGGGGTCAAAGCCAGGAAAAGCAGCCACGGATATTTGAAATTCTTTTGCTTCATTTTCCAGGGCCACCCTAAACTTACCCCCACCACCTCTTTTACTCCTCAGAGGGCCCAGGACTGTTTTTAAAGCAGGTTTTACCCAAGGCTTTGGAAATTGTTCCATAAAAGATGTGAGCAGATAAACTGATCCTGGATCGGATGCTGCTTCTAAACTGAAACAGTCAGACTGAGAGAGAAGTTTCTGGAACATGGCCTCTCTCTTTCCTCAGGTTTAAATGATGATATTAAATCTCTTACCACTTTCATCTAGCAAAAAGTCATCCTGATAGCGGAACTTTTCTGGTCCACAAGCAATAAAAATGTCATCCTCGCCAAAGAAATCCTGAAGGCACATCACCTATAAAAGAAAAAAAAATACTGTTGTCAGCACAACATCTCCCCAAATTGCAAAAATACTGATTGCCCATAATAGTTTTATTCCTGCACACCTGCACAAGTTTCAGTCTGAAACTAACCCTTGAGTTTAATGAAACTAGCAGATTCTGTTTTTTAAAGTACTCTAACCATGGGCTGCTGATATGGACACTGCCAAAAGCAGAAAATGAGGAGCAGTTTTGGCAGAGAATGGATGGAGTTGCAATGTACATATTTATTTTGTGTAATTTACAGGTATGCACATGGGTAATTTTTGAAAGAGCTGCCTAGTTTTCGGTGGCAGGAACATGTGTAAATGACAGTATTTTCTCAGAGTTTGAAGCAGAGAAAGTATTTATACCGATTATTTCCCTTCGAGGATTACCTCACTCCCAATCAGAGTCATTTGTGTTTTAAATCATTCAGATAATTTTTTGACTCTTAATGCAGGCACTCAGCGCCAAAACATGAATTCGTGTCGAGTCTGAGTTTATCTTCTGAATTTCCACCATGTTTTGGCGATTTGTTTTATGTAGAGCTATGCTCTCTTCTTATCATAATAAACTTCATGTTTTATCAGTTCTTACTCCAAGATTCTACTATTCATTTTAATTAATTCACCCCTACTTCCTTGTCTTTTGGTGTTTCTTTCTTAGGGGACCTTTTTCCTGTTGTTTCCTAGCTTCTAGCTACTAATGCATGTAAATTGCCTCTTCCAGAATACTGACAAATGGAAAAGTGCACGTCATGTTTTAATAGTTTTAGGACCCTGTTGACTAAGTTGCGTTAGTGTTCTTAGCATGCCTACACTTAGCGCGCAAACTAACCATGTAGGCACCTATATGGATATTGTAGGCTCATATATGTTTAACGCACGTACATGGTTAATGCGCGTTAAAAATGTTAACGCGCCTATAACATTGCTTAGTAAACAGGGCCCTTAATGTTTTATGCATGATCTGGTTAACATTTAGGTGTGGGCTGGTTTAACTAGTCTTGCCTACATGTACGAGTGTTTTCTGCCACTTGTGCTAGTATTCTATAATGAAAAGTAGGAGTCTACATTTCTTTATCAAATAGGCTTAAACAAGGTGCCTGTTTGCCTTCTTAAGCACGTGTAAATTTGTGCACTACTGGAGTTGGTTCTGTGTGCCTATCTTATATAATAGGTGCCTTTTTAGAACTTTGACACTGTGCCCTATTAAAAAATTACCCACAGCAATGGGGGTAGTCTGATCTGCTGTGCTTAAATCTGTGGTTCCCAAACCTATACTGTTGACTCCACAGAGAAACACAAAGTTGGATACAAACCAGCACAAAAAGCAGCAGTATGGTGATAATCCTTTTTTTAATTAAAAAAACAAAACAAAACAGTCACTGGTACAAAGTTCACCTGATGCAGGTGTATGCCAAAACATTGCCATGTCAAGCAAACTTTGTGTCCAGTGGTTGTTTTCATTTTTAATAAACGGATTATCATCATACTGCTACTTTTTGTGCTGGTTTATATCTAATTTTATGTATTTCTGCGGTTTGATTGTTGGATTTTGCCTCTTGACTCCACAGACAGTTGGGTTTTTAGGTTGTCCACAGTTAATATTCATGAGATATCCTCAAATCCTGAATGATTGTAGGAACCACTGGCCTGAATTTTATAGTGGATATTCTACTGACATGCTATAATAATCAGGATGAAAGCTAAGATTCAAGATGGCTGGATCATGCAATTTCAGGCTTATTTTTGAAAGAGAAGGGCGCCCATCTTTCGACACAAATTGGAAGATGGGCGTCCTTCTCCCAGGGTCGCCCAAATCGGCATAATCAAAAGCCGATTTTGGGCGTCCCCAACTGCTTTCCGTCACGGAGAAGACCAAACTTCCCAGGGCCGTGTCGGAGGCGTAGCGAAGGCGGGACTTGGGCGTGCCTAACACGTGGGCATCCTCGTCCCATAATCGAAAAAAGAAGGGCGTCCCTGACAAGCACTTGGACGACTTTACTTGGTACTTTTTTTGTTACGACCAAGCCACGAAAAGGTGCCCGAACTGACCAGATGACCACCAGAGGGAATCGGGGATGACCTCCCCTTACTCCCCCCGTGGTGACTAACCCCCTCCCACCCTCAAAAAATTCTTTAAAAATATTTTTTGACAGCCTCTATGCAAGCCTCAAATGTCATACTCAGGTCCATCGCAGCAGTATGCAGGTCCCTGGAGCAGTTTTAGTGGGTGCAGTGCACTTCAGACAGACGGACCCAGGCCCATCCCCCCCCCCTACCTGTTACACTTGTGGTGGTAAATGTGAGCCCTCCAAAACCCACAACAAACCCACTGTACCCACATCTAAGTGCCTCCCTTCACCCATAAGGGCTATGGTAGTGGTGTATAGTTGTGGGTAGTGGGCTTTGGGGGGCTCAGCACACACGGTAAGGGAGCTATGCACCTGGAAGCAATTTCTGAAGTCCACTGTTGTGTCCCCTAGGGTGCCCGGTTGGTGTCCTGGCATGTGAGGAAGACCAGTGCACTATGAATGCTGGCGCCTCCCACGACCAAAGAGCTTGGATTTGGTCGTTTCTGAGATGGGCATCCTCAGTTTCCATTATCGCCGAAAATCAGAAATGACCAAGTCTAAGGACGACCATCTCTATGGTCGACCTAAATTTCCAGATTTGGGTGTCCCTGACCGTATTATCGAAACGAAAGATGGACGTCCATCTTCTTTTGATAATACCCTTCACGGGGATGTCCTGCGAGGATGTCCTCAGAAAAACTTGGGCGTCCCTTTCAATTATGCCACTCCATGTCAACTTCCTCTCTTGAGTTGAGATGAGCTGCGGACTCCTGGAGTGTTCTAATAAAGAGTTTATAATGCAAGCTATAAAATTCACCTGCCATAAACCAAATTTATTTGGAGGCTATTAACATAAAAGGGCAAATGACCAGAGCATTTGACAATAACATCTAAAATACATATATGTAAAAGAAGAGAGGGTAACATCAAACAACAGATATTTTATATAAAGGGAAACTACCAATGGTAGAGAGTGACCAAAACCAAGTTTTTAAAACTTTCAGCCAAAATTGAATATATGGTCAAAATTCACCATAGAGTTTCAGCCTACACAGAAGCCAAAACCAAAACCGGTATGGCAAGACCCCCCCCAACCAAAAATGTGCCTCATGTCCCTGTCACTAGTCAGGGTAGGAGCAATCCACAGTTGCTCTGTCCATGCCAACTTCACATTCAAAATGGCTGCCGTGTCCTCCTGTGACAGTCTCATGATACTGCCACTAGAAGTTTCGGCAGGCATTGTGAGATTTGGAGCTGGCATGGGCAGGAGTGACTGAGAATTGCTCTTGCCCCCACTAGACCACCAGGCTTCTAAGATAGGCTCGGGAAGGGCTTACGGGTAGTGAGAGGGCTGTGCTTTTGGTCAGGGAGGGCAAAGAGTGGTTGCCACTTTTGGTCAGGGGGGAGTTTCAGATTCATGCACTGGCATTTCAGCAGAAACCAAAATATATTGCTGAAACTGGCCCGAAATTTGGATTCAGCCAAAGTGAAAACCAAAACTGAAATTCAGTTGGCCTTTATACCATGGCTAAGAAAGATTGCCTCCTCCCCTCCTCTTAATTTTTTAGGTGTGTGCAGGAAGAAAAATTGTATTTATACTTGTTTCATTTTATTTTGTTCTGTTATATTTTTTGTTTCTGTTGCATTTTGTTTTCTCTTGTTTTGGTTTCTTATCCAGTTTTATGTCATTTCACTTTAATGTGTGCTGTTTTGTTTTAATTACTACACACTAAATGAAACAGCGTGCCCCAATATGAAATTTTTCACAATTTCATTTAATATGTATTAAAACTTTCAGGACTCTTTTTACGAAGTGGTGCTACCACTTATCATACGCTGAATGCAAAGAAGCCCGTTCAATTCCCATTGGCTTCTTCATATTCAGCGCATGCTAATGGTAATGCCAATTTGTAAAAACAGTCCTAAGTGAGCACTGAAACAAAATGACAATTAGTATTGCTTCCCAATTCACTTAGCTCACTCATACCCAAGCCAGCAGGTCTTCAGGATATGTGCAATGAATATTCATGATTTAGATTTGCATGCACTGTCCCCCATGAATATTCATTGGGGGTGTCCTGAAAACCGGATTGGCTAATATTCCCCCAGGACAGGTTTGAGAACCACTGCATTATGGTGACAGTCCTCAGTTTTTAGGAGCTTGCAATTGTGAGTCCTAAGTCTGGCAACTAGATGTTGATGGGGGCTCTCTTTCCCCAAGGTTCACGAATACTACCTACAAAGTATCCAGAACAGAAGCCCAAACCCAGCAATCAAATCCAGGTCCTCTGCGCAGCAACACTCAGGGGTCCTTTTACAAATGTGCACTGAAAAATGGATTGCGGTAGTGTAGGCGCAGGTTTTGGGCGCGTGTCGATCCATTTTTTAGCGCGCCTGTATAAAAAAAAAGGTCTTTTTCAAATTTTTGCTGAAAATGGACGTGCAGCAAAATAAAAATTGCTGTGCGTCCATTTTGGGTCTGAGACCTTACCACCAGCCATTGACCTAGCGGTAAAGACTCACATGGTAACTGGGCAGTAATGACCTACTTGCGCCACGTGCCCGAAAATAAAAAATATTTTTTCAGACGTGTGTATTGGACGCACACCAAAAATGAAATTACACAACAGCCACGCGGTAGTCAGGCGGTAACTCCATTTTGGCATGCATTGAGCGCGTGTACACACTCAGCTTAGTAAAAGGGTCCCTCAGCAATTTCACTGAGCCACTGGCCTGGTTCAGAAGTTTCTTCCATGTTTAGAAGAATTTCACTTGTCATTTTAGGTGCAGTGTTTCTGAAGCTTAACTTAAACTGAAGAACAATATATGCTTCCCACACATTGTCTATGACGCAAGCTTTTTTTTATCATTGTATACTTCATTAAACTGCCAACACATACACTGACTGTCTTTAGGCTTATCTTCTTATAAAAAACAGTTTACAGCTGACAAATATCTGCTTCTTCTTGTCCCCATTTCCGGCAAAGTTGCTCTTCTAAGATAAAACAATAAAGGCATGTGCTGTTTCCGAATTTCTAAAGCGTAGTTGTGAGGAACTCATTCATTTCTGGAGGGTTGAGGTCTCCATGGTAACAAAATTATCTTTACTCTCTGTAAATAAAAATCAGGTATTAGGCCTGATTCGTTCAAGTCAGAGGAAACTATCCAGCAGGTCTACTATTCTTCAAACACCACAGTACGAAAAAATGTTTCATATGATGGAACTATATGGAACAACGTATAGTCTTGTACTTCAGAAACATGATTCATATATTTACTCTCACTTTATAGATAATAACCTTACTCTGAAACTATTTCACCTGATAGAGACTTGCTATGTGCTTGAACAAACATTTAAAAAAAACCAGGAACTCTAAAAAAGAAAAAAAAATGCTACACAATATGAAACCTTAAAAACGAATACAATAGAGGAGTTATGTAATCCTTTTGAGTGGTTAGGAGAAAGCTGGCTGAACTCTTTGCCTTTGTCCCACACAGTCCTAATAGTCTGGGTTTTAATTATTGTTCCTGGCTCTCAAAATAGTTCACGTGATGAGAAGGTCTCTGCTGGCCTTATGGGAAGATCAAGAGTGCAGATTGAAGAAACAGACCACACGCGAGAAACAGTCGGATGAGAGAGAAAGCATGGTTATAGGCATTGCTAAGGGGGGCAAGTGCCCCCCTTTAGTTGCCCCCTCTTTGTCACTCCAGTGAAAGGCCACCACCCAATCAAAATTGCAACAGAGGGAAGGACCCCCTCACCCCGGTGCTGGCTAGAGGAAGACCTCTCTTTCCCCTCAATGCGAGTTAAAGAACATGTGGCGGTTACCATCAGCAATTAGATCAGGTAGGACGTGTCAGAGGGAACGCCTCAGGGTGGCTAGAGGAAGGCCTGAGTTAAACTCTACCGGCAGCCATCACAAGTTTTTAAACTCGCATCTGAGGAGGGGTTGAGAGACTAGTCCCAAGGGGTGAGAAGGAAGAAGGTAGGGAAAGTGATTAGAGCCACAGGAAGGAACAAGGGTAGGATGGAGGAGAAGCAGTACCTGGAGAGGGAGAGGCACTGCATGAGAAGAGAAAGGATGGGAAGGGAGGATTACTGCACATAAAGAGATAAGAGGATGAAATGTTGCACACAAAGGGAAGGGGGTGAAGGGATGGGAAGGGAGGAATGCTGCACATAAAAGGAACGGATGGGAAGGGGGGATGTCTGCACGTGAAGGGAAGAGAGGGTGAAATGCTGCAATTGAAGGGAAGGGGGGATTCCTGCACTTGAAGGGGAGGAATGGGAAGAGGGGATTATTGCACATGAAGGGATGGGATAAGGGAAGAAATGCTACACATGGATGGAGGAGAAGAGAGAGAGATTTGAGAAGGTGGAGGGGAAGAGAGATTTGAGAAGGAGAAAGAAAAATCGAAGAAAGCTGAATGTAAGAGAACAGTGCTAAATATATGGCCCCTTTTATCAAGCCGCGCAGCAATGCTGACAGAGCCCATTCAAAGTGAATGGGCTTTGTCAGCGATACTGCAACGGGAGCCGCTGGCGTGGCTTTATAAAAGAGGCCCATAAACATTGGGCAGGAATTGAAAAAGAAAAGAGGTGAGAAAAGAAATGGCAAATGGAAACAGAATTAAAAGGGAAGCAGAACCAGAGACTGGGAACAAAATCTACAGACAACAAAGGTACGAAACATGATTTTATTTTCAGTAAAGTGATTGAATTATGTCAGTGTTGAAAATTTACATCTGCCAGCTTTATTTTGCACTTTACAGGAGGACATGCATTTCTTTCTGTTTCTGTAGTGTTGCACAACAGGTCTGGTATCTCTGGTTGCAGTTTTTGTCTCCATATCACTTTTTGTTTGCATGTTTTTTGTGGCCCCATATTTTGTATGTTCTGCATCTTCATCTGAGGTAAAGGATTCTTCTAGAATTTAGTATCTGTATGAATCTGTAACAGTCCAGTTTGTCCCAGTTTCCCAATAAGCATGTAAATTGGTGCTCTAGGGCCCTGTGTAATATTTAGAGCACTGTCTTTTCATACATGGGCTAGGGCTATTATGGTTTTAGTAAAGTTCCTGTATAGGTTTTGAGTGTTTTGCAGAGTTTTGTGTTATTTTGCAAAGTGTCTTGAAAATTTAAAATGCTCAGGACTAGTGGTCTCTACATCCAGTTGAATCATCACATAAATAAAAACCCATCTGCTTTAAAGTGTCCAGCAGTGGAAGGAGTGTTTGCTGTTCCTGAGGTGATAATCACAATTTGAATATTTTTTGTGTGGCGACTTGTAAGGGGGATCGCTTCATTGTTGGGGAATATGGAGCTTGTAATACAGAACTGGAATTTCAGGGTTTATATTCAGATTCTGACCAATTCTGTAGAGAATCCAATTTTTATATCCACATAGAAGAATTTGTTGAAAGATGCTATCAATAATGGTAGTTTTACTGAGTAGTTGAAACTGGCTTGGTGGGGAGAGGGTTTCTTTTATGCATGTGGTGTTTATTGCTCACTAAAGGATGTTGGAGGATGTGAAGCAAAGGTGTTTTTCTACATTTGGCAGGGCGTTTTGTGTCAGTACGCACTGGTATGGCGTACTGGCACCTTTTTTCACCTGTTCTAACTTTGAGCTGCACTTGCACTCTCTCTCTCTCGCTGCTGCCTCTGCCACCGATAGCTGTCTGTCCTGAGCTTTTCTCCCGCCCACCTACCTGTTCCAATGGGGTTTTTTTTCTCTTTGGAACACTAACAGAGGCAGCGTTCCACATTCAGCTGCCTGCCCTGCGTCGGCTCATGAGTCCTTCTTTCTCTCTGCTGCGCCCCTGTGGAAACAGGAAGTTACAGCAAAGGGGATGGGGCACGGCAGAGAGAAAGAAGGACTGCAGAGCCGACGCAGGGGAAATGTATAGCGATGCTGGCAAGGGAGGGGCAGGGTGCAGGAGAAAGACATGGGGAGGGAGGAAATTTTCACCTGACCTGGACACGGGGTGGGAGCGCAGGAGAGAGACGTGCTGGACTCTGGACTTAGTGGAGATTAGAAAAAGTGGGAGACGGCCGATGGGGTGAGCCCATCACACTAGTTCATGCAAAAAGATACATTAGAAATAAGAGACTGCCTATGCCTGGTCAATCTGTAAAAAATTTAAAGCTGTTCCAGTTGGATAGACTGTGCCTTCAAAGGTGGAGCAGATAAGATTTTTTTTAACTTATTGGACAGCTTTTTAATTTATTTGAAAGCTTCCCAAAGAAACAGCAGTTATAAACTCTGTATTTTGTGCTCATTTTTCTACACGGTCCTATACAATACAGATGGTAAAATTTAGTGAGACTAACCTGTTTCTTGATGGGGTTCATCTTAACTGTTGTTGTAATATGCCTTGGGAAGCCTGGTATTATAAATATTGGAAGTAAAATTAAACTCTCCATTTATTGGGGCACATGGAATCACATCTTTACCTGGACATGGATTGAGAGGAAAGCAGGGGAGAAAGGAGAATTGTTGGACATGGATAAATGAATGGAGGGGAGGGCAGGGGAGAGAGGAGAATTGCTGGACATGGATGGATGAATGGAGGGGAGGGCAGGGGAGAGAGGAGAATTGCTGGACATGGATGGAGTGGAGGGCAGGGGAGAGGAAAATTGCTGGACATGGATGAAGAAGAGGAAAGGGAGAGAGGAGATTTGCTGGACATGGATGGAGGGAAGGGAGAGAGGAGAATTCCTGGACATAGATGGAGGGGAGAGCAGGAGAGAGAGGAGAATTGCTGGACATAGATGTAGAAGAGGGTGGGGAGAGAGGAGAATTGATGGACATGGATGGAGGGGAGGCAGGGGAGAGAAGAGAATTGCAGGACATGGATGGAGGGGAGGCAGGGGAGAGAAGAGAATTGCTGAGCATGGGTGGATAGAGGGGAAGACAGGGAAGAGAGGAGAATCACTGAATACGAATGGAGGGGCGGGAAGAGAGAGGAAGGAGATGCACATAGATGGAGGGGAGGGGAAAATGTTGAACATGGATGCAAGGGATGGGAGAGAGGAGAAATGCTGGACATAGATGGAGGGGAAGGAAGAGAAAAAAAGAAGATACACATGGACGGAGATGAGGGAAAGGGACGAAAGGAGAAAAACTGCACATGGATGGAGAAAATAGGCAAAAGCTGGATCCACTCTAACTCTTCTAGTGAAGTCTGCGCAGGACCCAGTTTTTATTTATGTATGTAGGGCATGAAATGAAGAAGAAAGGAGGAAAGTAAAGAAATAAATGGACACGAAGCCCTGGAAACGGAGTTAAGATAACAGATAGCAGCAGAATCAGATACTGGGACCAACATGATCAGAAAAATAGTCACCAGACAACAAAGGTAGAAAAATAATTTTATTTTCATTTTAGCATTTGGCAAATGTCCAATTTGAGAATTTACATCTGTCTTATTTTGCACTGTATAGGAGTTAACATGTTTCTTTCTGGTAGTGTTCTGCATGCAGAGTCTAGCTTCTTAGGATTTGAGGTTAATTTTTGCCTGTATTTGAAGAGGGGCTATCTGTTCTGCATGTGTGACTGCAAGGCCAAGTGTCTGAATAGGGATCTGTTTGTTAGGTTCTGACATTTTGATAACATATTGTGTTTCATATTTGGCAAGACTGTTCTCCTAATTCCTGGTCTGTGTACTAATTTGGTTTGTGTCATTTTGTGTATTCTGGAGCTGTACCAGCTTATAGAAATGATTTATAATGGAAAAAAATGACAAGTTATTTTTCTTCTCCTATACTGGTGTAATATTTTCATTGATCTCTTTTACTAGCCATGGTGCATACAAACAGGTGTGTGGCTACTGTGGGTGTGGCTACTGAAGGGGTGGAGTCAGATAGTGACCCCACCCCTAATGTTATCCATAATAAGTACCGGTACCTTTTTTCCTACAAAAAAAGCACTGACATTTGGATACATTTTGGGGTTATCATGGCAACATAGTGTATGAGTGATGCTGTCATGGTTTGAAATAGGGTTGGAGGGTGATGGGGAGGATTAGACATAAGAACTGCCATGCTGGGTTAGACCAATGGTTCATCTAGCCCAGTATCCTGCTTCCAACTGTGGCCAATCTAGGACAAAAGTACCTGGCAGAATCCCAAAGAGTAGCATGATTCCATACTACCAACCCCAAGGATAAGCAGTGGCTGTCCCCATGTCTACCTTAATAGCAGTTTATGAACTTTTTTCTCCAGAAATTTGTCCAAACCTTTTTTAAACCTAGCTATACTAACTGCTTTATCATACCCTTTGGCATCAAGTTCCAGAGCTTAACTGTTTGTTGAGTGAAAAAATATTTTCTCCTATTTGTTTTAAAAGTATTTACCATGGAGTGGAGGAGTAGCCTAATGGTTAGAGCAGTGGGCTGAGAGCCTGGGGACCTGGGTTTGATTCCCACTGTGGCTCCTTGTGACGCTGGGCATGTCACTCAACTCTCCATTGCCCATTACAGAAAAGCACCTGCATATAATAAATGTAAACTGCTTTGATTGTATCATTGAAAGATGGTATATCCATGACTACAGAATGACATGGGGACAGGGACCCACAGTAACCATAGGGATAGAGCCCGCAGGGACAGGGAAGGGATGGGTACAGAGCCCATGGGGACGGAACAGGGACAGATCCCATGGGGACAGGGCAGAGATGAGGATAGAGGGATGAACCTTGTCCCCATGTCATTCTCTATTTTGAAGCCTGTTAATTGACTGGGCCATTATATATGTTTGAGTGATGCAGATGATATTTTGATTTTTTGGGGCAAACATGCTGGCCACAACTGGCAAAATTTGCATGGAGAATTCTGTACATTCCTGCTACCAGCACATTTTCTGAGAAGACATTTTCTATTGCACGAAGGTCTGTGGAAGACAAGAGAGCTAGACGAATCCTGAGATTGTTGATAACTTATTCATCCACAGATTAAAATATCATAACAGTGCTTCATAGGGCATATTTCTCCCCTGTTAGGGCATACAGAACGGGTTGTATTTTCTACTCCTGGACATTTTGACAGGTAATAGAAGTCAGATATTGTTGTGGTTGGAAGGGTAGAGGGTGGTGGTGTTGGGATTATTATAGTTGCTCGTTGTCATTATTGTTTTCTATTTGTGATTTTTAAACAACAGTTGCACAGCATATTGTTCCTTTTTATACTTTAATAAAAATATTTAACTACAAAATCATATATGTTCAAGGCTTCTGTAGGTGAGAACAAAGCCCACAGGGATGGGGTGGGAACGGAGACAGAACCTGAGAAGACACAGAGAGAACCTGCAGGGTGGGGATGGAGACAGAACCCATGGGGCGAGGACGGGGACTTCATTGAGTGTCTTCTCATCTTTGTACCATTTGAAAGAGTAAATAATCAATTCACGTTTACCCATTCTACTCCACTCAGGACTTTGTAGACCTCAGCCATCTCTTCGAAGAGCCCAAATCTCTTAAGCCTTTCTCATGTGGACAATAAAATGGAGCAATTGAACACAGAGACTTGGAAGCATAATTATCTGAGGTATTCCCTCTTGACCAGCCATTCCTCCAAATGATCACTTCTCTTTTCTCCTTACATTATAATTTCCCCAAAATAAAAAAAAAAACAAAAACAAAAAAACACAACCTTAAAACCACCAATGTTTTTGTGGTGAAAGATGGTATGTATACATAAACTTGAATCTTAAACTAATCTTTGGCAAGTGAGGTGAAGGAATGGGCACGTGTGGCCACTAAAATTATTTATTTATTTATTTTCTTTAAAAAGTGCTTCAACTTCAGCAATATTTGGAAAGTTAAATATATGTCCAAGAGAGATTATACATTTTCTCCCCATAGTATAAACCAGTCACCTTATTTTTTATGCTTTGCTACTTTCTTGAAAATGTGGGATGTAGTATATTATTTCCTTCTCCATTGCAGACCACCAACCTGTGGTAATCACTTTGAAATGGGAAGAGATGAGATATTCAGGTAACTCATGGAGGATAGAAATCTTTTTCCTTGGGCGGGGGGTTTTAAACATATCAATCTTCATTACCCTCCAGCAGGATATATAATCCGCCACTGGAAAACCCTGAAAGCCATATTCAGAGTGAAGTTCAATGCATATGCTAGGCCAATGGTTCTCAACCCAGCCCTTGGAACACATCTAGCTGATCAGATTTTCCGGATACCCACAATGAATATACAAGAGATATATATGAATGCAAATCTAATCTCATGCATATTCATTGAGGGTACCCTGAAAACCTGACTGGCTGGGTGTGTCCCAAGGACTGGGTTAAGAACCCCTGTGCTAGTCACATTAAAAAAAAAGCCTGGATCAGAGGCAGATATAAGAAAACCTGGAACATTTACAACAGGCAAGGGACAGGCTAAGCTCCCTAAAGTCCATCCTATTCAAAAAGGTCTATTCTCCAGATGCAAAATAATCAGATCAATTTCTTCGGTTTCAAATAATCCAGAAACACTTAAATCTATTTTCTTTACTACGCTGCTGTTTAATATAACGCCAAGCTTTAATTTACTGTTTGTATTGTTTTAATGTACTATTGTACTGTAGTCCTGATATTGCTTTGTAAGCCACATTGAGCCTACAACCAGTGCGAAAATGTGGGATATAAAATGCTTTAAATAAATAAATAAAGATCTCAAAGATTGAGCAAACTTTCATGTAAATTACTAATAATTTTATGAAGGTGGATATAAAACTGTCTCATATTCTTCAGAGAGAGCAGTGAGGGAAAAAGCACAAAGCACTGTAATTAAAGGGATATGGAATAGTCATGCGCTACGTTTTAGAGAACTGGGAAAATAAGGAAGATCTTTCTGTCTCCTTTCTCAAAGTTCTAGAAGAGATCTGAG